>NC_081412.1:196079566-196820191 GCF_030272615.1 Cryptomeria japonica | reverse complement strand
TAACACTCATCTACTAATTTCAAGTGACTTCCAATAGTTGCATATTGTTCTAGGGTTGTCAATTATGGCAACTCTTCATGGTGATTTGATCCGACATTCGTAATTCATCTTATCTAGAAGATGAAGGTAACCGGTAGATAGTTAACTAGTAAAGCAAGGTATTTCAGTAATATTTTGATCCAAAATGATTTTCAATGATTGCAGTGTTTTTGGTGTTTTTTTTAATAATCTCAGTGATTGGGAAGACCTTTAGGAAGTGTGTGATTAAAATATTTTGGTCTAGTGCTATGATTTTTTCAAGATTGAAGTCGACTTTGAGCTACACATTACATGTATTGAAGCTAACTTGAAGGTGATTGCTTTTGTGTTAAGACCAAATATATAAGATCGATTTGACAATTGATTTCTGGGATATTAGAGGTGTGGTGATCCGTTTTGGTGCGATTGAGTGTAGTTTCACGTGCACATTTTTCTTTCAGACCAACTAGTATCTGACTAAGATAGAAACAGAGTATTCGACAGAGCAAAGATAGTCAGAGATTTAGACCTTGACCGGAACTCATACTTGCATAGTCAGATGCTAATTAAGAGTTCATTTCATTGTATTTACTCATTGTAAGTAAATTGTAAGTTAGTGAGACTTCCCTAAAGGTTGTAGCCTTTTGGGAAACTATATTTGAGCAATGAGATCTAGGCAGTGACTCATGAGCTTTAATGCAAGTGCATTCCCCACTTGTGTAATATTTACTTACTCCTAGTCATAGTATATGAATATTGTGGGTTCGAACCCCACTGTGGTTTTTCCCTTTCAGAGTTTCCATGCAAAAATTATGGTGTTGTGGATTTGTGTATTCTTTTTTGCATGTTTATCTTCTTTTCTATTATGCATTGTTGACCAGTGGATAAAGAATAATTTTGTGGTTTTAACTTTCGGTAGATCACTAATTCACCCCCCTCTCAATGATCTTTGATTCTAACAATTGGTATCAGATCTTGGTTCTTCTGAGGAGTCTTAACCACTTGAGGAAGATCTAAGAGATTGACTCAATGGATTCTAGTTTTTAGAGACAACTCAATGTGGCACTTGAGGATCTTGATGTAGCTAGAAGTGAGGTAGGAATGTTGGTGATGAATTCATTAGTGAGTTGAAGGATCAATTAAGTGTCTATAGAGAAAAGAGGAAGGAATTAATGGACGTGTTGAAGGAGAAAGAAGACTAGATCATCGAATACCAAGATAAAGCTGATGAGGATAACAAACTTGAGAGAGAGAATGTTGCTTTTAATAATGAGATGCAATCCATTATGATGAGACTAACTAAGGAAATTGAGGACCGGAAAAAGAATGAAGAGAATCTAGCATAATCATTGGAGGAAAGAACTGATGAATGCTTCAGGCTTACCTATAAGATTGATTAGCTGAAGCTTGAGTTGACTCAATCAAGGAATAATGGTCAAGAACTTGAAAGACAGGTTGCTACCTTGAGGGATGAATTTTATACTGCCAATAAATACAAAGACAAATTAAAAGGTAGTTCAACAAGGCTTGATGAGATGCTTGAAAGTCAGAGACATGGAAAGGATATGCGAGGTCTACTATTTGAGAAAGGTGAATCCTTGAGATCTAGACAAGACAATGCTAAACCTGACCAAAAGAAGAGCAAAAATTCTCCAGTAAGACAACCTAATATACATAAATTTAATGTTAGATGTTTTACATGCAACAAATTTGGTCATATGGCGAGTAAGTGTAGAAGTAGGATGAATAATGGAATGATGAACAATAAAAATATGATGAAAAACATGAATAATGTTCCTACCTTTACCGGTTAGTGTTTCATATGCAATAATTTTGGACACAAGTCAAATGTGTGTAAAGTAGTAATGAATAAATTTTAGAATAAAAGATGTTATGCTTGTGGAATGTTTGGACATATTTCTAAATAGTGCAGGACAAGATAAAACCAGATGAACTTCAGACCTATGAATAATAATGTTGTTTCAACAAAACAGGTCATATTGCAAAATTCTACATAAGAAAAAATAGTGCTATGGTTGAAAAGAACAAATTAGATGAAAAGGGAAAGGCAAAGGTTGATGAGATAAGAGTTGAACATAAGAAGACGTGGGTAAAGAAGGATGAATCTAAGTCAGATAATGGATCTGTACCTTAATCTGGTGTAGAATCTTCATTCGGTAATTAAATCTTTTCGCCTTAGTGGGAGGCAAACCAATGAAAATCTTGCAGTACCCCTTGATGATATTTATAGTCAATGGATTACAGATGGTAGAAACTAAGCTTCAGTTGATATCTAGAACTCAAATGGCTGATTTCAGCATCTAGTAGTGAAACAGGGCATCCAATTGAATATTTGAGGTGCATTTATTTTAGAGTACAATTAGGGCTTGGCAAGTTAAAAGGCCAAATACAAGAGTCATTATTCACTTTGCCAATAGTATTTTCAAGTTGAAAAACAAGGTGATCAAGGTTTCCAGGCTATCAGAGAGAGAAAGGGATCCTGCAAGCAATCTAGGGCATCAGACAGTTGATTATGATATTTTTCAAAGGGCATTTTCAGAGTATTTAAAATGGAATCTGCATCTTCCATTGCTACTCCACTGGTAGTAGAGGTCAAGGATAGGACACGTCCTATATTTAAGAAACATTCCTACAAGTCCATGGAAATTGACCCAGTTGGAGCTTTTTATTTCATCTTGCACAGATTTTTGCATGTCGATGATGTTCGAGCCAACATTCACTGTGAAATTGAAGAAACCAACTTTACGGACATCCTAGATTTATACACTAACATGATCATTGATGAGATCAACAATCCCAAGCCAAAATTTTCGGAGCTGCAAAGAAAGGGTTTCACCCAATTTGTAAACTTTTTGACTTTTGATGAAAAGGAATGGGTAAGATATGTGCTAAGTAGGTTCCATTTTGAATTCATATGGCTAGACCAATCATAAAAGATCACTGTTGATATGATTAGGGTAGTAACCTTCTTGAACCAAACCAGTGAGAAGCTAGGGTTGTGGAAAGTCACAAACCATACTGTGAACAAACTAACCGGTGTAGAGTTTGATGGGTGATCAATGAAGATCATCACAATAAAAAAGATGTTAAATTTTCTGCAATGGTTATTGGTTACAAGGTGTATCAGTCTAATCGACTAAATTCGGTATCCAACACTAATATCCATGCAACTTATAAAATGGTCAAGGAAGATAGTCATTATGACTCGTGTAGTGTTCTTTTGGAAGAGCTAATGATAAATTTGAAGAAAATTAAGCAGGATAAGAAGCATGTCTTTAAATTTGGATCTTTGATTATCTATATAGCCCTCTATTTCATGAACCAAATCCCCAGAATTGGTAGAGTACAATGGGCTTATGATAGACCAGTTGTGCAACAAATAAAGCAACGACTTGATAGACTTGGGAACCAAGACAATCAAAATGCTACATTATGGACTTTCTTTAAAACTTTTCAAGATAAAATAAAACAAAGAGTGAGAATCCCCAAGGAAATTGTTAATAAATATGAGAGGACAATCTTCCTTATGGTAAACAAAGATGAATGTCCGATGGAAGAAGTTCAACCCCAGATAGTATAGATAATGGAAATGGGGTATGAGGTTGATGAGGCTATCTTGGATTCTTATGCACAACACTCGTTGAATTCTTAGGAAGACACCAAGGAGGAGAGGTTCAGAACATGCAAGGAGAAATCAATGGAGTTTCACTCCAAGTTCTCCAAACTGGCAAGGAATCTCCTCTTCAATAGTTGAATCCTTGACTTGAATGCAACACCTAGCCTTGAAGGGGGACTTGAGAATTCTCAATGCTAGAAAGGAATACTTGAATTCTCTTAAATTCTTGAATGTGTGATCTCATGTATTCCCATTTATCCAAGTTATGCAAATGGGAGGGAAAATGTGACTTATATACTCGTCAATTAGGGTTAATTGACTGATTTTTCGACACAGGCCAACATAAGGAAAGTTTTTAGGCTTTATGAAATGTCCAATACAAATATAGGACAGAGGGGGGCCCAAAATAGGGCAAGGAAAAGGGCACCACGCCCCTATCCTAGGAGGATAGGAAGTAGGTTTAGGCAATGTGGAGGGTAGAACAAAGACAATTTTCGAGGGTTGAGCAAGTCTCAGGTCTCTGATTAGGCTTAGGGATTCAAATCGCCAATGTGAAGACCCTAATGTGGTCGCAAATTGCAAGGGTCACAATTTTATGACACTACATTTAGCCCCCATTTTAGTGGGAGTATAAGCATATTCCAATACTACTGGTAAAGTACAAGGAAACAAGATTGAAAGACTTCTCCCATGTCAAGGAGGAAAGATGCACCAAGCCCCAAGTGGACTAAGGATCTTACGACATCAATTGAGAAAGTAGAAGGGAAGATCAAGAAGGGAAACCATGACTGCAAGTAGAAAGGTTCCCCTCACTATGAGTCACAAAAAAGATACCAAAATTATGAACCAAAACCAAGTTCACTAAATAATTCTAAGTATCAAAAAGGAAAATATGAGCAGAGTGTATGCCCCCATATTAAAGTGATCACACACACCTTATTGGGAGTGATTTATTTAAAGTAGGATACACCCAAGAGAGAGAGAAGAGAGGGAGCATGTTATTGCAAGGATTTAGCCCCCAGTTGAGGAATAAACCCAAGGATAATGTACACAAATCACGAGGTAGTTTCACTCTCCTTGAGGTTAGTATGTTGTATGATAACTCATGTATATCGTATATGTATGTGTGCATATAATAATCATCATTCCCCAAGGAATGGACACTACCTTGGAAGAAAGGGAATAGAGGATGTCTTTCAAGTCAACATGAAAGAGACCAAAAGAGATCTCAATGCTTTGCGTCATCCTCAAGTAGACATTAAGGGAAAAATAGAAGAACAGGGATACACATGGAAGAATGGTCACAAAAGAGCAAGAAAGGAGAGAGAGAGAAGATCTATAGTGCTAATATTGCTAATCTGGCATGACATCCACCTCTTTATCTTATTGATCACTATTTTGGGAAGGTGAGAAACATGCGAGAGAATCGATATCGAGCACAACAAATGGAGCTATCACAAGATCCAAAAAAGGACTATGCTCATGTGGTAAGTCACTTTGTTCAATTATAGGAGCTAGGATTAGGGTTTGTGAAAATTCAATTGATAAATGCTTGTCCACATAAACATATTGATAATCACTATCATAAGCATGAGGAGTTGTATTGCCATCATGAATAACATTTTCACTCATTTCTTCATCAAGATTTATAGAAAGAGGAGCAGGAACATGCATAGGAGTAAAACCATCACATGTTTTGTGCAACTTATGATCTAGAGATGTAGGTTCAACATCTTGCTTAGCAGAAAAGGGAATCATATCAACTATTGGAATATGGGGAGGTTGAATGGGTTGAGGAGGAACTTTATGAGGTCAAGCACAACACCTTCATCGGTGGTCTCTCGCATAATGATTTTGTCGAGTCTTAGCAGAAGACTGAGAATGAAGAGGAATATTTATGAAAGGAGGAATGGCCTCCTCTTTGATAGTTGAAGGCTTTGGTTGAGGTCTTTTAGGCTGGACAAGAGGAGAGGCGAGCCTCTTCTCTCTATAAGAGAAAGGAGGTGGAGCTATGCCATATAAAGGAGGAATATTAGGTGCCGGAAGGAGATCGGGTCCATCATGGGGAGGTGGTATAGATCTAACCTTAGGAGGAATATTGTTACATTCTTCTTAGGAGAAGGTATATTCACATCCATTGGAATAGGTTGTGGATTTTCCTTAGGATGAAGATTAGTCCTATCTGTTAGGGGAAGGATTTCATCTTCAAGAAGGATAGGAATGTCAATTGTTGGGGATCTAGGTTGACTCAAGGATAAGATCAAATCTTCTTCCATTTTTTATAAGATTGGAAAATATCATTAGTCCTTTGTGGAAGAGATTGAAATTACTTAGGCCAAAAGAGATCAATAGGAACATTAGGGATTCTTTCAGATGGATGAAATAAGATATGGTTCATGGTTATGATTTCTCCATTGTGAGGAAATTTAAAACACTTATGAATTGGAGAAGCAATAGCCTTCATGGAAGATAGCCAATGGTATCCCAACTTCACACATAACTGCTTGGAAGAAGGAATGATAGAAAAATTGACTTCCATAGATTTAGTGTGAACTTCAATAGGAAGAGTGGTAGATCCAATGGTAGGACAAGAGAATCCATCAAATAACTTCACAACCACATTAGAGTCATCATAGATCGGTTTATGCAATCGTAAAGTGAAAAGATATTCCTCAGTGATAACATTAACCATGCAAGAGGGATCAACAAGAGGACCACGGCAAGGTATGTCCTTAACCTTCACAACTATGTATAAAGGCCCATCAGGTGCCCCAATGGTCTCACTAGGGTTGAATGTAATACAAGGATCCTTAGGTGTCTTTTGTTTCTCTACCATGTTCTCCAAATTCAGAGCTATGGTAGTAAGATTAGGAGGAGAGAAAGAGGTATGTTTAGTCTCAATCATGTTAGAGGTATGAGAAGGCAAAGGATCAGTAAAAATCTTAAGATTTTTATTAGGAGGAGCTACTAATTTGTTTCTCTTATCATTCACACCTGCCACAGATATAGTATTATTATCAATAAAATTTTGAATCTTACTTTTCAATGCAAAATATTTCTTAGTATCATGACCAGGCTGACGATGAAATTGACAAAAGGAATTGCTATCAAAATAAGGGGATGCAAGCTTAGATGGGTCAACTGGTTTGATAGGAGGAAGTTTGATCACATTTCTTTGTAACAACTAAGACATAATACTATGTAAAGATTCATTCAAAGTAGTAAATTGTCTTTCTCTTTTAAAGAATTTAGAAATATGAGGCACACCTATTGTGTTGGCAATTGGCACTCAATTGCCTAGTTTCAATATGTTGTCATTGATGGAAAAATGGCAACTTGTTCTAGCTTCACATTTTAGTTCAATTGTGTACTGACAGGCACATCACGGAGACTTCACCGATACTGGCAGGTTGGATAGATTTCTTTGGTTACTAGCAATATAGGCTGATATAGTTTAGAATCAGGTTATCAAAATTGGAGACTAACATATTTTGGATCCGGCATCGACAATTGTTTTTGATATTCATGTTTTATGTTATCTAGCCGGCATGTATATTCATATTGTAAATATCTTTGTAAGCCAACATAAGGCATGATAAATTGTAAAGGGTATATAGGTCAATTGATTAGATCATTTTGATATATCATGTCATATGTATAAGGAAGGGAATAATGAAGGAGGTGTGAATATATATGAGTGATTATGTATGTGAGGATATTTTTGTAAAGGGTTATTCTGGCATAGGGTTAAGGGTTTCAGACCGAAATAGATAGAGCTTAACTGGAACTATATTCAGGCATAAAATATGTTATCTTTGTAGTTCAATCATCTCTCTGGATTGTAGTCTGGATTTGTATGTAGTCAGTGAAGCTCTTTTTGTGATTGAGTAGTGTCCTCTAGGATGTAAGCCTTCCTGCAAGTGAAGGCCCCTATATTTTGTAATATCTCTTCATATGACTAGTGGATTGATATTGTGGGTCACAAATCCTAACATGGTTTTTCCTCTTTGAATTTTTTCACATATAATTTTATGTTATGGTATTCATTCATGTGATTGTCTTATTGGTTGCTTTACTTATTTCAATTCTATATGTACCCGTCTACTGGTTGGTGTATGGATGTTTTAATAAGGTTAAAATTATTCAACCTGATAGAACACTGATTCACCCCCCTCCCCTCTCAGTGTTCTTGGATTCCAACAATTAGTATCAGAGCCTTGTGCCTCAGAGGAAGTTTAATAGCTTGAGGAAGATTTTGAATCTAGAATCCATGGATAGGAGTTTGGAAAAGCAACTTGAGGTGACACTTGAAGATTATGATGTTAAAAGGATGAAGAACTTGAAGCTACAAGATGAATTGAATTATGCTCAGGAATTCATTCTTGTCCTATAGGAGAGGTTGTCATCTGTTCAAGCTAGGAGGAAGGAACTTTTGCAAAATTGGGATGATGAAGAGAAAGATGCACTTAAGAAATAGTGTCAGATGCTGAGTCAGGAGAACATGGTCATGAGAAATTAAATGCAAGCTATAACTATGAGAATATCTAAGGAGATTGAAGACCGGAAGAAAAAGGAAGAAAATCTTGTTGTATCTCTAAAGAACAAATTTGAAGAATGTGGTAGGTTGGTTCATGAGAATGATATGTTGAGAACTGATTTAGTACAATCCTAGAGTAATGAACAAAAGATTAAGAGACAAATGATAATTATGAGAGATGATCTGACTATTGCAAGTGAGTATAAAGAAAAATTCAAGATTAGTTCAGCACAGCTATATGAGTTATTGAAGAGACAAAGGTAGAATGGAGATTCCAATGGACTTGGATTTGAACAAGGATAGAGTTCTGATACTGCAAATGAAGATCAAAAGCATAAGACACCAATAAGGCAGTTTAATGCTTATAAATTTAATGGTAGATTCTTTGTTTATAATAAATTTGGTCACATGGCTAGGCAATGTAGAATTAGAGCAAATTAGAACCCTGATTATGCTCTCAGTCAATGTTCTAAATGTTATAAGTATGGACATAAGGCAGAAGATTGTAGAATGAATGTTAAACATTATGCATGTGGAAAAATTGGATAAATGGCTAATCAGTGCAGGTCTAGCAATTTTATCAATTTTAGTAAAGAAATTCAAAAGAACAATGTTACATGTTATGCATGTAATGAGGTTGGACATATTGCTAAATTCTATAGAAGCAAAAATCCAATGGTTGGTAATGGACGATCAAATGAGAAAAGGAAAGAAAAGGTTAATGATATCTAGCAAGATCATACCCAAAGATAGGTCAAGAAGTTAGAAGAACAATCAGTAGATGCACCGATTACTCAACCAATAGAGGAGGTTGCTCTTGTACTGGCAGGAAGCTCATCTAGTAACTAAGGCAGATGCTTTAGAGGTAAGCAAAATTTATGATAATACTGCTTAAGCCCCGAGAAGAGGTTATAGAAGATGTTCCAAACATTGGATATGTTCATTTGGCATGATATTTTTATCGAGATCCGGTATCTTCCACCGGAAGTCATTAATATCAATGATGGATTAGGGTTTCTTGGAGGATAAAAGGTCAAATTCAATTCATTTATGATCACTTTGCATTTAGAGAAATTCAGAGCAATTCAGAGGAAGTCTAAAGAAAATCAGTACGATCGATATCATCTTGAGAAATTTCACTAGTGATTGGAAGAGGTCTTTATGGTCTTTCACTGGCAACAATTCACAAGTATTTATCTTCAATCATGGAAGCAGGATCATCATTTGTACCTATGTTTGTTGCAAATCCAACTATTGTTGAGGTCAAGGGCTGTGTCAGGCCAATTTTCAAGTGATATCCACATGTTTCTACCCTAGATGATTCGGTTGGCGCTTTTTCACATGTTCCAGAAGGAGTCGTGTATGTTGAAGATGTAAGAGCCTATATTCACTGTCATATTGAGGACTTGGGAACGACTGATATCAAGAGCATGTACATGAATGAGTTAATGGGAGATTCTGGAAAGATTAAACCTGAATACCAGCATACTGATGATCTAGGGTTTACTGGTATTCTGGATATTCTAGAATTTAAAGAT
Source organism: Cryptomeria japonica (assembly GCF_030272615.1). Lineage (NCBI taxonomy): Eukaryota > Viridiplantae > Streptophyta > Pinopsida > Cupressales > Cupressaceae > Cryptomeria > Cryptomeria japonica. The sequence goes on along the minus strand of NC_081412.1, from coordinate 196,810,461 downwards.
GAAATTTTTAGGTATGTTTTGAGCAGAGTGCATAGAGAGTTTATCTGGTTGGATAGACCATATAAGATTATGAAGGAGGCCATCAGGGTAATCACTGATTTACCTTAGGTTAGACAATGTTCAGAGAAGAAAGTTTCCAATGATCAGGTTAATAAGATTACCATCACAACATCAGACAAACGATCAATGAGAATCAGTGCTCTCACCAACACAGATATCAGATTCAATAGCATGGTCATTGGTTACAAGGTAATTCAATAAAATTGACTGAATTCTATTTCTACCTCCTGCATTTACATAACTCATAAAATGATGAGGGAGAATGAGAAGTTAGATCTACGTTGTTGGATGTTGGATGAATTATTGATTAACCTAGGAAATATTAAAGAAGAAAAGAAAGGAAACTTCCAGTATGGTAACCTAATTGTTTGTTTAATGCTATTTTTCACCAATGAGAGTCCTAGTTTTGGGAAGAGAAAATGGGAATTCGATATCCCAGTAGGGAGGCAATTAAAACAATCTATTGCTACATTGGGTAGTCAGAGAGATGATAAAGTATGGAGTTACTTTAAAGCATTTCAAAAGGCTATGAATTCTAGGATGAGGGTTCTTAAGCACATTGTCGAGAAGTACTCAAATGACATATGCTTCATGGTCAAGAAAGATGAAACAATTATGGAAGTTGTAAAACCCCAGAAGATTTGGATTGAGGAAATGGGTTATGAAGTTGAAGCACATATACTTGATGCTTATGCACAAATGCTAATTGAGGCACCTATTGATGAAACTATCAAAACCTTTGGCACTACTCAACAGAAGAAGCAAGAAGTTGAAACCGAGTTCAATCAGAAGAAGAGAGAGAAGTAGGAAGGTAAGGGAAGTAAATTTGTTGAAAAAGTTTCGCAAACATTAAAGCATTGATTGATGCTATTTTGAAGAAAGGCAGGAAGAGGAAAGAACTATAAATATTCATTGAGCCTATTGTAGTAGATTCTACATCTGATGATGACACACCCCTGGCAATCAAAAGGGTAATAAGGAAGAAAACTGAAGAAACCGGTTAGGAAAGTTACTATCAAGGTACCAGACCAGAAGAAAGCACCAAAAGAAACACCTTTAGGCCCATCCAGTACTAGAAGAAGGAAGAAGAAGGATGACATTGATATTGCAATTGAATCTGGTAATGTAACTATTATTCCACCAAAGACTTGTGTAGAGTTAGTTGATGAAATTACTAAAGATGGTATGTTAAAGAATGTACAGTTTATTATGAACATTTAGATCATGATGAACACAGAGAAGTAGAGGAAGAAATTTTGTTATACTTGGATATTTATACAAAAGCCCTGATAGAAATTGAAGACTAAATACCGGCACAGTTGTATGATATGTTAAATGATAGAAGACTATCAACAATGTAAGAGGACAAGCATATAAAGATTCAAGAGTTGTTATCTGTTTATATTTCTATTGCTCCAAAGGAGATGGATAAGACACTTGAAGTTGCAGATAGAAAAATATTTAATAGTAAGCATAGAATAATAAATCTTATGTTAGGAAAGGTCAATGAGATAATCAAGGAGACGCAAAAGGCATGGGTTAATTTCTTTGAAGAGAACCATGGGTTTTATAGTTCACCGGAATCTAAGACAGATAGTGTAGACATCTTGGTTGAAGGGAAGGATAAAGGTATAATGGGTACTTCACCCTCAATTTTGAAACACATTAAGATAGTGGAAATTGAGCCCCCAGTAGATACAAATGTACAGACAAATGTTGAGATACCAGCAAATACAAAGAGTGTAAAGGTTGATAACGAACAAATTAATAATTTTGAGGACAACAATCCTCTAGATCAGATTGTATATGATGAGGATAAAGTTGCTAGGGAGGAACTGATAGTTACTGAGACTGCACCAAGTGGCGAAGCCACTAGTGCAAGTGAGGAAGCTATAAAGGTTAAATCATCAAAGGAGAAGAAAAAGGAATTTTGTAGGGAACCGGTAGTGAGTCCATCATTGTTGTCAATTGACACCTCGCAGGTTGAAAAGAAAAGCACAACTAAGATGAATTCTACTGAACTCATGATGATGGCTGCATAGAAAATGATGAAGGATCTATGGATAAAGGTGTTATTGATCAGTCTATCACTATTTTGCATATACTTGTCCTAGAGTGTAAATTTGGTAATGAAGCGAACCCATCTGACAATCTTAAGATAATCATTGAACACATTTCAAATTATTTGTTGTCCTTGCAACAAATATCAAACTGACAAGCACTGGAGAGGTTCACACAGGCAAAAAGAGATACATTTGATCAAGTGACTGAGTCTGAGAGGAAGAAGATTAATGATAAGTTGAAATTGACAAATAATGAAATGACGCAGTGTACTAATATCTACACAATATGTTGTAATAAAGGTTTGTTCACAACAGAATTAGATAAAAAGATTAAGGACATTCAGGAGGAGATTAAAGGTATAGCCAATCCTTTTGATGGATTGAATTCATTGACTACATCCATTGATGGTCAGACTTTGGTATTGGAAGCCCAAGTTTTTTCTCTTGAGAGGGAAAAAGACAAAATCATAAGAAGAGCCAAAAGTCTTAGAGGTTTGGTGAGTCCCTAGTTGAATTCATTAAGTGTACATAAGGAGTGTATAGATATGGTTGGTAAGCCCACATCGACAGAGTTAAATGAGAAAGAGTCATTTGCCCATATGCTACATGGACTTGTATCTATTTCTAGCACTTTCAAATCTGGTTGGGATACTTATCTAGAGCTTTTGGAGAAGGCCTATCCGAAATTTTTCAAATATATTCAACTCCGGTAAGGTATTTTGGGGATATTCATTGTACAATATTTTTCATTCTTCGTCCCGGTTTTTGGTATTATTTTTGGAATTTTTTATGGAATTGATGTCAAAGGGGGAGAGATATTGATGTGAAAAAGAAAAAGAGGGAGTTGTATACTTTAGGGGGAGTATAGGTGGAAAATATTCAGAATATTCAGCTCAAGGGGAGCAGGCTCAGGATGGAACCGATAATTGGAAACTATGATCATTTTTCACATGAGTGTTGCCATCAATGCCAAAGGGGGAGATTGTTGGCAATTGACAATCAATTGGTTGGTTTCAATACGTTGTCATTTATGGAAACATGGCAAATTATTCTGACTTCATATTTTAGTTCAGTTGTGTTCCAACAAGCACATCACATACACTTCACCAGCACTGGTAGGTTGGATAGATTTATTTGGTTACTGGAAATATAGACTAACATGGTTTAGAATTGAGTTATTGGTATTGGAGACTAACATCTTTTGGATCCAGCATCAACAGTTGTTTTTGATATTCATGTTTTATGTTATCTAGACGACATGTATATTCATATTGTAAATATCTTTGTAAGTTGACATGTATATGTGTATTCATTCATGTGATTGGCTTATTGGTTGCTTTACTTATTTCAATTCTATATATATCGGTATACCTATTGGTGTATGCATGTTTTAATAAGGTTAAAATTAATCATTCCAGTAGAATACTGATTCGCCGCCCCTCTTAGTGTTCTTGGATTCCAACATGTTGTAGTATTCACATTGTTGTTGTTGATTGTATCATTGAACTTGATGAAGCTTTTTGTTGGTTTGAACTTTTCAAATGGTTGTTGAACACTCTCCCCCTTATCACTCGGAGGCGTAGGAGTATATTGCTCCATCTGACTCACAACCAGTTGATAATTGTGGAGTGTTGCACACAACTGCGGAAGGGAAGTAAACTTAGACAAAAGAAGTTTTTCCCTGATATCTTTTTGAAAATTAGAAATGAAAATTCTTTGAATATCATTATCAGGTACAAGAAAAGAAATTTGAGCACACAAATGCTTATATCTACCAATGAATCAATCACTTTTTCTTTAACACCTTGTTTACAATGCATTAAATCAGTCAAAATGATTGTAGGATCAATGTTGTTTTGAAATTGTTGAATGAAAGCATTTGATAATTGTTGAAAAGAAGTGATCAAATAAGAAGGAAAAGAGAAATACCATTGTAGAGCCTTATCCCTTAGTGTTCTTGTAAACAATTTTGCAAGTAATTTTTTATCATAAGAAAAATCAGTACACAAGATTTGAAATGTTTTAACATGTGTGAGAGGATCACTTTTTCCATTATAGAGTTCCAATTGAGGGACCTCAACATTCTTAGGTTGGAAGGCTTTAACAATATCAAGAGAAAGTGGTCTCGCAACATCAATTGTGGGCACACTAAACTTGGATTAACTCATGGAAGCAATTAGTTATTCTAAGGAAGACATAATTTGAGTCAGATTGTTAATAGTTGCTATGGTAGACAAATTGATGTGAGACATGGTTGATTGAGAAGGTGGTGTGATGTTATTTAAGGAAGACATGGATGGAGAATAAGGTGGTGGGACATTATGATAAGTAGGCATAGGTGATGATTGAGTAGGAAATGAGACACTTGAAGGAGGAAAAAAATTGTTGAATGAATTGCCCCCTTGTGTCACACTGATTGGTTGAGGGATATTAGGAATACTTATGGAAGACATAGGTAAAGATGGATGATTAAATGAAGAAGAGGGATTTCCCCCATGACTAATTATTGTAGGAATGACATTTTGAGTTGATGTAGCCATGATATTTGAAGTGAAAGTAGGAATACTAGCTATTCGAGTAGACAAAGGAATAGAAGAATTGATTTGATTTGAAGGTTGTGAATAGCCTAAGTTCTCAACACAACTCTTTATAGGCATGACATTAGAATCAACAATATGAGAAATGCCACACAATATATCAATTTCATTCTTGTCACTTTGAATCATGCATTTAAGGCCTCCAATTAATGGAAGAGCTTCACTATTAGGGTATTCTTGGGACATCCATTGTTAAAAGTTATCAAATTGATTGTCCAATTTTGAAAGTTGATCTATGAAAAAATCTAGTTAAATCTTCTTATTGTTCATCATGAGATTCATCAATTGGATAGATAGGGACATGATTAGGATGGGAAGAATTAGCATTATCCTCATTAAAGAAGTCACCCAAATTATGCTCCATCTCCTCAGTAATTAAACCTTGGGAAGCCTTAATAATAATTCTTCGTCTAACAGGGATAGTATAGCTAGGACTAATAGTGGTGAAACTCATGCACTAGAGGGAAAATTGGAAATTTTGAATTTGAATTTTGAATAATAGGAACAAAGTGCACAAAAATTGAATAATGCAAAATTTGAGAAAATAATGATTAAACAATTTGACTTTGTTGGAAGAAGAAAATGACATAATTTCCATAAATAATTTTGATGACAAATGAAAGGAAATTGGAGTTTAAAATTAGGGCCAATAGGATACCACTTAATTTTAAAATTGATAAAATCAGAATTTTCAAATTCAGGGTAGAGTATAATCAATCACTTAATTTTAAAAAATATCTTGAAATTTGAAATGTTGAAATTTGAAGTATTTTTTTATTTTAGAGGGATAAAAAATCGACAAAAACAACCAATTTTCTTGATTTAAGCTATTAAATATGGTCATAACCGTCTCCCAAAATTTTGAGAAAAAATCCAGGGATTGTGTTGAAAGTGCACACGATCTGACCAACTTTTTAAAAAATTTCCAGGGATGAAAGTTATGATGATTTTAATGCGAACCCCCAAAAATTGGTGAATTTTACGATCTATAGATAGGTGAAATGAAGGTTTGAATGGGAAAATAAGACCCTATTAGGGTTATGAAAAAAAATGAGGAATTGAATTGAAAATTTGAAAAGGGTAAAACCTAATGGATAGGGACACCTTGAAAAATGTTTAGAAAACTGAAATTGATTGAAATTTGCACAAAATCCTATTAAATTTGAAAATTAGGGTTTTAGGACCTAACCACTTAATTTTTGAAATTTTGAATTTTGAGAAAGGAGGGAAATTGAAAATTTGAATTTTAGGACAGAAGATAGGTCTGAAAACAATCACAAATCTGAAAATTAAATGGAAATTCAAGTTTTGCACAATTTCAAGATGATTTTTAAAAATTAGGGTTTTGACAATTAACCTCTTAATTTTGTGAATTTGATTTGCAAATTGAACAAGACAATGAAGAAATTAAATTTGACAAACAAAGCAATTTTCAGATCTAAAACAATAGATAGAAATTTTTGCAAAACACAAGTTCAATTTCAATTTTAAAAACTAGGGTTTTGAATGAATTAACCACTAAGTTTGCAGAAAAATTAAACTTGTAAATGAAAAATATGCAATGATTTTCAAAATAAAGCATGTAAGACATCAATTTGACCAAAATATAATGGTGAAAAAGGGTTAATGATGGAGAGATCAAGAGGAAATATTTTCTTCCCTCCGAGGAGAGATGAAAGTTTCACTGCGAATTTCCCTTCAAACACCTTATTCACATTACATTTAAAAGAGGGGGGAATTCACTAGATCCAATCTCTTAGGGAAGAGATTGAATACTAAATGAATTGATAATGGGATAAAAATGATAAGCTAACCCCTCTTTTAGAATGGAAAATGATTAAATTGTGTGTTGTAAGACTAAGTATAAAAGTAGCAAAAAAATTGATTATAACACGAGATAGAAGTGTGAGTTGAAGTTGTGCATCTGGATCTAGTTATAATATGTTGAGAATAAGTTGTGATGTGAATTTGAGGAAAAGTTGTCGGGACTGTACTGAAAGTGTCCACAGTCCTTCGAAAAAATATGCGAAACAAAAAGGGTTTTTCCGCCTCTGCAAATGGAGTCTGAATATACAAACATAGCTGCACACCTGCAACCTACACACAAAAAAGAGAGGAAAAGGGGTTGGGATTGCCTTTAGGTCAAACCCCAATTTTGGAATTAACCGAATGATGAAAGAAAGTACTTTCAAGTAAATGTAAATGAAAGACTAAAATGTAAGTCACCTCAAGGGAGGTTGTAGATAGAATGTAGGTATATTTTCTTGTATGGAATTGAATGTTGAAAGGGATCTCCTCTTGAATGGTTTAATCCTTGACTTGAATGCGACACCTAGCCTTGAAGGGAGACTTGAGAATGCTCAATGTTGGAAAGGAATGCTTGAATGCTCTTGAATGCTTGAATGTGTGATCTCATGTATTCCCACTTATCCAACTTATGCAAATGGGAGGGAGAATGTGACATATATACTCATCAATTAGGGTTAATTGATTGATTTTTCGTCATAGGCTAACATAGGGAAAGTTTTCCCGCTTTATGCAATGTCCAATGCAAAGATAGGACTAAGGGGGGCCCAAAATAGGGCAAGGACAAGGGTGCCATGCCCTAGGATAGGGGTGCCATGCCCCTGTCCTGCCCTTGTCTCAGGACAGGAAGCAGGTTCAGGCAGTGCAGAGGGTAGAGCAAGACAGTTTCTGGGGGTTGAGCAAGTCTCGGGTCTCCGATCAGGCTTAGGGATTCAAATCGCCAATGTGAAGACCCTAATGTGGTTGCAAATTGCAAGGGTCACAATTTTATGACACTACAAAAATGTGTTGACAGAAAGGGTGAGAAGATTCGAAGATTTGAAGTTAATTTGACAGCATATAGTTACTCAAAATGGGGATCTCAATGATGAAGAAATAGGCTCAATTTATAGGCAAGCTCATGAGAATATGAAATTAGAATGAAAAATGTGAAAGAGGCAAATTCATTCAAGATGGGAATGATTATGAAAAAATATGACACATTTCTATGTCAAATTTATGACAAAATGCCATGCAAAGAACTATGACAAGTTGCTATGTAAGGATTTATGATGAATTGATAATGTCATTTTATGACAAAATGAGTGAATTAGGGAGGGAAATTTGTCATTCAAAAATGAGGAAAGTGGAAGGATAGAAAAGAGGAGGGGAAGCTAGAAAAGAGGAGGGAAGCTAAAAAAGAGGAGAAGTGGGAGAGGGAGAAATGAGGTGGAATTAATAGTTTTTAATTATTAATTCCACTCATAACTCAAATTAGCCAATTAGTATATAAAAATATTAATTGTGACATGGACAAAGAGGGTGAATAAATAAATCTAAATTTATTTATTAAAAAAGAGACATGTTAACAAAGGAGATGATTAATTATTTAATTAATCAACATAGGGAAATGATTTAAATAATTTAAGGTACCAAACCTAATGACAAACTAGGTCCCAATAATGATGATTGATTGGCTAATAATTGATAAAAATTAATGACAATTGACTGAGATTGACAACAAAATAGGACAAAGGATTGAAAAAGACCAAAGATTGATAATGATTTTGATAAAAGACTAATAAGATTGATAAAATCAATTGACAATGACTTGATAAAGGAATGATAAGATTGATTGATAAAGTGCCATGAAAGGTTGATAAAGTTTCATAGAGGATTGATTGAAATTGCTTGATAAAGAGGTTGATAATTAATAACTGATTAATTATTAACAAGTGGGGAATTAAGTCTAATTGTCAAGATGGTACCAATTCAAATGATTTGAAAATGATAAAATGCCAATCATAATGATTTAGGACCAAATGCAAATGAACAAGACTGATTAGGGTTGGATTTGAAATGAACTGAAACTACAGGAATGGCGCAATGTCAACATATGATGAAGATCAAATGTGGCATAGAAAACATGTTAAAAATTAGGTTAGCGACATAGGAGTGATGCCCAATTTTTAGTGTCTATAATTTGTTATCTAGTATTTAATGGTATTTATTATTTATAGCTTTAAAAGTTAGGTTTTAACATTATTTATGCATCTTTCTATTCATTATTCATAGGAGACATCAATTTTATATGCACATATTCCATTGAAAACTTGAGTTATGTTTACTTGTGTTGTCATTGATGTCAACCTATCTGGTGTTGTCATTGATGCCACTATGCTAGTGTAGATGTTGCAAATGGTTTAAAATTGAGGTTTCAGATGTTTCTATGATGTTTGATGATGATGTTGACTGGACATGAGGTGTTTTCATAAGGTTGGTGTAGTGAAAGTTTCAATATGCAAAAAATAGTATTTATGCAAGAAAGATTATTTAATCTCCCAGTGGAAGAATGGTTTGCATTCCTCCATTTTTTTAAAATTATGTATTATGGTTCTAGATATAATATTTATGATGTTTATTTTGCACTATTAGGTTTATAGGTCCTTTGTTGCTTAGATGGTAAATTTAATTGTTGTTATTTTTTACAGTGAGGTGTCTATCAAAACTAGTATAGAGAATGATTGGTGTTTCTCTAATATGAGTTTTTAAGTGTTGTAACTTGGATGACATGTTCATTTGGTTTGTTTAGTGTTCTAGTTTAGTTTTTTAGTGATAATTTGATTGGCAAGTGGATTTATGTTGTTTTGTGAACAATGTTGTCAGTCGATTTGGTTTTTGGTTTATTGAGGTGGTGTATCTTATCTATTTCATGCCTTTTTATTCCAAATATGCAAGTTGGAGGTTGATTTTGGATGTTGATATGGGTCTCATTATTGTATGTGCGGATCTGCATTGATTATTTTTCATTGGAGGATTCTTTTGAGATGATTGATTGGCGAGCTTGATTGTTTATCTACATGTTTCATTTGATGTCACCTTTGGAGGATATGTTAGCATGCACAATTTGTTGGAATCACTTGAGAAGGGCATGTTTCTATGTTTTTGGGTCCCCTTCATCTTCTGAAGTGGACCAAATATGGTATTTTTGGTCTGAGTGGTCGAATTTATGTAATATTGTATATTTTGTCTATGGTCAACCTAGTTGAGGGTTTCAATAAATATTCTTGTATATGTAGGTGTGTGGATGTATGAGTTGTGAATGGGGTGTGTGTGAATTGATGTGAAGGGGATGTCAATTATGCACATGCAAATTTGGTATAGAAAAAGTACACAAGACAATTTGTGAAGAGATTTGAGAGTGATTGATGTCAAATTTATTTTCCCAATATTGGTCACTTGACACAATGGTTCAAGGATAATTTTATGATCAAGAGATCTTATTCATTTCAATTCATTGATCCTCTACACTTTTCAAGAGAAGGTGTGTTCCTTTTAGCAGCTTGTGAAGTCCTTTGTGTCTTTCCCTAAGGTTGTGTGCCTTATACTTGCAAGTCCTTTTATGGGTAGTGAGTTCTTTGGCCTTGAGTCTAAACATTGTGATAAGTTATTCATACAGTGAGTTTGATTTTTACCATGGTTTTTCCCTATTTATTTTTTTCCATGTAAATTTGGTGTCCATGTGTTTGTTGTGCTTTATGCTTTCATGTTTCATACTTGCAGTAGTAATAATTTAATTGTGGTTTAAAGTTCGAAAGATCATAAATACAATATTTTGAGGTACGGATTGGTTCACTCCCCTCTCAATTTTGTGGTGTCTCCAAAATATTCATGTGTTGTACTAGTTTCCTTGATCAAGATGCCTAGATTTTGACTACCATCCTAACTTTATAATTTTATATTCTAAAGATTTTCTTTAATTGTCTTTTCATAGATATTTTAGCTATTTTTTCCTCTTTTAGTATTTTAACTAGTTTTCTCTATATGAATGTGTATAGTCTAGAATTGTCTCTCAAAGGAATGCAGTTTTCCTTTTCACTGATTCAAATTTCCTAGATTACCAAATGATTGTGAAAATGTTACACCTTTAATAGTTATGATACTAAAATAATATACAATAAATGAAAGACAAAATAACATCACCATAGGTAAATGCATACAACACAATATGTGCATTGGGAAATCCCTTTTGGGAGAAAACCCCCACAAACCAAAATCCTTCTGAATGTATTACAGTAAACAATCCCATTACATAGACTTGTAAAAAAGGTTTCTCCCAATAATACACTTGTGTTGAATTCTAAAATAATTTTGGTAGCATAGCAGTGCTTACAAATAGTCTCATAATACAACTCAACATACAAAGAACATGCACATGCAAAACTCAATAGGCATAGCTCAACATCAAAAGTACACACACATTCAAAACTCACACCTATCATAGAAAAATTCTATTTTTGACTTTGTCATTGACTTGAGTTAACTTCAACAAATGGGCCCCATAAAATGATATCATTAGATGCACATAAATAATACATAGGAAAATAAATAATAATCCTAAGAATTATCAAAGGTTTAGACACCTTATTACTAACAAGAATAATATGCCAAAATAGAAAAGTTATTATACAAAGAAAGAAACCAAGGAAAAATAATAAATATTAGAACTTCATGCACAAAAGATTACTTAACCAATTTAAGAAGCCATTGTGAATCAAATGTCAACAATCCCTCTAGAACAATAGTTAAAGAAATGAAAAGTTTAGACAAGAAAAGAAGTGCCTAACATGATACTAGTGGATGATATGTTTGTGTCTAGCATGATAACTATAAACAAAAAATGTGTAACTAAAAAGGAAATTAAGAGAAATAAAAGATAAATGAAAATATGATGAGTTTGGTTAGGATGATGATGTAATTTTAGATGAAGATGATATTTTTGAAGAAGAGATTGAACCTCCAAAGTTTGTTTAATCATATACATGAGAATAAGTATAACATATTATAACTATAACTTACATTTCTTTTTAATTTCTTCTTCTTTTCTTTCTTATTTCTCAAATTACTCATTGCACTTTTGATTATACCATGCTTGTTGAATGTGTTATACTGATTTCTCTTTCAATATTTTTGATTACATGTTTACTTTGCTCCAATCTAGCTTAATTTGCTTCTTCCCCTTTCCTTTGCTTGGTAAATTTACTCTCATTATTGTTTACACCTTCTTTCATCATAGATTTTATTTTTTAATTTTTTCTTATGTCAGCTACTTGATTTGCTTATGTCAATTCCATTTTTCACATCACATTTCAAATCCTTACTTTATACTATTTAAATATTATCTACTTTGTTTTTAATGTTGTCCCAATACATTTTATCACATGTAATTATGTTATAGATTCCTATGCTCAATATGATTCATACTCTTATGATATTCATGTTTTCAAACACCATTTTCCATGAACATATTTATGATATTGATATATTAAAACTTTAAGTATAATCACCTTTACATCTAGGACATGCCTTTTCATGACATTTGATCTTCAATGTTGTATATTTACATTGAGGACATCATGTCTTTCTCTAACATTTGAACTTTTATTCCTATAAAATTATATGCAGGGCATCACCCCTTCCCCTATATCATTTATGCATTGTCTTGCTATTCTTCTAGGGTTAGTGAGTGTAAAATGTAGGTCCCGAAGACAACTAAGAGGGGGGGCTGAATCAGCTGTCTAAAAAATTCAAACCAAAAATTTATTAACCAACTTAATGCTTAATACTAGTAAATCATTTAAGTATGCCAGTAGACAGTGTTAATAGTTAATTGATATATTGGTACGAATTAATGCATGAAACATAAGCACAAAGTCATCCACAACAAATGACACCAATATTTGTATGTGGAAACCCTGTAAGGGGAAAAACCACGGTGGGAAACCTAACCCACAATTAGATGATACTACTGCAGATAGTAAGTGTACAAAAGGGGTCTGCACATGCAGAAAGGTCAACAACCTAGAGCTCACTACTCAATCACAAATGGGAGTCACACTAACTATAGTTGGATGGTTAAATCCAATAAGAATGTACTGCACAAAATACCATCTTCATATGCTGAATTCAGTACCGGTGTAATGCTGATATGCTTCTACAAAAACCCAGCTTCACCTTCAAATGATGTCTTCGTGTATACCTCTGCTTAATCTCGCATATACATTCACACAATTCTTTTTCTCATTCCACACTTGATCTTACAAATAAGATCTTACATTTATACCATACCCTAAGACCAATTTTAGTAGGTTGGCTCTACAAGATATTACAATAAAAACATTTTACAAACAATACAATATCCGATGCAATAACCGATTGAACATGTCAGCTTAATGCATTTACAACAATAATAAATCATTTCCATAGCGTGCCATGCTGATCTGGAAAAGATAAACCTACTGGTGTAACCTTAGATAACCTAGACCTATTTGCCGGTAAAAGCAAATATGCAAATAAGAATATACCAATGATTATTACTTCAAAATAAAGTGTCCAAATGATGTCTTCGACATTACCAAGTGTCTTCCTTGTCATTCCAGGTACCGGTGAATATTATATCCTGCCGGTTAATCATATACCGGTAACTATTGCATGGTTTACTGTCTGTCGGTGAATGTTGCTGGATCTCCAAAGTAGGTGTATTTTGTAGGTGTTGACATCAATGACAAAACCATACCAAAATATCAACAATCTCCCCCTTTGGTATTGATGGAAACACAAGATGGAAAAACCATCAAAGTGCCAAAACAGAAATGCCAAGTGTAAAACCAACAATCTCCTTAAAGTGACAATCTCTCCCCCTGGAAGCAACATGAGTTATTTTATGTTATCCTATACCAATTTTCACCGCAGATATCTCTCCTTAATTGATAATGTGTTTTTGCATATATCTCTCCCCCTTTGACATCAAATGCCAAAGCTACAAAATTTGAAGTCCATACAAAAATACCAACTACTCCCCCTGAGAAGTAGCTTCCTCATCAAATACCGGAATAAAAGATTTGTCCATTTAATTCTGTCGGTTGATGACAAACATCAACTATCTAAGTCTCTACCGGTGGAGGTATGACTCCGAGATGATCTCTGAGATACTCAAAAGTTTCCTTAGGCAAAGGTTTTGTGAAAATATCTGCATGTTGTTCTTTAGTATTCACATAAACCAGTTTTATCTCCTTTTCTTCAACTTTTTCCCTTAGAAAATTTAGTTTGATAGAAACATGTTTTGTTTTAGAATGCAATACTGGATTCTTAGATATATCAATTGCTGCAGTGTTATCACAATATATAGTAATAGGTTCCTTGCATTTTACCTTTATGTCTTTCAACATTTGCTTAAGCCAAAGTACCTGTGTACAGTTTGTTGTTGCTGCAACATATTCTGATTCTGCTATTGATAAAGATGTACAGCTCTGTTTCTTACTTAACCAAGAAACTAATCTCTTTCCAAGAAAGAATGCTCCTCCAGTGGTGCTTTTTCTATCATCCACATCTCCTACCCAATTTGCATCTGTGTATGTATATAGATCAAAATTTTCAGTTTTAGGATACCATAATCCAAGATTTGCTATGCCTTGTAAGTACCGGAAAATCCTTTTTACTGTTGATTCATGATTTTCCTTAGGATTACTCTGAAATCTAGAAACTATAAATCCTACATTCATAATATCAAGTCTGGTTTTTGTCAAATTTAGTAAACCTCCTATCATAGATTTGTATCTAGTTGGATTAACAGGTGTAGATTCATCCCTTTGAGATAATTTGTCATTTGTAGTCATAGGTGTGCTTACCGATTTAGAGTTCTCCATCCCAAATTTCTTAAGTAGTTCTTTCAAGTACTTAGATTGACTCAAAAATATGCCTTATCAGTCTGTAAAATTTACAATCCTAAAAAGAATTTTATTTCTCCAATCATAGACATTTCAAATTCTTGCTGCATTTCAAGAGAAAATTCTTTGCATAATCGATCTTCTCCTCCAAAGATTATATCATCAACAAATACTTCCACAATCAAAATGTCATCATTAGTTACTTTGTAATATAAATTGCTATCTGCATTTCCTTTAGTAAAACCAATCTTTAAAAGATACTTATCCAATCTTGCATACCAAGCTCTTGGAGCTTGTTTTAATCCATACAGAGCTTTTCTTAATCTGCAAACCATATCATTGTCATCTGTCAAGGAAAATCCATCAGGTTGTTCAATATAGCCTTCCTCTTCAAGATCTCCATTCAAGAATGCACATTTAATATCCATTTGATAAACTTTGTAATCCTTGTGGGCTGCAAAGGCCAAGAATAATCTAACTGCCTCAATTCTGGCTACCGGTGCAAAGGTATCATTGTAATCAACTCCTTCTTTCTGAGAATATCCCTTACACACTAGTTTTGCTTTATTTCTAACAACCTTACCATCTTCATTGAGTTTGTTTCTAAATACCCATTTGGTACCAATTACATTTTTATTTTGAGGCCGGGGAACTAATGTCCAAGTATTATTTTTCTCAATCTGTCCTAATTCTTCTTCCATAGCTTTAATCCAAAATTTATCTTCACATGCCTCATTGATAGATAATGGTTCAATTTGAGATATAAGACATACCTCTTCATTTTCCAATCTTCCTCTTGTCATGACTCCTTTAAATTTGCTTCCAATTATCTGATCTTCAGAATGATTCAGTCTTACATACTAGGGTGTCTTAGTCTATTGCTGTTCTTCAATTACTGTGGAATCTTCTGATGATACCAGAGTAACAGGATCATCATTATGTACCAGTGGATTTGTAGGTTCATTTGTCATAATTTCTGTTCCTAGTTCAGAGTCTATATACCTTGAAGTTCCTCTAAATTGTTCATCAATATTTACATTTGTACTCTCAACAATTTTTTGTAATCTTTTATTAAAACATCTATATGCTTTACTCTTAGATGAATAACCAAGAAATATTCCTTCATCACTTCTAGGATCAAACTTGCCAATATACTCATCTCTTCTAATATAACATTTACTTCCAAAAATTCTGAAATACTTAAGAGTAGGAGTATTACCAAACCATAGTTCATGAGGGGTCTTACCGGTTTCACCTTTGATGTGAACTTTGTTGAATGTATAGATAGCAGTGCTTACTGCCTCTATCCAATACACATGTGGTAGATTTTCTTCTGATAACATACTTCTTGTTGCATCCAAAATAGTTCTGTTTTTCCTTTCAACAACTCCATTCTGTTGTGGTGTCCGAGGTGCTGATAACTGTCTTTTGATTCCATTTACTTCACAGAATGTATTAAAGTCTTTAGATCTGAATTCTTCTCCTTGATCTGATCTTAAACATTTAATTTTGTTACTGGTTTTATTTTCAACCATTGCTTTGAATAGTTTGAACTTCCCAAGTGCTTCTGATTTTTCTCTGAGAAAAGTAACCCAACACATTCTAGAATAATCATCAATAATTAGCATGAAATATCTATCACCTTGTAAGCTTTTAGTTCTAGCTGGACCACATAAATCAGTGTGAATTAAATCAAGGGCATTATTGGATTTTTCTAGAATACTTTTGAAACTAGCTCTAATTTTTTTTCCAAATTGACAATCCTTGCAAATTGTATTCTGAGGTTTCACAATTTTAGGTAGATCTCTAACTACCATAGAAGTACTGATTTTTACCATGCAATCAAAATTTACATGACATAGTCTTTTATGCCATAGCCAACTTTCATCTATATGTGCAATTAAGCATGCCTTTTCAATATTTTTCAAATGAAAGATATTACCTCTAGTCTGATTACCGGTTGCAATTTCCAAACCAGTTCTATTCATGATTTTGCATTTTCCATTTTCAAATTGTGACTGAAAACCTTTCTCAATTAATTGGCCAACACTTAAAAGATTATGTTTTAACCCTTCAACATAGTAGACATTGTTAGTGTTATGTTTACCATCAAGAGATATTGAACCCTTACCTTTTATTGAACAGGCTTTGTCATCTCCAAGTCTTACTAAACCTCCATTGTATTCTTGAATGTTCAAGAATTTACCTTTGTCTCTAGTCATGTGATGTGAGCATCTTGAGTCAATAATCCATTCATCCTTTGATTCAACTTTAGCTGCTAGGGCTTGTTCTACCAGTTGAGAAATAGGTACCAGTTGATCTTCTGTTATAGCAACAAAGACCCATCCATTGTCTGTTGGATCCTCATCAGAATCATCAGTCACATCTTCATCAGCAATGTAACAAGATTTATTTTTGTTTTTCTTAAATCTGTATCTCTGATATTCAGGATTAGGTTTGTATTTTCTTCTAGCTTCTTCTCTTAGTCTAGCATGTCTATCAGAGAATCTTGAAGCCATATGACCAATCTTATTGCAGTTAAAACATTTAAAGGGTGCTTTACCTTCATACTTACTTCCACTTGGGCCTTTTGGCATTTTTCTTGCAAATAGTGCTTCAAGTTCTTCAATCTCTTCATTCTCCTTCTTGGTTTCTTCAAGTTCTATTGCATAAAAGGCTCTCTAGTCTGATTTGTCAAAGGATGGAGTAGATGATGTTGATGCTTTGAAGGCCAAATCAATTTTTATAGTAGTAATAGGACCAAATTCCTCAATTTCAAAAGCTGAAAGTTTTCCAATCAATGTATCCCTAGTTACTGATGTATTAGGCATTGTTCTCAACTCATTTATAGCGGTAACCTTCATTTTATATGCCGGTAGCAAACCTCTTAAGATTTTTGAAGCAATCTCATCTTCACTCAAGGTTCCTCCACAACATTTGATACCCAAAACAATTTCATTTACTCTTTCCATAAAAGCATAAATCCTTTCATCTTCTTCCATTTTCAGATGTTCATACCTAACTCGGAAGCTTTCAAGTTTTGCAATTTTGACTATGGAATCCCCTTCATTCAGTGTTTCCAAATGATCCCAAATAGCTTTTGCAGTGGACCTATCTGATAATCCCATGATTTTTTGATCTGATAATGCACTCAAGAGTGCTTCTCTTGCTTTGCAATCATTTTCTTCATCTTTAGCTAATGTAGTGGGAGCAGTCTGACCAGCTACAACAGCAGTATAACCATTCTTAGTAACTTCCTAGATGTCTTTACCAATGCAATTGAGATGTGTCTCCATTCTGATTTTCCATATCCCATAGTTGGTTCCATCAAGTTTAGGACTATCCTTTCTGAAATAATTAGTAGACATTGGATCTCCTCAAGTTGTTAAACTTTTGCAAAAAGAGGACTAGGCTCTGATACCAATTGTAGGTCCCGGAGACAACTAAGAGTGGGGGGTGAATCAATTGTCTAATAAATTCAAACCAAAAACTTATTAACCAACTTAATGCTTAATACCGATAAATCAGTTAAGTATGCCAGTAGACAGTGTTAACAGTAAATTGCTATATCGGTAAGAATTAATGTATGAAACATAAGCACAAATTCATCCACAACACATGACACCAATATTTGTATGTGGAAACCCTATAAGGGGAAAAACCATGGTGGGAAACCTTACCCACAATCAGATGATACTACTGCAGATAGTAAGTGTACAAAAGGGGTCTGCACATGCAGAAAGGCCAACAGCCTAGAGCTCACTACTCAATCACAGATGGGAGTCACACTGACTACAGTTGGATGGTTAAATCCAATAAGAATGTACTGCACAAAATAGCATCTTCATATGCTGGATTCAGTACCAGTGTAATGCTGATATTCTTCTACAAAAACCTAGCTTCACCTTCAAATGATGTCTTCGTGTATACCTCTGCTTAATCTCGCATATACCTTCACACAATTCTTTTTCGCATTCCACACTTGATCTTACAAATAAGATCTTACATTTATACCATACCCTAAGACCAATTTTAGTAGGTCGGCTCTACAAGATATTACAATAAAAACATTTTACAAACAATACAATATCCGATGCAATAACCAATTGAACATGTCAGCTTGATGCATTTACAACAATAATAAATCATCTCCATAACGTGCCATACTGATCTGGAAAAGATAAACCTGCTGGTGTAACCCTAGATAACCTGGACCTAGTTGCCGGTAAAAGCAAATATGCAAGTAAGAATATACCAATGATTATTACTTCAAAATAAAGTGTCCACATGATGTCTTCGACATTACCAAGTGTCTTTCTTGTCATTCCAGGTACTGGTGAACATTATATCCTGCCGATTAATCATATACCGGTAACTGTTGCACAGTTTACTGTCTGCCGGTGAATGTTACTGGATCTCCAAAGTAGGTGTATTTAGTAGGTGTTGACATCAATGACAAAACCATACCAAAATACCAACATGTAAAATCATGACTGGCTAAAAAACACAAATGAAAATGCTAATAAATATAATAGATGTCATTAATTTTATTTTAAAAACTGAAGGACTTCTATATTAAAAGTGGAGGAAAATGTAATGTTAAATTTTACACCCTATGTCAACTTTCATTTAGTTTGGGATCCATTTTGAGAGAATGCCAATGTAATTACATATCAATAAATAGTGCATTTTAGGGAAAGTTTGGGTTCATTCTTTGATCCTTCACATATACCCACCTATACTCATTGCTATGCATTTGACCTTATTGCATCCATTTCTACACACATTCTAATAACACCTAGGATCTATTACACGTGACATGTTTGGAAATGCATGTGCCCCACTATGATCTTACTACCCCTTTATCCTAGGCCATCTTATGAGAATGCATTGATCCAACACCCATTGATCAGACCCCTAAGATTAAAAAATAATCATTTTAATTTTGACTTATTATAATCATTCCTTTCCCACCATAACCCAACTTCATATGTATTTGGAATGATTATTGTAATTGTATTTAAAGATCCTATTGGATTCATTCTATTAATCAAGGAAATCAAGCATTCATCTTAGAATCATTTGAATTCTTAGAGCATTCAAGGATCACTTATTATAGGAACACTTTAATTGGTGTACTAAAGGAAACAAAAGCTTACTTTAGAATCATCATCTAAGACATTTTTCATTTTTTCCTACAATCTACCAATATTCAACATAACCTTAAAGTTGGACACTCTAGGGGTTGACCTAAGGGAACTTTCTCCTATTGATCCCTCCTAAAGTATTTTTAAATACTAGATTAGTCCTTGTTTACTAGCAAGAAGCTAGAAATGCAATGAAATGGATAGCAAATGTGCACAATTAGAAAAATCAAATAGATGACTTAGAAGATGGATTCACATTTGTAGAATTGACTGGCATCCACATATTCAACCCAGGGGTCCAATAACTACTCAACACATTATTCTAGACAATAAGAATACATAGATTGCCCATTTTTCTAGAAATTAACATTATTTAAATCTGTGCATTGTCAAAATTCCTCATCTTCATCATAACTTGAACTAAATATTGTTATCCATCACATCTGATTAACCAAACTAACATTAAATTAAAATTTATCAATCTATACAATTATCAAATAATTATTTTAACCTCATTTATGATGATATGCATACATCTTATTATACTCAAACTAAGCCTTATTTTCCTTTAGGATGACATATGCCACACAAATTTTATGATGAACTGGTGTTTGAAAATTCCCCAACATAAAAAATGGCCTAATTTATAAGGGAAGAGTAGCCCAATTCAACCCAAATATACCTACTATCAAGTAGACATGCTCAAGTGAAGAGGGGCAAATTTGAAAAAAAGTCGTTCAAGTTAAAAGTAGGTGGTCAAGGTGGTTGGCTTGTCAGTTCCCCACGCTAATGAGGCATGTAAAACAGCATACAAGGCAGCAATTAAATGGTGTCTGCTATGTTGAAAGGGCTTCCAAGCGAGGAGAGCCAAAGGCGGTGGTCGCTTTGGTCGACATAAAGAGGGTCCCAGCACACCCAAAAGATTTGGACATCCCCACCCGTTTTATTAAGTCATCCACAGAAAAAGATGCTTTCTCCACAACCTGTTCGTTTTCCTGACGCACCTGTGACGTCAGCCCTAACGTTCTCCTTTCCGACCCCGGCTCTTTAGAACTCTGGTCAAATTACAGATTACAGTGATGAATTTAATATATAAACGGAGATATTTCATGCGCTGTTTGCGCTTTGCTCACCACTACCCTAAAGTCTCTTTCTGCATTATTGCTTTGGTCACATCAAGAGATTTTAGTAGGATTCGAACCAGGACCCTCAAGTTCAAATTTGAATTCATAACGTGCCATTGCCTGATACAGACAAAAATATCGTTGATGGTTGGATTTTTCTAATACTGGTACTTTTTGTGTGATGGTAAATTAGCAAATATAGTATGGGATTGGGCTCCTCCAAGTATCTATTTGTTTTATATAGTGTAAGATAAAAGTACTAATATATAATAACATGGGTAATGTTCCATTTTGATGGATATTGTTTAATAGCATTTAGTTTGATAGCCCAAAGAAATTAAGGTTTAAAAATGTTGTTTGACTATTTGACTTTTGAAGCATGTGATGTTTAAGTAGATCAGGCTCAAATTAGTAATCGAAGATTTAGTCAAGTCATGCACACAAACTTTGACTTTCTTTATATTTCGATATATTATGTCATATTAATGAGAAAAGTTTGACAAAAGATATGTAATTTTCACCATTATGTTTTTCCTCGGCTTTCACTTAGAGGGAAGTACTATCATCATGTGTGCAAAGGCAAAATGATCAATCACTATGAAAGTAAATTATGTTAGACACTTAGTAAAGGATGCAAACAAGGATGTTTATTTGGTACATTCTCCTTCCATTGAGTGCCCCATGTTGGTACTTTCAAAAGAAAACAAAATTCAATTAATAGCATTAGTCAAAATTTTGAATTATAAGAACTAATACAAATGCTTGATAATGTTGACAATCCCAAATTTAGTGTAAAATGTAAATGTGAATGGATGAAATAAAGCCAAATTGACACAAATCCATGAATATGTGGTGCAAAGCCAAGCATTATAACCAACAAAGAATGAGATGGAAGCTCCCTTAATCGACCATTTGTAGCCATGTTCCAAATATTAAAGAGATGTTTTATTTATTGAACCACTTTAACAATGGACATTAAATCTAATGTCACTAATATAATATGTCTCCATTCAATTGGTTGCATACAAAAAATGAAATGAATTAGAGGAGATTGTCAATCGAGTGGTTTTGAAGCACCCATCAACATAGATAACGAAAACTTTGAGGTATCTATCCAACATTTTATTTATAATGATAATAAACCATGAGTTCATGTTGAAGCTACAAAAGTTTTCTAAAAAAAAATGATTAAGTGTACCCTTAAAGAGTTCCTATAAAGACCTTTAAAAATTTCATTGACATTAGGTTCACAACCCCTATCGGCCAAATTCAACCATCGGATGAACAAAATAAACTCTCACCAAAAGGCTTAGTTTCACCGAAAAGATGTATCTGTTGTGTCGAAGAAATTGTTAAATGATTCCTCGATAAAATAAACGATTGAAGGGACTATGGCCATGAGTAGACTCGAAAGGGATTCGCTAAAGTCATTGTTTCTATCGAAAAATACATTGAAGGGGCAATAGTGATACTATTTCGAATAGATGTGGACTTCGAAGAACTGATAGAGCAATAGGCCAATGTTTAAAGACATTGACAAAGTAAAAAGTCATCGAAGAAGGTTGATCATCAATGGAAGGGTTTTTTCTCTTAGCGAAACGAAAAGTTTCATCGACACGGCGATATCGAGTGAGATGTGGAGATCACTCATTGATAACTAGTCATCGATAAGACTCGGACATCGGACATGCTATTCCAAGGTGTAACGACGGGATGGGTTTCATCGAAAAGTAAAACGACAAAAGCTCCCATTAGAGTTAACCACTCAGGATAAGAAGGAGTGGGACCCGTTTCGATGAAAGACAATGTTTCGATGGAAGCCTAAAGCACAAGGGCGAAAGCAGTGTTCTCATCGAAACAAAAGTGAGTTCGATAAAAGAAGACCTTTCGATGAGAAAGAAATAAACGCTACCGAAAAAAAGGTTTCATCGAAGTAAACGTCAGCATCTTGCCTGCTACTAAACATCGAAGAAAGGGAAAAGGAACTATTAGAAGAGGCAATTACTTTCTGTCACGAAATCATTCCAGAAATAAATGAAGTCCCATCGTCATAAATTCAAAACAAGTAAGCTCATGACTGTTGCATAATAGATGGATGTAACCGATGAAACTACTACAAAATCATAATAAAATAGCAGGATAGAGGGCAATTTGGGCAATGTTGACTAAGAAATTCACAGAGAGTTTTTCAAAGAAAAAGAAGAAGGCCTAGAGCTCCAAGCAAGTTCCTCAGTCTGGAGATCTAAAATTATAATGGAAGCTACTTCATCTAAGAAAACTAGGGCTAGGAAGCCTAAGGAAACCCAGTCTGCAGAAGAAAATCCAAAGCGGCAAAAGAAGGAGGGTTGCCCATTAGACCAGGATCTATTAGATCAATTCCCCACCTCGAGCCATCGATCAAAAAATATTAAGACAGAGGATGAAGGCTTAGAAGACAAATTTGATAGTTTGGGAGACATCTAGACAGAGATTAGAGGGCATGAGTTGTTCATCTTTGGATATGTATGAAGGAACACTCTAGAACCTGTGAATAACTTGTGGAGATTGAATCTTGGGAAGTTGGCAATACCAAATGTCTTTGTGAATGTCGAACTTATAAAATCTCTAGCCAACAATTATGACCCCAGGACGAAAACCATATATGATTATATGGAGAAGCCAATAGTGTCCATCACCAAGGAGGTTATAGAGAGTGTATTTGATTTGGACTGGGGGTTTGAAGAGAAGATAGACACTGGAAAGCTTACCCGAGAGTATTTTAATATGGAAGATATTTATAAAAGGTGGAGACTCCCTATCCATAGACTGAAAGTTGCAAGATCAATAGTTCCATTTGGTGTAGGGGATAAAGCTCCTTTTGATGTCAACCTTTTCTTTCCCTATTTCAAGTATACATATTATTGTGTGGCCTAGGTCTTACGAATTGAAGCCCCCCCTTTGATGGATATTGGCTATGATAATCTATGCAAATTTATAGTCAAAGGATCCTAGGACGTTTGATTTTGTTGCTTATCTATTTGAGGCCATGAATTATCCCCCCTTTGATGGATATTGGCTATGATAATCTATGCAGATTTATAGTCAAAGGATCCTAGGACGTTTGATTTTGCTTCTTATCTATCTGAGGCCGTGAATTATGGTTTAGAAAATTTGAAGGGAGATATGATCAATGTCCACTTCAAATATTACTCTTTCCTCATGCATATATTACTAAGTATTGGACAAGATAACAGGTTGTGGCCAGACGGGTTGTGTGTCAGAGCTTATGACAAAGCCGAAGTGAGGAAGCCTGTGCAGCTATGGTTGTCTTCATGGGATCAAAGATACAACAACAGTCAGTATTAGAATTTTGAAGAGTTCTTTGTTAGGACATTGTATAGATTGCTGGGGTATCCATGTAATCACTCCATATCTCCAGAAGTTCAGAGATTCCTCAAACCCAAGGAGTAATGTGAGGAAACTTTGATTACACATAATTGGAGGGATTGGTACTATTTTTTGGATTACAATCAGATAAGGGTGTATGGGTTTGAGGGAAAACCCTATTTTCTACTTATCACAGTGCCTGATAGAGTAGCTTACCTTGATATTATCAGGAAATTATCAATAGCCAGTTCCAAACACTTGACTGATCATGGAAAGTAGTCCATAGTGTCTGGGTTATTGGTTTTCTTAGATTTCATTGTTAAGAGTTCAAAGAGCTATGGCTTGTTGCAGAGTAAATTAGGTTATTATAAGATGGTAGAGGGTGATCCCAGACCAAATTTTGATGTCGAGGGTTACATAAGAGAAGCAAGAGCATCACAAAAACTAAGGGCTAGAGAACATGTCCCATTGACGCCTGATGACTTCATCAGGAATATAGAAAGGCAAGAAGCCACTGAGAAGAGGATGAAATATGACAAAGTCTCCAGAGCATATGAATGGAAGCTTGGCAGAGGGAAGATAAATCAGGATATTATGCAAGGAGTGGATGACCCATTAGCTAGAGCCAACAAACTCATTGAACATGAGCTGGAGATTTTAGAGGGTGTTCCTGTGTAGGTCTTTAGGGACAAAAAACAAAACATCAGGGATACAGAGCCTCTGGCACACATGTATCCCCAGTCTATTTCTGAGTCTATCCCAGTTGATTCACCACGAGAGAAGTATCCACCTGGATACGAACGTGATGAATAGATGAATCTGGCAACTAGCCAATATGACATCCAGGAAATCAATGATGTCAGGTTGTTGGAGCATGAAGAATTTACTTCAGACAGTGACTTTATTCACACCAAGGAATTTAATACATTCTTATGCTAGCACAAAGGGACATTGGTCAGGGCAAACACCGAGGAGAAAACCGAGGAAGAGATGCTTGAAATACTCCAAGAAGAAGTGGACCAAGCCTTGAAGGAAATGATGCCAGAAAGAGGAAGGCTATTGCTCAAGGATACTGGGGTGCTGATATACTCAGGATGGGACATGAGATCTGCCTTATTGTTTGATATTTTTTTGAAGAAACAAGAGCTAGATAAGCACATTATGCTAGAGGAAGTAGATAAGATTTTCATGGGATCGGGATATGATCCTGATCAAAAGGCTCTTATGCTATGGGCCCTTATCCCAAAGAAAAAAGGCCCTTGCTCATGGACACCGATGAGGCCCTTGGACATCTAATGATCTAGCAGGCCAGAAAGATGGATCCTAGGGTCACTGCCAAACTAAATTTGGATGTGGGAAAACTCAATCAAGATCAGATTGAGTTTCTAGTCAGAGAGAATAATACTTGTAAAGGATTGTATGAAAAGGCCAATGAGGAAGTGCAACGGATACAAGAGAGACTGCTACAACAGAGCTCTTCTCCAAGCATTGGTGAACTAGATATGGCACTTGAGACTGACCGAAAGGTCACTGATGCTCTTACAGACACTATCTAGTGGAAGACCAAAAGTGAGAAGTTAATCAAATAAATGGAGACTGTTCGACATAAAACATATAAATTGGTTAATGATATCATCGAGCATAGGTTCAAAACCATGTTGATAGAGGCGGATCAATATTGGAAAGTATATATTGGGGCTGTCAAGGCTCTAAGGGAGCATGAAAGACTAAAGGAATGGTTGCAAGAGGTGATGAACAATGTAGATACCATGATGCTTGAAGACAGAGCAGAAGGGACGATGTACTTGGAGAAGCATGATAGATATGCAAATGCCTTGAGCAGAGACCTCCAAACACTAGATGATAGGAGCACCTCATGAATGCCAATAATCTACAAGGAGGGAGAGTTGATATCACTAGAACAATGACAGAGTGAGCTGGCTAGTATCAAAGAGCGAATCATCTCAAGGTTGGACCAGAACAAATATTCGGCTCCTTCCGTCAACTAGATAATCTTCAAGTATATTTCATTGGGGGAAGAGTTGAAGAAGCGGAATGTTGACACCAAAGGCTATAGAGAAGATGATTACATAAATCAGTTGGGAATGCTTAACCTATTTTTATTTAACTTTGTCAAGAATCTACAACCAAGTTGTTAATATTGGGAAGAGACACGACTCTTCGTGAGGGATAAAGTTTTTGTTCTCATATATATGAGAAGTATTTTTGTAAGAAAATTATTCAAGAATATAGAGCTACAATATACTCTGGCAGTTTTTGTAACTTTTGAAACTCTATCAATATAATCAGTTGTTTTTTCCTTTACATATGTGTTATGAGTTGTTTATTTCAATTAGCAATTGTTCTATGATATTGTCTCATAGAAGATAAGGTTGCTTGTATCTTCCTAGTGAAGTTTATTTTCCTCCTGCTATTAATTTGAATAAAAGGCCTACTTGTGGATTGCAATTGTTCCTTGTAAGTCTTCTTTGAATGGTCTCTTAAAGTAAGGGTTAAATTCATGCGAGCAAACTATAGCATAAGACTATTAAAATGGATCTTTTTTTGGAAAGGTGACTAACAAATCTACCTAGGGTTGATTTAAAATTTGTCTCATAAAAGCATACATTAAGTCTTGCTGAAGTAATAAACTATGTGGCCCAAACAAGAGGAAAGGCATTCATCATTCATAAACAACTTTTTACCATATCAGTTACCTTTACTTTAAAGCAATAGGAATAGTTGAGTAGGATATATAGAATAAATTAGCAATAGTGTATACATATAAATTTCAAGCACAAAGATTGAATTACTTTCGCAACAACGATCTTGAACTCATCTAAAAGCCACCTATCCTAGGATCCTATGCCATTCTGAGATAGGGAAATATTTAGATCAAGACACTCAATCTGCTATAAAAAGCATTAGTCATCAAAAGTAACTAGTGAATAGGTATACCCACCTAGGTCTTGCAGAGCCTAAAGTGAGGGAGTTAGTAACCAAATAGGTTCACTCTACAAGTTGGCCAAGTCAATTGGAGGGTTTGATCATAGGAATTGGCATCTCCTTAGAACTTATCCAATCTTTTGATTTGAGATCCAACATTATCATTATCTCTCTTGAAAGATAAATGGGTCTTATGAACTAAGAAGCATTCATCCCAAGGCTCCTCAAAGTTAGGTCATGACCATGTTAGATAACTCAACAACAGTGATGTGCATTTACTAGTAACACACAATGGGTAAATGGGGCATACTAGTTTTTTGGCAGATTTATGAATTTTGAGCGTCCAACACTTGAAATTTAAAAAATGATCCTCAAAATTAAATTTTCAATCATGCAAGAACACTTTTTGATCTCAAATAAACATAAAAAAGATAGGTGAGAAAACAGATAGAAGATAGAACAGGTTGCAAATAGAACTAAGTAGGAGACTTAATTTCTAATAAATTAAACATTCGCGAGGATAGAATCCTTGAAAACCATCTTAAACTTTTACTATAATAACTTCACAACTTACAGGCTTTAAAGGAAAAGCTTATAGATCTTCATATTAAGTACCATAAAATTTAATTAACACTCATATGCAGTTCAAAGTTCATGAAAAATACATGAATTGACTCAAGAATTCATCAAATATGTAAATATTTAATTCACCAACTTCTAACACTACTTTATTGCTAGAATGGGCACTCTGAGAACAATATGAACCACAAAACTTCATCAAAGTTTCATTTGTTCGTTTGGTTCATTACAAGTTTTTCAACAATATCTTAATCAACACTAAACAAGATGAGAGACTGCTTTTTAAAGCAAAGGCCAATGAAAACCTCAAAAAAAAATCAAAAGTGGAGTTCAACTCAATACCAATGACTCAGACAATTGGCAAGAGAAATGACTACCAATCTCCACTTCTACTAAGAAATAGTTAGGCCAATGGAAAGGGAATGATTAATATTGAACACTGTGGTGCATTCTCTATCTACATGATTAATTTGGCCTTGTACATAGGTATCATCACTAACTGTAACTAAATGAAGTAGTGGGAAATCTTCATTTCTTCTTAGTTCTTTTCTTTGGGAAAATCTTTTTAATACAACTAACAATAGCCTTGGAGACACCTACCATCTTTTCTTTGAACTTCATCTACTTCTAACTCCTCATGTGGGTGATCTAGCAGTGGTTCTTTCATCTAAAGGATGTATCCACAAGGCAATTTTTTGTCTCTTTACATCATTCTAGATACCTTGAACCTCATATAGTCACTCTATTTCACTGGCTTCCTCAACTCTGCAAATAAAAAAAATCAATTGTAAGAGCCATGACTTGTTGGAAACTTGTGTTGTGTTGTCATTCATGTCAAACTTGTGGGCATTATCATAGGTATTTATTAGTTCTGTGGGTGTCGTATTTGGTTCAAAAATGGGTGTAGAAATGTTTCCATAATATTTGGTGATGATGTTGAGTAAGTACGAGGTATTTCCAGAAGGCTAGTGTAGTTGAAGTTTCAATATGCAAGAAACAATATTATATGCAAGAAAGAGTATTTAATGTCCTAATGGGAGAATGCTTTGCATTCCTCTACTTTTTGAAAATTATGATTTATGGTTCTAGATATAATGTTTATGATCTATGTATATTACACTATCAAATTTTTAGGTCCTCTGTTGCTCAGATGGTAGAGTTTGTTGTTGTTGTTTTTGACAATGAGGTTGTCTATCAAAATATTTTGAAGAATTCTTGGTGGTTCTCGGATATGTGGATTCAAGTGTTGCAGTTTGGATGAAATATTCATTTGGTTTGTGTAGTCTTGTAGTTTAATTTTTTAGTTCCATTTTGATTGGAAAGTGAAGTTATGTTGTTCTATATTTGGGGGTATGTGCAAGATCATGAGGGGTTAAAAAGTGGTGATATTCTGACTAAATTTATAGGATGATTGAAAAATATCTATAACTTTCAAACGACATCACATTTTTTGAATCCAAAAAAATGCATCACATTCTATGCTTCATCTACTATAGGATTAAAAAAAAGAATTTCATAAATTTTTGAGAAGGTTATAGTGGTCAGACATACGAGTTTTTTATATTTTTAAAAGGTTGTAGTAAAAAAATAGTTAATTATTTATTTTAAAAAAAATACAAAAAAATATGTGTCACATCTAGACATGAGTCTTCTACAAGTTTATCTAAAATCTTACAAAAAAATATTATGATTTGATTGTGGTTAGGGTGGTTAGACAAACACATGCTTCTTATCTTTTTCCTGAAATTTCCGTACTACTACATTGAAATTTTAAATCGTTGTCAAATAGATTTTTTTTTTTTCAGAAAACAACTAGTAGCTTAGAAACTACATTCAATTTTCTACAGATTATATTCTTACATATTTTTGAAATAATGTTCATAACTTATTCAAATTTTTATGTCAAGTTGCCTAACTCTTTTTTTCTGATTTTCATTGCCACTTAAGGGCCTGTTTGGCCCACCATGATCTTGCACATACCCTTGGAATGCTTAGGTGTGTTGGCTTCTATTGACCTAGTTGGTTTTGTTGGCCATTTGGTGGAATTGATTATGTGTTGCATTGATGTTTTCTCATTGATGCCAACACTAGCTATTTGGATGCTTTACCGACACCCTTTTGGTCCCGATAGGTCGAATGGATTTTGGTTGTTTTGGATCTGGCATGATCTGGTAGGCTATGGTATAATTTGGTGATGGAATTGACTTGTTCATGATACTCATGCTCATATTCGGTCAGTTGGTTTTGGTCTGGTGATTGGATGCTATCATGCTTGCTTAGAAGCTTAGTCTCTGGTTCCGACGAGGGTTTCACTAATAGAGCTATTGATGAAGATCTTTGATAAATTGCATAAGTGGTGTTGGTACAGCTTCTGGTGGAATTTCAAGATGTTGTTGGTGATCATGTTCGAGACTTGGCAGATGGAGATCATTGATGTAGCGTGTGGACCTATATTGGGTCCCGGTTGGTCTAGGTTATGGACTGAATTTAATTTAATGTGTGGATTGGACCTCTCGATGTATTTCTAGGATGTCTTATGTGTTGGATATTATTTGTTTGGCCTAAGGACGACATGGCTTTTAATTATGTAATTGGTTTATTATCTGGTGACCAACCTAATTGTTTATGGTCAAGGGTTTGTATATATAGATGTAAGATCTCATTGTAGATCATCATGGTTGTGTTAGAGGTCATGGTCAAGGAATGTAATGTGTGAATAATGTAATATCATTCAAGTAGAAGATTTGGTTGATCATTAGAGATCGAATTGGGTTTATGTAAGAGGATCTAGTCATCTGGTATTGAGCTTAACCAAAACTGTACTCAAGCATAGGAGATACTATCTTTTGCACTTCAACACTTCTCCGGATTGTAGTCTAGATTCCTATGTGGTCAATGAGACTCCTTTTGTGATGAGCAGTGCACTCTAGGCTATTGGCATTCCTACAAGTGCAGACCTCTTAATTGTAATTCACATACTTACTACAGAAGTATTATCTGACTGTGGGTAGGTTTCCCATTGTGGGTTTTCCTTTTACCAGGTTTTTCACATATAAATCTTGGTGTCATGTGGATGGTTTTTATTTTGTGATTATTGTTTATGCTTAATTGGTTTAACTGCTATTCCGGTATTAATTTTTGGGTTCTGGTATTAAATTTTTAAATTGCTAATAGTTATGGTAATCTGTGACAGCTGATTCACCCCCCCCCCCATTTCAGTTGTCTTCTAGTTATTTGGATTGTCTAACATTTCATATCAGATCTTTGGTCCACTCTGCAGAAAGCTTAACTACTTGAGGAAGATCCTATGGCTGCTAACATTTCAATTTCATTAATTCTTCTGGAGCTATCTTTCGGAGGGATATTTCGAGGCTTGATGGAATAAATTATACAATATGGAAGATTCAGATGGAGACTCATCTGAGATGTCTTGGCAAGGAGATTTGGGAAATTACATAGAATGGTGTCACACCTTATAATCCGAGATCTGGCAATCCTGCTTTGGCAAACCTAGACAAGGAGCTTGAGAATGATTGTAGAGAAAGAGAAGCCCTCTTGTGTGCACTTTCTAATAAAAAAATAATGGGATTAACCAACAAATCACCTAGAAAGACTATATGGCATAATTTGGAGACTCTTAATGAAGGTGACCCTATAGTGAAGATTGCTAAACTTGATGGTTACCGAGTGAGATATGAAAACTCGAAGATGAAGAAGATGAAAGGATTACTGCATTCATGGAAAAGGTAAATGAGATTGTTATTGGAATTTAATGTTGTGGTGGTACTCTAAGTGAAGATGAAATTATTTCTAAAGTCTTGAGAGTCGTACCACTAGCTTACAAAATGAAGGCTACTTCTATTAATGAGTTGAGAACAATGGCTAATACATATGTCAACAAAGATACTTTGGTTGGGAAACTATCTTCTTTTGAGACCTTCTCGAGATGTGAAGTTTGAACCTGCTTTTCATGCATCTACATCTGCAACTGGTAAGCAAGACTGAAAAGCTTTATATGGAAAGGAATTGGAAGATATGAAGAGAGACATTGATGAGTTTGAGCAACTTGAAGCACTATTTTCTAGAAGAGTACCTAAAGGACCGGTAGGAAGTAAGTATGAAGGAAAAACACATTTTAAATATTTTGTAGGTAATAAGATTGGTCATTTTGCATCTAGATATCTTGAAAGGAATTCAAGATTTGAAGAAAGAGTTAGAAGATCATTTAAGCCTAACCATGGATATCAGAATAAATACAAGTACAATAAAAATAGAGACAAATCATGCTACATAGCGGATGAGGAAGGCATTATTGATTCTGATGATGAACCGGTAGAAGACTCTACTAGTGGTTTCGTCAATGGGAATGAATGGGTTTTCATGGCTATCAAAGAACATTATCCGACACTAGAAGAGAATGTACCTGAAGAGAAGGAACTTGTTGCTAAAATTGAAAACAAGGATGAATGGGGAATTGATAGTGGTTGTTCACATCATATGACTGGAGATAAAGGAAATTTTCTATCTTTGTAAGAATTTCATGGCGGTCTAGTTAGATTTGGAGATGACAAAGCATGTATGATCAAAGGAAAAGGAACTATATCAATGGATGGTAAGAACAATACTGACAATGTTTATTATGTTGAAGGTTTAAGACATAATCTTTTGAGTGTAGGAAAATTGGTAGATAAGGGATTTCAATTATAGTTCAAGGATGGAAAATGCAAAATCATTAACAAATCTGGTTTGGAGATTGCAACCGATACACAGACAAAAGGTAATATATTTCATTTGAACTCTGGTGAAAAGACATGTTTGATTACACAAAGTGATGAGAGTTGGCTATGGCATCAAAGGCTATGTCATCTGAATTTTGATTGCATTGTGAAGATCAGTTCAACTAAGGAAGTTCAGGATATACCTAAGATTATAAAGCCCTATAATCCGGTATGTAAAGAATGTCAAATGGGTAAACAGGTCAGAACCTCTTTTAGGAGTATACAAGATAAATCTAATTATGTTCTTGATCTTATTCATACTGATTTGTGTGGCCCTGCTAGAGTTAAAAGTTTTCAAGGTGATAGATATTTCATGCTAATCATTGATGATTATTCTAGAATGATGTGGATTACTTTTCTAAGGGAGAAATATGAGGCATTTTAAAAGTTTAAAATATTTAAGGATAAAGTGGAAACTGAGATAGGATTGAAGATTAAATGTTTGAGGTCAGATCATGGTGGAGAATTCACATCCGGTGAGTTTAATAACTTATGTGAGAAGCATGGTATAAGAAGACTATTTTTTGTTCCCCGGACACCTCAATAGTATGGAGTTGTGGAAAGGAAGAACATAACTATCTTGGATATTTCTATAACAATGATGATGGAAGCTAATCTACCTCATATCTAATGGAGAGAAGCAGTGAGCACAACGATTTATACATTCAACAAATTACATATCAAAGGAGAAACTGATGAGACATCTTATGAATTATGGTTTGGCAATACACCTACAATTAAGTTTTTCAGAATTTGTGGTAGTAAATGTTATATCAGGAGAGATGATATCATTGGGAAATTTGATCCTAGATGTGATGAAGGCATATTTCTTGGTTATTCTAATGAAAGCATTTAAGCATATAGATGTTATAACAAGAGATTGAAGAGAATTGTGGAGAGTTTTAATGTCAAACTGATGGTATGATGAATGAATAAGTATCTGGTAGAATCCTGAGAGGGGGGGGGGTGAATCAGTATACTAAAAAAATACATTTGCTTGATCAGATCCTTCTTAAGATATTTTCCTCAAGCTGTTAGGCTTTTAGGGTAAAGAGGACCTAAGACGCTTTGATACCAATTGATGGTATGATGAAAGAATAAGTATCCGATAGAATACTAAGAGGTGGGGGGTGAATTAGTATACTAAAAAACTAATACAAACTCCCAAACTCAAATTCAAACTCACAAAGTAAACTTTCACTTATCAAGATCAATACTCAATATTAACCAACATCAACCGGTTTGACTGTTATGACAACTTAACAGTAAATAACTGCAATCTTGTAAACATCAAAAATGCTTAATCATATGTCAACATATTCATCTCTCAATGCTTCCAGTTATCATGCCTTATCAGAATAGTTAAGTAGTTAATCAAATCAACAAATAAGATCATAACCACAAAAAAATTCACCACTTGACACAAATATTTATATGTGGAAAACCCAAATAGGTAAAAACCACGGTGAGATGAGACTCACAAGGATAGCTATCTGAACTCACCCTATTAGAAGCCAAGCTTGTTAAAGCTTTTACAATAAGTCCTGTTAAGAACTAATTCTAGTTAGAAATCACCCAGTTAAGGGATTTACAAATATGCCTTGATGAAAATCACAATACCCTGTTAGGAGTAAACTCATTGGAGGATTTGAGAATCCAAACTAATGGACCACCTTGTTAGAGGATTTAGAAAGTAACCAAGCTTGTTAGAGCTTACCCTGTTAGGGGATTTCAATTTTTGTTGTAATTGTTAGAGAACAACATGTTTTCTTGATCTCTCTGAATAGCACTACATCTTCTTGATCAGATCCTTCTTAAGCTTCAATCTGCCTTTACTCAAACTGTAGATCCATCCACCGGTTAGGCAACCACACACTCAATTAGTTTCTGCCAATCTTGTAAACTTTTCCAACACTTAACAAAACAATATCATCAACCTTAAATACAAATCAACTAGGTCGGTAACACAACAAAAACCTAATTCTCATTATTGAGATTATAAACAAGTCAGTACAATCTTGACTGTTAGAAATCATAACAATCTCTTCACATTCTTCAAGAAAATTCCAACCACTCCATGATCACCGCTTCATCAAACTTTGTAACTCATAACATGCTATGCATTAGATGCAATCCACTCTCCTCCTTTCCAAGATAACAAACAAACATGCTAAATCAATCTGAACTAATCCTCATTCAATGATCACACATGTCTCCATCATTACCGCTCAACATTAGATCTTAAACCAACAAACTTGATCGTTTAGGGTTTAATAGAAAACAACTAGTAGGGTTTACTAGTTATATAACATAGAAAGGTTTAACCCTTTACACCGGCTCAGCTTACAAACTACCATATACTAACTTACAACATCTTCCTTTAAGTTTATCATACTAGTTATAAGACAATAACATCAGCAATATCATGAATATCATTTGCCAGTTCAATTGACATCAATGACAACATATCATTAATGCAATCTGTATGCAAAATGCCAACAATCTAAAAATGCCAACACAAACTAGATGAGCTGAACAAAAGTCAAATCAGGGTTTATGAGAAGGAACCGACAGTGGGAATGATTATATCTGAACTGATAGCACCTTTACTGAAACAAAGTGTTGAACTAGTTAGTCTGGCAGTATCAGAGAATTCTATAGTAATTGAATAAAATGGAAGAGAAACAGAAAGTCAGAAGACTCCTAGGTATGTGAGATTGAATCATTTAGAAGATTAGATCATTGGGGATAAGAGCAATGGAGTGATGACAAGAAGAATATTGGCAACTAATGAGGTATGTTTAATTTCACAAGTTGAACCAGTATCAATAATGGAGGCATGTAAAGATGAATATTGGTTGAAATCTATGGAAGAAGAATTAGATCAGATTGAGAAAAATAACACATGGACCTTGGTTCCCCGGCCTAAAAATAAAAATGTTATTGGAACTAAATGGGTTTTTAAGAATAAATTAAATGAGGATGGTCAAGTTATAAGGAATAAGGCTAGATTGGTTTGTAAAGGATATTCTCAAAAGGAATGAATTGATTATGGAGACTTTTGCACTTGTAGCTAGGATTGAAGCTGTAAGATTATTTCTTGCCTATGTTGCTTATAAAAACTACAAGGTTTATTAGATGGATGTTAAATGTACATTTTTCAATGGGGATCTTGATGAGGAAATTTATATTGAGCAACCTGATTGTTTTTCACTATTAGATGATACAAATATGGTTTGAAGGCTAAGGATTGAAACAAGCACCTAGAGCTT
This sequence comes from Cryptomeria japonica, assembly GCF_030272615.1. Classification (NCBI taxonomy): domain Eukaryota; kingdom Viridiplantae; phylum Streptophyta; class Pinopsida; order Cupressales; family Cupressaceae; genus Cryptomeria; species Cryptomeria japonica. The sequence goes on along the minus strand of NC_081412.1, from coordinate 196,774,798 downwards.
GGTATTCAAGGTTGGATAAATATCTTTTGAAGCTTGGTTTTACTAAGGGCAGTGCTAACAACAATTTATATTATAAGATCATTTATGATGATATACTTAGTATTGAAGTATTTATTGATGACATTATTTTTGGAGGTGAAGATAAGTTATACATAGAATTTTCTAAGAATATCAAGAAAAAATTTGAGATGTCTATGATTGGTGAGATGAAATTTTTCTTAGGTTTGCAGATTACTCAGACTAACAAAGTTATTTTCATCTGTCAAACTAAATATGCTAAGGAATTTTTGAAGAAATTTGGTATGGGAGATTCTAAACCAATAAGTACTCCTATGGTTACAACTAGAAAATTGACAAGAAAAGATGTTTCTGCATCGGTAAATCCTACATAATACAAATCTATGATTGGAGATCTGCTTTATTTGACTCAAACTAGGACTGACATTATGAATGTTGTTTGTATTGTTTCAAGATTTCGGAGTGATCCTAGAGAAAATCATGAGATTGCAGTGAAAATGATTTTTAGATACTTGCAAGGTACATGAAAATATGGTTTGTGGTACCCTAAGGATGATAACTTTACTTTATGTGCATATACAAATGCTTATTGGGCTGGAGATATTGATGACCGAAAAAACACTTCTAGTGGAGTGTTATTTCTTGGAAAGAAGTTGGTTTCATGGATCAGCAAGAAACAATCATGTACTTCTTTATCTACGGTTGGAGTTGAGTATGCTATTGTTGCGACTAGTTGTACACAAGTTTTATTGATGAAGCAAATGTTGAAAGATATGAAGGTGGATTGTGATGCACCGATAGTTATTCACTGTGATAACTCTACTGATATTGATATATCAAAGAATCTGGTATTTCATTCTAAAACAAAGTACATATCTATCAAGTATAAATTTTTCAAGGAAAGGGTGGAAGAAAATGAAGTTAGACATGTTTATGTGAACACTAAAGAGAAGATTGTAGATATTTTCACTAAACCTTTGCCCAAGGATTCATTTGAGTACCTGAGAGACAGATTGGAAGTTTTTGCCCCTTCGATAGAGACTTGATTGATGTGGTTTGGCATCAATATGACATGCATTATCAGAGATACAATTCATTCTGGACTGATGTGGGATGCTATGTCTTAGGGGGAGTAGTCAGCTTTGTGATTAAGTGGTTTATGTTTTTGCTTTGATATTTTTGTCAGATTTCTGACATTGATGTCAAAGGGGGAGAGATATTGATGTGAAAAAGACAAAGAAATAAGAAAAAGTCAAAGGGGGAGGGATATGAATAAGAAAAGTAAAGAGAAGAGATATTGACATTCATAGTTGTATGTGGGAGATTGTTGGTTGTCTTTCATTGGGGGAGACTTGTTTGACATTTCTTGGTACTTAGATGTTTTTCACATCTAGTGTTTCCATCAATGCCAAAGGGGGAGATTGTTGGCCATTTGGTGGAATTGATTATGTGTTGCATTGATATTTTGTCATTGATGCCAACACTAGTTGTTTGGATGCTTTATTGACACCCTTATGGTCTCGGTAGGTTGAGTGGATTTTGGTTGTTTTGGATCCAACATGATCTGGTAGGATCTGGTATATTTTGGTGATTGAACTGGCTTGTTCATGATACTCATTCTCATATTTGGTCAGTTGGTTTTGGTCTGATGATTGGATGCTATCCTACTTGCTTAGAAGCTTAGTTTCTGGTTACAGCGAGAGTTTCACTGGTAGAGCTATTGATGAAGATCTTTGATGAATTGCATAAGTGGTGTTGGTACAACTTCTTGTGGAATTTCAGGATGTTGTTGGTGATCATGTTCGAGACTTGGTGGATGGAGATCATTGTTGTAGCCTGTGGACCTATATTGGGTCCCAGTTGATCTAGGTTATGGACCAACTTTATTTTAACATGTGGATTGGACCTCTCGATGTATTTCTGAGATGTCATATGTGCTGGATATTATTTTTTTGGTCTAAGGCCAACATGGTTTGTAATTATGTAATTGGTTTATTATCTGCTGGCCGACCTTTTTGTTTATGGTCAAGGGTTTGTATATGTTGGTGTAAATAATTATTCATCTTGGATATTATTACACCTTACTTAAGCTTACTTAGGAAATGCATTTCATAGTAGTTTGGGTATGAGACACTTGGGTGTTTGTGCCACATTGGGATAGTGTGTGTAGGAGAATTTCCACCTTTTATGGTGTGATCTTGTTACTACTCTATCATATCCACTTATTGTGGAGTGATAATTCCACCTTCGATGGGTGATCCACCTCATGTGGAATATTTTATTGTTTCTCCTACCTACCCACACCTATTTCATACCTATCCTTGTTTCTTATTGAGACACATGTCATTTTTGTGTGCTCACATATCCATATAGCCTTGCCTATATAAGCAGGCTCATCTACATTGTTTTTATGGGCAATCATTGAACATCTTGTAATGATCCAATTGATCATATTTGCATCTTGATAGAATATAGTTTATTTCTATCATCTATTTTGTTCTCTCTTATTTGTGTTTTCCATTTCCTCAAGATCTTGGAAAAATATCACATGGTATTAGAGCCATTAGAGTGTCATTAGTTTGCCAATTGAGAGAAATTTGATGCTATTTGGGGTTGTGTATTTTGGAGCTTTTTATTGCAAGTTATTATTGAAGCTTGATGGGTCAAATATGAGGTTACCATTGGATTTAGGAGGTCCAAGAAAGTCAGTTTTGCCTTTTGTTTCATCCAAATCAGACTTCGGAGGCCAAATCTAGAGGCATTTGAAGTTTGAAGTTGTGACATAAATTTTCTAGAAATTATAATGTTGCAGGCAATTTTCAAATAGTGATATCTTACTCATCCAAACTCCTTTGTTCCGGTAATTTTTTTTGTTTTGGGGTAGAATTTTGTGATCTATATAGTGGTGCAATATTTTTTTGATTTTTAGATACCGATCTTTTGGAAATCATGAAATCATGATTTTTACAACTTTGGAGGCTTTGTTTGGGCTCATATGGACTCCTTTTCAGGTGTCATTTTTTTTAGAGTGCATAATATTTTTCCTAATTTCATAATCCACCATTAGTTTATAGTGATTTTGAGCAGAAATTGCACTTTTAGTATTTGGTCATTTTTTGGCCTATTTGGTACTTGTATTTTTCTTGGATCTCAGTTTAGATCACTTGCAGTATTTGATGCTGTCTCTTATAGCCTATTTGAGGTCATTGTAAAATTGAAATCAAAAGTCCACCTTGCTTTGCTTTTCAAGTTGCCTATTGTACACGTACTTCATATAAAGTGCCAAAATCATAACTTTTTTTTTTTGGAGGGGGGGGTTCTTGATTGAGTAATTTGGGGGGGTGTCTTGTGTGATTGTGCCTCTCTCTATCTTGTGTTTTTTCCTTTTCACTGCTATGGGTTCTTCTAATTTTCCTCTCTTAACTCCTCATAATTATGCTACTTGGAAAATTGATGCTCGGAGTAAACTTATGGAAAAAGGACTAACTCATTACATTGATGGAACTATTGTTGCTCTCGTTGATCCTAAGGCTGATCCTGTTGGTCACTTGGATTGGCTCACTAAAAATATCATGGCAATTGGTACCTTAAGAAATTATGTATCAAAGGATCTGATTTTTCATATTGAGAAATGTACTTTAATTAAGGATGCTTGGCAAAAGTTTGAAGACTTGTATGTTCAAGTTGATGAGATTAGGGGATATCAAATTGATAGTGATCTCACCATGTTAGATCCCAAGAAATTTGATACTATACAAGATTATGTCACTAAGGAAAAAGAGTTGAGGGCACAACTCAAGGATTGTGGCATTGATAAGAAGGATACTTAATTGATCTTCAATTTGATGGGCAAACTTCCACAAGAATATGCAACATTGTTTCTAGTTTCCAAACCCATAGGATGACAATGGGTTCAAGCTACATAATGCCTACATTTGATGTGTTCGCTGAAATTTTGATGATGGAACAAACCAAGTTGATAAGCATGGGCATTCTTAAGGCTTCTAAGTCTCAAGCATTAGTAGAAAATCAAGGGAACAAGGGAAATCAAGGAAAGGACAATTCAAACAAGAAGAAATGGCAATCAAAGCCTAAGGACAAAGCACCATCTTCTCCACAACAAGGAGATTCATCCTCTTCCAAGAAAGACAATTAACCAAAGAGGGAGAGACCTACTTGTGCCTATTGTAAAAAGGTTGGTCATGAGGAGCATCATTTCCATTCTAAGAAGATTGATGAGCTCACACATATCTTCAAAAAGAACAACATTGATTTGCCTAATGTCTACAAGAAGGATGATTCATCAACTTCCATTTCCTCACAATCAAAAGGGAAAGGGAAAGCATTCATGGCTTCTACAAGTGGGAAGACTCAATCTTTTGGGATAACAAAAGGAAAATCTCTTTGTGCTACTACAAGTCATGATTCAAGGAGATGGCTTCTAGATTCAAGGGCTTCTCATCATATGGCATCTTTGCAATCTATGTTCTCTACATTTGAGCCTTGCACCATGCCACATATTTTGATGGGCAATCATATATACATGGATGTGATTGGGAAAGGAACTATTTCCATTGGGGATAACTCCTTCAATGATGTGTTATGTGTACCCCATTTGACAAACAATCTCCTTTCCATCTATCAAATCACACATGGGGAAACAAAGAGAATTGTGGAGTACACACCTGAGTTAGTTTTCATTAGAGACTTGGAGACTAGAGCTATCATTGCAACTAGGGTGGTTGATCATGCATCTTGGTTATACTCCTTTTTATATTTTATTGATGAGGATGATTTCACATATGATGATTCTACACATGATGATCACACTTCTTGTGATGATTTCGATTTTGAGGAGAAATTCGGGTACTTGAACTTGAGGATTCCCACATGTGACTACATTCTTAAGCCTTGTGTTTCATCTCCTCCTATTGATATCACATCACCTATTGTACCCGATGATGTAGATAGTGCAACAATTTTTCCTTTATATGATTCAGTGCAATAGGATATTCATTGTCTGCCAGCTTTAGTTTAATGGGATGAGTACTTGACAGTCATTGCTAGTTTATTTGTGGAATCCTACATTGGAGATTTGGGAGACATCATTGATGATATTCATCTTCTCTTTGATGAAGATGATCCTTCTTCAATTCTTGCAAGGGAACACTCTGACCCTCTTGTTCATTCTCTACATGATCATTCTTTCAAGGTTGACATGATTGTGGATACTTATGTACATCAGTTGTAGGAGGTATCTTTACGCTTAGAGGAGACATGTGAGTCTTTGTGACTTGTTCTACATTCATCTCCACTAGATCTTGGAGTACCTTTTTCAGTAGTGTGGAGCAGTTTACCACCTTTGGAGGGGGTATCTTTCAGCATTGACATGGGGACACTTGAGCAGTTTTCAAAGACTTCAGTCATATTGATTGTTTTTCCTACATCTTCCATTCATGATTGGGGAGACTTACTGGATACAACTTTGGTTTTGTTTCTTCGTAATGGGAGGAATGTTGTTCGACATTCATGGAGTGGTTTCTTCATACATCATCGAGCTTCTATCATTGGTACAGATTCATGTATAGTTTTCATCTCTCTTTTTGGGGAGGGTTTCTTCCCATTGGGTATTTCTCTATTGGTATTTTGGTATGGTTTTTTCATTGATGTCAACACCTACTAAACCTTATCAACTTTGGCACTTGGAGAATCAACAACATTCACCGACAAGCAAATGACTCATGCACAGTCACCGGTATCTGGTACACCAGTAGGATATAATGATCATCGGTACTCAGAATGGCATGGAAAACACCTGGTTATGTTGAAGACATCATTTGGACACTTTGTCTTTAAGATTTGTTCATTGGCATGTTCATATTAGCATATTTGTTGTTACCAGTAAATTGGTCTAGGTTATACACTGGTAGGATTATCTTTTCTAGATCAACATGGCATGCTATGGAGATGATTCATTATTGTTGTAAATGCATCAAGCCAACATGTTGTATCAGTTATTCATTGGATAATTGTTTTAATTGAAAATTTATTTTATTGTAATATCCTTTAGAGCTGACCTACTAAAATTGGTCCTAGGTTATGATATAAATGTAAGATCTTATTTGTAAGATTGGATGTGGAATGTGAAGAAGAATTGTGTGAAGGTATATGCAAGAATAAGCAGAGCTATACACATAGACATCATTTGAAGGTGAAGCAAAGTTTTTGTGGAAGCATATTAGAACTACACCAATACTGAATCTAGCATATGAAGATGCTATTTTGAGCAGTACATCCTTATTGGATTTAACCATCCAATTGTAGTCAGTGTGACTCCTATTTTGTGTTTGAGCAGTGAGCTCTAGGTGCTTGGCCTTTCTGCATGTGCATACCCCATTTGTATACACTTACTATCTGCAGTAGTATAATCTGATTGTGGGTAAGGTTTCCCATCATGGTTTTTCCCCTTAAAGGGTTTCCACGTACAAATATTGGTGTTATGTGTTGTGGATGACTTTGTCTTTCTATTTCATGTATTAATATTTGTCGGTATTGAAATTAACTATTAAAACTGTCCACCAGTATAAAAGACTAGTTTACCAATATTCAGCATTAAGTTGGTTAAGTTGTTTTTGGTTTGAATTTATTTGACAACTGATTCACCCCCCTCCCCTCTCAGTTGTCTGTGGGACCTAACATTCTCTCTTTCCCCTCTTTGTGAGAGATTTTCATTTTATTGGTTTGCATGCATTTGCATTTGTACATGGGTACCTAACATGGTCTCGTAGCTGAGACCCATCTTGTATTTCTTAGTTGCATTGTAGACTTAAGTGCATTCCCCTAAGTTGCACTTAAGGGGGGGTGTTGGCATAAATAATTATTCAGTTTGGATATTATTACACCTTACTTAAGTTTACTTAGGAAATGCATTTCATAGTAGTTTGGGTATGAGACACTTGGGTGTTTGTGCCACATTGGGATAGTGTGCGTAGGAGAATTTCCACCTTTTATGGTGTGATCTTGTTACTACTCTATCATATCCACTTATTATGGAGTGATAATTCCACCTTCAGTGGGTGATCCACCTCATGTGGAATATTTTATTGTTTCTCCTACCTACCCACACCTATTTCCTACCTACCCTTGTTTCTTACTGAGCCACATGTCATGTTTGTGTGCTCACATATCCATATAGCCTTGCCTACATAAGCATTCTCATCTACATTGTTTGTACGAGCAATCATTGAACATCTTGCAATGATCCAGTTGATCATATTTTGTATCTTGATAGAATATAGTTTATTTCTATCATCTATTTTGTTATCAATTATTTGTGCTTTCCATTGCCTCTAGATCTTGGCAAAATCTCACAATATATATAGATGTAAGATCTCATTGTAGATCATCATGGTTGTGTTAGAGGTCATGGTCAAGGAATGTAATGTGCGAATAATGTAATTCAGGCAAAAGATTTGGTCAATTATTGGAGATTGAATTGGGTTTATGTAAGAGAATTTAGTCCTCCAGTATTGAGTTTAACCAAAACTGTACTCAGGCATAGGAGATGCTATCTTTTGCAGTTCAACACTTCTCTGGATTGTAGTCCAGATTTCTATGTAGTTAGTGAGACTCCTTTTGTGATGAGAAGTGCACTCTAGGTTGTTGGCCTTCCTACAAGTGCAGACCCCTCAATTGTAATTCACATACTTATTGCAAAAGTATTATTTGACTATGGGCAGGCTTCCCACTGTGGTTTTTCCCCTTACCGGGTTTTCCACGTATAAATCTTGGTGGCATGTGGATGGTTTTTTATTTTGTGATTATTGTTTATGCTTATTTGGTTTAAATGTTATTCTGCTATTAATGTTTTGGGTTCTGGTATTAAAGTTTTAAATTGCTAATAGTTCCAATAATCTGTGACAACTGATTCACCCCCCCCCCCTCGCCTCCTCTCAGTTGTCTTCTAATTATTTGAACTATCTAACAGGTTTATCTTATTTGGATCATACTCTTTTGATTCAGATATGCATTGGAGGTTGAGTTTGGATGTTGATATAGGTCTCATTGTGGCATGTGTAGAACCACATTTAGCATTTTGCATTAGAGGATGTTTTTGGACTGACTGGTTGTGTGCTTTATTGATCATTTACATGTTTCATTTGATTCCAACTTTAGGGGATGTGTTAGTGTGTGAAATTAATTGAAATCATTTTAGAAGGATGTGTTATGATGTGATTGGGTCGTCTTTATCTCCTTGAATGGATTGCAGTTATTGGTCTAGGTGGCCAGATTTAGGTAATATTATATATTATGTTTGTGGTTGACCCAGTTGAGGTTTTTAATATATGATCTTGTATATATTAAAGTTTGGTTGTATGAGTTAACATATGAAAAGTGTGTGAATTGATGCAAGAAGTACATGTGAATGATGCACAAGCAAATTTAGTGTAATAGATGTGCAAAAGCTAGTTTGTAAATAGCTTTGATGATGATATATTTAGTTTGATAATGTTTTGAGATAGAGGTTAATGTCAGATATGTTTGCTACGATATTGGTTGCTTGACATAGTGGCTCAAGAATGATTCCATGATTTCAATTATTCTATTCCTTGTACTTTTTAGAAGACAATGTGTTCCTTTTTGGTAGTTCATGCACTCCTTTGTATCTTGCCCTGAGATAGTGACATAGCTCTTGAAGTTTTCTTTTGTTTCTCATATTTTAACATTAGTCCACTAACAACAAAGTTGGAAGTCAAAGTGGTAGGAAGGACAACCTTAAGATTTTTTCTTAAACAAATGTATGCATGTTATAATTATTGAATTTCATAGAAGATTTTTGCTTGCTATTCCATGACAACTTGCAACATATCATTCTATAAATTAAGGTATTTATCCATTAATTTATTACTTACATTGAGAAGTTAATTTTGCATCATGTAATCCTTGCTATCATCTGACATGATTTTTGAATTAAATGTTTACTAAGTATAGATGCATCATGCATGCCAATTTAGCACCTTGAGGCTCGATTTTGTAGAATGATTACCCAGTGCAATACTCAGTTGAATAAGAACTTTCTCTTGTGGAAATAGCCTAAAATATCTATAAAGTTGAGGCATTTCACCAAGTATGACATTCCAAATTTAGAGTTTAAGTTTAACTATTCAGACCTCATCCATGATGGATACTCCTATTAGGTTCACTAGAGACAAGCATCAACTAGATTTCTTAAGTTTTATTTTTGACTTCACTTTGAACATATGACAAACATGAAGAATGAAAATCATTTATGATGTTAAATGGGTTCTAGGAGATGATTTTCTAGTCTATGAGGATAGGTATAGACTAAACACAAACATGTTTTCCCATTTTGTGGCCTATCTCCTAGATCTGGGTGAACTAAAGCCCAATATTGCCAAGCTTACTAGACCTCAATTTAAGAATAATTATATGTGGGAAACCTCAAGAAAATATTAGAAGTAGCCCAGCTAGGGGTAAATATTTGGAATGCTACAAACCTAAGGGCCTTTATGGACAAATATTTTGTGGTGTCGTGGCTTCTCTTTCTATCAAACTTCAAAAGTAGCATGATTGAAGAGCATTGGGAGAGATCTACCCTAGTCTATTTGTTTCTTTGAAAGGTGATGGGAGTGGAACCCATCTACTACATGGTATGGTGTGAGGAATAATATGTCCTAATGAACCTAGAGGCTACTGCTACTATAGATAGCAAGGAAACTAAAGATGACCCCACCCAAGGGTGACAAAGATTTGAGGAAAAACTCTTGGCTCTTTTGCCTTTTTCCATTCTCCCCATTTTGCCAATGCAAATAATTTTTTTTATGATAGAGACCCATTTTGAAATATTTATTTCTCACCTCAAGGGTCAAAAATTATATTGTAAAATTTTCTCAAATATAAATGAATATAGCTTATAGTATTTTTTATCAACTCTCCATAAATTTTTTAGAACTAACTATACATAAATGTACATATCTACACAAAATTTTACAAATTTAATTACTTTACAATTTTAATTTCAATCTTTTCTATGCATTGCATTCAAGAAAATAATATTTTTAAGTATTGATCATTAATAGAAAATGGTAAATCCTCACCAGTTATGATTTGTAAATGAAAAGCATTATCCCCTAAAATTTCTACAATTTGGAAAAGTCCCAACCATAGTTTATCAAAAAATTTATGTTGCCCCATTTTTCATGAGCTTTGTCCCAACGAAGGACAGATTATAAATACAACACATTTTTGTCTTATCTCGCTTACCAAACCAATGTTTAACCACTCCTTGGTGTTTTGTAAAATTATCTATGGCTTGGTCTCATTTTTCCTCTAATTACATTAACCGATGCATTATGTTTTCTAATTTTTCATCAGTATCAATATCTCATGAATTGGAGTGTCAATATTTGAAAATTCATAGAAAAAATGGTGTTCAAACCATACACTAGATTTTGTGGGGAAGTCCCTAGTGAACTGTTAACATGGGTTTTATTGGATCATAAGGCAAATCTAAGTTGTGAATACCATTCTTTTGGGTTTTTATCTAAGAACCTTTGATCATTATTAATAGGTTTTTGTTGGTAGATTCAATCACTTTATTATCATAAGGATGATAATTGGACGAGAGCTTATGCATGATCCCATGGTCAAAAACCCAGTTAGATAATTTTTAAGAAGAAAAAATAATTATCATAGACCAATATAGAAGTAGTACTAAACCTAGTGAAAATGTACTCTACAAGAAACTTAATGACTACTTATACAGTGCACTTCTCTAAATCTAGGGCCTTCATCTGTCAAGTTTTATAATTTTAATTGAGTTTGGAATATGATTTCACAACTCAAGGATACTTAGCCATGCTATGCAATCCTTTATAGGTTAAAAGACTACATTTATTTAGTCAATGAAGGGTCATATAACTTGAAATGGTGCAAAATTTTATGTGCATTTCAATCCTATTTATAGTTGTTATCCTTCATTAATTAAAAAAATCACAGTAAAAGAAAAAGATGGAAAACAACCATTGATATGAACTATTGCTGAAATTGAAATATCAAGGAATGAATAAGAGTAGTGTAAACTAAACATTATTCTATAACATCCTAGTGTATAAATAGAACAAGAAATAATTTAATTCCTATTGAAAATAACTTGCATTAAATGCTATCTAAACACTACCTAACTGCTATAGGAACAGTGAACAATAAAACTATTTTGCTACTTAAGTTCAAAAAGATTAATCTATATACACATAAAAATGGCTATGAGCAATTAAATAAATATTTTATATTTATTTAATAATTATTCTTCTATTAAATAGTTAATTTGAAAAGATTAATTTATTTAATTCATTTCGTGTCTTTCTATTAATTAATATTTTATTAATTAATTCATCTATCCTATTCCTCTAAAGTAATTAAATATATAATATTTAATTATTCTTTTAACCAAGTTAATTAAATGTCTAATATTTAATTATCTCCTCCAATAAATTAAATATCCAATATTTAATAGTTATTCTCCTATCCTATAGTCTCAAATATTAAATAATTTCTTAAATTATTTAATCCCCCTCTTCCAGCTCACCTTCCATCTCAACTTCATCTTCCCTTTGCCAACTCATCAAACATGTGGCTAAGGAAATTAATATTGCTTAAATATCAATTCATCATTTATCTCCAACTTCCAAATTTAATGAATATTGTGTACGCGCACATATTTCATAACCATCTCCTACATTCTCTCCAAGACCCCCTACATCTTAAGAAGGAATTGAGTCCACTTGTCCTATCATGCCTAAAATCTTCTCCAGCCATCCCCAGATTCTCTTAGTCAGCAACCCAATCAAGGTGAGATGAGTGACACTTATCTTCTCCTTCCCCCTTTCTCTCAACCTTCACCTATGTTCATAGCCATCCAAATTTGTAGATCTAATCATGATCGTTGATCTGAGCCACATCATCTCATCCTCTCAAGGTCTATAAAATCATGAGCTTCAATTGAGAGAGTTAATCTTCAAGTCAGACTTCAAGAGACTTCAAGTGCATTTTCAAGCAAATCATTTGTATAACTTATGCATCATTGAGTTTTAATCTTGAAGCAAATAGTATTAGCTTTTTAACATAATCATTTTAGCATTATCATATAGTATTGCATATCATAGCATCAGTTAACTACTAGTTATTAGTCCATTCTTCATATGCCATCTTGGAAGGTATCAGTGCATTGTCTAAGAGCACACCATCTACAACCAAGAACAGTGGAGTTAGGACACAATGAGACATAAACCATGAAGGTAATATTAGTATTTTTATTTCATATGTATTTCATGTAGTTTCATTGGTTAAGTTTGGATTTCCTGTAGCATTTCCATTGGTATTTTGTGAAAGTAACTTGTTGTAGGTAGCATTCTGAGGATGAAATTCAAGTCGACACATTTTGGCACCCACTGTGGGGCTCATGGAGCTCGCATATACCTTTAAAAATCTTGCAAAAAGTAAAATTAGCGCATTTGTAATGCATCAAGCATATGTCAATTCTAACAATGTTTTTTCTCGTAGGTTAGTGCATTTGCATCACAAGTTAGCACATATGCCATGCATGTTAGCGCTTTTGTCTAAAAATATGTGCATTAGCATCGTTGGTTAGCACTTTTTTCTTCTAGGTTAGCACTTTTGTCCTCTAGATTAGTGCATTTATTAAAAAAATCATGCTTTTGTATCCACAGAGCAACGCTTTTATAGTCTAGGTTAGCGCTTTTGCTATACAGGTTAGCACTTTTGAGGAGAAAGATAGCACATATGTTATAATAGCGCTTTTGTTTCCAACTAACAAAATTTTCTTGTAGGCCCAAATGTCCAAGAAATAAGATTTTTTCAAACTACTAACATGCATGTGCAGGATGGTGTTTAAGGCAAATTTTATGCATATCCTCATCTAGTTAATTAAAGTCCTTATTTTGGGAAGTAATATATCATGTCTTGTTCATTTAGTCTAACTAAGAGGATAAATTGATAGCATGCAACTTGCATTTTTAGTAACTATTCTAAAATAGTTGCACATAGACTTCTAAAAAGGCTAATATAAACACCATGCTTGTTGGAGCAACATCTCCAAATAGGACTTAGCCAACAATTGCTTTGAAAAGGTTAAAAAGAACACTTATATTCCATGTCTTGAAAGTGGTAAGTATATGCTCTCCCCTTAATTGGGTGACCAAAAAGCTAAACCCACTCTTTTTTTTTACTTTCAAGCAATCAAATCCTTTAGAGTGTCTGCCTTCCCGAGCTTCCTTGAGGGGGCCAGTGAGAGGGGAATGACTTAAAGTGGAAATGGGCTAATACCGAGTCCTTCCAATCCACTATAAATAAATCATGTTTGTGATGAAAGTCCCAAACAACATGTGCTAATAATTTCATAGCGACACTACGTTTCCCCATAAACCCTATGGAGCGTAACCTCTATAGGCTAGGAACCTTTTGTATTTACAGAGCTGAAAGTGCTACATGTATGGCCACATGATCGGAAGCCTTTACTAGAAACCACTTGTACTAGTTGCCAAAATCCTTCTAGTTGTTGGCACAGGAGATCGGACCTCTGAAGCAGCTCAAATACATATGATTCCTAGTAGAAATATAAAGTTTACCATGGCAAGTTTTCATGGAAACTGGTGCTTGGCTGCACCGAAGAAGTGAGTGCCAAGGGTCGAGCCAGTGGGGTCAAGCATCTGAATATATGCTTTGAATAGCATAGCCTCGGGGGAACCCCACATGAGATTCAACAACTATTGTCTTAGCCTGCCATAAGATTTATACTTGCTTGTGCATTTTTGTTTATTAGAATTTGTGTCTTCTATGTCTGTTACATGTTCCAAATGGTCAAAAAAATTGAAGAAAATTATCATCTACGCGTGAGCAAAAATCCAACAAATTGCTGAAAAATTTTGATCAAAAGGGTAATACAAAAGCTTCCCAACACTTGAAACACAAGATCAAAACCAAAGTGTCAAAACGTCAGTATCAAAATAATTCTTGAAGTAGGTTTGTCTCTAAACCATCATGTACTGTCAAACTATCTCAAACAACTAGGTCACTAATCCCACCGGTTATTCCCAAAAAGTTCTATAAACACCAATATTCAACAAGCTATTGATTTAAACATCTTAAGTGCAAAAAAATCAACATCATTATCAAGTCTCTCATCAGGATAATCAAATCCTCTATCACGAAGCTTGATCAATCTATACTAGGTTCATAATCTTAGATATATCTTTCCTATTTTGAACCTAGGTTATATCAAAATCAGAATTGCACCAACATTGGAATCAATCAAACTTGTAAATTGTCAAATGCTTATATGACTTTTAAGTATCACCTTAAGAAAAGAAAACCTAGTTATAAAGCTACTCAAAAAAGAATAAGATTCTTGTATATCAATCGCAAGATCTTATTAAAACATAGGACATTCCTACACCATTTTCGTCACTACTTACGTGGCTGCGGTACAGAGTTTGACGGTAAAATTTTGCAAAGACATGCTTTTCAACAAAGAGACGCTTTATCACAATGAACAAACAATAGCGGTAAAATCAACAAAGCATATCTTCCAATACCAATAATCACCTACTAACTTTGTCCTTTGGAAATTTCAATAACTTTGAAATAATCACATGCCAGTTTGGACTAGAGCCCAATACGAACAACTTAAAAAACAACAATAAATGGAGGAAGAAGATAATCCTGTATTTCAAACTTTTGGGTTGACCACTGTTGACAAAGAAGTAGTCAATAGCACCATTGGAGACCTCAAGCAAGATTTCAAATTTGATAGGCTAATGGAAAAATTGTTGGCAAAACAAAAAGAGAAATATCTCTTGATGTTGGCAAAATCTGGAGCTAAACTACCACAAGACTTTAACATAGAAATCTAGAAACAAGATGTAGAGGCAAGTCACACCCAAAACATAGATGATCCAAATAATGAAGATATGAAAAAGGAAAGTCATGAAGAAATAAGGAAAGAAAGGGATGACACAAGAAAAGAGCGAAGTGATAAAAGAACTCATGAAGAAACAAGGACAAACTATGTGGATAATCCATTATCAAACCTTACTCAACAAATGCAAACTCTACAACAACAAATACAAGACATGCAAAATGGAACAAGCTCCAATAAGTATTTATTAGAAGATATATGCCCATATCCTTTCGATAAGAATTTGAATATGATACCATTTCCGCAACATTGTGAGATTCCTAAATATGACAAATACGATGGAAAATCCAATCCTCAGGATCACATTAGGGAGTTTTGTACTATGAGCATGGAATTTTCTCATGATGAAACTTACCTTATGCATCTTTTTCCTAGGAGTTTAAATGGACAATCAATGGAGTAGTTTTCAAGATTACCATCCGGAATCAAATCATTTGAAGAACTTGTGAATAGAATTATTTCACAATACTCCTACAATATAAGGAATGAGATAACAATGTTGGATCTTTACAATGTTAAACAAAAGAATGGTGAATCTTTTATGATCTTCTTACAATGAAGGAAACACATGTTTAATACCTATCCCCGAGATGTACCTGATCAAGAAAAAATGGACATATTCATTGATAATCTTATCAGTGAAATGAGTTATCGACTAAGAATGCAATGTCCTCCCTCTTTTGCCAAAATGATCGAGAATGGTCTGAAAATAGAGAACGTAATGGTAAAGAAAGGAGAACTAAAACTTTACAATAATTCATACAACAACAATTCCAACAACAACAACAACAATGACAAACCCAAGTTCTAGTCAAAGAATAGGAATGTCAGCAATGAAGAAAATGACGATAATAGTACTACAAAACAACAACAACCAATTTTTAATCTATCAAGTCAAATCCCAAGCAATAACAAACCAGAAAACAATAAAGCCAAGTCCTTCTTCTCCAATCCTCAGAGGAAATTGACAAACATTGGATAACCTTTGGAATTAGCTCTAAAAACTTTTCTTGCCAACAAATTGGTTGTTTTACCAGAAGCAAGAATTTATGAACCACTAGTCAAGCCAAATTGGTGGAATGACAATCATTTTTGTAATTACCATCAAAATAAAGGACACCTAATGAATGATTGTCAAATATTGAAAGACCTTATCCAAGATCTAATCAATAATGGAACCATTACAGTGGATAGCCATAAGACAAATGAATCACACCTGGCTTTCAAAACTCCACTTCTGAATTATGACAAAGGTGAACAATCCCAAATAAAAGATGACAAAGGAAAAGCCAAAGTGAATTACACTTATACATATGATGATGTGGTAAATGTAATCATTGTTAAAGATAATCCATCTTCAGAGCCAATCAATGTTATTACTAGAAGAAAAGCAAAGGTTACCTTTCCAGGTATAGCAAAAGACCCAACATCCACATCACAACAATACAATATAGTAGAGAAATTACAAAGAATACTTGCTCAAATATCAATTTTGGAATTTCTCAAGGTTTCACCTATCCATAAGGAAATTTTGGAGAAAGCTTTAGTAGAAACAACAGTTTCAAAAGATTTGGATATAGATCAGTTCCAAAACATGGTAGGACACCTTATAGCTCCTCATTGCTTATCATTTTTTGAAAATGATGACGCATCCTTACAACATCCTCACAATGCTCCCTTACATGTTGAAGTCTCCATTAATAAAACTTGTGTCAAATGTGTACTCATAGATGGATGAGCCAGCTTAAACATTTGTGCATTAAGTTTGATAAAAGCTTTGGGATATTCAAAAAATGCAGTGGACCCGAAAAAGAAAATAACCATCAAGGCTTATGACGAAGCAGAACATTCTTCTAAAGGAAATTTTGTGCTACCGATAAGAATAGGACCTATGGAAAGGGATACATTGTGTCAGGTTTTAGATTTAAACCTCTCTTACAACATTCTTCTAGGATGACCATGGATTCACAAGATGCAAGAAGTTCCTTCTACATATCATCAATGTGTGAAATTTCCTCATGAAGGACAAGAGATCACTATAATTGCATATTCTAGTCAATATTACAATAATTTGAAGCCAGTACAAGATACAAGAGCTCCACATAATAGAGAATCAATATATCCTACCAAAGAAATTCAAGCAAAGTTATGGGAAAATTTTGAGGAAAAGCTCAAATTAAATGATGAAGGAATGGGAAAATATTTTTTGCATAATTTTCCACTTTCCCCTAAGTCATATGAAAAGCCTACAGATATTCAATCAAAGACATCAGAAAGACCAAAATATATGTTTAAAGAGGCATTTGTTAGTGCTGGAGCTCTTGAAGAAGAAAATGAAGACAAAGAAATTCTTGGTTGGTTGTACAAGGATGAAGATTAAACTATAGCAATAGCAGAAAAAGTTAATATTCCCATAAAACAATATGGCAAAGGTTATTAAATCATGCAAAAAATGAGATATGAAGGAAAAGAATCAATTGGTAAGTGACATCAAGGTATTTCAAAATCTATTTGTCCACACTTGCAATCCAAAGAAGATAAATCTGGGCTTGGATATCTAAAATCCAATCAAAGGCAACATAATCATCAACATCACAAATGGAAAAAGAAATCAGTTTCTAAAGAAGAAAATTGGCAAGAAAAGCTACATCAAGCGGTTGGAATAGTAACCAATAAACAAAAGAAGAAAGAAGAACATGAAAAGAAAGAAGAGGAGATTACCATCCTAGGTAAAGAAAAATCTTGTCAACAAGTTCTAAAAATACAAAAAAATGCAAAATCTGAACAAGATATTCTAGAAGCAGTAAAAATTTAGATGGTAGAAATCAGAGAACTTTTTGCACCATGCAACATTCCTATATGGTATAGTGGAGTAGTCCTAGATCATGATTCAAAGACAAATTCAAATGAGTATGAATGGGGTCTAGATGTCTTATCTACTACATCAAGTAAGAAACACAATGAAGACCAAGCAGCTATCATGAAAGAAGACTTGTCTATTACAAAACAAAAGATGGAGTTAGAAAGAAGACAAGAAAAACTCAAAATTTAGAGAAAAGAGGTATATGCAAAAAGGAAAGGGAATGACAAAGACAAAGAAGTAATGACACAAGAAGTACAAACAAGTATAGATCAAGCATCTGAAAATAAAATATTTTCATCAAAAGAGGAACAAGATGTATCCAAATGTGGCAGAACCATAGAAGAATTAAGAGATAGTCAAGTTGGATTGACTATTAGTCTAGAAGAAGTTGAGTTTGAAAGGAGACAAAATCTAGCAAAATAATCCTCTTTATCATGTACACAAGTATGTCAACTCCAAAATACAAATGAGGTCAATCAAGAAGGAATTTGTAGTATTAAAGACGTGCGTGTTGATATAATCCATTCATTTAAGGGACAAACGCCAGTTGAAGAACCACTTGAGTGTGAACTACAAAATGCTAATATTGATTTTGTTAGAACTAATTTGGAGATGCTTGAGAAAGATAATTCTCAAAAATATTTAATCTATGATAGTACCTATTCTATGCCAAGAGATGATGATTATGTCATGAACATTGAAACACCTAATGATGATAGTGATTATGATTTACCTCTTCTTCATCCTCAATTAATTGATTGGGATAATTTAGACAACCCTGAACTGAGTGTATTTTCCAATGATCATGACTTATCCATATACCTTAATGCAGTTGAACCCATCCCACCTAAGATATCTTCCATTGCAGAATCAAGTAATGTTTCCTGTAGTCAGGAGAATGCCAAACTTTCAAGTAACAAAAGCAAAATAAAACAAGGAAAGAGACCTGTTGTTGAAAACCATTTCATGACAACACTAGATCAATCAAAAGAGAAAACAAAGGATGTATCTGATGGTGAAAACCTCTTTGAGGCACCGGAAAATGGAAAGTTTGACATTCTTCCTGCATATTTTCAGGAGAGATCTACTATCCTGATAGAACCAATAGAAGCATTAAACATTGGTACATCAAAGGATCCTAAAATACTTCATTATGTTGCTTCATTATTAGAAATAGAGAGGAAAGAATACATGGAATTCTTTAAGCAAAGACAAATAAATTTTTCTTGGTCCTATGGAGATATGCTAGGACTTAATCTAGATCTTATCATGCATCATCTTAATGTGGATTTAAAAGCAAAACCAGTTAAGAAAAATCTTAGAAAAATGCATCCACACATTGCTCTTCTTGTAAAATCCGAGCTGAAGAAACTATTAGAAGTAGGTTTTATAAGACCCGTTGCTTATCCAGAATGGGTTTCAAGTATTGTGACAGTATCAAAACCAGATAAAAGCATAAGAGTCTGTACAAATTTCACAGATCTGAATAAGACATGTCCAAAAGATGATTTCCCACTACCAAACATTGATATCATAGTGGACTTATCAGCAAGGCATGAGATGTTTTCATTAATGGATGGCTTCTCAGGATATAACCAAATAAGAATTGCACTTGAAGATCAAGAAAAGAAAACTTTCACCTATGCATGGGGAACATATTGCTAGAATGTTATGCCATTTGGGCTTAAGAATGCAGGAGCGACTTATCAAAGGGCCATGACAACAATTTTCCATGATATGATGCATACATTTATGGAAGATTATATCGATGACATACTTGCAAAACCTCATACAAGACAAGAATATTTGAACATTTTAAGCAAGATTTTTGATAGGTTGGAAAGATATAAATTGAGATTAAATCCAAAGAAATATGCATTTGGGGTAACCTCTGGAAAACTCCTTGGCTACATTATATCAACTCATGGAATTGAAGTAGATCTTGAAAAAGTCAAAGCTATCATGGAGATGGATTCACCTAGGAACATAAGTCAATTGTGATCTTTACAAGGAAGATTGCAATCAATCAGGAGATTTGTTTCTCAATTAGCAGATATATGTCTTCCATTTACCCATATTCTACATAAAAATGTTCCACTCAAATGGGATCCAAAATGTAAAGAAGTTTTTTTGCAAATAAAAGAATATCTTATGAGTCCTCCAGTACTGATATCACCAACTAAAGGGAAACCATTGTTGCTCTATATCTCAGCAACAAATGTATCATTAGGAGCCCTCCTATCTCAACATGATGATAAAGGAAAAGAAAGAGCAGTTTATTATATCAGTAGAATGCTTGTTGGCTATGAATTAAATTATTCCTCAATAAAAAATACATGTCTAGCAATTGTTTTTGCAACTCAGAAGCTATGACATTATATGTTGATTCATTCTATGACACTAATAGCAAAGATAGATCCTCTCAAATATTTGTTGAGCAAGTCAACATTGATAGGGAGACTAGCCAAATGGGTTATGATACTGAGTGAATTTGATATAGAGAATGTTGACCAAAAAGCTATCAAGGGACAAGTTATCACTAATCAATTGGTTGATGCACCTTTACAAAATAACATTCCTTTGCACAACGAATTTCTTGATGCAAATATCTTGACAGTAAGTACAAAATTTTGGGAATTGTACTTTGATGGTTCTTATACACAATATGGATCAGGCACAGGCATCTTTTTCATCACACCTCAAGGACACACAATTCCCAAATCATATAGGCTATGGTTTCCATGCACTAATAATATTGCAGAGTATGAAGCATTGGCTATTGGGCTTAAAATGGCCATTGAATGGAACGTCAAAGAACTACATGTCTATGGTGATTCACAACTTATCATCAATCAAATAAATGATGAATATCAAACAAAGGATGATAAGCTTATGCCATACAAACAACTAATTGAGGAATTTAAAGGACACTTTAAAGAAATATCATTCACCCAGATTCTAAGAAATGAGAATAAAGTAGTAGATGCAATGGCCACAATAGCATCTCTCTTGCAAAATAAGGAGAATCAACAATGTTATGAATTTCTTGTGGAAGATATCTTAACCCCTACCATTCAATCCCATCATACCTACCAAATTTTCCATATATCAGGAACTAGTCAATCCTCATACGGTCAAACTTTTTAGTATTTAAAAGAAAATATCCTTCCTCTAGACTTATCTCGTAATCAAAGAAGGAATTTTATCTGCCAGTCCTCTCACTATACTATAATTTCTGATATCCTATATAGACATGGTCTAGATGGTACTTTGTTAAGATGTCTTGAACAAGAAGAATCTGAGAAAGTTCTTGACAAAGTTCATGCAGGTATTTGTGGCACACACTCAAGTGGTTTAACATTGGCTAAGAAACTTCTTAGTATGGGTTACTTTTGGCCTACTATGGAGAGAGATTCATTCACATATGCTAGAAAATGCAAACAATGTCAGATCCATGGGAATCTCATTCATGCACCAGCACAAGAGTTATATCCTATGACAAGATCATGGTCATTTTCTCAATGGGGCCTTGATTTGGTAGGAAAGATAAATCCCTCATCTTCTAATGGACATATGTTTATTCTGATTGCTACTGAATATTTTACTAAATGGATTGAAGTAGTGCCTTTAACAACAATGACAGGAAAACAAATATCGTCATTTATTTTGAATTATATAATTTGTCGCTATGGAGTTCCTATGATCATTATCACTGATAATGGAAGACCATTCAAAAATCAAGATGTGAAGGAGATATGTGAACAATTTCATATCCAACATAGGTTTTCTACTCCATATTATCAATAGGGAAATGATCAAGTTGAGGCATCAAACAAGACTATCTTGAAAATATTGAAGAAAATAGTCAATGAAGTTGGAAAAGACTTGCACATTCAGCTAAATCCTGCTCTTTGGGCATACTGAACTAGCATCCGCACTCCAACAGGGGCAACTCCATATTGTTTGGTCTATGGATCAGAAGCCATATTACCTATAGAAGTAGAGATACCATCTCTATGAGTATCCTTGCAAGGTCTTATACCAGAAGAAGAACAAAGAGTCTCTCGACTCCAAAAACTAGAACTGATTCAGGAACATCTCCAAAATGCAACATATCATTTGAAAGTATATCAACAAAGAATGGAAATAATCTATAACCATAGAGTCAAGCCACACATTTTTTAGATTGGAGATATAGTTCTAAGGGAGAATCAAGAAATCAGCAAGATCAAGAAAAGAAGAGAAAATTTGAACCAAATTGGCTAGGACCTTTTGTCACAGTAGCAACATATGGATTAGGAGCATACAAGTTATCTACCCTTGAAGGTGATTGGTCTGATGAACCTATCAATTCTATCCATCTCAAGAAATTATATGCTTGAGATATAAATTCCTGAAAATCAATCAATAAAAAGCATATAAAGTCCTGAAGAAATCAGTCAAAATCAGAAAATCCCTAAAAAGCATAAAATAATTAAAAGAAATTAAAAAAAAAGAGAGAAAAATGCAATAAATTTAGATGGTGAGAACATGGTAAATAGACGCCATCTACAAAATAAGTTCCTTCATCTATGAGATCGCTTTGCACACCTATCCACTCCATCCTATCACATCTATCACTTCCATCTATCTTACCTTATCCATTCCATCTTCCATCTTTTGCATCCATTGCTCTGAACCATTTAGCAAGAAATATGTATCTTACCAATAGTTAACAATTTTTGACATACTTGTCATAGTCACTGTCCTAGATTTTATCAAGATCAATCATATCTGCATTTGTATCCCACCATGGTTTGGATCTTGATCAATTCATACATCCAGAATAAATTTTTGTTTCTGCTGGGGGCAAAATCCTAATTCCTTTTGCTAAGCCAATCTCTTGAATCTTAGAAAAATCCAAAACATTCGGAAAACTTACAAAAACCAAAAACACTTGGGATTTTGAAATAGATAACGAGCAACAAAGCAATAAATCAATCAAGGCATTTCACCAACAACTGAATCGTGAAACTCTGGAAACTGAAGAATCGATTAGCAAGTAATAAAGGATTATCAAAGATCATTCATCAAGATGATTATATCAGTTAATGACCATAAGAACATGTGAATGACATGCAAGATTTAGTGTTTATATCTTAATTTTATTGCTAATCATGTACTCTATGCGACTCAAGGATGTCCATGAGTAGAGAAGCTATGATGGGGCATGATTATTTTTCTTTGATTGTTGTCTGTGGTTTATCTCTTACTACGGTATGAACTTGTCTCAAGTTATGATCGGCAAAAGATCAAGGAGGATGTTCCAAGTCATGCATAAAAGGGGATAATCCTTGTCTGTTCTGCAAGCAGTACTCAGGTCAACTTGATCCATTATATCAAGTTGCTTGTATTAACTTGCTATATCAAAATCCATGTAAGGAATACTCAGGTCATCTTGAATCATTATGTCAAGTTGCTTGTATTTTCTTACAACATTTTAAAGCTCAATGATGAAATCAAGCATTGTTACAAGATAGCATATGAAGAAAGGCAGTATCATTTTTGGTTAGATCATTTCATTAGCTCATTATTCATCTACATTATAAGCATTCATCGTCAGTTGTAGTATAAGCATATCATTTCATTAGCAGATCAATGGTCATAAATAAAGATTGAGTATACTTGGACAAACAAAAACAATTTGCATCTAATCATTGTAGGTGCATTCATTTTTAGAATCATTTTCATCATCATCCATTTCATTTAGTTGCATTTAAATCATTGCATTAATTTGCATTCAATTAAGTGCATTTCATTCATCATATAGTGTATCATCATTATTATTTGCATTATCATTCCATTAACGATCATTTAGTTGCATCTTTGCACTTTAGATTCATAATTATTATAAATATTACATATAAAAATAAAAAACATTTCATGTAGATCATTTGCATTTACATCATCATAAGCATAAAGCAATCATTCATTTGCATTTCCATATAGATCATTTACATTTGCATCATTTACATATCATTTAAGTTAGTAATCATTTTCATTTAGCATCCAAGATCATCAAAATCGAAAAATCAAAACAAAAACATTTATCATTGCATCATCATATAAAGCATCATCATCAAAAAAAGAATAACATGCATAAATATCATTATCCATCTAATCACTGCATCCATATAATCAAAGCATAAAGAATAATCATCAAATAGAGTAACATAATAAAGATCATCATCATATAGAATCCATGTCTACATATAGATCATCATAAAAAAAATTAAAGTCCAAGTATACAATGATATCAAATAAACAATACAAGTGCGTCCACATCAAGTCACGACTGTCCTATACCACTACCACCTGACTCTGTCCATCTCTATGGCTATGGGTGAGAAGATCCTCCAGATGTCTGTCTCCCATGATCACCACTCCTCTAAGGAGGTCCCATGACCCCACCACTGCTAGTATCCATCAACATGGTGGTACGATAACTACCTGCTCTCTAGCTCTCTACAACTGCCTCCTCATATCATCGTCACTAGTGGAAGTCTCCTTCTTGACCCGAACTAATTCTCTAATAGTGTCAGCTGAGAGAGTACATGATCCAACCTACTGAATATGATCAAGAAGGCCTTGAGTATTCTATTGTCTCCTAATAGCTCTATCCCTCCTAGCTATGACACTCTGCACCTATGCTCGAAGCTGATCATTCTGTACTCTAAGACTATCAATGGTCTCCTGCTCTATCACATCATGCTCTAGTGCATCCCTCTCTAGCATATCATGCACTAGTGCATCCTACTTTGGCAAATCCTATTGTGGTGCATGAACCCCAATCCCCTCCTCACCACCACTTTTTCTAACTGTTGGAATCTCTATTTGGGTAGCTCTTGCAACCCATTGTCTAATAAGGGGAACATGATCCTCTAGATCCTCATCATCTCCACCATGAGCCACAATAACCCTAGGGTCTAGCTGAATCTATCCAAAATCAATGCCTCTCCCACAACCCCCATCCAGTCCACTAACCCTGCCTCCTCATGTCAATGGAAACCCTCTTGGTGATCTCATACCTACCCTACCATGCTCCCTCCCAATGCATTCAACATCCCTCCCACCCATAAGATGTGGTCTCCCAATCCTACCAACCAGCCTGAATGGTCCTCCACGAACTCTCAATCGACCTCCCCTCCGTCCAAGTCTCCTACCACCACCACCTCCATCCCCACCCTCATCTCCACCTCTCCCAGCCTTCTGAGAAGCTCTAAGCTCTCATCTCCATCTATGCCTCCTCACAACTGGATCATCTGAATCATCATCCTCATCTACTGAGCTGGGAGGAGGATCTACTCCATCGGTAATACAAGGAAATGGATGAGCTAGTATGTACTGAGCATAATCTGCAGTAACCCCAAGATCAAGAATGCACAATCTCATATCATAAGCCACTCTCGGAGTAGCAAGAAACTCTACGCAAGCAATCTCAAATGAATCATCCAATCAACATATGGTCTCCAAGTAATGCTATCCAATGAATCAAGCACCCAATGCCAATACTCCATCTTACCTAGCTTATGCTGAGTAAGGATACCTGCATAAAAATACACATATGGCTGCCTCTCTCCATGAACTCTGTGATGGATAGGCCGAGTAATAGCATTGTGCTCCCAGCACTAGATCTGCAATAAAGTGCATCTTGTAGACAAACTAGCACTCTCATCATACACCACCTGATGAAGATCATGATATAAGTGTGCAAGCATACAAACACCCCAAGCAAATTGAGTACAATGCTACATCATACTCAGGAAAATCTCACCCCATCCAATAGAAAAACCTTGTGATTGCCTATCAGGACAAATAAATCCTCCAATCAAACCAACAAGAATCATAGGGAGAGTCTCGTAATACGTCACCATATCCTCCCATCGGATCTCTCCTCTAGCGATGCTATCATCAGCAAACACGACTCTGCAAGCCTCTGTCCCAACACGATCCTGAAAATCATACTGCACTAACTCGTCAGTCATTGGGATGTGCAAAATCCTATACACATCCTCGAGCGTCACACTAATCTCACCCGTGGGCAAGTGGAAAGTGTTATGCTCACTATGCCATCTCTCAGCTAACGTCATCAACAATCCTCTATTATGTGTAATCTCAGACATCTATATGTCTAACCTCAGCCTGTGTCAGCTCTCGTACTAAATGACGTATTGCTAGTAATTTCTCCTGATATTGGAAAACATCAAGTTTCTCATATTTTTCAAGAGAATTCAATCAATCATCAACTATCTATCTATCACATCAAAGCGATTGCTAATCTATCAAATCTATCAAATCAAATTGAAGCAACCTACGCTATCTATCTATCATATCACATGAAGCAAATTAAGCTATCAAATCATTTTTAAAACCTATCAATCACTGAGTTCCATCAAAACTTTGCTAAGCTCTTGAATCATAAACTAAATTGGTTTCTTAGAGCTACTCAATCAAATCAATCAAATCAAACAATTCAATCAAATCAATCAATCAATCAAGTCCCTATTCATCATACATGCACATCAAACATGCTAAATCTAATCATCAAAGTGATTTTTAGCTTTTGCACATATCAAAAACATCAATTTTGAGCAAAAGTGCTAAACTACAGCATTTGTGCTATCCTATTGAGAAAAAGCACTAAACAAAAGCATATGCGCTATCTTTTTTATCATATGCACTAACCCTAAGAATATATGCGCAAAAAAAAGAAAAAGCAATAATATTAGCTGCAAAAGCACAAACAAACAAAGCAGAAGCGCTATACTATGCATATGCACTATCATACTTAACATATGCACTAACAATTATGATCTGATCATAAGCACTAATCTATGCATATGCGCTAAAGCACTAATCTATGCATATGTGCTAAACCTAATTGCATATGCGCTAAATACAAATGCAAATGCGCTAACCTAATGCCGAAAAAATGAAAAATTCAAAAAATTCAAAAACGTGCCTAAAAACATGAAAAGTTGCATGACAAGTTGAAAACAAAGCTTGAAATAAGATACATATCAGATACCCATACTCGAGAGGTCGCTGATATCATCGAACATGCTCAAAACGATGGTTCTCCATAGGAATCACTATTTCACCACCTTACCAAGAATATTTTTCTTCACAAGCTGACAAGGATAACAATAAAATTAAAATTAGCCTTGGTTAATTTTATATTTACTATTTGAAGGGTAATTAATGCTACTCAATGGGGTAATTTAATTTGTTTTTTACAAATTAATTTAATTGACATAATTTTTATCAATTATCATGAGATCAATCATTCAAACCAAAGTTGTCAACAATTTCATAATCAATCTCCTGAGGGGGCACATAATCAGGATTTTCATCTTCATTAGGCACATTAGCGAGACTTGATTTAATATTTGAAACAATTTTTTCTTGACAAATTTTTAAAGAGGGGCAAAATGTATACATAAAAATGGCTATGAGCAATTAAATAAATATTTTATATTTATTTAATAATTGTTCTTCTATTAAATAGTTAATTTGAAAAGATTAATTTATTTAATTCATTTTGTGTCTTTCTATTAACTAATATTTTATTAATTAATTCATCTATCCTATTCCTCTTAAATAATTAAATATCTAATATTAAATTATTCTTTTAACCAAGTTAATTAAATATCTAATATTTAATTATCTTCTCCAATCAATTAAATATCCAATATTTAATAGTTATTCTCCTATCTTATAGTCTCAAATATTAAATAATTTCTTAAATTATTTAATCCCCCTCTTCCAACTCACCTTCCATCTCCACTTCATCTTCCCTTTGCCAACTCATCAAACATGTGGCTAAGGAAATTAATATTTCTTAAATATTATTTCATCATTTATCTCCAACTTCCAAATTTAATGAATATTGTGTATGTACACATATTTCATAACCATCTCCTACATTCTCTCCAACACCCCCTACATCTTAGGAAGGACTTGAGTCCACTTGTCCTATCATGCCTAAATCTTCTCCAACCATCCCCAAATTCTCTTAGTCAGCAACCCAGTCAAGGTGAGATGAGTGACACTTGTCTTCTCCTTCCCCCCTTCTCTCAACCTTCACATTTGTTCACGACCATCCAAATCTATAGTTCTAATCATGACCTTTGATCTGAGCCACATCATCTCATCCTCTCAAGGTCTATAAAATCAAGAGCTTCGCTTGAGAGAGTTAATCTTCAAGTCAGACTTCAAGAGACTTCAACTGCATTTTCAAGCAAATCATTTGTAAAACTTATGCATCCGTGAGTTTTAATCTTGAAGCAAATAGTATTAGCATTTTAACATAATTATTTTAGCATAATCATATAGTATTGCATATCATAGCATCAGTTAACTACTAGTTATCCATCCATTCTTCATATGTCATCTTGGAAGCTATCAATGCATTGTCTGAGAGCACACCATCTACAACTAGGAATAGTGGAGTTAGGACACAATGAAACATAAACCATGAAGGTAATATTAGTATTTTTATTTCATATGTATTTCATGTAGTTTCATTGGTTGAGTTTGGATTTCTTGTAGCATTTCTATTGGTATTTTGTGAAACTAACTTGTTGCAGGTAGCATTCTGAGGATAAAATTCAAGTCAACACATAATCTAATGCTCGATATCTGAAACAAAATTGAAGAAATCACACTAGTTCTAAGAGAAGCATTACCTCAAGTCGGACCCCTTGGGTAAGTGCTCATCACATATTCATAAGATTACATGTTGGTTCAAGAAATATTCATACTTTCTAAAACATAACTTGCTAGAAAAGATGCAAGGTTGTTAACCTTATTAGATCGGATGTAAGGTTTATTTATAAAATTATCCTTATGGATTATTCCATAACTAACTACAATTCGATCCTAAGATCTAGGGAGATATTTTTAAATTGAAATAAGAGAACCATAAAATAAAGAGTCCTATTAGGATTGTAATTCTTAACAACCACTTGAAACATAGTTATCCACTCAAATAGACTCAATAGACTTCATAAAGGAACATGCCTAGGAGGTTTGGATTATAATTAATGGTGTTCATGTATGAGTGTTTCCCTAAAAGCATTTAATCTATCTGCCACTACTTTTGACCAATTCAAGATTAACTCTACCCTTAGTTGCAGGAGCTGATATGGTGTTCGGCTACATAAATAGTCACTTATAATCCAATGAAAGTGTTGCACTAAATGTTAGTATATGGATAAGTGTAGAAATATGGGGGATTGTAGTGCCCCTCCCTAATTCATCTTTCCTTTCATGCATTGATATAACTTTTTGGACTTAGCTTAGACTCTTCTATGATTCTTTGATGGATGATTATGGATCTATTTATATTTCAAATTATTATAGTTGATTCTTGACATTTTATATTAACAATGGTTACATTATGGTTTAATTGGATGATGATACATTCAAGACTTTTATATTGATGGACATATGCTTGGTTGTCAATATGCATTCTTTATATAGATATATGTGAGGTTAATATATGCTCATGATGAGATTATGATATGCACTAACCCTACTTAATTATCTATGAGATATGATGATATTATTGAGGATGTTAAGGTTGTCGTGATTGTATTATCATTGTATTCATGAAAGAGATGATATTATACCACTCATTTATGAGCTACGTATGATGTCGTAACTCTCTTTCACTTGTCTAACTATTTTATGATACATGCAATGTATATTTTATTGTATAGATATTGTTGTTGTGCAGGGTTGCAAGTACTACACATCGACTCCACCTAGTTTTGAAGGTCTAAGCGTGTCTCTAATCCCAATGGAAAGTTGATCAGAGGTGACATGATACCCTATCATATACTCTAGGCTTAGTTGGTACCTTATTAGTCTCGTGTCTTGGTTAGAGTTGCCTTATAGGCGTCATGTGGTATTTTATGTGATCCCTATGTTGGGATGACTTGTGGAGTTGTGGTTATTAAATTATTAATTTATATAGTTTATTAATTTAAAATTAAATCAATGGTTGGTCTTGATATTTAATGTAATGTGTATTTAATTAGTGAAGGCTTATAATATTTATTAATGTTATTTTGTGGGTTTATATTTATGTAGTATTTATAGTAATTGGATATTTGATTTATTTAATTTATTGGCTAATGGTTTATTTTTATTATTTATCCTTTTTACCAACTTGTTTTATTATTTATCTTACCTAACCTCTTTTGCTATTGGCTTTGGGAGTGTGAGTTGGAGGTTAATATTATTTTATTATATTTTCCCTTGATTTTTTATATGGTTGGTAAGGTTTATTATATTTTTTATTATTTCTGATTGGTTGTGATGAGCTATGGTTTCTAAATTAATTTTTATAAATTTGGAGTTCTGAGATTTTCAAGAGGTTGCTTGGCTAGAGATTTGATTTGGAATTTTGGTGGTCAATGGATTTTTGTGTGAATGTTGAGAATTGAAATTGGATTCGAAGTTTGGAGCTTGATTTGAAGCTAGGATTTGTGTTGGCTGGGGATTTGGCTTGGTTGTGTCTCTTTTGATCATTTCTCTTGCCCTTTGTTGCATTTACAAGTTGGTGGAAATTGATTCCCTCCTTGTACATATGAAATTATTGTCTTCACCATGTTTGTGGAAAAGAACTTGCAATTGATGTATGCATTGTCGTGAGATTGTTCTTATGATTATTTGATAATTCATATATTTTGGGCTAATTTGTTGTGATTGTGTTGGGTAATGTTACTCCCCTCTTTATTATTGCAGTAAGGATGGATTGTTTCCCCCATTATTTGTTTGTTGCATTGTAGAGAGTATTGTGTTTTATGTCTTCCTTGTGTTTGGTATTTCTAGGAGAGAAGTGCTCTATGTTACCTAGGATTGTGATGCCCCATCTGGAGTTAAGTCATATATGTCTTGATCTAGTTATTTGATCCTTCCTTTGATATTGTGATCTTGTTCTAGGTTGATTATCACCCTTGTGAGTTCCTATTTGATGTTGTAATTTTGGTTTCATATCATTTTGGACTTATTGATTTAATTGTGGTAAGCATTTGAGTCATTTTGGCTCTCTCTCGTGTATGTGTTGGCAATATAGCATTATAACAGACAATGAAAGATTGTTGGCATTTCAATAAGGGTATTGAGAAGGATGTTGATGATTATGGATATAACTGATTAAGGATGTTTACTGTCTTGATATTATTATTTTGTCATTGATGTCAAGAAATTGATTTTCTAACTCAGTATGATGTTGCCATATCTTGAGAAGTAGGAGTTGAAGAATATAAAGATGTCGGTAAAAGACACAGGAAAGAATATGATGAATAAGGAGATGAATAAGGTATTCAACGGGCAACTATTACCGAGTTAGACAATGATGAGATCACGATGTTTAGATTGTTTTAATATCATACATATGTTGTAAATTGTAAAGGTTAATACTATACTATGTCATCAAGTAAAAAACCTAGTCGGTAAACCCTAAGGTTATCGCTATCGTTTAATGAAGACAGAATGTCTACCGAGTGAAGTTTAGTATTTACCGAGTTGTAACCGAGCTATAACAGAATGCATTAAATGGTTACATTCGTTATTTAATGAAGGAAGCTGATGAGTTGGAACTGATTAAATGATTGGTATGCCATTAATATAATTTGTTAATGAATCAATGGCAAAGGAAAGTTGGCATGAAGATCTTCAGCACAGATTGAACCGCAATATCTTGGCACAAGTTCCAAGAAATATATGCAAGTTCCAAGGCGGGGTAAAACATTCTCAAGTCAAAAGATGCATTGAACCTAGACAAGATTGAAGATCTGATGGCTATGATTGATCATGAGAAATGTAATCAAGGATAGTAAGCGGTTACCTAATTGTTTATAAATAGGGAACTGTCGATAAATAATGTATGCGGGCAAGTGTATGCACAGGGATGCTACATAGTGATTACCGAGCATAGAAGCTTGAAGACCTGTTTGAATAACAGAGTATAGAAGCCTAGCAACTGGACAAGATTAGTTCTATGTCTAGATTGTATTAAACAAATAAGAATGGGCTTTAGCATTTTAGATGTGAAGTTGCAAATAGATTTTATTACTGTTATTTTGTGAAAGTGATAGAAAATCTCTTAACTGAGTGGACTTAATAGTCTTATTTGTAAAACCCTCTAGCAAGGTGACATTCTAATTGAGTGTTTGAAATCCTTCAACAAGGTCACTTCTAATAAGGTGAATATCCTAACAGATCTGAGGGAAATCCCTTAACTGGGTCACATGTAGCAATGTGTTTGTAATCTTTAACAGGATTTGCTTTTAACTGAGCATACTCTAGAAGAGTATATTTCTTAGTGGGTCTGAAATCCCACAGTGGTTTTTCCCTATTTGGGTTTCCACATTAAATCTGGTGTTATGAGGTTTATGATGTTTATAAGCTTTTGAGTTTGCATGTTTAACAGTTTTGGTTATATTACTGAAATATATGTTATCGAGGTTGAATCCGATGTTTTTATGGAAGATTAAGTTTGTATGATTTAACCCCCCCCTCTTATCTTGTTGGCTATTGGATCTGTACTTATATTAAGTATCAGAACTATCAATTGGTATCAAAGCATTGGAATCTAGAAGAAAAAGTTTAAAGGCACTTGAGGCAAAGATCCAAAGATGTATAAGAAGGATGCACCAAAGCTGAAAAAGTCAAGTTTCTCTACATGGCAGAAAAGGATGAAGCTACATCTATCAGGAGTTGGAGAATATGTTGTATACTATCTGGAGAATGATTTTGTTACACTGAGCACCTATCCATTGACTATGGAAGAGATAAAGGTAAAGCAAGAACATATTCAAGCAATGATTGAAATAACATCTGCATTGACCGATTCAGAGTTTAATGATCTAGAAGGATACAATGATACAAAGGCAATGTGGGATAAGCTCATATCAGTATATGAAGGAGATGAACATGTTCAAAGAGAAAAAGTAGATAGTCTAAGAGGACAACTTGAATCTATGAGGATGAATGAAGGTGAAAACATAACTCAGTACAGTACAAGATTAAAGGAGATTGTAAATCAAATCAAAGGAGCAGGTGGAACTATTGAAGAAAAGGATATAACAATTAAGTTGTTAAGAACCCTTCTACCGGCTTATGCAATTCGAGTCTCTGCAATCAATGAATTAAGGTCTGTACCTAATATGTCAGTTTCTTTAGATGCTACTATTGGTAAGCTACATGCATTTGAGTTAAGTAACTTTGATAACAGTGGATCTTCAGTAAATAAAGTTGAATCTGCATTTAGTTCTTTTCATCTTGATGAATCTAATGATTTAAAAGAAAGAAAGTATAAGTAATCTGAAGGAGATTGTAGTGGAGCAAGTGAAAGATTTCATAAGAACATAGAAGAAGTACACAAACTATATGAGGAAATCAGAAAGCAAGAAGAGTTTGAAGCACTATTAGCCAAAAGGTTACCGAGAGGCAAAGGTAAGTATAAAGGAAAGCTACCTTTGAAATGTTTCAATTGTGATAAGATAGGACATATGGCTTCTAATTGTCCTGACAAAGATTTTACTCAAAAGAGAGATTACCGAGATGACAAATAGAAAGATAATCATTATAGAGGACACTGAGATTAAAGAAGAAGAGATAGAAAGACATGCTTAATAGCTGATGAGGAATCTAACGATGATAAATCAGATGAGACTGATACAGATGAAGTAGTTTATGTGGCTATCAAAGATGGATCAGATAAAGAAATGTATGAAGAAAAATTCCTAATATCTCACATAAACACTAATTATTCTTGGATCATAGATAGTGGATGCTCACATCATATGAAAGGAGATAAACACAAGTTTGTTATATTAGAAGATTATGATGGAGGCCATGTCAGATTTGGTAATGATGCACCATGTCCGATGAAAGGTAAAGGATCTATAACACTTATTGACAATGTAAGATGCAATGATGTTTATTGGGTTGAAGGTTTGAAATACAATTTGTTGAGTGTAGCACAGCTAAACAACACAGGTGACCAAATAGAATTTTAGAAAGGAATTGTCAAAGTTCATGACAAGAATGGAAAGTTAGATGCTACCAGGACACAAACAAAAGGTAACACATTTCACCCTGACTCAACTCATAACAAGTGTTTGCATGCAAGGATAGATGATATCTGGTTATGGCATAAAAGGTTTTTGTAATGTAAATTTTGATAATCTGATCAAAGTAAGCAAGAAGCACCGAGTAAGAGGTCTACCGAGTCTTGAAAAACCTGAGAATGCTATGTACCGAGGATTCCAGATGGGTAAGATGACAAGATCAAGCTTTACAAGTAAATCTTACACTTCTAAAGGAATTTTAGATCTAGTGCACATTCATCTTTGTGGTCCTATGAAAGTTCAAAGTTATTATGGTGATAAATATTTCATATTATTTGTGGATGATTATTCAAGGATGATGTTAGTAATGTTTTTAAAAGATAAATCAAAAGCTTTTAAAATGTTTAAATGGTACAAGGCAAGAGTTGAAAATGAAACAGGAAGACAACTGAAATGTCTTAGATCAGATAGAGGAGGAGAGTTCACATCTGATGAATTCAACTTATTTTGCAATGATCATGGTATTAAAAGACAAGTCTCTGCACCGAGAACTCCACAACAGAATGGAATAGCTAAGAGAAGAAACAGATCTATTGTTGATTGTGCTAGAACACTGATGATTGAAAAGAAGGTACCACAAACATTTTGGAGAGAAGCAATAAGCACAACAGTTTACACCTTGAACCGAGTACAATTGAAGAAAGGTACTTTGAAGACACCATATGAAATCTGGTATGATAAAAGACCTAATGTAAGTTATTTTAAAATCTTTGGAAGTAGATGCTATGTTCACAAAGATGATAGAAATGGCAAGATTAGTTAGAAGAGTGAAGAAGGAACATTTCTAGGTTATTCTTCTACAAGCAAAGCATTTAAATGTCTAATCAAATCATCCAACAAAATAGTAGAAAGTGCAAATGTGAAAATTGATGAATTTGTCTATGTTCAACTGAGAAGTCTTACCCAGAAGACTGTTGAAGAAAATGAAGAGAATATCCAATTACCGAGTGATGAAGAAGATCATACAGAGCCTACCGAGCCTGTATTAGCCAAGTATGCTAGAAGACATCATGCACCAAGTCAGATTATAGGAGATAAGGATAATCGAGTGATGACAAGGAACAAACTAAGATAGAACACATGTTTGATATCTGAATTTGAACCAAGAATAGTGAAAGAGGCATTTAACAGTGAAGATTGGATAAATGCTATGATAGAAGAGATTGATCAAATCAAGAAGAATGACACATGGACACTAATCCCAAGACCAAAGGAAAAAAATGTAATCAGTACAAAGTGGATTTTTAGAGCCAAGCTAAATGAAAAATGAGAGGTCATTCAAAAGAAAGCAAGACTAGTTTGCAAAGGTTATGCTCAAGAAGAAGGAATTGATTATGGTGAAACTTTTGCACTTGTTGCTAGACTAGAAGGAGTAAGAACATTGTTGGCCTATGCTGCTTTCAAAAACTATAACGTATATTAAATGGATGTCAAATCTGCATTTCTGAATGGAATATTAGAAGAAGTTTTCATTAAGCAACCTAAAGGATTTGTTGAAGCCAATAATAAAGATCAGGTATGTAAATTGAACAAAGCTTTATATGGTTTGAAACAAGCACCTAGAGCATGGTATGAAAGATTGCACTCTTATTTGATTAAGATTGGTTTTATAAGGACAATTGAGAACAACAATATCTACATGAAGAATGATGAAAATGGAATACTGATCTCAGCCATATTTGTTGATGATATTATATTTTGTGGAAATGACTCTTTATGCAAGAACTTTGGAAATGAAATGAGCAAAGAATTTGAGATGTCATTAATCGGTGAGATAAAGTATTTTATAGGTGTACAGATACTGCAAATGAAAAATGAGATTTTCATTACTCAATCCAAGTACATAAAGGAAATATTGAAGAAATTTGGAATGGAGGATTCAAAACCAGTAAGTACTCCTATGACTACCAACTATAAATTATAAAAGAATGATGAATCTGCATTTGTTGATGAGACACTTTACCGATCCACGATTGGAAATCTATAATATGTTGTTCGTAGTAGACCAGACATAGCACATGCAGTAGGTATAGTTACAAGATTCTCTGCAGATCCTAAGGAGACACACATGACAACAATCAAAAGAATCTTTAAATACTTGAAAGGCACTGAGGATTATGGCTTAGTATATCAAAAAGGAAATGATTTTTATTTAAAAGTTTATACTGATGCTGATTGGGCAGGCAACATTAATGACAGAAAAAGCACAAGTGGAGGAGCTTTCTTTTTAGGAGAAAGACTAGTGAGTTGGCCTAGCAAGAAACAAGGTTGTGTTTCACAGTCAACATCAGAAGCTGAATACGTTGTTGCAACACTGAATTGTTGCATGGATCAAACAACTATTGGAAGGTATAAATGAGAAAGTTATCGAGCCAGTAACTATATTCTATGACAATGCTAGTGCCATTAATATTTCAAAGAATCATGTTATACACTCTAAGACAAAGCACATCTCTATCAAATATCATTATCTTAGAGAAGAAGCTAAAGAGAAGAAAGTGGTGTTGGAGTATGTTAGCACAAAGGAACAAATATCAGATATCTTCACCAAGCCACTACCAAGGGACACTTTTGAATATCTCAGAAGTAAGTTAGGGGTCCTACCCCTATCTTCTACTCATTGACTGAGTTTGGTGAAAGCATCAATCCAATGACTCTATTGAATATCTTTTGGGAGTTGATGCTGATTTATACACTTTAGGATGTTTTCTAAAGGTGTACATGAATTATTACAAGAAACAATACAAGGAACAAGAATTGAAGACAAAATGCTCTGACCGAGACTGAATTAATACACAATAGCAGGAAATCACTTCATACAGAAAGAAATTATGTTTTAGTTCTTTACTTTTTGGCATTGTTGTCAAAGGGGGAAAAGACTACTATAAAGAGGGAGAAGACTAAAAGACAACCGAGAAGACTACACATTGGAAAGAAGACTGAAGAGAAGAGGAGAATTCTACTGTATGGGGGAGTAAGTCTAATGACAACAAGAGAGCATTTCAGCATTTCAGAATCATAGCAATCCGAATCTTTTAAGGTCAAATCAATTGGTTTTCCCATCAAGGCCAAAGGGGGAGATTGTTGGCAATATAGCATTATAACAGACAATGAAAGATTGTTGGCATTTCAATAAGGATATTGAGAAGGATGTTGATGATTGTGGATATAACTGATTAAGGATGTTTACTATCTTGATATTATTATTTTATCATTGATGTCAAGAAACTGATTTTCTAATTCAGTATGATGTTGCCATATCTTGAGAAGTAGGATTTGAAGAATATAAAGATGTCGGTAAAAGACACAGGAAAGAATTGTTGGCAATATAGCATTATAACAGATAATGAAAGATTGTTGGCATTTCAATAAGGATATTGAGAAAGATGTTGATGATTATGGATATAACTAATTAAGGATGTTTATTGTCTTGATATTATTATTTTGTCATTGATGTCAAGAAATTGATTTTCTAATTCAGTATGATGTTGCCATATCTTGAGAAGTAGGATTTGAAGAATATAAAGATGTCGGTAAAAGACAGAGGAAAGAATATGATGAATTAGGAGATGAATAAGGTATTCAATGGGCAACTATTACCGAGTCAGAAAATGATGAGATCACAATGTTTAGATTGTTTTAACATCATACATATGTTGTAAATTGTAAAGGTTAATACTATACTATGTCATCAAGTAAAGGACCTAGTCAGTAAACCCTAAAGTTATCACTATTGGTTAATGAAGGCGGAATGTCTACCGAGTGAAGTTTAGTATTTTCCAAGTTGTTACCGAGTTGTAACCGAGCTATAATGGAATGCATTAAATGGTTACATTCATTATTTAATGAAGCGAGCTGATGAGTTGGAACTGATTAAATGATTGGTATGTTGTTAATATAGTTTGTTAATGAATCTATGGCAAAGGAAAGTTGGCATGAAGATCTACAGTGTAGATTGAACCGCAATATCCTAGCATAAGTTCCAAGAAATATATGTAAGTTCCAAGGTGGGCTAAAACATTTTCAGATTGAAAAATGCATTGAACCTAGACAAGATTGAAAATCTGATGGCTATGATTGATCATGGGAAATGTGATCTAGCATAGTAAGCAGTTACCTAATTGTTTATAAATAGGGAACTGTTGATAAACAATGTATACGGGCAAGTGTATGCATAGGGATGCTACATAGTGATTACCAAGCACAGAAGCTTGAAGACCTGTTTGAATAATAGAGTATAGAAGCCCAGCAGATGGACAAGATTAGTTCTATGTCTAGATTGTATTGAACAAATAAGAATCTGCTTTAGCATTTTAGATGTGAAGTTGCAGATAGATTTTATTACTATTATTTTGTGAAAGTGATAGAAAATCTCTTAACTGAGTGTACTTAACAGTCTTATTTGTAAAACCCTCTAGCAATGTGACATTCTGATTGAGTGTTTGAAATCCTTTAACAAGGTCACTTCTAACAAGGTGAATATCCTAATAGATCTAAGGGAAATCCCTTAACCAGGTCACATCTAGCAATGTGTTTGTAATCTTTAACAGGACTTTCTTTTAACCAATCATACTCTAGAAGAGTATATTTCTTAGTGGGTCCGAAATCCCACAGTGGTTTTTCCCTATTTAGGTTTCCACATTAAATCTGGTGTTATGAGGTTTATGATGTTTATATGCTTTTGAGTTTGCGTGTTTAACAGTTTTGGTTATATTACTGAAATATATGTTACCAAGGTTGAATCCGATGTTTTTATGGAAGATTAAGTTTGTTTATTTAATCATCCCCTTACATCTTGTTAGCTATTGGATCTATACTTATATTAAGTATTGGAACCATCAATTGGTATCAGAGCATTGGAATCTAGAACAAAAAGTTTAAAGGCACTTGAGGCAAATATCCAAAGATGTATAAGAGGGATGCACCGAAGCTAATGTCAATAAATTGATTTTCTAATTTAGTATGATGTTGCCATATCTTGAGAAGTAGGATTTGAAGAATATAAAGATGTCCGTAAAAGACACAGGAAAGAATATGATGAATAAGGAGATGAATAAGGTATTCAATGGGCAGCTATTACCGAGTCAGAAAATGATGAGATCATGATGTTTAGATTGTTTTAACATCATACATACATTGTAAATTGTAAAGGTTAATACTATACTATGTCATCAAGTAAAGAACCTAGTCGGTAAACCCTAAGGTTATTGCTATCGGTTAATGAAGGTGGAATGTCTACCGAGTGAAGTTTAGTATTTACCAAGTTGTTACCGAGTTGTAACTGAGCTATAATAGAATGCATTAAATGGTTACATTCATTATTTAATGAAGGGAGCTGATGAGTTGGAACTAATTAAATGATTGGTATGTCGTTAATATAGTTTGTTAATGAATCTATGGCAAAGGAAAGTCGGCATGAAGATCTACAGTGCAGATTGAACTGCAATATCCTAGTATAAGTTCCAAAAAATATATGCAAGTTCCAAGGTGGGGTAAAACATTTTCAGATTGAAAGATGCATTGAACCTGGACAAGATTGAAAATCTGATGGCTATGATTGATCATGGGAAATGTGATCAAGGATAGTAAGCGGTTACCTAATTGTTTATAAATAGGGAACTGTTGATAAACAATGTATGCGGGCAAGTGTATGCACAAGGATGCTACATAGTGATTACCGAGCACAGAAGCTTGAAGACCTATTTGGATAACAGAGTATACAAGCCCAGCAATTGGACAAGATTAGTTCTATGTCTAGATTGTATTGAACAAATAAGAATCTGCTTTAGCATTTTAGATGTGAAGTTGCAAATAGATTTTATTACTGTTATTTTGTGAAAGTGACAGAAAATCTCTTAACCGAGTGTACTTAATAGTCTTATTTGTAAAACCCTCTAGCAAGGTGACATTCTGATTGAGTGTTTGAAATCCTTTAACAAGGTCACTTCTAACAAGGTGAATATCCTAACAGATCTGAGGGAAATCCCTTAACTGGGTCACATCTAGCAATGTGTTTGTAATCTTTAACAGGATTTGCTTTTAACCCAGCATACTCTAGAAGAGTATATTTCTTAGTGGGTCCGAAATCCCACAGTAGCTTTTCCCTATTTGTGTTTCCACGTTAAATCTGGTGTTATGAGGTTTATGATGTTTATATGCTTTTGAGTTTGCATGTTTAACAGTTTTGGTTATATTACTAAAATATATATTACCGAGGTTGAATCTGATGTTTTTTATGGAAGATTAAGTTTGTATGATTCGCCCCTCCCCTCTCATCTTGTTGGCTATTGGATCTATACTTATATTAAGTATCAAAACTATCAATTGGTATCAGAGCATTGGACTCTAGAGGAAAAAGTTTAGAGGCACTTGACGCAAAGATCCAAAGATGTATAAGAGGGATGCACTGAAGCTGAACAAGTCAAGTTTCTCTACATGGTAGAAAATGATGAAGCTACATCTATCAAGAGTTGGAGAATATGTTGTATACTATCTGGAGAATGATTTTGTTACACTGAGCACCTATCCATTGACTATGGAAGAGATAAAGGAAAAGCAAGAACATATTCAAGCAATGATTGAAATAACATCTGCATTGACGTATTCAGAGTTTAATGATCTAGAAGGCTGGAATGATGCAAAGGCAATGTGGGATAAGCTCATATCAGTATATGTAGTAGATGAACATGTTCAAAGAGAAAAAGTAGATAGTCTAGGAGGACAACTTGAATCTATGAGGATGAATGAAGGTGAAAACATAACTCAGTATACTACAAGATTAAAGGAAATTGTAAATCAAATCAAAGGAGCAAGTGGAACTATTGAAGAAAAGGATATAACAAGTAAGTTGTTAAGAACCCTGCTACCAGCTTATGCAATCTGAGTCTCTGCAATCAATGAATTGAGGTCTGTACCTAATATGCCAGTTTTTTTAGATGCTACTATTGGTAAGCTACATGCATTTGAGTTAAGTAACTTTGATAACAGTGGATCTTCCGTAAAGAAAGTTGAATCTGCATTTAGTTCTTTTCATCTTGATGAATCTAATGATTTCAATGAAAGAAAGTATAAGTACTCTGAAGGAGATCACAGTAGAGTGAGTGAAAGATTTTGTAAGGACATGGAAGAAGTACACAAACTGTATGAGGAAATCAGAAAGCAAGAAGAGTTTGAACCACTATTAGCCAAAAGGTTACCGAGAGGCAAAGGTAAGTATAAAGGAAAGCTACCTTTGAAATGTTTCAATTGTGATAAGATATGACATATGGCTTCTAACTATCTTGACAAAGTTTTTACTGAAAAGAGAGATTATTGAGATGACAGACAGAAAGATAATCATTACAGAGGACACTGAGACTTTAGAAGAAGAGATAGAAAGACACGCTTAATAGCTGATGAGGAATCTAACGATGATAAATCAGATGAGACTGATACAGAGGAAGTAGTTTATGTGGCTATCAAAGATGGATCAGATGAAGAAAGGTATGAAGTAAAATACCTAATATCTCACATAAACACTAATGATTCTTGGATCATAGACAGTGGATGCTCACATCATATGATAGGAGATAAACACAAGTTTGTTATATTAGAAGATTATGATCGAGGCCATGTCAGATTTGGTAATGATGCACCATGTCCGATGAAAGGTAAATGATCTATAACACTTCTTGATAATGCAAGATGCAATGATGTTTATTGGGTTGAATGTTTGAAATACAATTTGTTGAGTGTAGCACAGCTAAACAACATAGGTTATCGAATAGAATTTCAGAAAGGAATTGTCAATGTTCATGACAAGAATGGAAAGTTAGCTACTACCGGGACACAAACAAAAGGTAACACATTTCACCTTGACTCAACTCATAACAAGTGTTTTCATGCAAAGATAGATGATACTTGGTTATGGCATAAAAGGTTTTGCAATGTAAATTTTGATAATCTAGTCAAAATAAGGAAGAAGCACCGAGTAAGAGGTCTACCGAGTCTTGAAAAACATGAGAATGCTATGTGCTGAGGATGCCAGATGGGTAAGATGACAAGATCAAGCTTTACAAGTAAGTCTTACACTTCTAAAGGAATTTTAGATCTAGTTCACACTGATCTTTGTGGTCCTATGAAAGTTCAAAGTTATTATGGTGATAAATATTTCATATTATTTGTGGATGATTATTCAAGGATGATGTTAGTAATGTTTTTAAAAGATAAATCAAAAGCTTTTAAAATGTTTAAATGGTACAAGGCAAGAGTTGAAAATCAAACAGGAAGAAAATTGAAATGTCTTAGATCAGATAGAGGAGGAGAGTTCACAGATAATGAATTCAGCTTATTTTGCAATGATCATGGTATTAAAAGACAAGTCTCTGCACCGAGAACTCCATAACAGAATGGAATAGCTAAGAGAAGAAACATATCTATTGAGGATTGTGCTAGAACACTTATGATTGAAAAGAAGGTGCCATAAACATTTTGGAGAGAAGCAATAAGCACAGCAGTTTACACCTTGAACCGAGTACAATTGAAGAAAGGTAATTTGAAGACACCATATGAAATCTGGTATGATAAGAGACCTAATGTAAGTTATTTTAAAATCTTTGGAAGTAGATGCTATGTTCACAAAGATGATAGAAATGGGAAGTTTGATTAGAAGAGTGAAGAAGGAACATTTCTAGTTTATTCTTCTATAAGCAAAGCATTTAAATGTCTGATCAAATCATCCAACAAAATAGTAGAAAGTGCAAATGTGAAAATTGATGGATTTGTAGAAAGAAATCATGAAGGAAATTTGAAGGAACTAGAAAACTATGATGAATTTGTCTATGTTCAACCGAGAAGTCTTACCGAGAAGACTGTTGAAGAAAATGAAGAGAATATCTAGTTACCGAGTGATGAAGAAGATCATATAGAGCCTACCAAGCCTATATTAGCCAAGTATGTTGGAAGAAATCTTGCACCAAGTCAGATTATAGGAGATAAGGATGATCAAGTGATGACAAGGAACAAACTGAGACAGAACACATGTTTGATATCTGAATTTGAACCTAGAATAGTGAAAGAGGCATTTAACAGTGAAGATCTGATAAATACTATGATAGAAGAGATTTATCAAATCAAGAAGAATGACACATGGACACTAATCCCAAGACCAAAGGACAAAAATGTAATTGGTACAAAGTGGATTTTCAGAAACAAGCTAAATGAAAAAGGAGCAGTCATTCGAAATAAAGCAAGACTAGTTTGCAAAGGTTATGCTCAAGAAGAAGGAATTGATTGTGGTGAAACTTTTGCACCTGTTGCTAGACTTGAAAGAGTAAGAACATTGTTGGCCTATGCTTCTTTCAAAAACTTCAAGGTATATCAAATGGATGTCAAATTTGCATTTCTAAATGGAATATTAGAAGAAGAAGTTTTCATTGAGCAACCTGAAGGATTTGTTGAAGACAATAATAAAGATCAGGTATGTAAATTGAACAAAGCTTTATATGGTTTGAAACAAGCACCTAGAGCATGGTATGAAGGATTGCACTCTTATTTGATTAAGATTGGTTTTATAAGGACAAGTGAGAACAATAATATCTACATGAAGAATGATGAAAATGGAATACTGATCTCAGCCATATTTGTTGATGATATTATATTTTGTGGAAATGACTCTTTATGCAAGAACTTTGGAAATGAAATGAGCAAAGAATTTGAGATGTCATTAATCGGTGAGATAAAGTATTTTATAGGTTTATAGA
Source organism: Cryptomeria japonica (assembly GCF_030272615.1). Lineage (NCBI taxonomy): Eukaryota > Viridiplantae > Streptophyta > Pinopsida > Cupressales > Cupressaceae > Cryptomeria > Cryptomeria japonica. Next base: position 196,730,977 of record NC_081412.1, on the reverse strand, counting down.
TACTGCAAATGAAAAATGAGATTTTCTTTACTCAATCCAAGTATATAAAGGAAATCTTGAAGAAATTTGGAATGGAGGATTCAAAACCATTAAGTACTCCTATGACTACCAACTATAAATTATCAAAGAATGATGAATCTGCATCTGTTGATGAGACACTTCACCTATCCATGATGTTTTCGTATCTTGAGATGTAGGATTTGAAGAATATAAAGATGTCGGTAAAAGACACAGGAAAGAATATGATGAATACGGAGATGAATAAGGTATTCAATGGGCAACTATTACCTAGTCAAACAATAATGAGATCATGATGTTTAGATTGTTTTAACATCATACATATGTTGTAAATTGTAAAGGTTAATACTATACTATGTCATTAAGCAAAGAACCTAGTTAGTAAACCCTAAGGTTATCACTATCGGTTAATGAAGGCGGAATGTCTACCAAGTGATGTTTAGTATTTACCAAGTTGTTACCAAGTTGTAACCGAGCTATAACAAAATGCATTAAATGGTTACATGCAAGTTCCAAGGTAGGGTAAAACATTTTCAGATTGAAAGATGCATTGAACCTAGACAAGATTGAAGATCTGATGGCTATGATTGATCATGGGAAATGTGATCAAGGAGAGTAAGTGGCTACCTAATTGTTTATAAATAGAGAACTGTTGATAAACAATGTATGTGGGCAAGTGTATGCATAGGGATGCTACATAGTGATTACCAAGCGCAGAAGCTTGAAGACCTGTTTGAATAATAGAGTATAGAAGCCCAGCAGATGGACAAGATTAGTTCTATGTCTAGATTGTATTGAACAAATAAGAACCCGCTTTAGCTTTTTAGATGTAAAGTTGCACATAGATTTTATTACTGTTATTTTGTGAAAGTGACAGAAAATTTCTTAACCGAGTGGACTTAACAGTCTTATTTGTAAAACCTTCTAGCAAGGTGACATTCTGATTAAGTGTTTGAAATCCTTTAACAAGGTCACTTCTAACAAGGTGAATATCCTAACAGATCTGAGGGAAATCCCTTAACCGGGTCACATCTAGCAATGTGTTTTGTAATCTTTAATAGGATTTGCTTTTAACTGAGCATACTCTAGAAGACTATATTTCTTAGTGGGTCCAAAATCCAACAATGGTTTTTCCTTATTTGGGTTTCCACATTAAATTTGGTGTTTTGAGGTTTATGATGTTTATATGCTTTTGAGTGTGCATGTTTAATAGTTTTGGTTATATTATTGAAATATATGTTACTGAGGTTGAATCTGATGTTTTTATGGAAGATTAAGTTTGTATGATTCACCCCCCCACTCTCATCTTGTTGGCTATTGGATCTGTACTTATATTAAGTATCAGAACTATCAGTATGCGCTACTCTGGTTAATAGAGGTGTTGGGTTGTTCCATAAATGTGTTGTCTAAATGGACATATGTGTTTTTTTATGGCTCGTATGCCCTACCTCATTGGATATATGCACTAATCTATAAACTATATACATTATCTTAGTTGTCATAAGCATTAATGTCTGATGAATGTCCTAGACTAGGCTACATAGGCACTATTTGATGTGTTATATATGCCATATTATATGGTGTTTACACTAAATGATTATACAAAAGCACCATTATATTTAGTATATACGCTAGTTGAATCTTTATATGTGCCATTCTTTTATGTTTTTTGTGTTTGTCAATGATTTCACTATCTGATATTGTTATCTATTATATTTATTATATACGCTAGTCGAATCTATATGTCCGCCATTCTACTATGTTTTGTTTGAGTTTTCTGTGATCTTTTGTTGTTCTAGATTCTATTCTATTTGATATGTGATTGGATTTAGGATGCATTTGGCTATTGGTTAAGACTATTATGGTTGTAGTGATTTGTTGGAATTCAATATTGGCTTTGTATGACGCTTAAGGGAATTTTCTCTTGGTGGAATATTGTTATATGAGATACTGTTTATGGCATTATGAATCAATTGTGTATATGATTCTATTTGGATATAGATCCTATGATGGATATTATGTGATATTATTTTGGAAGAGCCTTATTTGCAAATATATGATATGTATACCTAGTTTAGGAGCATGATAGGTATAGTGGCTTTCAAGTGAGTGTTGGTGTCATGAGAGATAGGCCTCCAAGAGATTCTTTGATATAGATGTCGGGATCTAGACCACTAGGAAATATCATTGAAAGTTTCTTATGTGTAAATAGGTGATAAGAATTAATAATAAATTAATCTAGATGGGAGGGTAGGAGGATTTAACATTAATAAGATAATGAATTGATTTGCGGTGCCCCACTCATGTCCTAGAGTACTAGTACAGGCTCTGGATGAGATTTGGGAAGGCCATGGAAAGGAAACTAAACTCCCTTTATTCTCTTAAAGGTTGAGATGGTTCCACATGGGTATCACGGGTGTTGGGGTAAGAGACCATGAGGATAATCCCTTTTTGAGGTGATAGCATGCAACAACACTCTTCCTGTAGCGTCATAAATTGTAAACCCTTAACTGGGTGGTCCAATTTCATGCTTAGGTTATCACCCACCTTAGTGTGTTTTCATTTTGCATTTCAAATTCCTTTTAAGCATTTAATGAATTAATTTAATTAAATCTAAAGTCTTCTGTTATCCCTCCACATCATAAAATTGGGCCTTTACATTAAGTGTGTCCTTTTTATTTTACTCTCTCAATAAATCATTTCATCAAATACCCTAATTATGTCCTATTTAAACCTTCAAGGACAGATTTCGCATATCTAGACATCTCAAATTATCATATACTCTTGGAATTCACTCTAAAGTCACAATATCTTCCTTCCTCAAAAAATTTGACAAAAAGTTGGTCGAACCATGTGTTTGGACCAAGTAGGTACCTACATTGTCCTAATTTTTTCTCCCCAAATTTTGGGAGCATGTTTTGGCAATATTTGAATATTCAAATCCAAGAGATTGGTGGAAAATATTATTTCTAGGCCAGCCTATGACTCAAAACAAAGTTAGGGTCTCCTACAACCTTCCTTTCCTCATTTGAAGAATCTAAGATCTAGTGATTGAAGGAGCCTCTTATGAGGTGAAAGTGTAGGTTTTATGAAGTCTACAATAGAAAATAAAGCATTCACCAAGTCTACATCAAACATTTTCAACATCCATTAGGAGCTTTGAAGACATTGAAGAGTAATAGGAGATCACCGACTGATGATTGGCTTGTACCTCTCCCTTAGGGTTTAGTATGGTTTCATGTTATTTTCATGTCTTTGTATGAGCTTCATTTTCAAATTTACATTCATGCTTTAGATCTCTAGTTCATTTGTGATTTTAAGCATTTATATTTACATTTACAAGCATTTAGGTTTTGCTCTCCAAAGTGTAGGGTAGAACTCTAGATTATTTATTTCTCTCATTTAGGATCTTGAATACACACAAGATTCTTGCACACACATTTTCAGTACCTTACTGACTATTTGTGGAGGTGGAAACCACCAAAAAAGGGGTTTGACTAAGGCAAAACCCTATATAGCCACCTAGACACCCTTTTTCAAGTCGCAGGTGCAAGTACAAGAATTTGGTGGATACATGAATTTTGGGATCGATGGGAGACACAAATATGATCTCGGTGCCAGAATTTGATCTCAAATTACAAAGACTAGGGCATGGTGCCTTGGTCCCCAAGGTTTTGTAGTTTTCTATGCTAGATCTAAATCTGAGACCCTCAGGACCTCAGATCCAAAATTCCAACCTCTTGTCAGCATTGCGACGATGGTGCCCAATGCCTTGGTCCTACCCATTCTGCATCAATTTTTAGGAGAAGGTGCACCTCTGAGTCCATTTTTCAATCCTTCTTTTTGTATCTCAGTTTTAGTTTAGACATAATCTATTTTTTTAGTTTATGTGTGTTTGATTTCTCATCTCTTATCATAATTGATTGTGGCATCATGTTTTGCATATCTACACTTCATTACAAAAAAGGAATAGAAACCCTAAGAGATATTCCTTGACTCTCTCTTCCCTATAAGAAGTAGTCAAAGTGAGATGTCTCCCTAGGTTTTTTCGTATTCCACTATGTGTACATGAGAGTACGATAAGGTCTTAGTTACTTGGTTCCATTTTTATGCATCACATTTCGATGAACCCGACATGAATCCAATCTTCTTCAAATTTTCATTTCCTAGTTAGATCTTGTTATTACATGTTTCTTTTCATTAAAAAACATAAAAAAAAAGTAAAGTACATTGTATGCATTGTGTGTTTTAAGTTTTGTATGCATTCTCTATTTCAAAAATGTTGGATCTTTATTTGCAAGACTTTCATTCCTTTGATAATGCATTTGTTTATGATGATTATGATTTTAGTAAGGAAGAACTAGATGAGGCTCTTGATAAGTTTCTGTACCCTAAACCTTCTAAACCTACATTTTGCCAAAAGCTAATCAACCTTGTTACTATGTCATTTTGTAGTGATGAGAAAGATAAGTTTAATGGTTATTCTCATGAATACATTCCTATCAACTCATCCTCTAAATCTAGTAACACAGTGGTTTTTAATAATCCCCATTATGAGGACCTATCTCCCTTTGAATAAAAAGACAATCCATTTAAATGATATGATCATGCTATGTTGGATGATGCTCTTAATTATTTTATGTCTTTACCAACCTCTTCAAACAAAGAGCACATATCTAAAAGATTTATTAACATGATAAATGTGAATGAATATAGCAAACCTCTTTTTGCAGTGCAAGGTACTTTCCCTTCTCCAACATCCTTAACTCTTAACAAGCCTCTCTTTGTAGTTCAAGGTAGTTCTAGTAATGATCCTTTTTTCACTCCTACTAGATCCATTATCACGATGCAAGGAGGATATACCACTAAGATTCCTTATGAGTATGCTAAGAAATAACTAGAGAGAGCTATCACTCGATTGCTCATACCTATAACACAAGAAACAATAGGCAACCTAATCCTCCTCCAGTTATTCCAACTTTACTTCATAATCCTCAACCCATTCCTCTTCAAGTGCCTCATATCTCACAAGCCCTTAGTAAGGAGTATGATCTCATTGAATAACTCAAGGCCACTCTTCTAAGATCTCCCTTTGGGATCTGATTCAAACCTCTTCAACATATCATGGAATATTACAAGATGCCTTAAAAACCTTGAATGTCCCACCAACAATGACATCCAATAATATGGCTTCCTTGTTTGACTCCATGACAACACCTAAAGCTCAAATTGTGTTCACCCAAGATGAGTTACCTCCTAATGAAGTCCAACGCTAATATGATCCTCTTATGACTATTTTTCTTATCAATAGAAATGCTATAATATGAACCATTGTGGATAATGGCTTTGGCCTTAATATTTGTAGTGTTAACTTGTTTGATAAGATCAACATGGACACTTCTCTCATCAAACCTGATTCTCTTACTATCTGTCTTTGAAAATATGGCTAGGTCTTCATTAGGTATCATAACCTTGCCTATTAAGGTAGGACCAGTTACCTTATCTACACCTATTCATGTCAAGCCCAATAATTTGACCTACCATTTGTTGTTAGGAAGACCATGGATTCATAAAATGCAAGTTGTCCCTTCTACTTTGCATAGGCAAGTCAAGGTCATTTATAACAACAAGATGTATACCTTGCTTACTAACACTAATCTTTATGCTTGTTTACAAACATCTACCTCTAAATCTTCCTCTACTAATTCCTCTCCAAATTCTTTGAAAGTCCCTTCTAGCATATCTTCCCCTCCTAGCACTTCCTTTTAATCTGATACTCCTATTCCTCCTAGTAATCCTGAGAGTCTTGAAAAGGACTCTTCTCAATCTAAATCTCCTCCTGATGATGTCTTTTCCCCCAAAAAGGTACTCTTGGATGACGATTGTGGATCTTTAGACTTTAACCCTACCTTTGTAGGAGGATATAAAATCCCTCCAAGAGAACCTAAGGTTGAAAAGAAGAAGGATGAGGATGAACCTAAAAAGGAACCCACTTTCTCCAAACCATTGAGTAATAACTTTGTGGTTACTTCCAATTCTAAACGTCCACCTATTTATGCTCCAACTAGTTTTGACACTCAAACTCATGAAAATCCTCCTTCCCTTACTGAAATGGTTAACCTATATGGTCCTGGTTTCCATATCTTAGCTAAGACTAAATATAATGGCAATGGTTGTGGTGCCCAAGAACAAGGGATAAAAGTTCCTATAGAAAGTAACTATCATGAGATCTCTTAGACCTAGATACAATCCCCTCAACCACACCAAAGCCTCCAAGAGACCATCTATTAGTGTTAATGTCATTTCCTTCTCCTTTAAACCCGTTTCATTAATGCATCCGAAGTACATTAGTTCTAACTTTAGTGTCTTCTCTTTGGATGTCTTTTCTATTGATTATTCCTTAGCTGAGTTCCTAGGAGCTTATGATAACCTTCCTCATTACCATAATAACCATGGTGTGAGGCCCTACCTCGAGCCCATCATATCACTTCTTTGATTTTCATGTTACACTTCTAATTTGATATATCATCTTGATGCATTATGAATTTAGATACTATTTGATAGGTGATTTGATATCATGGGATATGATGTATTTCATCTTATAATGATTCAAAATTTATACATGTATTATGGAAAATTGATTTATATGACAATAATGATGATGCAATTTAGTAATTCACTTCATATGGAATTGTTAGGAAAAATGTTAATTAGATACTATGTATCTCTATTGCTTTTGATTTGGATCAATTGATGAGATGTTGTGAAATTGATGTTATATGTGTATTACCTTTTATATACTTATATATGGATGTGTTTTAGATTATTGATGTGTCAAATGAGATGTACAGGAAATTAATCCATGTGACCATGGAATTTTACAGAGAACTAAGACCAAACCTATGTGAAATAGTGAAGCCAAGGTTTGTCTATTTGGAGAGACAATACCTTGTATGTGATGTATTTATTTTTGTAATAGTGATGTTTGAGTGTAAATTCATATTTGTAATTGTTAATGTGTTATATCCAAAAAGGACATGCCAAGTGTATTTTTAGTGATGTGTATTTTTATGTTGTCACTTGACACTTGTGATGTGTACCATGAAACACATATTTCATTCCCATATCCATTCCAATGATCTAAATGAGATCTAACATCAATTTATACAAACCCTAAGGCCTAAACCAATTAGGTCGGCCACCTAAAAGATATTACAATAAGATCATTACATACATCCATATTACAATGATATGTCATGTCATCTTTACACCAAAACAACAATAACCAATCCATAAATCATCCTAATAATGTGTAGAGAACACGTTAACATGATACTGGTCCATAACCTAGATAGGTACTTGACCTAATCTGGGTCCACCATGCCAAAGCGATGTCTTCAATCAGTCGAGGCATGATCAAGGATCACCTTCTGCATCCTGAATTCCATCTAGAAGTTGTACCAAAACCACTTATGCATTCTGTAAAAGATTCTCAATAAAATCTCTTCCAGTTAAACCTTAAACCCTTACCGATAAGACTAGATCTTCTACCGATAACAAAAACCTGCCTTCCGATAACCAACCAAAATAGCTAGTGTTGACACAAATGACAAAACATCAATGCAACACATAATCAATTCATCCATATTGCCAACATCCAAGACCTATTAGTGACTGGAGAAGGACTTATGACAACTGGAGAAACATGAACTAGTAAAAACCCTATGTCAACCAGTTTAGTCCTTATGAGATGGAGAAGGTAACAAATGTGATTTGCACAATTTGCAATAACTATGGACATGTGGCTATGAACTACAGAAAAAGGAATAGAAGAGGTAATGTAGGACCTTGGAGATCATCTAGGATGGCATGCTATCATTGTCACAAATTGGGACACATTGCTAAGTTTTATAGAACTAAGAAGAACCAACTAGTAAATCACTCTGAAGATCAGAAAGGAAAGCAAAAGGTTAACGTTGAAGAAAATAGAGCAAAGATGATTAGAATTTGGAAGAACAAAAGTGAGGACAAGCCATCCAAAGAATCAAACCCTTCACCGAGTGTGGAGAATGTTGCACCGGTAAACTGAGCTTTTCAACAAACCTAAGGGGAGCATATCGTTAAATTCATTTTTGTACCCCTTGAAGAGAGTATGGTAAGAAAATTTTGCATTTTGAGTTGTAAAATAAGAATTTTGATATTACTATCAATAGGTTTTCTACGGTTTACCAACTGGTTAATATGCCTACTGGTATAGGCGAGCTTGTAAAGTGGTAACTAGGGTTTGTTACCCTATCGGTAGTGTGTTGGTAAACAAAATTGTCTTTTGTACTTTATTTAATTTTGAATACCCTTAAAATCAAGAAATGAAAGACAAATTTTACCAGACAGTTGGAAAATCAGTATATTGATTAGCCTCCGAATTAAAGTATAGCGCCCTCTAGTAAATATTCAATCAACTTCAAGTTACACACGACCAATATTATACTTTTCACCAGAAAGCATAGGAAAGGTTATTGCATTCACCAGTCAATACCAAGTAAACGCAAGAATTGATTTATATATAACTCTTTATATGAAGCCGACAAACTTCATATGTACACTAAAACAAAATGAAAAGCTTATAAGGTGAATCCCGCTGGTAATTTTCTATGCACATAGAAAGCTATAACAGATCTTTAACTGAAATAGATTCTCATATAAATCAAATTTTAGACATCAAACACACATATTTGAAAGCAAAGATAACTGTTATCTAATTTTCATTCATAGATGATTATCAACCTTCCATACACAAAGTCTTTTAGAAAAATTCAAGAGATAGTTTTTCAAAAACTTAGTGAACCCTCATTAAGTCTTTACAAAACATATAAATAGGTCTCTAGACCAACAGTTTGAACCAAAGATAAAAATTAACTTGGAAGAGGTAATGAGAAACTACCCTAACTGCATAATTGAAACTAAAAACAAACAACTAGACTCGCTATCAAACAACTACCAGCAGTGCTAGTCATGTCGTCAATTCCATTTCCGTTGGATTGCTCAAGTCAAGGGTTTGAATGGACACCATAACCACCTTTTTCATGCTCCAATCACGATGCACCTTCAATAATTCCTGAATTACTATAATGTATGATAGGTTGATGTGTATTACTCTCTACTTCCAGAGTTCTTTCTTCCTCTTTACCATTTGTACTTTGTCCCTATGTGAATCCAAGTGATCCAGACAAACTATAAGCATCAATTCCATTTTTGAAACCCTCGTAAAATCTTCCACAACCAACGATTTCTCCACTCTAATTTTTTTAATGTGACTTTTGAATTGATTGATCATCTCTGCAGTATTTTCCAAAGTCTGGTTATCTTCCTTAAGCAATTGAACATCCACGCAACACAAATCCTTTTGTATAGTTGTTCTTAAGGTTGTTAGTTCACCTCGTAGATTGGTGGATTCCCTATGACCTTGTTTGATTATTTAATTGTGCCACTCTATGCTTTCCCTGCATATAAACATTATGTCCTTATTCAGCCCTGGCACTTGTCTTTCAACAAGAAAGTTCATCAAGCCATAGCACTCGATATCTCGCATTTTATTTGAAATGATCACCCATTTAGTCTTTTCTTTCTGTCATGAGATTAAATTACCATCCAATTCCTTGGTAACCTCATTAGCATCCTTGAAAATCTTAACTAAATCTGATATGTAATTGGTTCCTTGATGCACGATCGAGGTGAGCCATTCAGAGAAAATCTCTGCGATCATTTTGTTTTGTTGAACCTCATCAAAGAACTTCTGATTCCCTGGGGATTTTGAAATAAAGGGGACTGAGCTTTGAGACAATGGCAATGGACTGTTCTATAGGGCATGAATGTATTGGGCCATTTGCATTAAATTCTGCTTCAACTCAACCTTGTCCTTCTCATCCTTTCAAGTGTGGGAGATGATTCATTTAGTCAAAGTCTCCAAATGTTTTACATCAACTACTCTGGTTTTGACCCCCAAATCAACCTACTCAATGGTGTAATCTACCTCTAAAGCAGCGGCGGCATCCTTATCAGATGTAGGTTTGGCAATGTCTATGGTCTAGTGCTTTGTGTCTTCATCGAAACCAATCATTGTCTCCATTTTTAACCACTTTGGCTTCGTGGATCTTCCCAAGCATTTACTTATAACATCTTCCATCGACACTAAAATAGGAACCACATTTCTTTTCCTAGTAATTGAGTCATTTAACCATTTAGGAGCAAGTGTCAGTTCCTTAGATTGCATAGCTCTTGAAGGTGATTGTGTAGCATTGCCTGCATTGGACCGAATATTAAGCACATGTGAATCTTGAGCAATAGCATCTGAGTCAATTAAGACCATATCAGCATCCAAAACAAAGGTTTCCATATCGCACTGTACTTCCTCAGCGTCCAAGTCGAGAATGAGATGAGCGGTAGGTGGTTGAAAGTTCTTCTTGTGCCTTGACCTAGTAACGCGGCCGCCAATAGAAAGTGCAGTTGTAGTATCAAGTTTCTCTTCTTTAATCTTAGCCTACCTTTTTCCTGCAATAGAAATAGGGATGTTAGTTAAAACAAAAGTTTTGTTTGTGGCCTTCCTCTTTCCATTTTTGTTTCTTGAACTAGTTGCTCTCGTTGGATGAAATCGGCAACTCCTAAGTCAATTTTTTGTTTTGCGAATTACGCTGAAAGTGCGCGTCTGAATGCTATCTTCCATCTTTTTATTCCAGTCAACTTCACAGAGAGGTTCATTATGTACTCGTTCCATAAACTCTAAATTGAGTACATCTTCATTATCAGTAGTGACACCTGAAGTATCCATTGGCAATTTCATGTCATGATTCTGTCTCAAAGTTAACCTAGACCAACTCCTCTTTCTCACTTCAAACTCATCTGGGAAATCTTCCCAATAATCCTCCAACTGGGCTACATGTTGACTAGGCACTATCTTCTTCACATATTGGGTGATAAAACCTTTACTATCAGAGTTATCCCTTTTCACAAAGGTTTTCAAATGAATCTCTTGAACTCTAGTTCAAGATTTAGTGCATCAGAGACAGACCTACAATTGTAATGGCCTAAATCGATGGGAAAAATTCCACTTGTGTCAATATCTTCACCATAATCCTTCGTGACATAGGCTAGCTATCTGGAAACTTCAACTAGGATACAGGAGTTTGAAACATATCTGGGTAGCCTAAAGGGTTCACCTTCAAAACCTCCAACCCTTATGTAAGTGAAGTGATTAAACTATGTAAAGAAACTGCCATAGATTTTAACTAGTTCAATCGCTTCAGCAGACATTCTCCTATGCAAGTTATCCTATAATTCAAAGGCCAACCTCCCAGCAAAAATGTCGTTCCAATGAAGATAATCATCAACATGCCCTTTTAAAGTCAAATAGGGGTGATACTGATAAATTTTAATACCTTGAACTCATTTATCATGGAATAATCCAAACCATTCCCTCACACAGGCTAGCATATATAACAGGTATGAAGACATATAAAAGTTCGACATCCCAAGATAATTGCTCAAACCCTCATACAATCTTTCTGCAATAACAATTCCCTGGTCAATGAACCGATTTTTATCTAGAGTTACCTGAATGAAGAAATACATCTAGTCTTCCCAATAGAAGGAGTGTGAATTCCCCTTGAATCTGCTCAACAATATTACCAAATCTCTAATAGCAGGAATTAAATGCTCACGGGTTAAGGGTCTTGGCAACCTTCAACCCCCTTTTTGAAACTTCAAAATCCAATTTCATGCAATGACAGTTCTGTAATACGGCTTTTTCTTAGAATAAATTTTGTAAGATTTTCCAATTGTTCATTCTTCATATACTTCCCGGTGTGGGATACCCATGGCAGCCATTACTGTTTGTCTATCAATGGACAACAAAACTTTACCATTATTTTTCCTTATGCATATGTTGGCTTTATCATAGTGGTTCATGCATTCTAACCAATTCAAGGCAAGGAGCAGCTATGGAAAATGCGGCTGCTTCTAATAAACTGCTCTGCACAATATCTCTCATCATAGGATCAGTGGCTGGGTTCCGTACTCTTTCTAGAAAATCATCTAGATCTAGTTGAACTAAAGTTGTATCACCCAGCTCTGGTAAGGAACTTACAAGGGAAGAAGAATTCACTAATTTAGGTAGAGTGGGTCTCATGTCTAGCCCGTTATTTTCTCCAATTAACCCAGACAAAGAAGAAAAGGGAAACGGAAACAAACAACTAACAAAATATCCAGAGCTTTTTCTAAAACAAACTACAACAATTAGGAAAGTTGTTTGACACTACCTTCCTCTATCATCTCCAAACCCCTATCGCAGTCAATTTCTTCCCACTCCACAAACTCTTCTTAACACTTAACCAAAATAAATGATAATCTTGACATGACAGCTAAAAAATTTAAAAGCCAAGAAAATATTACCCATGATTACTATGAACTGTCCTCATCACTCTCCTCTCGTGCGACCTTACTCTAAAATGATCACATTTGAGCATGCATTAAATGCCAAGTCACATCATCTCTGACAATATGGATCCCACACCACACTTTCTATAAATGATAGATTTCAAATCATTAAATATAGAATATTCCTCTTCTCTACCACCATTTATCATATCTTAAAATCCACATCCCCACCTGATGCTAAGTCACATAATCTCCAAGAAGTATAAACATTGAACTTTGAGTCTTAAGAAACAAAACTGACATAAAACATAAACATGACAAATCTTGAACTTTGAACCAAAAAGGTTCAAGTTCAAGGTTCAAAGAAGCTGAAATGTCGACAAGGATTAGGAAAGACTCAAAACCACGTCAAAGGAAAAGCTTTTAATATCACGCCTATTGAACTTTGAACCTTGAACCAAAAAGGTTCAAGTTCAACATAGTGAAACTTAGGAAAACAAAGACTGAACTACATGGAGAATTCTAATCAAATGACTCAACCAACGGATTAGATGGGGACATAACTCAAACAAGGAGACATATAGAATGGAAATTTATATATACCGCCAACAGTGGCTCTGCATGGGGACTGGAACTGTAAAGTACCAAGCAAGGGAACCTCAGAATCTTTGGCTTCACAAAATGACTTAAAACAAAGGCCTGACTCCTTACAAAACTAATGCACCTATACTAACACAACAAAATTATATATACAAACTAACAGGGGATGCTTGTTCACAATTGATACAATTTCAAGTCGTGCCCATTGTAGGATAGGGGTAACTCAAAGCCATCCTAGTAAGCAATTTTAAAGGAATTGGGGCCCCTTACTTCATGAATTACATAAGGTCCTTTCCATAGTGACTCAAATTTGCCATGAGCACCTTTTGACTCTCTCCTTTTATCCCATAATAACACCAGATCCCCTTTCATGAACTTCTTGGGCCTTGCCCTCTGATCAAAAATATTTTTAACCCTCATCTGATGTTCTATAATCCTGTCAACTAGCTTTTCCCTCTCTTCCTCAATTTTGGTTAAGTACATAACTCTTTTTTCAAAGGAACTCTGAAAAATGCATCTTCTACTACAGTCTACAATTTGGAAGCCACTAACTCTAAAGGAAGAGATATTTGAGCTCCAATGCCATATACTAACTCAAAAGGAGACATTCCTATGGCTCGTTTTGGTGAAGTTCGATCTGCCCACAAGGCTTTATGCAACTTTTTGTGCCAATCTTTGAAATTTTCATTAACCAACTTCCTCATGATATTAATCAAGTTTTTGTTACTTGATTTTGCTTGGTTGTTACCCTGTGGGTAATAATTAGAAACATGTGCCAAAGAAATTCGATGATCATAGCAAAATAGAATTAACTCAGATGAAGAGAAATTTGGTGCATTATCTATGACTATTTTCTAAGGAACCCCAAACCTGACAAGAGTATTATCTTTAAGGATTGTACACACAATCTCTGTAGTGGTCTTTTTCACAAGGATAGCTTCCACCCACTTAGTGAAATAGTCAACTGTTGTTAATATGTGAGTGTGCCCAACATTGGAAATTGGGTTCAGAGGACCTATAAAATCTAACCCCCACCCACTTAGTGAAATAGTCAATTGTTGTTGTAAAGCGGAAAATCGCGGTCGAACCCTAGTTGGTCTCCCCTCTTCTAACTCCGAGGAGAGAGAAGGGAGGTTCGCTAGGATTCGATGGGTTTTCACTTAGGGGGAAGACTTTACATTCAAAAGAGGGGTTGAAACTCATAAGATTCAATCCCACACGATGTAAGATTGGATGCTAAATGAATTTCAAGGGTTAGGAAAGCAAGGCTACCCTCTTTTGTAAAGAATGTTGATTAAGGAAATTAAGCTAAGGATGCATAGAAAGTCATAAAGATTCGCTTATAAACTGAGTTTAGGTTATAGGATGAAGCTGCGGACCTGGAATTAGCAGTAAAATGTCGATACGGCGCTGTCCTGCAAATTTGGGCAAAAGTTGTCGGGACGATGGTGCCCGGCGCCACGGTCCTCCGAAAAATCCACGAAACGAAGGGGGATCTGTTCGTCTCTGCACAAGGATTCCAGATCTTCAATCTCAGCCGCGTACCTGCAACCTTGTTCTAAGGATGTTTGTATCCTTATGTGCGAAGGTTTAGATGTTGTATGTTGTATGTTGTAGCATGTAGTATGTGATCTCCTCTTCAATGGTTGAATCCTTGTCTTGAATGCAACACTTAGCCTTGAATGGAGACTTGGAATGATCAATTGCTTGAATGCTTGAATGCTTGAATGCTTGAGTATAATTTCCACGCTTTGTACACATATCCTCCTCCTCTCAAATGAGAGAGAAAAATGTAGTTTATATACTTGTCATTTAGGGCTGATAGACTGATTTTCCCGACCTTAGGCCGACCAGGGAAGTATATTTCCAAATTGCAATCAAAAAGACCCGATATCACTTAGGAAACCAGGCCCAAAATAGGACCCAGGGACCAGGGCGCTGGGCGCTCTGGTCCCACCTCCCGGGACATCAGGGTGCAAGGAGGTTCAGGCCAGGGTGCTTGAAAAATGCAGTTTTCAGTGTCGTGAGTGAGTTTTGGGGTCTTCATTCAGGTTGCGTGTTGCGTCACCATCGTGAATACCGAAATGCAGTCGAAATTGCAAGTGTCACAATTTTAGGATGCTACAGTTGTTAATATGTGAGTGTGCCCAGCATTGGAAATTGGGTTCAGAGGACCTATAAAATCTAACCCCCATTGTTTAAAGGGCTCTTCAATTACTACAAGTCTTAAGGGCAAGGTAGCCAGCTGGGGTTTTCCTATGAACAATTTGCACTTCTCACACTTCACCACCCATGCATATGCATCTCTAAACATTCTTGGCCAATAGTAACAGTTTCTTAAGATTTTATAGGCAGTAAATATAGAAGAAAAATGACCACTGCATGCCTCATCATGAAAAGTTTTCAGTAAAGCCTCTTGATGCAGTTTATCTACATGCCTGAGAAAGGTACCATCCAAGCCTTTCTTGTATAATATGTCATCAAAAATAACGTACTTTGTGGCTTTCAACTTCAAATTCCATTTCTCCCTAGGAGAGAGATGACTTGGACAGTCTCCATAAGTGAGATAATAGGCAACATCAGTGAACTAGGAATCTTGATGACTCACAAATAGGGTTAAGGGTAGAGTTTTCTCCTCTTCAAACTTATTCTCCGCTAGTAGTTTACAAATGCTTTGTCCTCTGACCAGCTTAGTGGGCTTGATATCCAAATTGAACTCCTAAATTTTAGAGACCCAAGATGCTCTATTGTTGATACCAACATCTTACTGAGTTAAAACACTTTTCACTACAGAGTCTGGAACAAATATAGTTGAATATGAATGAAGCATATAGTACCTGAATTGTTTCATGACCTTCACTACCGCATAAGCCTTTTTTTCTGTCTGTGAGTATTTTAACTCATGCTTCTTTATGCTCATGAAGGAGATTGGAACTTCCTCATTATTTTCACCCTTGTGCACCAAAATTCAAGACATAGTATGCTCTGATGCATAGCAATAAATAATAAAATCTTTAATAAAATTCGGGTTAACTAGAGTAGGTGCATGCACAATTTCTCTCTTTATTTCCGTAAAAGCCCTTTTACCTTCCTCATTCCACTTAAAAGCTACCTTCTCACTCATCATATTGATGATATATTTAGTAGTCTCAACAAAATTAGGAATAAAATGCCTTAGAAAGTTCACCTATCCAAAGAAGGACCTCACTCCATTTTTGTTGGAAGGAAGACTGAGTTGTTGTATTGCTTTTACTCTCTATGGATCTACCTTCACTCCCTCCTAAGAAACAATATGTCTCAGAAGTTTTCCTTCTGTGACACCAAAAACTGACTTTTTAGGATTTAGCGATACTCCATGTTCTCTGCATCTCACCAATACCTTCCTCAAATCCCGCACATGATGTTTCCTCTTCTTGGAAAAAACTATCAAATCATCTAAATACACCATAATGATCTTGTCCCTCAAATTCCCAAAGGAAAGGTCCATCGCTCTTTGAAAGGTCGCCCCTATGTTAATCAATCCAAAGGGCATTCTATTATATGCAAAGGTGCCCCAAGGAGTTATAAAGGTTGTCTTGTGTTGATCTTGCTCCAAGACACTAATTCGGTTATATCCAGAGAATCCATCCAACATGGACATCATCTCTAACCTTGAAACAATTTGTAGAATATGGTCCATTGTCAGCAGGGGATAATTATCCTTCAGGCTTGCTTGGTTTAAGTTTCTAAAATCAACACAGAGTCATATTTCACCATTTTTCTTCCTAATCGCGATGATATTAGCAATCTAGGTGGAATGATGTAAAGGATAAATAATTCGGGCCTTCAACATCTTGTCAACCTCATGGAATATCGCCTCCGCTACTTTTGGATTAAAGTTCCTCAGCTTCTGCCAGAAAGGATTGACACCTGGTTTCAAAGGGATGTGATGTTGGAAATTACCATCCCTAAAATTCTTTAAATCATCGTAGCACCACAAAAATACATCTTTGAACTCAACCAACAAGCTGATGAATCTTTTTCTTTTCTCTTCAGAACAACATTTTCCCAAATTAACAAACCTAGGATCCTCCTTAGTACCAATGTTAATTTGCTCATACTCACTAGAATTTTGAATTGCAAGAGCCTCTTTCTCCCCTTGCTTAACATACCCATCTTTCCTATCAAAAAGGCATTCAAGAGAAACTAAACCCTTCGGGATTTTATTTCCTTTCAACTGTAACATTGCATCATCCAATTCCTCTGATGTATTGGGAGAAAACTCTTTACAACTCACCTCTGATCCTTCATAAAACAAAGATGTAAAAACCTCAGCATAGTGTAAAAAGTTTTGAATCTATTTATCATTTCCAAACACTTGCCAGGATTCAGAATTGTAAGGCATGCAAGGTCTATAAAGTAACTCCACCCTGTAGGTATCAATTGTGAAATCTGGATGAGGCACTAATAAAGCTGCAGATACCACTAGAGAATCCACCTTCAAGTTAAACTCCCTTGGTACCGCTTCAATTGAGAAAGTATCAAACACTTCAATCTCATCCCAAACACAATTCCTATAATGTTTCAATCTCTCATTTTTAACAACAAATAAACCTCTCACTTGGTTTACAATAAGTTCAACATCACCTCTAACTTTCAACATTTTGATATGCTATCTCCTCACTTTAGAAAGACCCAATAACAAAGCTTCATATTCGGCCGTATTATTCGTGTTTTGGAAATCCAATTTGAAAGCATTAGGAATAACTTTTCCTTGAGGAGGTATCAATACAACCCCAATGCCTGAACTAGAAGATAAACAACTCCCATCAAACTCCATAGACCAGAGTTCATCTGACATGCCCAAATCCATAGCCTCTTTCTCCCCTTTAGGATCATTTGATATCATATAATTTCCAAAACCACAATCTTGATACAAAATCTAAGCTTTTGGATCATCTGAAGGAAAAACTGTGTATTTAGCTTTTGTTTCAGGGTGCAAAATAACTCTTTGTTTTCCAACTATAATCATTTCTTGAGACCAATCCATTCTAATTTCCCCTCTCATATCTTTACAGAAGGTATGACTCAATAGCATGCCATAACTAGTGGGGATGTCAGCCACTAGAATTGTCAAATTGATTCTCTTGTCAGGGTGTGCTACTAAAGCGACCTGTGCATCCTTAATCTACCCTAATAAAGGAACCTTCTTGGAATCCATGGAGTAACATTTGCCAAAAGTCTTTGTTAAGGTTAAACCTAAAGCTTTTACCATGATGAAGGGCATGACATTGTCTGATGCTCCTAAATTTATTATAAAATTGCTCAGTTTATGCCCATTAATATACAAAGACACATAGAAAGGTTCTGGCTTATTTTCAAAATTAGGTTCAATCAATTCGGCCTGTTGAGGGATAGTTTTCGATGATACTTCGGGAAATACTAAAGTTGGACTGACACTTTCATGTGCTAAAGAATTACCATTCACTGGCATTTGGGTTTCACTTGCTAAGGCATGAGCATTGTTTCCCTTGACAAATTCAACTAGTCTATCTAACTCCTTAGGGTTCAATTTCAGATACTTACCTGGAGTGATCTGGACACAAGATGACTTGCAAAATTCAATGATATCAAAAGGATTATTAAATGAATCAGAACTAGAAGAAGCAACTTCTTGAACAACTTTTCAAACACCTCCACGATGAGTCAAAATTTCCTTTTCTTTTACAGAACTATGAATAGGTGTTAAAACATCTTGAGACTTCAAATTTTGTTGAGTTCCAGTAAGGATTGCGCATGAGGAATCTTCCGAAGAGACCAACATGTTTCCTCCCCTTTCTGAGTCGGAGACATATTTCATATAATGAATTTTAGAGTCGCCAGGCATACTTTGGTAAGTTCCTTCATCAGCTTCTAAGATTGTTTCTCCTTTATTGATCATTTCAGAAAAACAAACCATCTCTGGACATGAAGAACCACCATGTTCATCAGTTAAATGAAACACACATGAGTTTGTCTTAGGAGGTGGCAGTTCAATAGCAAGTCTTTGTTGTGTAGGAGGCAATTGTAATTGTCTTCCTCCATTTCCTCCTTGTTGATTGGGATATCTTCTAGGAATGTCCTAGTAAGGTTGAGAATATGAAGCACTTGTTTTAGGAGCTTGTCTTTTTAGGGAAATTACATCATTCATTAATCACTGAATCACAGGATCTAAAGAAGTAGAAGCATTTGCAACCTAAGAAGTAGGAGTTTGCACTTCTCTTTTCCACTTGCCTGCCATCATTAAATCATCCTCTAGACTTACAATTGAAGCTTTCATATCATCAAGAGTTTGTAAGTGCTTGCGCCTCATCAAGACACTTATTTCTGTAGGCATGGAATTCATAAAGAAACACTTCATGTTTTCAGTGGAGGGTTTTTGTGTAGTTGGGATTTTATGGAAGAGTTTATTGAAACAAGCAACAAAGTCCTTGATAGGATCTCTTATTTCCTTCTTTAATTGAGCCAGCTAAGCAATAAGTGAATGCTCATCCCCAGTCAATTTGAATCGGGCTTCAAAACTATTTGTTAAAACTTACCAATTTGTAATAGTTCCATTAGGCAGATGATAGAACCAATCAGCGGCTACATCAGTAAGAGTTTGAACAAATAACCTCACTGCCACATCCTCATGTTGAACTGCCAACACTCCACATGCAACTTTGAAAGCATTTAAGTGTTCAGTAGTGGTTACTTTGCCATCTCCACTAAACTTAGGCAAATGTTCTTTCACTCCCTTAGGAAGGTTATGGGTTGCCCCAAAAGATAAAGGTCTGATTGTGGCACCCCAAGGATTGTTGGCCATTGCTCTAGTAGGATTCAAAGGGGTAAGGTTAATAACAAGTGGAGGAACAACACTGTGTAAAGTTAAGGCTTGACAGATAGGTGAAGTGGTTGTTCTTGGTGGAGATACATGTCTACTTCTAGCCCTTCTAGGTGTAACTTGAGAAACAAAACTGAGGTCTAAAATTTCCTGGAAGGCGTGATCAACAATTCCCTCCCTCCGTTGTGACCGGGTATAAGGCTTAGACTCTAGTGTGAAAAGTGGTCAGGGTAACAAGCATCTGGGATTTTGTTGTCGATTATTAGGAATTTGAATAAAGAAAAGTCTAGGAACAATTACCCTCTCAAAACCAAACATAGGATGGTCTGCTTGTCTTTCTATTTCATTGAGGAATGCACTTATTCTGTCGTACTCAACTCAACTCCTTCTATGTCTCCAAGCTAGAGTGTCTAACTCAGAGGTAATGTTACTTTTCTCTTCTTTCACCCAATTCAAATTTGGTTGTAAAATAGGTAAGAACCCTTCATGAGGTAGCACCATTTCTGAAGAACAAAGCATCACTATAATGACAACTTTTGATAAAACCAATTTTCTCATTCTCCCCAGTAGAGTCACCAAAAATTTGTTGGTAAACAGAATTGTCTTTTGCAATTTATTTAATTTTGAATACACTTAAAACCAAGAAATGAAAGACAAATTTTACTAGATAGTTGGAAAATCATTATATTGATTAACCTCTAAATTAAGGTACATCTCCCTCTAGTAAATATTCAATCAACTTCAAAATACACAACCAATATTATACTTTTCACCAGAAAGCATAGGAAAGGTTATTGCATTCGCCAGTCAATACCAAGTAGATGCAAGCATTGATTTATATATAACTCTTTATATGAAGCCGACATACTTCACATGTACACTAAAACAAAATGAGAAGCTTATAAGGTAAATCCCACTGGTAATTTTTTGCGCACATAGAAAGCTATAACAAATCTTTACTTGAAATAGATTCTCACAAAAATCAAATTTTAGACATCAAACACATAGATTCGAAGTCAAAGATAATTGTTATTCGATTTTCATTCATAGATGATTATCAACCTTCCATACATAGTCTTTTAGCAAAATTCAAGAGATAGTTTTCCAAAAACTTAGCGAACCCCCATAAAGTCACTACAAAACATATAAATAGGTCTCCAAACCAATATTTTGAACCAAAGATAAAAATTAACTCCGAAGAGTTAATGAGAAACTACCCTAACTGCATAATTGAAACTAAAAACAAATGACTAGACTCGCTGGCAGACAACTGCCAATAGTGCTAGTCATGTCATCGATTCTATTTTTGTTGGATTGCCCGAGTCATTGGTTTGAATGGACACCATAATCACCTTTTCCATGCTCCACTCACGATGAACCTTTGAGAATTCTTGAATTACTGTAATGTGCAGCAAGCTGATGTGTAGTACTCTCTGCTTCCAGAGTTCTTTCTTCCTGTTTACCATCTGTACTTTATCCTTGTGTGAATCCAAGTGATTCGGACAAACCGTGAGCATCGATTCCACTTTGGAAACCCTCATAAAATCTTCCATAGCCAAGGATTTCTCCACTCTAATTTGTTTAATGTGACTGCTAAATTGATTGATCATCTCTGTAGTATTTTCCAAAGTCTGGTTATCTTCCTTAAGCAATTGAACATCCAGGCAACACAAATCCTTTTGCATAGTTCTTCTTAAGGTTGTTAGTTCACCTCATAGATTAGCAAATTTTCTATGATCTTATTCGATGATTTGATTGTGTCACTCTATTCTTTCCTTGCATATAAACATTATGTCCTCATTCAGCCCTGGTACTTGTCTTTCGCCAAGAAAGTTCATCAAGCCATAGCACTGGATATCTCGCATTTTCTTTGAAATGACCACCCATTTAGTCTTTTCTTTCTGCCATGAGATTAAATCGGTATCCAGTTCCTTGGTAACCTCATTAGCATCCTTGAAAATTTGAACTAAATCTGATATGTAATTGGTTCCTTGATGCACGATCGAGGTGAGCCATTCAGAGAAAATCTTTGTGATCATTTTGTTTCATTGAACCTCATCAAAGAACTTTTGATTCCCTGGGGATTTTGAACTAAAGGGGACTAAGCTCTAAGAGAATGACAATGGACTATTCTTCAAGGCATGAATGTATTGGTCCATTTGCATTAAATTCTGCTTCAACTCAACCTTGTTCTTCTCATCCTTCCAGGTGCGGGAGATGATTTGTTTAGTCAAAGTCTCCAAATGTTTTACATCAACTGCTCTATTTTTGACCCCCAAATCAACCCGCTCAATGGTGTAATCTTCCTCTGGAGCAGCGGCGGTATCCTTATCAGATGTAGGTTTGGTAATATCTATGGTCCAATGCTTTGTGTCTTGATCAAAACCAATCATTGTCTCCATTTTTAACCGCTTTGGCTTCATGGATCTTCCCAAGCATTTACTTGTCTTCCATCAACACTGAAATAGGAACCACATTTCTTTTCCTGGTAATTGAGTCATTTAACTATTTAGGAGCTAGTGTCAGTTCCTTAGATTACATAGCTCCTGAAGGTGACTGTGTAGCATTGTCTGCATTGGATACAAACAAACTTTTGGCATCTCCCAAGGATACAAAAAAGAAAAGACTAGGCAAATATCAAGAAAGGATTGCATCAACACAACCCAATAGTGTGAAAGGGAAAAAGAAGAAAGATGAGCAAGGAGCTTTTATGTCCACTGGTACAAGAATAACAAGGAGAATTCAAGTCCAGAAGGAACCAATACCTAAGGTATATGCAAAGAAGTAGACTATCACAAGGAAAATAGGCAGACATCTCATCCTTCAATAGGAATCTGAGGAAAATGAAACTGAAGAAAAATCAAGGAAGATGAAGGTAACTGGTAAGAACTCTAAAACGGTAGGAGAAATTCCCAAGAAAAGTACTCCTATTAATATTGTATCTTTCAAACCAATGAGTGATTTTGAAAGGACTCTGAAAACATTAATGAGAAAAGTGGTTTGATAATGTAAAAGAATATTTTGATTCCTTTGATGAAGGTCAGAAACAAGAAGTTGTTCAAGAGGTGATCAATCACCTATGTCAAAATAATCAGTTACCACAAGATATTCAAAAGGACATTTCTGATTCTTTATATTCAATTATTGAAAACAAATGAAAGTTGATTTTAGATCAAGACCAAGAGATTATTGATAGAGTTTTTGTTCAATATTTTCCTTTGTTGTCTCGTGAAGAATTATTAGCATTGCTTGCTAAATATAAAGGACAATTTCATTCTAAAACAAGGAGACTGATATTATTGGACAGAAAGATTCATCTTGTTGAAGATGATACTCATTGAATTGCAAAAGATATTCAGAGGATGAATGCACTATTGAAAGGCTATGATAATAAACCTGATCAGACTAAGACTAGAGCTCTACTGAAGTTGGATGCTGAAGAAATTATTACACCAGATGTAGTCTATCCTGTCAAAATAAGAATGACACAAGTTCTCCACTAGTCATATTCTTTGTGGATGAAACTGAAGAAATTTAGGATATTGTTGATACAACCAGCAACAACATTGAACCGGTTAAAGAAATAGAACAACAACCGGATATTGTTGGTAAACAAATAGCAGAGGAAGCATTGGTTACTGAGCCAAGTGTAGGCATACAACCACCACCAAAAAAAGAACACAAATTTTAAAGTCAACTACCATCAGTCTCTACAACCACACAGGAGGATCAAACAGAAATAGAGAAAATAGAGAAGAAGGTAGAAGAGAAAAAGGATGAAGAGGAAAAAGCAAAGGAGAAGAAGAAAACTGATGATGATGATGATGAATCAATCGGCATAAAAGGCCCTATAGATGTAGACAATTTGAGTGCATCTAAACTGATGGAGATTGCTATTGTTATGCAAGCCAGGGCTCAAAAGAAAAGGTTGAAAGAGAAGAGAAAAGAAGAAGAAACTATTCAAACTGCTACTAACATTTTGTCAAGTCTCCTATCAGAGACTGACACTCGTAATTTGTCTAACCCTATTTCCAATCTTGCACAATTGGTTTCTGATACTACTGACAAACTTAAATCACTTGAAGAGGCAACACATGCCTTATCTGAAAAATATTATAGGAAAAAAGGGGAGAGCAACTAATTTCAGAAATTGATAAAGGCAAGATTGCTTTATCAATGAATAAAGATCTTTTGAGAACTGGTATTGAAACTGGAGGTAAAATTCTGGCTAATATATCTAAAGTTTCATTTTTCTATTCTGATTTGAAAAAAAAGTGGGAAGATATAGAAAAGGAACTGGAGAGGATAAGTGATGCTAGTACAAGATTTCGTTTTAAATTTTGGCAAAGCGCTTTGATGCCTTACAACATCTATTGGAAGTTTATAATTTTGAACAAGTGAAGGGGATCAGATCCTTGAAGGAACTGAAGAACTAGTTGATTGCAAAAGTTGCAATCCTACAGAGGGCATACAAGGATTTTGAAGCAATTTTGGCTACCCCAGAGATGAGCACAGTGGATGCCATGGAAGAATTTGTTGTACAGATTTTGACAAATGTTGAGATCACTGAAACATAGTTAGAAACATGGGATAACGGTCTTGCATAGTTCAAGATTCATTTCAGTGACATTTTCTTAAGAATTGCATTGTACACACTTTTAAAACTCTTATTTATATATATGCAATTTTTTATGACAAATTTTCATATAATATATGTATTTTACTTTTCAATTTGGCATTGTTGTCAAAGGGGGAGTAGAATTAGTTTAAGAGGTTAGAATTTTGTATGTACTGTTAAGGGGGAGTCTATACATTTTTGTAAGCACACTTAGTTGACAAATTTTTTCTAAGTGTTGCCATCAATGCTAAAGGAGGAGATTGTTGGCATGATGATGATTTTTGTATTGGATGACTTTATGTGTTGTCATTGATGGCACATATACACACACATATGTTAATATTATCATAGTCATCTTAGTTAAGTCAAACAGGTACTACTCCCAAGTCTTCATATTGTAAATCAGTATCATATGTATAGGTAAGTCTAACCGGTATGAAGGTTTCTAACCTGGTATATGGAGTTAAGACAATCGGTTTTGGTCAATTCCATTGTCACTAGTTTTGAGATGCAACGGAGAGAGGCAAGGAGGCACATGTAGCCAATCGGTATATGAGTTGGAAGCGGTTAACACTCAATCGGTATTAGTGTTCCAACTGGTTTCAAAGATTGTATGATGAGTTATGACCATCGAGATGTGTTACCTCTAGCTGGCATTTTTGGTAGTGATTTGTGATGTGTTATGAAAGATTGTCCAAATTCACTAAACCTAGGAAATTGTGTTGAGGTTCTTGAGCCAACATGAAATCTAATGTCTATAAAAAGATATTATGATGAGTTATTTTGATATGCGAGATACAAGTGATGTTATGAGTTAGAGTTGATGTGATTTTTTAAAGGAGTTGCATAGTATGTTGGTGATGCAATATTGAGTGAGCAAAAAAGGATCTAAACTAGAAGAATGTGCTATTCCTAGATCAACCACCTATTGTTTTCTAATTACTATAGTAGTTAAATCCCCTAATCGGGTAATCTCTAACAAGCTTCATTATACAAATCCTCTAACGAGGTGATTCATTAACTTGGATCTAAATCCTCCATTGAGGTTACCTTTAACCAGGTATAGCTCCTAACAAGGCTTTGGGATCTTTAACAGGATTCACTCCTAATAGAGAACTTTGTAGACTTTAACCGATCAGTTACCTATTTCTGTAAATAGTTAACTTGTGAGTCCCATCTCACCATGGTTTTTCCTAGTTGGGTTTTCCACGTATAAATACTTGTGTTATGGTGAATGTCTTACTTGTTGTGAATGCTTTTATAACACTTTGGATTGCATGCATAGTCTTAAGTAAACTATTGAAATGTTTTTACTAGTCTGGGATTAAAGTGTTATTGTTTTTGCTATCACTGATTCACCCCCCCTCTCAGTGCTTTATAAGTCTATCAACCTAATGCGTCTATTCCCTAGAAGCTTAAGTAGACAATCAATGGAATGGTTCTCAAGACTACCATCTGGAATTAAATATTTTGAAGAACTTTTGAATAGATTTATCTCACAATACTCCTACAGCATAATAAATGAGATAACAATGCTAGATCTATGTAACGTCAAGCAAAATAATGGTAAACCTTTCATGGTATTTTAATAGTGATGGAGATGAATGTTCAATAGATATCCAAGACATGTACCTGATCAAGAGAAAATGGACATATTCATTGACAGCCTTATCAGTGAAATGAGTTACCATCTTAAAATGCAATGTCCTCCTTTTGCTAAAATGATTGAAAATGGTCTAAAGATAGAAGATGCAATGGTAAAGAAAGGAGAGTTAAAAATTTTACATTTCCTATTGTTAGGGGCCCCACAGATATTGAGAGGGGGGGGGGGGGTGAATCAGTATCTAACCAGTAATAAGAATTTCTTAAGTTAAAACATGCAGAACATAATATAACAGTGTACCGGTATGCAAGAAATAATGCAATAAACAGAATCAAGAATATCCACATGAAAAGTACACCATAACACAAGATGTTTAACGAGGAAACCCGGTGTGGGAAAAACATCGATGGGATTTGTGACCCACAATATTCACTCACTAGCCAATAAGAGAATATTACTTACAATAGGGGCTTGCACAGGTAGGAAGGCCAACTACCTAGAGCTCACTGCTCAATGGGAAGTCACACTGACTTACAATAAGGATTATACTAATCCAATAACTTGTACTGCTTTACAATAGCATCTTTAATGCCAGATTTAGTACCGGTTCCTACTCTGTTCTTTACATATAACCTTGACCTATATTTCGTACATTAGGTATGCCTAATAATTTCTTTTTTCTTCTTTTTCTCACTTCTACAAATGTCTACAATGATCTCCTTTATAGATAAGAGTCATTTTACAATTTTCCAAGTTGGCTTACAATAATAAACAAAATATTACATAACAAAAATCCTATCGGCCTCTGTGGTAGTATACATCTTTTCTTTTGTGTCGGTGCCAGCGTAGAGTGATCTGTTGATGCTAGTCCACTGTCTTGTCGGTGTAATGCTTTGCTAGTATAATGTCATGTCGGTGCCATAGGATTGCATGGTTTCCTGTGTAATGCTTTACCGATATAATGTCTTGTCAATGCCATAGGATTGCAAGGTTTCCATCAATGACAAAAACTTCAATCACATACAATGTCTCATAGGAGTGTGTATATGCCAACAATCTCCCCTTTTGGCATTGATGGCAACACTCATGAGAAATTTCAAAAAGTATCCAAAAATGTGAGAGCTCCCCCTAAGCATATGATTCCTGTGTTTTGAATTTTCTCATCCACTACTCCCCCTTTGGCATCAATGACAAAGGTTGTCAAGATGTCAATAGAGTTTGTAGGTTCAGCTATCCATATCCTCAACCTTGTAGCTGGGAAGTTATTATCTGAAAAAGATCTCCCAAAATTAAGTTTATACTATCCATAAACTTCTTACTATCTTTTATTATTGTCTCAGTTCTTTTTACTGTACCAGTGAGTTGCTGCAAATGTTCTTCAGTTTTCCTTTCTTTGTGATTTCATTTAGCAGTACATCAAGAGGTGTCAAGTCACTTTTTGTCCTTTTCTTTTTCTTTGGAGTCAGGTTTTTCTTTGTTGTGGACTTTCTAACTGGAGATCTCATAGCTTGTTGCTTTTGTCTTGTTCTTCTAGGTGAAGGAGTGGTTGCCAGTGAGGGATCTCTTTTTCTAACAACTCTTTTAAAAGTTGCTAGCATGTCACCTTCCGAAGAAGTACCTACCGATGATAGATGAGTTTCAGTTTGTGGATCTTCCAACTCATCCTCTGTTATGCCGGTTTTCTTCAATACATCTTTCTTAATGGCTTTTGCTTGCCTGGACCCTTTCCTTACAAATGCCTCAACCTTCTTTACTCTTTTCTTTGATTTTATTTGGCTTTCTATGGTCTTAGCACTACCAAATACTTCTTCCTTAGGTTCATTGGGGGCTTCTAGAAGTGCTTTAGCATATGTTTCAACTATGTGGTCATCTGTTTCATAGCCCATCTCGGTTACCCAAATTGTCCTTGGGATGACCACTTCAATCCAGATTTCATCTTTCTTAATAACAAAGCATATATCATCCTTGTATTTGTCTACTATTTTCTGAGATAACCTTATTCTTTGCTTCATTTTGATTTTCAATGCTTGGAAAAAGTCATTTATATTGTCCTCCTTGTTCTCACCCATGTTATTAAATAGTTCTATCAATTGCTCTCCTACCAGTATGTCATATCCAATTTCTTTATAACCTATACCAGGAACCTATTTTGTTATGTGTAGCATTAGGCATACTAATAGATTTCCAAATCTGAAAGTTCCTTTTTGTCCTTTTTGATTTTTCCAAGGTTGTCTATTAGTTCATCCTTTAACCATTCACAAATGTCAATTTTTGCATTGGCTGTTACCATATCATAAGCACTCTTAATGCATAAACTTGAAACTAAGTTAAGTCTGTTAGCATGAGTGGCTTTATAACCTAATATCATACTGATGAATCTCACATTGATATCTTTTACATCATTAATCCTTAGAGATCTCTTATCGAATGTTGCACCAGTTAGTTTTATAACTAGGTCATTTGGAACCTTCTTGGTTTTATCTGGTCTCTTACTGGTGGTCGGTAACCCTGTGACAGCTTTCATAGATTCCTTGGTGATCTTATGGATTACATCTAACCAGAAAAATTCTCCATGAACTCTACTTAAAACTATCCTAATCACATCCTTAGGAAATACAGGAATGCTAAGGATTTCTATAAATCCTAGGGTTTCAATAATCTTGTGTTCATTTTTAACATTGCTGGTGTTATCGCATATCATGGTTTTATACATGGTTTTGATTTCCTCATCTCCTAACTCTTCAATGTTGCAGTGGATGTACATTCTAGGGTGTTTAGCATATACAACTCCTTTAGGGATTTGAGAAAAAGCACCTAGGGTATCATCCTTCTTTGCTATCTAAGGAACTAACTGAAATATGGGCCTAGGTCTTTTAATTACTTCAACAATAGTAGGGCTTGCTATGTATTCAATTGCAGAGGTGAATGCCATGATTAAATACCTTTTACTACCTTGGATGGATGATTGCTTCGAGTGTGCTTGCTTCTTTCTTGAAATGCCTTAGCTCGGAATCTTCGTGCTCTTCTGAAAATTTGTAATCACGGTGAAATGAAATGGAGCCAAAACCTTATTTTTATAATATATTTTTGCCATCTACCACATTAATTGCATGTCGGTTAAGTATTCACTTAACATTGTCTACTGGTAATAAGTAATTTTCAACCTTTTATCTCTAACTGAGGGAATAATTAGCACATATTTCGTTTGATTGCCAAACCCTCAAGGCAATTTTCTTCAATTAGATGAAGAAATTCCTATTGGTGGAGCACTGCTCTATCCTACTAGTGAGGCATTAATTTGTCCTACCGGTGAAGCATTGGTTTGTTCTATCGGTGGAGAAGTATTCCCAATATTTAGATCAGCTTTTCTAATCCATTGTTTTGAAAATTCTTGCTTAACCTCTTCAACTTTTTCTTTACCTTTCAAGCTAGCACTTTTGTTGTCTACTGGTGTTCCTTTACTTCTACAAAATTTAGCAATATGCCCAATCTTGTTACATGCATAACAAGTTACATTATTCTTCTGAATAGCTTTCCCATAACCTATGCCGATTTGTGTTCTGCATTGGTTTGATAAGTGTCCAAATCTTCCACAAACATAACATCTCACATTCATTCTGCAGTTTTCAGAGTTGTGACCAACTTTGTTGCATTTTGAGCATTGAGCGGTGGGTGTACTGATATTCTAATAGTTCCTCGATCTACATTCATTTTCTCTATGACCATACTTATTACAATTAAAGCATTTTCCATTGAATTTATAAGCATTAGGTTGTCTTACCGGTTTGCTGTGATCCTGAGTATTTGCTGTACCGGAGCTTTCACCAACTTCAAAGCCAATTCTAGAAGTGTCACCTTTTGGTTTTTGATTCTTCAGCAAGGTACCAAGTTCTTCTGAGCTTTTCTTGAATTTTTGTTTGTTTTGATTTGCAGTTTCAAGTTCTCTTTCCAAGATTTCTTTTTGTCTCATCAGTTCATTTAGGTCATTCTGAGTATGCATCAGATATGTCTTCAACATGTCATTTTCATAGCTAAGTCTTGTGTTCTCATTTGCTGCATCACTTAGTCTTCTGGTCAATTCTTCTTCATTCTTCTTCCTGTCCACAATCTCTTTGCAAAATCTCATAGTCATATCCTGCATTTCATTTTTTGTTGTCATGATTTCTTGTTTCAACTTGCTTATCATATCATTAAGTGATTCCTTCTCATCATTCTCATTTTACAATTTTTCACAAAGTTCTCTTCTCTTATTTCTTGCAATAGTAAAATTTTCTTGAAGTGCCTGAATGATATCCTGAGCAGCTCTTAAATCATCTTCTAATTTGATATTTTTCAATTTCTCTGCATCGTAGTCTGTAAGAGCTCCTTCAAGTTGCTTCATCAGATTTTCCATCTTTACTGGTTTCAAGATCTTCCTCAAGCTGTTAGGCTTTTAAAAATAGAGGACCAAGCTCTGATACAAATTGTTAGGGGTCCCACAGATACTGAGAGGGGGGGTGAATCAGTATCTAACTGGTAATAAGAATTTCTTAAGTTAAAAAATACAGAACATAATATAATAGTGTACCGATATGCAAGAAATAATGCAATAAACAGCATCAAGAATATCCACATGAAAAGTACACCATAACACAAGATGTTTAACGAGGAAACCCGGTGTGGGAAAAACATCGATGGGATTTGTGACCCACAATATTCACTCACTAGCCAATAAGAGAATATTACTTACAATAGGGGCTTGCACAGGTAGGAAGGCCAACTGCCTAGAGCTCACTGCTCAATGGGAAGTCACACTGACTTACAATAAGGATTATACTAATCCAATAACTTGTACTGCTTTACAATAGCATCTTTAATGCCAGATTCAGTACCGGTTCCTACTCTGTTCTTTACATATAACCTTGACCTATATTTCGTACATTAGGTATGCCTAATAATTTCTTTTTTCTTCTTTTTCTCACTTCTACAAATGTCTACAATGACCTCCTTTATAGATAAGAGTCATTTTACAATTTTCCAAGTTGGCTTACAATAATAAACAAAATATTACATAACAAAAATCCTGTCGGCCTCTATGCTGGTATACATCTTTTCTTCTCTACTGGTGCTGGTGTAGAGTGATTTGTTGATGCCAGTGCACTATCTTGTCAATGTAATTCTTTGCCAGTATAATGTCTTGTCGGTGCCATAGGATTGCAAGGTTGCCTGTGTAATGCTTTATCGGTATAATGTCTTGTTGGTGTCATAGGATTGCAAGGTTGCTTGTGTAATGCTTTACCGGTATAATATCTTGCCGGTTGCCATAGTATTGCAAGGTTGTCATCAATGAAAAAACCTTCAATCACATACAATGTCTCATTGGAGTGTGCATATGCCAACACCTACAACAATAACAACAACCATCACAACAACAACAACATCAATGGTAACAATAATAATGACAAACCTAAATTTTGGTCAAAGAATAGGAATTTTACCAATAGAGGAATTGATGACAACAATGCTACCAAACAACAACCAATCTTCAACTTATCAGGTCAAATATCAAACAATAACAATCAAGAGAACAATAGATCTAAGTATTTCTTCTCTAATCCTCGTAGGAAATTTAGAAACATTGGGAAACCGTTGGAATCAACTTTGAAAACTATTCTTGTAAATAAATTGATTACCTTACCAGAAGAAAGAAATTATGAACCTTATGTCAAACCTAATTAGTGGAATGACAATCATTTTTGTAATTATCATCGGAAAAAAGGGCACCAAACCAATGATTGTCAAAGATTGAAGCACCTTATTCAAGATTTAATGAATAATGTAACTATCACAGTGGATGGTCATAAGAAAAATAAATCACATCTAGCATTCAAAACTCCACTTCCAAACTATGAAAAAGGTGAACAATCCAAACCAAAAGATGACAAAGGCAAAGCTAAAGTAAACTACACTTACACATATGATGATGTGGTAAATGTCATCATTGTCAAAGATAAAGCACCTTCAGAACCAATCAACATTATTACAAGAAGAAAACCGAAGGATACATTTCCAAGTATAACAAATGAATCAACATTCACTTCAAGACAACACAACTTAGTGGAACAATTGAAAAAGATACCCACTCCAATATAAATTTTGGAGCTCCTAAAAGTTTCACCTATGCATAAGAAAATATTGGAAAATATCAAAAGGAAACAATAGTTTCAAAAGACTTGGATGTGGATCAATTCCAAAACATGGTGGGACACCTCATAACCCCACATTTATTATCCTTTTTTGAAAAATGATGATGCATCCTTGCAACACCCTCACAATGCTCCCTTACATGTTGAAGTCACAATTCATAAAACTCGTATCAAACGCGTACTCATAGATGGTGGAGTTGGCTTAAACATTTGTGCATTAAGTTTAATAAAGGCTTTGAGATATTCGAAAAATGTAGTAGATCCAAAGAATAAAATAACTATCAAGGCTTATGATGAGGAATAGTATTCTTCTAAAGGGACTATGGTTTTGCCAATCAAAATAGGACCTATGGAAAGAGATACATTGTGCCAGGTTCTGGACTTGAATTTATCTTATAACATTCTTTTGGGAAGACAATGGATTCATGACATGCAAGCAGTTCCTTCCATCTATCATCGGTGTGTTAAATTTCTTCATAATGGACAAGAAATCATTATAGCAGTATATTCCAATCAATATTGCAATAATCTGAAACTAGCACGAGATGCAAGAGTTCCACATAACAATGAAGCAGTCTATCCCACTAAAGAAACTCAAGAAAAATTATGGGAAAACTTTCAGAAAAATCTCAAATTAAATGATGAAGAAATGGGAAAGTATTCTTTGCATAACTTACCACTTTCACCTAAATCATATGGAAAACCTACAAAGGCTCAACCAAGAATCACATAGAAATCAGTTGAAATGTTTGATGGAGCATTTGTTAGAGCTGGAACACTTGCAGAAGAAAATGAAGAAAAGACATTCTTAGTTGGTTATATAGAGATGAAAATGAAACCATAGCAATAGTTGCAGAAGTTGATATTCCCACAGGACAATATGGCAATGGTTACAAGATCATGTAAAAGATGGGATATGAAGGAAAAGGACCAATTGGTAAGCAACAAGAAGGTACTTCAAAACCTATTTGTCCTCACACACAATCTAAAGAAGATAAATCAAGACTTGGGTGTTGGTATTTTGGATATGTTGATATGGTTTTGTCGTTGATGTCAATACTTGTCATCACTTGTCAACACTTATCAGCACATGGATATATTTGGTTGTGTTCACTGGCAAGTCAGTGACTTATGCACAGTCATTGGTATTTGGTTCATTGGTAGGTTATATTATTCACCGACACCTGGAATGACTTGGAGACTACTTGGTTATGTCAAAGACATTATTTGATCACTTGGTTTTGGTAGTTTGGTTATTGATCTATTTGGGTTTGCATATTGGGTTGTTACTGGCAAATAGATCCAAGTTATGGACCGTCAAGCATATCTATTTCAGATCAGCACAACACATTATGGAGATGATTTTTTATTATTGTAAATCCATTGACCTGACATGATGCATCGCTTATTGATTCATTTGTAATTGATTTTATTGTAATATTCTTAGTGAGCCGACCTATTCAATTGGTCTTAGGTTATGGTATAAAT
Source organism: Cryptomeria japonica (assembly GCF_030272615.1). Taxonomy (NCBI): domain Eukaryota; kingdom Viridiplantae; phylum Streptophyta; class Pinopsida; order Cupressales; family Cupressaceae; genus Cryptomeria; species Cryptomeria japonica. Next base: position 196,697,195 of record NC_081412.1, on the reverse strand, counting down.
GTAAGATCTTGTGAGGCCCTACCCTAACCCATCCTAGCATTTCAGTTTTTTAATGATTGGAACTATTATGGATGCTTTATTTTTATGCATTATGGATATAGAACTTTATAGGATCCCAGGAATTGGATAACATTGGTATATTGATGCTTCATTTCTAGGCATTATGGGTATAGAATTTTATATGATTCTAGAATAGGATAACATTGAGATGATGTATGTCATTATTTGATTTGTAGGACTTTATTATGATAATGGAAATATGTTTGCATATCTTATGAATGGATTAAATTATGAGGATTATGATGAATTGCTTACGTGAATTGCTTTGATATGTGGCAAATTGTATTGTATAATGTCAATTCTATGCAAAGTGATTGAATTGTAATCTTGATTATGTGTTTAATATTATATGAGGCTATTGGAAATTACTAATGCTTAAATTGAGATGCGTAGGAAATTATCCATGTGACCATGAAAATATTATGGAGAATCAAACCTAGGCCTATGTACGTTTGTAAAACTAGGGATTGTCTATTTGGAGAGACAACACCTCGTATGTATTGTATTTTATTCGTAAATGTAAAATGTTTGCATGAGTGTAAATTGTATTTATTAAATTGTTTAAATCATTCAAGGGACAATTGCCATGTGTGTATTTGTGATGTGGAATTATTTTGTAGTGTCAATTGACACCTATGTTGTATGTGGTGTTGGCAATTGTCATGTCACCTTTTTGGAGAGATTTATTTTTGTTTAATTGTTATATTACCTTATTATCCTTGAAGGAACCAAGAAATCTAGGATAGTGAGCCACAAGGAGGGTCAACTCAGAGTTGACCTGTAGGTTAACTTTAGGAGGAATTTCTAAGGGTTAAATCAACTCGTAGAGTCAGTTTTAGAGCATTTTTTATTAGGCCTCATGGGGTACCTATGGGTGAAGGTCAAATTTGGCCATGTGTCCTTCCCCTAGGGCTTGTTTAACCACCCCAAAAAGTGGTTTTCCCAAGCTGGACGAATTCCATCTATAGGAGTACCATCCTTGGTTAGATAACCTTCTTGATAGGTGTAATCCCTTTTTCCCATTTCATTCCTCTTCTTGAGGTGCCTTGGTTAGGGAGTGTGTAAGACCTAGGGAAGACCAGCCAATGGGAGTCCCTCACTCTATCCAAGAGGTTCGAAGGAGTGAGAGAAGCCTTCTTAGGCTAGAGATTGAAGCTTAGTGAGCTAATCACCCACTCTCCATTTTTGGAGATCTCTCAAAATTTGAAGGAAAACCCAGTTTGGAATAGAGATTTGGCTAAGTGTTGTAGAAAAGTTTTGTGGATTGGGCTACTCTTCTCCAAGCTTTCCCTAGAATACCCTTGGTGGATTCAAGATAGGTGCATTTTCTTGCTTACATGTTAAAATCTGTTTGTAGATTTCTTGAACGAAAATATTATATTTTTTTTATTTGTATTGTATTTGTGAAAGCTTAATGTGATTCTTTTCCTATTTCTGTTTATGCATTTTGTTGTGTTTTGGGAGTATCCAAGACCATCTTACCCTTGGGAGGGAAGAATGGTCTTGGGGGTGGAAGGAGTTTGACAACCTTAAAGTGAGAGGCTCTCATCATGAGAGTGATCTCAAGGGTTTGTCCATGTGACCCTTGCTACATAGTTTTGTTTATGCATTCGGGGGTCATAAGGGGAGAAAATATGGCATGTAGCCTTTTGGGGTCATAAGGGTATGGGGGTTAAGATGAGTTTTGTTGTGTTTCTTGGATGCCATGAGTTGGTTGTGAGTTACTATCTAGTAGATCTCCTCTAGGGTACTTGGTCCACTTCCACCCTAGTAAAACATCACATTATGTGGTGAAGCTTCAGCTTGGAATGGGAATGTGATTGTTATGTGTTTCCCCTTTGCTTGTTTGTGTTTTCTTGAGTGTAACCCATCTAGGACTTGGTTCTCCAAGCTCGGGGGTGGATTCTAGTAAGCCTAGGCTGGGAGGTGAGCACCCCATGGTCACAGCCTTAATATTTTAAATGCAGGTTACTTGGAAAGGAAGGCTAGGAGTTGTAGATTTTACTTAGTTGCAGAAAGAAATAAATAAAAATGTAATTACTGTAATTATTTTGAAGGACAGAAATGTGTTATTTAGTTAAGTCCTCATTCATTAGGAATGAGAGACTAATTGGGTATTTTACCCATTTGTAAAGATTGCCAGCTTGAGTTCATACCATTTATATAAGAAAAACATTTTTTTAACTTAAATTCTGTAATATATAGCTGCTGTTATTTTTATTTAATTCTGTCTTAAACTGAAATCTGTTGTTGTTTATATTCTACAATTTTTTTTGTAAAGGAGTGAAAGATGCTGAAAAAGAAATGCAATGTGTTTTTAAGTATTTATGTTTATACATAGCAGAAAAATTAATTTATAAACAACAGAAATAATAATAAAACCTAATTATAGTCTTTAGCTTGCTGCTAGTATTACTGTAAAAAAAAATGTATTGCTATAGAAAAAAAAAGGGGTGGGGGGGGGGGGGGATATAGGAGCTTTCACAGATCTAGAAAATTAGAGAAATGAACCCTTTTTTTTTTTTACATTTAACAAGCTGTTAAATCTGACAGTCCTAATAAATTTAGTGTTGTATATTTAGAACCTAGATAACCTAGCTAAAAGAATATTGGTATACATGTGAAAATTAAAATCGTACTTTACATTAATTTAGCAAGAGATGAAATATACAGATTCTTCCATGCTATCTATATTTTAAATTATTCCTGCATGTTTCCGTCAAAAAAAAAGGAGAGCTTTTAACCCTTAGAGACTGATATATATATATGTGTGTGTGTGTGTGTGTGTGTGTGTGTCTATATATATATATATATATGTATATATACATACATATATATATATATGTGTGTGTGTATATATGTATACATATACATATACATATACACATGTATATATGTGTGTGTGTGTGTATATATATATATATACATTTATACATACATATATACATATATATACATATTTTTAAATTTATATATACATGTATATATACATATATACATGTATGTATATATGTGTATATATATATTTATATATTTATAAATATATAAATTTAAAAATAAATACAAATATACTTTTAAAACCTATTTGTGCAACTGTGTATATATATATATAATTATATTTTTTTTTTTAAATTAAAAAAAAAAAATACCAAAGGGGGAGGCTTCGGCCCCCACGGGGAGACCCAAGGGGCGGCTTGCCCGCACCGTGGGCCACAATCCATAGGGGTAACGGTTTCGGCCATTCCCTATGGACAGCATCCCATAGTGGCGGCAGCAGCTGCCTCTATGGGTCGTGACCTACAGGGCTCGGCTACGGCCGACCCCAAGTGGGGAGCCTCGTGTCACCGCCTTCGCCACTGCAAACCCTACCCCCTATATGGCTTCCCTTCAGGGTGCCACCATCTTGCTCCCATCCGGACATCGCCTCCATGGCCGCCACCTCATGGCCGAACCCTGCATAACACACATGCACACACACACCAAAAAAAAAGAAGGAAAGAGATAAACCCTAACCCAGTTTGGGGTTAGGGTAGAGGAAAAACAATAAGGTTAAGATATTAGTTGGATAAAATATGCAACCCTAATCCAATTACAGATTAGGGTTTGCATACAAATAAAAGACATAAAGTATTGGGGTTAGCTAATAATATAAGAATAGAAGAGAGGGATTATTAAATGGATTTTAAATAAAATATAGGAGAAGATAATTACTCAACCCTAGTTAGGGTTTGGGATTTAAAATATTAATTAAAATAAGAAGAGGGGGAAATACTTTTTGAATGTTGAAAAAGATTTCCCCCACTTAAGTTTTAGCTATATGTGTCATTAATTTTAAAACTCCTTATTCAATTTGGGAGAAAATTAATTTTAATATAGTTTATTTTGTAAGATTTAGAATGGAGAATTAATGTTATATGGATACATTAATCGCATAGTTGATTTAATTTATTCATCTAGGGAAACTATATCGTTATTTGATATATTCAATTAAATATGAACGTTAAGTTATATTGTAAATTGGGAAAAATTTATAATTGAAAATTATTAATTATTTTTATGAATTTTTAGCCTATGAGGCCAATGTTGGTGAGATGTTTTTTTATATCGTCAAATTTGAAGGTTTAGGGGAAATTAAAATTGACTATAGCATAAAATTGGATTTATTTGACAAATGACATTATGGAATTTGAACCCCTTTCGGTTAGATTTAAATAATGAAATTAATTAAATTAACTAATTAAAATGCAACAACCCTCTTGGGAATAATTAATCTCCATTAATTAATGTCACTTATTTGATTTAGTTAATTAATCCAACTTTAGAAAGCAATTCTATTTACATCCTAGTTAAGACAAGACTTATCTGATTCCACTTTAAAATGTAGATTATTTTTGAGAGTTTAGGTGTTACAAAAAAAACTTTGTTCTTCCATTTTTAGCCCAAAAGCTTGGGCATGACATATCTCATTTGTGAGATAGATATGCGACAAGGAAAAAGATTGTAATAGGATATATATATGCGAAAATAAGCAGAGATATACACGTAGACATCATTTGAAGGTTGAAGGAAGGTTTCTTGTGAAGGCAATCAGAATAAAACCGGTACTGAATCCAGCATATGAAGATGCTATTTTATGCAATACATTATCATTGGATTTAACCATCCAATTGTAGTCAGTTTGACTCCCATTTTGTGATTGAGCAGTGAGCTCTAGGCAGCTGGCCTTTTTTCATCTGCAGACTCCATATTGTATACACATACTATCTACAATAGTATCATTTGATTGTGGGTAAGGCTTCCCACCATGGTTTTTCCCCTTACATGGTTTCCACATACAAATATCTATTATGTGTTGTGGATGTTATTGTCTTTCTGTTTCATGTATTAATCTTTACTGGTACTACAATTAATTGATAAAATTGTCTACCGGCATAAAGTTTGGTTTACCGGGATTAAGCATTAAGTTCTGGTTAAGTTAATTTTGGTTGAATTTATTGGACAACTGATTCACCCCCCTCTCAGTTGTCTCTGGGACCCAACATTAGGTATCCCAAACTAAAGCAAAGGCAACATAATTATCAACATCCAAAGTAGCGAAGGAAAGAAATCCCTAAAGAAGAACCATGGCAAGAAAGGCTATATTAAGCAGCAGAGACAATAGCTAACAAATAGAAACAAGAATAATACAAGAAACAACAACAAGAACTTTCTATCAAAAGAGAAGAAGCATCTTGCAAACAAGTTCAAGGAATACAAGAAAGCACGAAACCTAGTCTAGATATTCCAAATGCAGTGAAAGAACAGATGCCCAAAATCAAAGAAATCTTCTCACCATATAACATTCCTGTCAGGTATAGCAGTGTGATTCTAGATAATGATTCAGAAACATATTCAAATGAATATGAATGGGGTCTAGATCCATCATCTGATGTATTAGGTGAAGAAAAGGATGAAAAACAAGTAATTGTTACAAATGAAGACTCAACTTTCACAAAACAAAGAATAGAGTTGGAAAGAAGGCAAGAAAAAAATCAGAATTCAGAGGAAAGAGGCATATGCAAGACAACAAAAGAAAGAAGATGAGAAAGATCAAGAAGTGACACCATAGGAAATACAAATAGTCATTAATCAATCATCAAAAGATCAACAAAATACCATATCTATATCAAATGTTGAGAAACAAATACTATGGTATGGAAGAACCATAGATTAACTAATAGAAACTCAAGCAGGAGTCACTATTAGTCTAGAAGAAGTTGATTTCAAGAGAAGACAAAAGATAGAAAAACAATCCTCTATGTCAAGAATACAAGTATGTTGTTATTATCTATGACTTCGTCATGTGTTGTATTGGTTTTGTCATTGATGTCGACACTTATCCTTCTGGAGGTCTACTTTGTTGATTTGGCACTCTGGTTATATTGGTTTATTGTTCAACAGGCACATTGTGTTCACCAACATGGTTAGTGGCTTATGCACAATCATTGGCATATGTTCACCAGTAGGATATATGGTTCACCGATAGTGATGATGACTTGTTATCATTTGGAGATCATTTGGTTATGTCAAAGATATGGATTGGATAGTTGGATTTTGTGTTTTTATTATTGGACTAATCAGGTTCACATATTTGCCTTTACCGGCAAATAGGTCTAGGTTATGGACTGATACAAGATATCATATTCCCGATCAGCATGACATGTTTTGGAAATGGTTTATTGATTGGATAATGTGTAAATGTATTGAGCTGACATATTGTATTGCATCAAGACTTATTTTTAATTGACTTAAATGTAATATCCTTAGTGAGCCGACCTTATGATTGGGTCTTAGGTTTTGTACAAATAAATGTAAGATCTCATTTGAAAGATGTAACAGATGAGTGTGTGTGAATATTGAAGAGAGAAAATAAGTAGATCCTTGTGCGAATCACTCAGACATTATTTGAAGGTTGAAGGAAGGTTATGAAGGTATTTGGAACTCATGTTCAGAGCTTAAACTGGTACTGAATCTAGCATTGCAGATGCTACACTGAAGCAGTACATTATCATTGGATTTGACCATCCAATTGTAGTCAATGTGACTCCTATTTTGTGATTGAGCAGTGAGCTCTAGGCGGTTGGCCTTTCTCCATGTGCAAACCCCATTTGTATACACTTATTATCTGTAGTAGTATCATCCGATTATGAGTAAGGTTTCCTACCGTGGTTTTTCCCCTTAAAGGGTTTCCATGTCAAAATCTCTATGTCATGTGTTATGGATGTTATTTCTCTTTCCTTTTCATGCATTAAGTTATATCAGTACTACTATAACTATTAATCTATTTTAACAACATGAATTTTGTTTTATCGGCACTATTTTAAGTTGGAATAAGGTTATTTTGGATTGTAACTTATTGACAATTGGTTCACAACTGATTCACCCTCCCTCTTAGTTGTCCTTCCCAGTTCCTAACAATTGGTATCAGAGCCTAGTCCTCTTTTTGTAGAAGCCTAATAGCTTGAGGAGATCCTATGACAACAAATATTTTTAGGAAGGACATTCCTAAACTTGATGGAACTAATTATGGTATATGGAATATTAGAATGGAAACACATCTGAACTACATTGGAAGAGATATATGGGATGTTACAAAGAATGGCTATGTTGGTCCTACTCTGAATATCCCTCATCCACTGACATTGGCTAAAGACTTAAAGATTGCAAAGCAAGAGAAGCACTTTTGAGCATATTATTAGATCAGAAAATCATGGGATTATCAAACAGATCCACTGCTAAAGCTATTTGGGATAAACTAGAAACATTGAATGAAGGAGATACCACTGTCAAAATTGCAAAATTGGAATGTTACTGGGTCAGGTATGAAAATTTAAAAATGAAAGAAGATGAAAGAATTTCTGCATTTATGGAAAGAGTTAATGAAATTGTTCTAGGAATACAATGTTGTGGAGGATCTTTAAGTGAAGATGAAATTGTTTCTAAATTTTTAAGAGCTTTGCCACTAGCTTACAAAATGAAAGTGACTTATATTAATGAAATGAGAAAAATGCCTAATACATCAGTTTCTAGAGATACCTTGGTTGGAAAACTTTCTACATTTGAGCTTGAGGAATTTGGTCTTTTTGCTATAATCAAAACTGATATAGCTTTCAAAGCATCATCATCAGCATCATTAGCATCATCATCTGACAAAATTGATAGGAAAGCACTTTATGCAAAAGAACTTGAAGATATGAGGAGCGAAAATGAAGAACTTGAAGAAATTGAAGGACTATTTTCAAGGAAGATGCCTAAAGGTCTAGTAGGAAGTAAGTATGAAGGTAAAGCACCTTTCAAATGTTTTAATTGCAATAAAATTGGTCATATGGCATCTAGGTGTCCTGATAGACATGCAATACTAAGGGAGGAAGCAAAAAGAACATATAAGCCTAACCCTGAATATCAGAGATATAGATTTAAGAAAAACAAACATAAATCATGTTACTATGCAGATGAAGGTGTTACAGATGATTCAGATGAAGATCCAATAGATAGTGGATGGGCATTTGTTGCAATAAAAGAAGATCAACTGGCACCTATTGTCAAACAAATAGAGTAGGCATTAGCAACAAAAAATGAAGAAAAGGATGAATGGATCATTGATAGTGGATGCTCACATCATATGACTGGTGAGAAAAGCAAATTCTTATCATTACAATAAATTAATGGAGGTCTAGTAAGATTTGGAGATGACAAAGCTTGTTTAATCAAAGGAAAAGGCACTATATCTTTGGATGGTAAGCACAATACTGACAATGTTTATTATGTAGAAGGTTTAAATCATAATCTTTTGATTGTTGGTCAATTAGTGGAAAAAGGATTTCAGTTACAATTCAAGAATGGAAAATGCAAAATCATAAACAAAAATGGATTGGAGATTGCAACCGATAATCAAAGTAAAGGTAATATCTTTCATTTGAATACAAGTGATAAGACATGTATGATTGCACACATTGACGAAAGTTGGTTATGACATAAAAGACGCTGTCATGTGAATTTTGATTGTATTGTAAAAATCAGTTCAACTAAGGCAATAAGGGATTTACCTAAGATTGTGAAACCTCATAATCCAGTATGTAGGGAATGTCAGATGGGAAAACAAGTTAGAACAACATTTACAAGAATTTCTGAGAAATCCAATTATATTCTTGAATTAATTCATACTGATTTATGTGGTCTAGCAAGAACAAGAAGTCTTCAAGGTGATAGATACTTTATGCTAATAATTGATGATTATTCTAGAATGTGTTGGGTTACTTTTCTCAGGGAGAAATCATTAGCTTTTGGGAAATTCAAGATATACAAGGCAATGGTACAGAATGAAACCGACAAGAAAATCAAATATTTCAGATCTGATTAAGGAGGAGAATTTACATCTAAAAAATTTAATGCATTCTGTGAAGTGAATGGAATCAAAAGACAACTATCAGCACCCCGGATACCTCAGCGGAAAGGAGTTGTGGAAAGGAAGAACATAACTATTATGGATGCAACAAGAACCATGATGATGGAAGAAAATCTACCTCATGTGTACTGGAGAGAAGCAGTGAATACAGTCGTTTATACTTTCAATAGAGTTCATATCAAAAGTGAAACCAGTAAGACCCCTTATGAACTATGGTTTGGTCCTACTCCTACTCTTAAATGCTTCAGAATATTTGGAAGCAAATTCTCTATTAGGACAGATGAGTATATTGGAAAATTTGATCCTAGAAGTGATGAAGGAATATTTCTTGGTTATTCATCTAGAAGCAAGGCATATAGATATTATAATAAAAGATTGCAAAAAATCATTGAAAGTACTAATGTGAAGATAGATGAACATTTAGAGGAGAATAAAGGTCTATAGATTCTAAACTAATAGTTGAAATAATTATAAATGAACTGGCATAGATTGCACCAGTACAAAGTGAAGATCCAGTCACATCGACATCATCAAAAAACTCAACTGTGATTGAAGAACAACAACATGTGAATAAACCCAGGTATGTAAGATTGAATCATTCAGAGATTCAGATAATTGGAAACAAAAATCAAGGTGTTATGACAAGAGGAAGATTGCAAAATGAAGAGGTATGTTTAATTTCTCAAGTTGAACCAGCATCAGTTTATTGAAGCATGTGAAGATAAAAACTGGATAAAAGCAATGGAAGATGAATTAGAACTGATTGAAAAGAACAATACTTGGACATTAGTTCCCTAACCTAAAGACAAAAGTGTAATTGGAACTATATGGGTATATAGAAATAAACTTAATGAAGATGGTGAAGTAATCAAGAATAAAACAATATGTGTTTTTAAAGGTTATTCACAGAAAGAAGGAATTGACTATAATGAAACCTTTGCACCAGTAGCCAGAATTGAAGCAGTTAGACTATTTCTTGCATTTGCAGCTCACAAGGACTATAAAGTTTATCAGATGGATGTAAAATGTGCATTTTGAAAGGAGATCTTGAAGAGGAAGTTTACATTAAATAGCCTAATGGATTTTATTTGACAGATGATAAGGATATGGTTTGTAGATTAAGGAAAGCTTTATATGGATTGAAGCAAGCTCCCAGAGCTTGGTATGCTAGACTAGATAAATATCTTTTAAAGCTTGGTTACACAAAAGGTAATGCTAATAGAAAATTGTATTACAAAGTCACCAATGATGATATTTTGGTTATTGAAGTATTTGTGGATGATATCATTTTTGGAGGTGAAGATGGATTATGTAAAGACTTTGCTAACAAGATTCAGGAAGAGTTTGAAATGTCTATGATTGGAGAGATAAAATTTATTCTAGGTTTGCAGATTTCACAAATAGATAAAGGTATATTCATATGTCAAACAAAGTACTTGAAGGAACTTTTGAGGAAATTTGGTATGTAGAATTCCAAACTAGTAAGCACTCCTATGACTACAATAGATAAATTGACATTGAAGGATGATTCAGCTCCTATAAATCCAACAAGGTACAAATCTATGATTGTAGGATTACTGTATTTGACACAAACTAGACCTAAAATAATGAATGTAGTATGTATTGTATCTAGCTTTCAAAGTAATCCTAAAGAAAATCATGAATCAGAAGTAAAAGGATTTTTTGGTACGTACAAGGCACAACAAATCTTGGTTTATGGTATCCTAAGGATTACAATTTTGAATTATGTGCATATACAGATGCTAAGTAGGTAGGAGATGTAGATGACAGAAAGAGTACCACTGGTGGTGCATTCTTTCTTGGTAGATGGTTAATTCCATGGATCAACAAGAAACAGAGTTGTACATCATTATCTATAGCAGAATCAGAATATGTTGCAGAAGCAACTAATTGTACACGGGTATTATAGATTAAGCAAATGTTGAAGGATATAAAGGTAAAATGCAAAGAATCAGTAATTATTTATTGTGATAATTCAACAGGAATTGATATATCAAAGAATCTGGTATTTCACTCTAAGACAAAGCATGTTTCTATTAAGTACAATTTTTTGAAAGAGAATGTTGAAGCAAATGAAGTGAGCTTGGTTTATGTGAATACTACAGAGCAAATTGTTGATTTCTTACAAATCCTTTGCTTAAGAAAACATTTGAATATCTCAGAGAGCAGCTTGGGGTAATCTCCCCATTGGTAGAAACTTGAATAATGAAGAATGGTATCAAACCGACAGGGACTAACAGAAAAATCTTTTTTCGGCTTTGATGAAGGAGGGCTATTGCTTAGGGAGAGTAGTTAGTTGTATGTTATATTCTTAACTACTTTGGCATTTGATGTCAAAGGAGGAGAGATATCTATGGAAAAACATTCTACTTTGGGGAGAGATGTATTTTTGGTTTTTGTTTTTGGTACAAAACTTTGATTGATCTATTTTGGGAGATTGTTGGTTTCTGGCATTTAGATGTTTTTCCATCTAGTGTTGCCATCAATGCCAAAGGGGGAGATTGTTGATATTATGGATGACTTTGTCATGTGTTGCATTGGTTTTGTCATTGATGTCAATACTTATCCTTATAGAGGTCTACTTTGTTGATTTGACACTTTGGTTATATTGGTTTGTTGTTCAACCAACACATTGTGTTCACCGGCATTGTTAGTGGCTTATGCACAGTCACCGACATATGTTCACCATCATATGTTCACCAGTAGGATATATGGTTCATCGACAGTGATGATGACTTGTTATCATCTGGAGATCATTTGGTTATTTCAAAGACATGGATTGGATGTTTGGATTTGGTATTTTTCTTATTGGACTAATCGGGTTCACATATTTGCCTTTACCAGAAGATAGGCCTAGGTTATGGACTAGTACAAGATATCATATTCCAGATCAGCACGACACATTTTGGAAATGGTTTATTGATTGGATAATGTGTAAATGTATTGAGCCAACATATTGTATCACATCAAGACTTATTTGTAATGATTTAAATGTAATATCCTTAGTGAGCCGACCTTATTATTTGGTCTTAGGTTTTGTATAAATAAATGTAAGATCTCATTTGAGAGATGTAACAAATGAGTGTATATGAATATTGAAGAGCGAAAATAAGCAGATCCTTGTGCAAATCATGCAGATATTATCTGAAGGTTGAAGGAATGTTATGAAGGTGTTTGGTACTCATGTTCAGAGCTTAAACCGGTATTGAATCCAGCATTGCAGATGCTACATTGAAGTAGTACATTTTCATTGGATCTAACCATCCAACTGTAGTCAGTGTGACACCTATTTTGTGATTGAGTAGTGAGCTCTAGGCGGTTGGCCTTTCTCCATGTATAGACCCCATTTGTATACACTTGATATCTGCAGTAGTATCATCTAATTGTGGGTAAGGTTTCCCACCGTGGTTTTTCCCCTTAGAGGGTTTCCACATCAAAATCTTTGTGTCATATGTTGTGCATGTTGTTTCTCTTTCTATTTCATGCATTAAGTTATACCGGTACTGCTATAAGATGAGAGGGGGGGGTGAATCATACAAACTTAACTTATTCAATATATTCAACAGATTCAACCTCGGTAGCTTATACTTCAGAATATGTAACCAAAACTATAAAATATTCAAACTCATGAACAAATAACATCATAACACATATAACACCAGATTTAACATGGAAACCCAAATAGGGAAAAACTACTGTGGGATTTCAGACCCACTAAGAAATATACCCTTCTAGAATATGCTCAGTTAAAAGCTAATCTTGTTAAAGATTGTAAACACATTGCTAGACCTGACCCGGTTAAGGGATTTCCCTCAAACTTGTTAGAGTCTTGCACTTTGTTAGAAGTGACCTTGTCAAAGGATTTCAAACACTCATTTAGAATGTTACCTTTCTAGAGGGTTTACAAATTAGACTATTAGGTCCACTCGGTTAAGAGATTTCATGTCACTTACAAAATAAATAATAGTAATAAATTATATCTGCAACTTCATATCTGAAATGCTAAAGTAGATTCTATTTGCTCAAAACAATCTTGTCATAAGACTTATCTTGTCCCTTGTTGGGCTTACTAGGCTTCTTAGTCTGTTCTTCAATCAAATCTTCAAGCTTCTGAGCTTGGTAAACAAACCCTATAGCATCATTGTGCATGCATTTGCCTGCATTCATTGTTTATCAACAATTCCTTATTTGTAAACAATTTCTAACCACTTAATCTCCTTGATCACATTTCCCATGATCAATCTTAGCCATCAGATCATCACACTTGACTAGGTTCAATGTATCCTTTGATCTAAAAAATGTTTTACCTCACCTTGGAACTTGCATTCCTTCCTAGGAACTTGTGCTAGGGTATTGCGGTTGAATCTATGCTGTAGATCTTCCTCTTGATTTTCCATTGCTGTAGATTCTTAACAATCTTCTTGCACGACATACCAATATAATGTTTTTATCCATCAAATGTGATCTATTATAACTCAGTTGTTACTCGATTAATACTAAACTTCACTCGGTAGACATTCTACCTTCTTTAACTGATATCGATAACCTTAGGGTTTACCGACTAGGTTCTTAGGGTTTACTAACTAGGTTCTTTTCTCGGTGGCATAGTACAATATTAAACATATAATCAGTAACATATGTAGGATATCAAAACAATAAAAAACAACATGATCTCATCATTGTCTAACGCGATAATAGTTGCCCATTGAATAACTTATTTCTCCCCTTCATTATCACATTCTTTTTGTGTCTCTTACCAGCCTCTTATTACTCATCAAAACATACTTCTCAAGATATGGCAACATCATACTGAATTTGAAAATCAATTTCTTAACATCAATGAAAAAATAATATTATTAAGATAGTAATCATCCTTCTTCAGTTATATCAATAATCTCCAGCAACCTTCTCAATATCCTGATTGAAATACCAATAATCTCCCCCTTTGGCATTGATGGCAAAACCAACTTTAAATGGCAATACCAACTTGATTTGTTCCAACTGATTCAAATTCAAATTGTTGTTAGACTTCTCCTATTATCCTTGAGTTGTTTAAACCTTCTCCTGAAGTCTTCTCCCCCTGTCATTAGTCTTCTGATATTTTCTCCATTTAGTCTTTTCCCCCTTTGACAACAATGCCAAAAAGAAAAAGAACTACTTCATGATTTTTTCCTTTGTGAAGTAATTTCCTTGTTGTGTTACGCACGTATCATCTCAATCTTGGTCAGAGCAACTTGTCTCTATTCACTATTTCCTGCACACCTTTAGAAAACCTTCTAAAGTGCGTAAATCAATATCAATCCACAAATAATATTCTATAGAGTCATCAAATTGATGCTTTCACCAAACTCTGTCAGTGAGTAGAAGATAGGGGTAGGATCCCTAACTTGCTTTTGAGATACTCAAAAATGTCCCTTTGCAGTGGCTTTGTGAAGATGTCTGCTATTTGCTCCTTTGAGCTGATATATTCCAGCACAACTTTCTTCTCTTGAACTTCTTCTCTGAGATAATGATACTTTATAGAGATATGTTTTGTCTTAGAGTGCATTACCAGATTCTTTGAAATGTTAATGGCACTAGTATTATCATAGAATATAGTTACTGGCTTGGTAACTTTCTCATTTATACCTTCCAACAGTTGCTTGATCCATGCTATATTGGTACAATTTAATGTTGTAGTGACATATTTAGCTTTAGCTATTGAATGTGAAATGCATCCTTATTTCTTGCTAAGCCATCTTACTAGTCTATCTCCCAAAAAGAAAGCTCCACTGCTTGTTCTTTTCCTGTCATCAATGTTTCCTACCCAATCAACATCAGTATAAACTTTTAAATCAAAATCATTCCTCTTTTCATATACTAAGCCATAGTCTTCAGTGCCTCTCAGGTATCTAAAAATTCTCTTGATTGCTATCATATGGGTTTCTTTGGGATCTGCAGAAAATCTTGCAACTATTCCTATTGCATGTGCTATATTCGGCTTGCTATGAACAACATATTGCAACTTTCCAATCATAGATCAGTAAAGTGTCTCATCAACAGATGCAGATTCATCATTCTTTGATAGTTTACAGTTAGTAGTCATAGGAGTACTTATAGGTTTAGAATCCTCCATTCCAAATTTCTTCAAGATTTCCTTTATGTAGTTGCATTGAGTAATGAAAATCTCATCTTTCATTTGCAGTATTTGTAAACCTATAAAATACTTTATTTCACCGATTAATGACATCTCAAATTCTTTGCACATTTCATTTCCAAAGGTCTTGCATAGAGAATCATTTCCACAAAAAATAATATCATCAACAAATATGGCTGAGATCAATATTCCATTGTCCTCATCATTCTTCATGTCATATTGCTTTTTTCACTTGTCCTTAAAAATCCAATCTTGATCAAATAAGAGTGCAGTCTTTCATACCATGCTCTAGGTGCTTGTTTCAGACCATATAAAGCTTTGTTCAATTTACATACTTGATCTTTATTCTTGTCTTCAACAAATCCTTCAGGTTTCTCAATATAAACTTCTTCTTCTAGTATACCATTCAAAAATGCAAATTTAACATCCATTTGATATACCTTGAAACTTTTGAAAGCAACATATGCCAACAATGTTCTTACTCCCTCAAGTCTAGCCACGGGTGCAAAAGTCTCACCATAATCTATTCCTTCTTCTTGAGCATAACCTTTGCAAACTAGTCTTTCTTTGTTCTAAATGACCTCACCTTTTTCATTTAGCTTGTTTCTGAAAATCCACTTTGTATCGATTACATTTTTGTCCTTCGGTCTTGGGACCAATGTCCATGTTTCATTCTTCTCTTTTACTATTCTCGGTTCAAATTCAGATATCAGACATGTGTTCTGTCTCAGTTTGTTCCTTGTCATCACTGGATCATCCTTATCTCCTATAATCTGACTTGATGCATGATTTCTTCTGACATATTTGGCTAATATAGGCTCGGTAGGCTCTATATGATCTTCTTCATCACTCAGTAATTGGAAATTATCTTCATTTTCTTTAGCAACTTTCTCAGTAGGATTTCTTGGTTGAACATAAATAAATTCTTCATTATTTTCTGGTTCTTTGGAATTTCCTTCATCATTTCTTTTTGCAAATTCATCAATTTTCACATTTGCACTTTCTACTATTTTGTTAGATGATTTGATCAGACATTTAAATGCTTTACTTCTAGAAGAATAACCAAGAAATGTTCCTTCCTCACTTTTCTGATCAAACTTTCCATTTCTGTCATCTTTGTGAACATAACATCTACTTCCAAAGATTTTAAAATAACTTACATTAGGTTTCTTGTCATACCAGATTTCATATGGTGTCTTCAAAGTTCCTTTCTTCAATTGTACTCGGTTCAGGGTGTAAATTGCAGTGTTGATTGCTTCTCTCCAAAATGTTTGAGGTACCCTCTTTTCTATCATTAGGGTTCAAGCACAGTCTACAATTGATCTATTTCTTCTTTCAGCTATCCCACTTTGTTGTGGAGTTCTCAGTGCAGATACTTGCCTTTTTATACCATGATCATTGCAGAATAAGTTAAATTCATCAGAAGTGAACTCTCCTCCTCTATCAGATCTAAGACATTTCAGTTGTCTTCCTGTTTCATTTTCAACTCTTTCCTTGTACCATTTAAACATTTGAAAAGCTTCTAATTTTTCTTTTAAAAACATAACTGACATCATCCTTGAGTAATCATCCACAAATAATATGAAATATTTATCACCATAATGACTTTGAACATTCATAGGACCACAAAGATCAATGTGTACAAGATCTTAAATTCCTTTGGAAGTGTAGGACTTACATGTAAAGCTTGATCTTGTCATCTTACCCATCTGGCATGCTCGGCACATAGAATTCTTAGGTTTTTCCAAGCTCAGTAGACCTCTTACTCAGTGCTTCTTACTTATTTTGATCAGATTATCAAAATTTACATGACAAAACCTTTTATGCCATAACCAGGTATCTTCTATTTTTGCATATAGACATTTGTTCTGAGTTGAGTCAAGATGAAATGTATTACCTTTTTTTTGTGTCCTAGTAGCAGCCAGCTTTCCATGTTTTTCATGAACTTTGACACACCCTTTCTGGAATTCTATTCGGTATCCTGTATTGTTTAGCTATGCTACACTCAACAAATTATATTTCAAACATTCAACTCAGTATATGTCATTACATTTAGCATTGTCAAGAAGTGTTATAGATCCTTTACCTTTCACTGGACAAGGTGCATTATTACCAAATCTTACATATCCTCCATCATAGTCTTCTAATTTAACAAACTTGTGTTTATCACCTATCATGTGATGTGAGTATCCACTGTCTATGCTCCAAGAATCATTTTTATTTATGTGAGATATTAGGGCTTTTTCTTAATACCTTTCTTCATCTGATCCATCTTTAATAGCCACATAAATAACTTCCTATGTATTAGTTTCACTAGATTTATCATCGTTGGATTCCTCATTAGCTACTAGGCATGTCTTTCTATCTCTGCTTCTGAAGTTTTGGTGTCCTCTGTAGTGATTGTCTTTCTGTCTGTCTTCTCGATATTCTCTCTTTTCACTAGATTCTTTATCAGGATAGTTAGAAGCCATATGTCCTATTTTATCACAATTGAAACATTTTAAAGGTAGCTTTCCTTTATACTTACCTTTGCCTCTTGGTAACCTTTTGGCCAATAGTGCTTCAAACTCTTCTTGCTTTCTAATTTCCTCATACAGTTTGTGTACTTCTTCCATATTTTTTATGAAATCTCTCACTTGCTCCACTATGATTTCCTTTAGAATACTTATTCATTCTATCATTATAGTCATCAGATTCACCAATATGAAAAGAACTGAATGCAGATTCAACTTTATTTACCGAAGACCCACTATTATCAAAATTACTTAACTCAAATGCATGTAGCTTACCGATAGTGGCATCCAAAGAGACTAGCATGTTTGGTACAGACCTTAATTCATTGATTGCAAAGACTCAAATGGCATAAGCAGGTAGAAGGGTTGTCAACAAGTTACTTGTTACATCCTTTTCTTTAATAGTTCCTCCTGCTCCTTTAATTTGATTGACAATTTCCTTTAACCTTGTACTGTATTGGGTTATGTTCTCACCTTCATTCATTCTCATGGATTCAAGTTGTCCTCTTAGACTATCTACTTTTTCTCTCTAAACATGTTCATCACCACCATACACAGATATGAGCTTGGTCCACATTTATTTTGCATCATTACAGCCTTCTAGATCATTAAACTCTGAGTCGGTCAATGTTGATATTATTTCAATCATAGCTTGAATATGTTCTTGCTTTGTTGTTATCTCTTCCATGGTCATCGGGTTGGTGCTAGGTGCTATGTAATCATTCTCCAAATAATATGTTGCATATTCTCCAATTCCTGATAAATTCAGCTTCAACCTTTTTTGCCATGTGGAGAAACTTGACTTGTTCAGCTTTGGTGCATCCCTTTTATACATCTTCGGATCTTTGCCTCAAGTACCTTTAAAATTTTCTTCCAGAGTCCAAAGCTCTGATACCAATTGTAAAGTTTTGATGCCAATAGTTAATAAGATGAGAGGAGGGGGTGAATCATACAAACTTCAGAATATGTAACCAAAACTTGTTCAATATATTCAATAGATTCAACCTCGGTAGCTTATACTTCAGAATATGTAACCAAAACTGTAAAACATTCAAACTCATGAATAGATAACATCACAACACATATAACACTAGATTTAACGTGGAAACCCAAATAGGGAAAAACCACTATGGGATTTCAGACCCACTAAGAAATATACCCTTCTAGAGTATGCTCGGTTAAAAGCTAATCCTATTAAAGATTACAAACACATTGCTAGATGTGACCCGGTTAAGGGATTTTCCTCAGACTTGTTAGAGTCCTACACTTTGTTAGAAGTGACCTTGTCAAAGGATTTCAAACACTCATTTAGAATGTTACCTTGCTAGAGGGTTTACAAATAAGACTGTTAGGTCCACTCAGTTAAGAGATTTCCTGTCACTTACAAAATAAATAACAGTAATAAATTATATCTGCAACTTCACATTTAAAATGCTAAAGCAGATTCTATTTGCTCAAAACAATCATGTCATAAGACTTATCTTGTCCCTTGTTGGGCTTGCTGGGCTTCTCAATCTGTTCTTCAATCAGATCTTCAAGCTTCTGAGCTTGGTAAACAATCCTGTAGCATCACTGTGCATACATTTTCTTGCATTCATTGTTTATCAACAATTCCTTATTTATAAACAATTTCTAACCGCTTAATCTCCTTCATCACATTTCCCATGATCAATCTTAGCCATCAGATCATGAAACTTGACTAGGTTCAATGTATTCTTTGATCTAAAAAATGTTTTACCTTGCCTTGGAACTTGCATTCCTTCCTAGGAACTTGTGCTAGGGTATTGCGGTTCAATCTGTGCTATAGATCTTCCTCTTGATTTTCCATTGCCGTAGATTCTTAACAATCTTCTTGCACGACATACCAATCATTTATTCATCTCCAGCTCATCAGCATCCTTCATTAAATAATGCTTTTATCCATCTAATGTGATCTATTATAACTTGGTTGTTACTCGGTTAATACTGAACTTCACTCAGTAGACATTCTGCCTTCTTTAACCGATATCGATAACCTTAGGGTTTGCTGACTAGGTTCTTAGGGTTTACCAACTAGGTTCTTTTCTCAGTGACATAGTACAATATTAAACTTATAATCAGCAACATATGTAGGATATCAAAACAATAAAAAACAACATGATCTCATCATTGTCTAACTCGGTAATAGTTTCCCATTGAATAATTTATTTCTCCCCTTCATTATCACATTCTTTCTGTGTCTATTACCAACCTCTTAATACTCATCAAACCATACTTCTAAAGATATGGCAACAGCATACTAAATTAGAAAATCAATTTTTTGACATCAATGACAAAATAATATTATTAAGACAGTAATTATCCTTCTTCAGTTATATCAATAATCTCCAACAACCTTCTCAATATCCTGATTGAAATACCAACAATCTCTTTTCTATTGTAATGATAACAACCGGCACTAAGTTTTAAGTTGGAATAAGGTTGTTTTGGATTGTAATTTATTGACAACTGGTTCACAACTAATTCACCCCCCCTCTTAGTTGTCCTTCCCGGTTCCTAACAAAGTATGCCAACTACAAGCCACAAATGAATCTATTGATGTTAACCAAGAAGGAACCATTAGTATCAAAGATGTATGTATTGATATAATTCATTTGTTTGTGGGACAAATGTCAGATGATGAGTCACTTGAGAGTGAATCACAAAATACCAATCCTGATTTCATTAGAGCTAATTGGAGAGAACTTGGGAGAGACTATCCTCAAGAGAGTTCTATCTATGATATTACCTACTCTATGCCATACTATGACTATTACGTCATGAACCTTGAAACACCCAAAAAGGATGATGACTATGACCTACCCTTGATTCATCTATAGTTGATCGATTGGGATAACCTAGAAAAGCCCGAATTGGATGTATTTTCCAATTATCATGATTTAGCCATATATCTTAATGTTGTTGAACCACTAGCAACCTAATATATCTCGCACTGGTGGATCAAGTAATTCTCCTTGTAGTTAGGAGAGTGCCAAACTTTCCATTCATAAAATTTAAATAAAACAATGAAAAAGACTTAGTGCTGAAAACCATCTTATGGTAACACTAGATCAAAGAAGAGGAAAAATAAAGGATGTATCTAATGGTGAAAACCTCCCTGAGGCGCTAGAAGATTGAAAGTTTGACACCCTTCCTGCATATTTTTAGGAGAGATCTATTATTTTAATAGATCCAATAGAAGCAATAAAGATTGGTACATCAAAGGACCCCAAGGTCCTTCATCCTGTTGCATCATTATCAAATGAAGAGAGGACAGATTACATATAATTCGTCAAACAAAGATAGATACATTTTTCTTGGTCATATGCAAACATGCTAGGACTTGATCTAGATCTTATCATGCATCATCTCAATGTAGATCCAAAAGCAAAACCAGTTAAACAAAAGCTAAGGAAGATGCGTCCAGACATTGCTCTCATTGTCAAAGCAGAGCTAAAGAAACTATTGGATGTGGGTTTCATAATCCTTATCATCTATCCAAAATGGGTCTCAAGAATTGTGCCAGTGTCAAAGCCAAATAAAAGCATAAGAGTCTACACCGATTTTACAGATTTGAATAAAGCATGTCCAAAAGATGATTTCCCACTACCCAACATTGATATAATTATAGACTTATCAGCAAGTCATGAGATGTTTTCATTAATGTATGGATTCTTGGGATACAATAAAATAAGAATCACCCCTGAAGATTAAGAAAATATAGAATTCAATTGTGCATGGGGTACTTACTGGTAGAATGTCATGACATTTGGGCTTAGAAATGCAGAAGTAATTTATTAGAGAGATATGACAATAATTTTCCATGACATGATGCATACAATAATGGAATATTATGTAGATGACATACTTGCAAAATATCATACAAGGAAAGAACATTTGAACATCTTGGGCAAGATCTATGATAGGCTTGAACAATATCAGTTAAGATTGAATCCAAAGAAATGTGCATTTAGAGTAACCTCTAGAAAACTTCTTGGGTACATATATCAGCTCATAGAATTGAAGTAGATCATGAAATAGTCAAAGCTATCATGGAAATGGAGTCACCTAAGAACATAAGTAAATTGAATTCTCTACAAGAGAGATTGCAATCAATCAGAAGATTTATCTCTCAATTAGCAGATAGATGCCATCCATTCACTTATCTACTACACAAGAATGTTCCATTAAAATGGGATCAAAAGTGTAAGCTTTTCTATAAATCAAAGAATATTTGGTGAATCCTCCATGACTGGTATCACCAATCAAAGGAAAACCATTGTTCCTTTATATCTCAGCAACAAATGTATCACTAGGATCTCTCTTAGCACAACATGATGAAGAAGGAAAAGAAAGAGCAGTGTATTACATGTTAGGATAATCGATGAACAATTGAGAGGGGGGTGAATCTGTTGTTAACGGATTATATAAATTAATCCACTTAATAACCTTTAACCATATTAAGTACTAGTAAAGCAAAAACCAATATCAGTAAACAATACAACTTAACAATTAAACAGATAATCAATGCAAAGCAACCATACCACGTAGCACCATGATTTGTATGTGGAAAACCCAGAAAGGGAAAAACCATGATGGGAAGCCTACCCACAGTTAGATGATACTTCTACAAAAAGTATGTGATACAATGAGGGGCCTGCACATGCAGGAAGGCACATTTCTTAGAGCGCACTACTCATAACAAAAGAGTATCATTGACTATAGAGAGGCTATAACCACCTCAAGATAAATGGTCAATAATCTAGAGTAATGAATTGCTAGAGATAGCATCTACCATGCATGATTACAGTCTTGGTTAAGCTCAATACTAGAGGCCTTTGAGCTCTTCCTTAATCCCAATTCAATCACCTATGATCGACCAAATCTCCTTCGCATATGATATTGCATTGCAAGACAATGAATGCCTTTTACTACATTGAGATCTTACATCATTTTATACCAACCCTAAGGCCTAAACCAATTGGGTCATCCACTGAAAAGATGTTACAATAGGATCATTACATAAATCCATATTACAATGATATGCCATGTTGGCTTAAGACCAAATAAACAATAACCAGTCCATAGAATATCCTGAAACATCCTGGTAACGTGTAGAGTACACGTTAACATGATACCGGTCCATAACCTAGATAGGCACCGGACCTGTTCTAAGTCCACCACGCTAAATCAATGTCTTCAATTTGTTTGAAACATGATCAAAGAACATCTTCAACATCCTAAAATCCATGTAGAAGTCACACCAACACCACTTATGCATCCTGTCAAGATTCCTTAGTAAAAGCTCTGTCGGCTAAACCTTAAACTAATGTCGATTTACAATAGTGTATGATAGCATCCAATCACCAAGTCAATATCAACTGACCAAAACATTTTTAAGGAACATGTAACACATAAAATCAAACATACTCCATTGATCCAAGCATGTCAGAAATGTCCAATAGATAGTCTCTTCTGCCGGTAACACTAGATATTCTACCAGTAACAAAAACATGTCTGTCAGTAACTAACCATAACAGCTAGTGTTGACATCAATGACAAAACATCAATGCAACACATAATCAATTCATCCATAATGCCAACAATATCCCCCTTTGGCAAGAATGTAAACCTTTGAATCTCAAATATCAAAGAAAGAATGTAAAAAATTGAATCTCAAGCTGACTACTCCCCCTGAGTAGTACTGCACCACTCATCAGTGCCGAAATGAATAATATCTCTGATAATGCATGTCAGACTGATGACAAACTGCATCAATCAAGTCTCTGTCAAAGGGGAAAAAACCCCTAACCTATCTTTCAAATGCTCAAATGATTCCTTATACAGTGGTTTAGGGAATATATCTACAATCTATTCTTTTGTGTTCACATAAACTAATTTTACTTCCTTCGCGTCTACCTTGTCCTTTAGAAAGTTATACTTTATTGATATATGCTTAGTCTTAGAGTGAAATACCGCATTCTTAGACATGTTAATAGCTACAGAGTTATCAAAATAGATAACTATCGGTTCACTACAATATACCCTGATATCCTTCAACATTTGCTTCATCCACAAGACTTGAGTGCAATTAGTTGCTTCTGCAACATACTCAACTTCTGCAGTAGATAAAGAAATGCATGACTATTTTTTGTTGATCCATGAAACTAGTTTCTTTCCAAGAAATAAAGCTGCACTAGAAGTGCTCTTCATGTCATTAGTATCTCTTGCCCAATCTGAGTCAGTATATGCACATAAAGTGAAATCATCATTTTTAGAATACCATAAGCCATATTATGTTGTTCCTTGCAAATACTAGAATATCCATTTTACTACACATTCATGATTTTATTTAGGATTACTTTGATATCTAGAAATAATACTTACTACATTCATAATATCTGGTCTAGTTTGAGTTAAATATAACAAGCCACCAATCATAGACTTATACCTTGTCAGATTTACCAGTGTAGAAGTATCCTTGATAGATAATTTCTCACTTATCACCATAGGAGTACTTACTGGTTTGGAATTATCCATACCAAACTTCTTCAGCAATTCCTTTAGATACTTAGTTTGAAAGATAAAGATTCCTTTGTTAGTTTGAGTAATATGTAAACCTAGGAAAAATTTCATCTCACCAATCATGGACATTACAAATTCATTCTTCATGTTGTTAGCAAATTCCATGCACAATTTATCTTCTCCTCCAAAAATTATATCATCAACAAATACTTCAATAATTAGAATATTATCATCAATGATTTTATAATATAAATTACTATCAGCACTACCTTTAGTAAAACCAAGCTTCAAAAGATATTTATCCAACCTTGCATACCAGGCTTTAGGAGCTTGTTTCAATCCATATAAAGAATTCTTCAATCCACAAACCATATCTTTATCATTTTTCAGTGAAAACCCATCAGGTTGCTCAATGTATACTTCTTCCTCAAGTTCACCATTCAAAAATCCACATTTAACATCCATTTGATAAACCTTATAGTTCTTATAAGTTGCATAGGCAAGAAATAGTCTAACAGCTTCATTTCTAGCTATAGGTACAAATACCTCACCATAATCAATTCCTTCCATTTGAGAATATCCTTTACAAACCAATCTAGCTTTTTTTCTTACATATTGACCATCCTCATTCAGTTTATTTCTAAAAACCCATTTAGTTCCAATAACATTCTTATTTTTAGGCTGGGGAACTAAAGTCCAAGTCTCATTCTTCTCTATCTGATCTAATTCATCCTACATAGCCTTTAACCAATGTTTATCCTTACAAGCTTTAATAACAAATGTCGATTCAATTAGAGAAATAAGACATACCTCTTCATTTGTTAGTCTTCTTCTTATCATAACTCCCTTGTTCCTATCTCCAATGATTTGATCTTCACAAAAATTTAATCTTACATACCTTGGTGTCTTCTGAACTTCAGGTTCACTGCTCTGATCATCAGTCATAGTTGAATTTTCTGATTGTGTTGATTTAACTATTTCAGTTTCCTATACCGGTTGAGGCATTGTCGATTCAGTTATGATCATTTCCACTATTGGTTTCTTGTCATAATATATAGATTGATTTATGTACTACTCATCCACTATCGTATTATCACTCTCCACAATTTTCTACAATCTTTTGTTATAACATCTATAGTCTTTGATTTGAATTGAATAACTAAGAAATATCCCTTCATCGCATATAGGATGAAACTTTCCAATTGAATCATTTCTTTTGATATAGAATTTACTTCCAAAAATTTTGAAATATTTAACAGTAGGTGTATGTCCAAATCATAATTCATAAGGGGTCTTACTGAGTTCACCTTTGATGTGAACTCTATTGAATGTGTAGAATGTTGTACTCACTACTTCTCTCCAGTAGATGTGAGGCAATTTGGCTTCCATCATCATAGATCTTGTTGCATCCAAAATGGTTATGTTCTTTCTTTCCACTACTCCATTTTGCTGAGGAGTCTGAGGTGCAGATAACTGTCTCCTAATTCCATTTGTCTCACAATAACTATTAAATTCATGAGAAGTGAACTCACCGCCTTGATCTAATCTTAGACATTTGATTTTCAATCTAGTTTTTGTTTCAACCTTTGCTTTAAAGATCTTGAATTTCTCAAAGTCTTTAGACTTCTCCCTAAGAAATGTTACCCACATCATTCTAGAATAGTCATCAATAATCAACATGAAATACCTATCACCTTGAAAGCTTCTAGTCCTTATTGGACCACATAGGTCAGTGTGAATCAAATCAAGTACATCATTAGATTTATCATGTATGCTCTTAAAAGAAGTTCTAACTTGATTTCCTAATTGACATTCCTTACATACCGGATTATGAGATTTCATAATCTTAGGTATATCTCTAACTGCTTTAGTTGAACTGATCTTAACAATACAATCAAAATTAACATGACACAACCTCTTATGCCATAACCAACCCTCATCAATATGATCAATTAAACATGTCTTATTACCAATGTTCAAGTGAAAGATATTACCTAAAGTCTGAATACCGGTTACAATCTCCAAACTAGTCTTGTTAATGATTTTGCATTTTCTATCTTTAAACTGAAGTTGGAAACCCTTGTCCACCAATTGACAAACACTCACAAGATTATGCTTTAAACCTTCTACATAATAGACATTGTCAGTATTATGCTTACCAGCCAGAGAAATAGTACCTCTACCTTTGATCATACAGGCCATGTCATCTCCAAATCTGACTTGATGACCATTGTATTCTTGTAGGGACAAAAATTTCCCTTTATCTCCAATCATATTATGTTTGCATCCACTATCAATACTATACATCTGAAGAAATTCTATGCTTAAAAGTATAAGTGGAAAAGTACCAAAAATAGTGAAAAAGCAGAAAAAGCCTAAAAAATTAGAAAAGCAGCAAAAATCCCTAAAAAGCATTTAAAAAAAATCAAAAATAGTGTAAAACAGCGAAAACAGTTACACAAAAAATCAAATATGAAAAAATGCAATAAATTTAGATGGTGAAAACCTGGTAAATAGGTGCTATCTAAAAGTGAGTTCTTCCATCTATGAGATCGCTTTGCGCATATATCCATCCTATCACATCCATCTATCCTCACATATTCATTCTATCTTTCACATCCATTGCTCTGAATCATTAGCAAGAAATATGTAGCTTATCAAACAAGTTATTAATCTTTGACATACTTAGCCTAGTCATTGTCTTAGATTTTATCAGAATTAATCATATCTGCATTGCATCCCACCATGGTTTGGATCATTTTTCATTCATTCATAATAAAGTTTGTTTTCACTAGGGGCAAAATCCTAAAATCCTTTTGCTAAGGTGATCTTTTAAATCTTTGAAAATCTAAAAACATTCAAAAAAATTTAGAAAAACTAAAAACACTTGGGGTTTTGAAATAGATTATGAACAACAAGCAACAAATATCAAGGCATTTGTAACAAATGGATTGTGATATTCAAAATATGAAGATTTAAACCAGCAAGTAACAAAGGATTATCAATGATCATTCATCGAGATGATTATATTAGTTAATGACCATATGAACATATGAATGACACATAAGATTCAATGTTTATATCTTGATTTTTGCTAATCATGTACTCTATGCAATTCGATGATGTCTATGACTAGAGAAGCTATGATGGGGCATCAATATTTTCTTTTTTTGTTTTCTATGGTTTATCTCTTACTAAGGTATGTACTTATCTAAGGATATGATTGGCAAAAGGTCATGGAGCACATTTTGAGTCATGCATAAAAGGGGATAATCCTTATCTATTCTGCAAGAAATACTCAGGTCATCTTGATTCATTATATCAAGTTGCTTGTATAAACTTGCTATATCAAAATCCATGTAAGAAGCACTCTGGTCAACTTGAATCATTATGTCAAATTGCTTGTATTTTCTTACAATATTTCAAAGCTCAATGATGAAATGAAGCATTGTTACAAGAAAGAATGAGAAGAATGAAAGTATCATTTTAAATAGATCATTTAGATTAATTATCATTTGCATTCATTTTATCATTTTCACTATAAGCATTCATCTCATTTCATTCAAGGGTCAATGGTCATAAATAAAGATTGAGTATACTTGGACAAACAAAAACAATTTGCATTGATCATTTTAGGTTCATTTATCTTTAAAATCATTATGTTTGCATATTAATCGTCATCATTCATTAGTTTTCATTCAATCATAACAAAAAAAACATTTGCATTTCATTACTACATTTCATTGATCATTTGTCATTATTAGTTGCCTTAAGTTCATCTTCATTTTGCATCTAGAAATCATTAGTTCATGATATCCATTAAAGATCATTAATTGCGTCTTTTAGATTCATCTATCATATCATTATAAGAATCTCATTGCCATCATAACATCACATTTATAAGTATCACAATATCATCTCATTAACATATGCATTACATCATATAGATCATCATCATATCATCAAGAGAAAGTCATGAAATATAAAGGAAAGGAAAGATTGTCATCATATCATCCATGAACAAATATCATCATAACATCATCTATCTAATCACTACATATATAGATCAGTAAACCATCATCCATGTAATCAATGCATTAAGTCATCAACATATATAGTAGCATGTATATAATAAATCATGAATCATCAGGATCATATAGGGTCCATGTCTGCATATCATCATAAAATAATAAAAAGTCCAAGTATACAATGATATCACCATAATCAATAAAATACAAATGTCTCAATGATACAAATACAAGATAAGATCAAGTCTCAAATCAAGGCTATCTTGTACCACTACCACTCAACTTTGTCCGTCTCTATGGCCATGGGCGAGATGATCCTCCAAATGGCCCTACTCCTCAATCCCTACTCCTTTGAAGAGGTCCAATAACCCCACCACTACTGGTATCCATCCTGCCAGATACAAGAGTAGTCGCATAGCTCCCAAAATCTCTGACTCTCAAAGACTAGATCCTCATATCGCCAATGCCAGTATGCAATCTCCTTCCCAGCCTGATACAATTCTCTAACAGTATCAGCTGAGAGAGTGTTAGATCCAACCTACTCAATATGATCAAGGAAAGTCTACATATCTTTTTGTCTCCTCACATCTCTATCCCTCTCAAAAATGAGTGTCTATATACCTGTGCTCTGAGATACTCTTATTTTTGGTTTCTAGGCTAGTTCATGTGCTTAATTCCCTATTTTTAGTTCATTTGGGTTCTTTTTCGGCTAGTAATCATTTTTGGTTGATTGTTTTTTGGTTTTGGGATAGTTCTTGTGCTTACCGGTTGGTTTTCCTTCATTACCAACACAATTATTGGTGTATGGATCTATCTTGGGTCTTGTCTGATGTTCTTTGGCATGTGGCCAACCTTCCTCTTGAACCACACTTCATGGTCATTATTTTCTAGAAAGATTTCTTTAATTCTTGGGGTCGACCTAATTACACATTTCATTTTTCTGCATTGGTAAATGTAATCTTATGAGGTTGACCTGGATATGTTTTGGTGGGTATAAATATGATATTATTTAATCATTTGTAGGGGCAGAGGAAGTAGAATTTAGAATAAGGATTGAGATTTGAATTTTGTGATCCGATTGATTCTTAGAGTCCCGG
Organism: Cryptomeria japonica; assembly: GCF_030272615.1. Classification (NCBI taxonomy): domain Eukaryota; kingdom Viridiplantae; phylum Streptophyta; class Pinopsida; order Cupressales; family Cupressaceae; genus Cryptomeria; species Cryptomeria japonica. The sequence continues at coordinate 196,667,853 of NC_081412.1, read as the reverse complement.
TGGATTGTATTTGGCTGATAGCCTTCATGTAACCTAATAGTTGTCAGATGTTCTTTGATGATTATATGATGATATTCGGATGATTGTTGGAAGTTATAAAGCAATAATATGATATGTTTATGTAATATTGTTATTTTTTCTTGCTACTTTCATTGTGTTACACTTTTTGCATAAGCCAATTGATTCTCTTTTAGGGTTTTATCGGTTATGGCTGCATCAAGTGGTATCAAAGCTAGTTATGGAATGATTGGTGGAAGAGTTGTTTGAGAACATTGAGGCATTCCTTTTGGTAGACATATCATTTATTGGAGGTAGGTTCGAGGGGAGGCAATTGAAACCAATAGTCAGATTGTCGAGTTGAGGCAGTTCACCAGAGTGGAAGAGGAGATACTGCCAAGAAGGACAAACCCCCAGAGGGTAGAGTAGATGATGGAAGACTTCAAGAATGAAGTGAGAAATGAAATCCAAAATGCTTTTGTTGGTTTATGGAGAAACCCCGAGTCGGGGGATGAATATGAGGAAGCCAGTGAAGAGCATGAGGAAGTCGAAGGACTGGAAGATGAAAGAGAGGAAATATTCCTAAGAGTAGTGGTGCAAGTGAGTAAAGTTCATAAAGTTGAAGTTTCCAACTTTTTTAGAACACTGAACCTAAGGGATCTCATCAATTGGATCAGAAAGTTGGACCATTACTTAGAGTTTCAGGATGTCAAGGACCCACAGAGAGTTTAGTTGTCATAGACTAATTTGAAAGGGCATGTTGCCATGTGGTGGAAAGAATTGTAGAAAGATAGAGTGGAGAATGGTGAATTAAATATCACCCGATGGAGATAGATGGTTGCAATATTGAAGGCCAAGTTCATACCAGGAGACTATGAACTGGAATTGTTCAAGAAGTTGTAGAATCTGAAATAGAGAAACATGACTATGAAGGAATATATTGAGTAATTCTACAAGGTGGTGATTAGATCTGGACATAGAGAGATGGATAAAGACAAGGTGGTGAGGTACATAAATGGACTTTCTTTTAACATTCAGGATGAGATGAGTATGTTGAGGGTTTCCATAGTTGAAGAAGCTTACTAGTATGATTTGAAGACTGAGGAGAAGATGAGAAGAAGACAACCAAATAGAGGGAAGGAGAAATTCAAAGTACAAATGAGTAACAGTGTAAAGAAACCGATTGAGGAAGATGAATCAAAACCTAGGTTGAGTAAAGAACCAAAGCAAAAAACTCACAAGAAAGGCAGTAGCAGTATTGGTAGAGAATTTCTTGGAAAATATTACAAGTGCGGAGAAACCAAGCATAGATTCTATGAATGTAAGCAGGGAATGGCAAGAATTTGTGTGGCAAATAAGGAACTAGAAGGTGAAGGTACTGGATTTGACTGTGCATCGAAGCAAGGAGAATCCCTTATGTTCAGAAGAAAGGATATCAGATCTACTCAAAGGAAGTGTTTTTTCCATACTATATGTAAATCAGGTGGTAAGTGTTTCAAGGTTATTGTAGATAGTGGAAGTAATGACAATTTGGTATCTGAGGAGATGGTTGTTAAGGTTGGATTGAAGAGGCTTGAGCATCCTTGTCCTTTTGAGGTGAGTTGGTTGCAAGATGATCAAAAGATAGAAATAAAGGAGCAATGTTTGGTGAATTTTAATATTGGACCTTTTAGACATGAAGTTTTGTGTGATGTTGTATCTATGAGCTCTTGTCATGTGTTGTTGGGAAAACCTTGGCAATATTATAGAGGAGCTATTTATGGCTGTAGAGGAAACCTAGTCACTATTGAGAAGGATGGGTAGAAGTTCACATTAATTTCTTTGGAGGAGAAAGAGAAGGAGGTGAAGAATCTAAGCCCTGAGAAAAGTTGCAGTACTAAGAAACCAGTGGCAAAGGTTATACTGGAAGGTTTGAAGAAAGATTTGATAGAACTAGTTGCAGAGGTTATACCGAAGGATGACATAAGTTTGTAGAAGGATCTAACAGATGAGCCTAATGGACAGATGGAATTGGATGACAGAGAGCTTATGGTTACAAACCAGATGATGTCTTGTGGTAGAAACAAATCAGAGTTGCAAAAGAAAGAGGGCAGTAAACAAAGACAATTTGTAGATTTGAAGCAAAGGAAGAGAAACATAGAGAGTCAGAGGTTAGAGAAGTTAGTTGAGGCACCGAAGGAACTAATGTAGAGGTTGGCAAATAAAGAAGATGTTTGGATCAGAAATGGGCATTGGGCCTTTATTCTGAATCCTTTTAGATGTTCATGAGTTTCCTCTCATGGAACATCTTTGTCTACTTGGGTTGTCTGATGCAGGAGCATCCCCGATCAATGAGAAATCTTGCATCAACCAAAAATGTTTCCTTTTCAGTTTTGTTCTTGTTTAGTTATTTATGCAGTTTTTTGTGTTCTTACCGATTGGAACTGATAGTTGCTTGCTTTTTGTGGAAAATCTTATTTTTAGTTTTTAGGCTGGTTCATGTGCTTAATTCTAGATTTTTCAATTCATTTGGGTTCTTTTCTAGTCATTTATCGCTTCCAGTTGACTATTTTTGGGTTTTGAGATAGTTCTTGTGCTCGCCGGTTAGTTTTCCTTCATTACCAGCATGATTCTTGGCATATGGATCTATCTTGGGTCTTTTCTAATGTTCTTTGGCATGTGGTCAACCTTCCTATTGAACCGTACTTCATGGTTGTTATTTTCCCAAAAGATATCTTTAATTCTTGGGGCCAACCTAATTACATGTTTCTTTTTCCTGCATTAGTAAATGTAATCTTATGAGGCCGACCCAAATATGTTCTGGTGGGTATAAATATGATATTATGTAATCATTTGTAGGAGCACAAGAAGTAGAATATAGAATAAGGATTGAGATTTGCATTTTGTGATCCAGTTGATTCTTAGAGTCCCAGTGGATTGTGTCTAGTTGATAGCCTGCATGTAACCTGTTAGTTGTCAGATGTTCTTTGATGATTATATGATGATAGTCGGATGATTGTCAAAAGTTCTAAAGCAATAATATGATTTTTTTAATGTAATCTTGTTATGTTTGCCCATTTCTTTCATTATGTTACTCTTGCTACATAAGCTGGTTGATTCTCTTTGAGGATTTTACCGTTTATGATTGCATCATCTATGGTCTTCTGTTGTGGCACATCCTATTGGGGTACATCTTACATGCCCTCATCCTCACCTCCCTCTCCACCTATTAGAGTCTCCACCTCAGTATCTCTCATGATCTATCTTTGAATGAGAGGCACATGATCCTTTGAATCCTCCTCTCCCTCATCCCAACCACCTTGAGCTATAATAACCCTTAAATCTAGACAAATCTGACCAAAATCAATACCTCTCCCTCGGCCCCTATCCAATCCTCTGCCTATGCCTAGTCCTAGAGAGGGTAATCCTCTCACTTCTCTAATCTCTCATCTTCTTGTATCCTGACCAATCCACCCTTCATCTCTTCCTACTAGAGGAAGTACTCCTCCTACCCTCCCAACTCTTCCTGCATCTCTCCCTACCATGGGAAGTGGTCTCCCAACCTTGCCAACCTACGCAAAAGGTCCTCCTTGGACTCTCACCTGACCTCCCCTCTATCCTCATCTCCCTCCTCTCCTATCTCCACCCTCATCTCTCCCATCTACCTCGGCCTCTCATGCAGCTCTCACCTCTCGTCTGCATCTCCATCATCGAACAACGATATCATCTTAATCATCCTCCTCATCTCCTAAGCTAGGAAGAGGGTTTTCTAGATCCATGATGAGAGGAAAAGGGTATGCAAGCATATACTGAGCATAATTTGTTGTGACCCCGACATCCAAAATGTGTAATCTCAAATCATAAGCTACCATCAAAACAACAAAAAACTCTACATATGCTATCTCAAAAGATAAAGAAGGACCCCAATCTCACCTATCCTTGTATCGTCATACATACATGGTGACACTAGAAGGCATGTGCTGAATAATCCCAAACTCTCAAAATGTGACCAAACAATTATCACTCAATAATATAAGGAGTGCAACCAATCAAATACCTACTCTGCAAAATCAATGGAAAAGTTTGAGCATCCTCCCTGCAAGGCTCACAATCAATATCTGGTCTCCAAATCATAGTATCCATGGAGTCTAAAACCCAGCGCTAATAGTCCCTCTTACCTAGCTTTGGCTGAGTAAGGGTACCTCTGAGAAAATATATATATATGGTTGGCCAACACTGCAAACTCCATCATGAATAGGCTAGGTAATAGCAATGTACATCTAGTCGAAAGACTAGTGCTCTCATCATAAACAACCTGATGTAGATCATGATATAAGTATGCAAGAATACACACACTCCATGCATAACGAGTCCAATGTTGCATCATGCTTAGCAAGATCCCACCCCAACCAAGAGCAAAACCTCAAGATCTCCTATCAGGACAAATGAATATGCCAATCAAGCCTACAAGAATCACTATGAGAGTCTCATAGTGTATAATCATGTCATCCCATCTAATCTCTCCTCCATCTATGTTATCATCTGCAAACATGGCTCTGCAATCCTTTCTCCCTCCAAGATCCTGGTAATCATACTGGACTAACTCACTAGCCACAGGGATGTGTAAGATTTGGTAGACATTCTTGAGTGTCGCACTAATCTCACCAGTGGGTAGATGAAATGTGTTATGCTTGCTATGTCATATCTTGGCTAATGTAGTTAAAAAACCCCTATTATGCATAATGTCATGCATATACAAGAGGTGATGCAATCCACATGCATCTATATGTCTAATCTCATCCTATGTCAACTCTGGTACTAAATGGTGCATGGCTGGGAATTTCTCCCGACACTGGAGAACATCAAGTTTCTCTTGTTTAAAAAAGAGAATTTGACCTCTATCAATCATCTATCTATCAAACCTAATAGATCACTAATCTATCAAATAATCAAATCAAATGATCAATCACACAATTAATCAATGTGTTCAATCAACTCAATCACACTTTTCATCAGAGACTAAATTAACCTCTTAGAGATATCAAATCAAATCAAACCATCAATTATGGTTTTCAATCAATCAAATCAATAAATCATTTATCCTATTGATCACATTTATCAAATCCTCTATCAATTAGTCATCAATCATCTATCAAACTATCCAATTACACATCAAATTTCATCACATTGAATTTTAACATTGACAAAATTAATCAAATTCAATTTTAGCTAACTACGCTATCCAACCATTCAAATGTGCTATTCTATTCACCACAAGTGCTAAACTAATCAAAAGCACTACCCAATTTATCATTTGTACAAACCCAATGAACAGAAGTAGTAAATCATTCAAATGTGCTATCAATTCCATCAAAAGCATGAACTTATCACACAAATCTGTTAAACCTTCAAATGTGCTAACATTCCTAATAAAAGTGAGAACAAATAGAGTGTTTGTGCTAAAATAATATATGCGTGAACCAAAACAATGAATGTACTAAATTATGATGCAAATGAGCTAAACTTAAATGGAAAAATCAAAATTTTTGAAAACTAGCCCTAACACGTGGGAAAAACATGAAAATTTGTATGGAAAGCTACAAACAAGCTTGGGATAGGTCACTCACCGGTGGGTCGTATTCAAGAGGTCTCTAGTAACACATGCGCAACCTACTTCCAATTGGTGATCTATCTACCCAAAGGAATTCCTCAAGGTTCGCAAACAACTCTTCCACCAACTGGTTCATAACAAGCTCTCATACCAATTGATGCAGCCATAATCGGTAAACCCTCAAAAGAGAACTAACTGGATTATGAAGTAAGAGTAACACAATGAAAGCAACAAGAAAGCATAGCAAGATTATAGAAACATATCATATTATTATCTTATAATTTTCTGACAACCAACTGGTTATCATCATACAATCATCATAGAACATCTGGTAGTCAACTGGTTACATGTAGGCTACAAGCTAGATACAATCCATCCAGAACTCTCAAAGTCAATCGGATCACTAATCACCAACCTTAATCTTTATTTTGATTTCTAATTCTTCTATCCTACAAATTATTACATAATAACCTATATATACCCTCTAGAACATATCTGTGTTGGCCATAAAAGATTATATTTACCAATACCAGAAATGAAACATGTAACTAGGTCGGCCCTAAGAATGAAAGAAATTCCTCCAAAAAAAAACAACCAAGAAGTGTGGATAAGTAGGAAGGTCGGCCACTCGCCAAAGAACATTGAAGAAAACCCCAAATAGATCCACATGCCAAGAAACCACTTCGCAAATGAAGGAAAACCAATAGGTAAGCACAAGCATTGTCCTGAAACCCATAAACAATCAACCATGAGTGATAACTAGCCAGAAAAGAATCCAAATGGACTGAAAATCTGGAATTAAGAACATAAACTTGTTAAATAGTTCAGATAACCGGAAGACAACAAAGAGGGGGGAGGTGAATCAGTTGTCACAGATTATCGAAAGCATTAGCAATTTAAACTTTAATATCAGAACCCAACACATTAATACTGGAGTAGAAGATAAACCAATTAAGCATAAACAATAATCTCAGAGTAAATACCATCCACACAACACCAATATTTGTATGTGGAAAACCTGGTAAAGGGAAAAACCACGGTGGGAAGCCTACCCATAGTTAGATAATAATTCTGCAATAAGTATGTGAATTACAATGAAGGGGCCTACACTTGCAGGAAGGCCAATAGCCTAGAGCACACTGCTCATCACAAAAGGATCCTCACTGACTATATATAAATCTAGACTACAATCAGGAGAAGTGTTGAACAACAAAAGATAGCATCTCCTATGCCTGAGTACAGTTCCGGTTAAGATCAATCCTAAAGGACTAAATCCTCTTACATAAACCCAATTTGATCTCCAATGATCGACCAACTTCTCTGCCTGAATGATATTATATTATTCGCACATTACATTCCTTGACCATGACCTCTTACATTAGCCATGATGATCTACAATGAGATCTTACATCTATTTATACAAACCCTCGACCATAAACAATAAAGTTGGCAACCAAATAATAAACCAATTACATAATTACAAACCATGTCGGCCTTAGACCAAACAAGTAATACCAACACATAATGCATCCTGGAAATACAACAATAGGTCCTATCCACATGTTACATTAATGTCGGTCCATAACCTAGATCAATCAAGACCAAGTATTGGTCCACATGCTTGAGCAATGATCTCCAACTACCAAGTATCAAACACGATCACCAATAGCATCATGAAACTCCATCAGAAGCTATAACAACACCACTTATGTAATTCATTAAAGATCTCCACCAAAAGCTTTGCCAATGAAACCCTCACCAGAACCAGAAATCAATCTTCTAAGAAAGAAGGATAGCATCCAATCAATAGACCAAAACCAACTGATCAAATAAGAGTATGAGTATCATGAACAAGCCAATTCCATCACCAAATTATACCGGAGTCTACCAGATCATGTTTGATCCAAATTAACCAAAAACCACTCATCCTACTGGGACCAGAAGGGTGCCGGTAAAGCATCCAAACGGCTAGTGTTGACATGAAAGACAAAACATCAATGCAACACAATCAATTCCACCAAATGGCCAACAATATCCCCCTTTGGCATTGATGGCAATGCTAGATGTGAAAAACATCTAAGTACCAAGAAGTGCCAAACAAGTCTTCCCCTATGGAATACAGCCAACAATCTCCTGCATATAGCTATGAATATCAATATCTTTCCCTCGTTGAATAATATTTCTCCCCCTTTGATATTTACTTTTTCACATCACTATCTCTCCTCCTTTGACATCAATGCCTAAAATCTGACAGAAATATCAAAGCAAAAACATAAGCCTCTGAATCTCAAAGCTGACTACTCCCCCTAAGCAATAGCATCCCACATCAATGCCAAACTGAATAGCATCTCTAATAATGCATGTTGGACTAATGCCAAACCGCATCAATGAAGTCTCTAATGAAGGGGTAGAAACCCCCAATCTATCTCTCAGGTACTCAAATGATTCCTCAGATAAAGGTTTAGTGAAAATATCTACAATCTGTTCTTCGGTGTTCATATAAACTAGTCTAACTTCATTTCCTTCCACCTCCTTCAAAAAGTTATACTTGATAGATATGTGCTTTGTCTTAGAATGAAATATCGGATTCTTTGATATATCAATAGCATTAGAGTTATCATAGTGAATAACTAGCGGTGCATCACAATCCACTTTATATCCTTCAACTTTTGTTTCATCCATAAATCTTATTTACAGTTAGTAGTAGCAACAACATACTCAGCGTCAGCAATAGATAGAGAAGTACATGATTTTTTCTTATTGATCCATCAAACCAACTTCTTTTCAAGAAAGAAAGCTCCACCCAAAGTACTTTTTCAATCATCAACATCTCCAGTCCAGTCAGCATCTGTATATGCACATAAAGTAAAAGTATCATTCTTAGCGTACCATAAGCCATATTATGATGTACCTTGCAAGCATATGAAAATCCTTTTCACCACCATCTCATGATTTTCTCTAGGATCACTCTTAAATCTTGAAACAATACAAACAACATTCATAATATCAGGCCTAGTCTGAGTCAAATAAAGTAGACCACCAATCATAGATTTGTATCTTGTAGGATTTATCAATGCAGAAACATCTTTTGTTGTCAATTTATCACTTGTAACCATAGGTGTACTTAATGGTTTAGAATCTCCCATACCAAATTTCTTCAACAATTCCTTAGCATATTTAGTTTGGCAGATAAAAATTCCTTTGTCAGTTTGAGTAATCTACAAACCTAAGAAAAATTTCATCTCACTAATAATAGACATCTCAAATTCTTTCTCCATATTCTTAGAAAATTTTATGCACAATTTATCTTCACCTCCAAAATAATATCATCAACAAATACTTCAACAATCGGTATATTATCATCAGTGATTTTATAATATAAATTACTGTCTGCACCACCTTTAGTAAAACCAAGCTTCAAAAGATATTTATCCAACCTTGCATACCAAGCTCTAGGTGCTCATTTGAATCCATATAAATATTTCCTTAATCCACAAACCATATCAGTATCATCTGATAGTGAAAAACCATTAGGTTGCTCAATATAAACTTCCTCATCAAGATCCCCATTCAAAAATGCACACTTAACATCCATCTGATAAACCTTGTAGTTTTAATAAGCAGCATAGGCAAGAAATAATCTTATAGCTTCAATCCTATCTATGGGTGCAAAATTTTCTCCATAATCAATTCCTTCCTTCTAAGAATATCCTTTACAAACCAATCTAGCCTTATTCCTTATAACTTGACCATCCTCATTCAATTTATTCCTAAAAACCCATTTAGTTTCAATAACATTTTTATTTTTAGGTTGGGGAACCAAAGTCCTTGTGTTAATTTTCTCAATTTGATCTAATTCTTCTTCCATAGCTTTTAACCAATGTTCATCTTTACATGCCTCAATTACTGATAGTGGTTCAACTTTTGAAATTAAACATACCTCATTAGTTTCTAGTCTTCTTCTTGTCATCACTCCATTGTTCTTATCCCCAATGATTTGATCTTCAGAATGATTCAATCTCACATACCTAGGAGTCTTCTGACTCTCTATTCCCCTTCCCTATTCTTCAGTTGCTATAGAATTATCTGATGTTTCTAGAGTAACTGGTTCAACTCCCTATTCTGGTAAAGGTTCTACCAGTTCAGATATAGTCATTTCCACTAATGGTTCCTTCTCATAAACTCTGATTTGAGTTTTGTTCAGCTCATCTACTTTAACATTAGCACTCTCCACAATTCTCTACAATCTCTTGTTATAACATCTATATGCTTTGCTTTCATTAGAATAACCAAGAAATATGCCTTCATCACATCTAGGATCAAATTTACCAATAGTATCATCTCTCCTGATATAACATTTACTACCAAAAATTCTAAAATACTTAAATGTAGGTGTATTGCCAAACCATAATTCATAAGGTGTCTTATCGGTTTCTCCTTTGATATGTACTCTATTGAATATATAAACCATTGTACTCATTGCTTCTCTCTAGTAGATATGAGGTAGATTGGCTTCCATCATCATTGTTCTAGTAGCATCAAAGATAGTTATGTTCTTCCTTTCCACAACTCCATTCTGTTGAGGTGTCCAAGGAGCAGAAAATTGTCTTCTTATACCATTCTTGTCACAAAAGTTATTAAACTCATTGGATGTTAATTCTCCACCATGATCTGATCTCAAACATTTAATCTTCAATCCTAACTAAGTTTCCACTTTAGCCTTAAAGATTTTAAACTTTTCAAATGCTTCATATTTTTCTCTCAAAAAAGTAACCCATATCATTCTAGAATAATCATCAATGATTAGCATGAAATATCTATCAACATGAAAACTTTTAACTCTAGCAGGACCACACAATTTAGTATGAATAAGATCAAGAACATTATTTGATTTATCTTGTATACTCCTAAAAGTGGTTCTGACTTGTTTACCCATTTGACATTCCTTACATACTAGATTATAGGGCTTCATAATCTTAGGTATATCTCTAACAACCTTAGTTGAACTGATATTCACAATGCAATCAAAATTCACATGACATAGCCTTTTATGCCATATCCAACTCTCATCAACCTATGTAATCAAACATGTCTTCTCATCAGAGTTCAAATCAAATATGTTACATTTTGTCTGTGTACCGGTTGCAATCTCCAAGCCAAATCTGTTAATGATTTTGCATTTTCCATCCTTGAACTATAATTGAAATCCCTTATCTACCAAATATCCTACACTCAAAAGATTATGCTTAAAACCTTCAACATAATAAACATTGGCAGTATTGTTCTTACCATCCAATGATATAGTTCGTTTTCCCCTGATCATACATTCCTTGTCATCTCCAAATCTAACTAGACCACCATCAAATTCTTGCAAAGACAAAAACTTCCCTCTATCTCTAGTCATATGATGTGAGCAACCACTGTCAATTACCCATTCATCCTTGTCCTCAATTTTAGCAGAAAATTCCTTCTCCTCAAGTACATTCTCTTCTAGTGCCAGATCATCTTCCATTATAGCTAGGAATAACCATTCTTTCCCATTGCCGGATCCACTAGCAGAGTTTTCTATTGGTTCATCATCTGAATCAGTAATGCCTTCCCCATCCACTATGTAGCATGATTTGTCTTTGTTTTTCTTGAATCTATACTTGTTCTAATATCCAAGGTTAGGCTTAAATGATCTTTTAACTCTTTCTTCAAATCTTGAATTTCTTTCAGGACATCTAGATGCAAAATGACCAATCTTATTACATGCAAAACATTTAAAAAGGTTATTTTCGTTCATTCTTACTTCCTACTGGTCCTTTTGGTACTCTTCTATCAAATAGTGCTTCAAGTTTCTCAAACTCATCATCTTCTCTCTTCATATCTTCTAATTCTTTTGCATATAAAGCTTCCCAATCTTGCTTATCGGATGTAGATGTAGATGCATGAAAAAAGGTTCAATCTTCACAACTCCAAAAGGTCCAAATTCCTTAAGCTCAAAAGAAGATAGTTTCCCAACCAAATTATCTCTGTTGATAGATGTATTAGCCATTGTTCTCAACTCATTAATAGCAGTAGACTTCATTTTGTAAGCCGATGGTAGGGCTCTTAGGACTTTAGAAACAATTTCATCTTCACTCGAAGTTCCACCACAACATTGAATTTGCATAACAATCTCGTTTACCCTTACCATGAATGCAGTAATACTTTCATTCTCTTTCATCTTCAGGTTTTCATATCTCACCCAATAACCATCAACTTTAGCAATCTTCACTATAGGGTGACCTTCATTAAGAGTCTGCAACTTATCCCATATAGCCTTTCCAGATGATTTGTCGATTAATCCCATTTTTTGCTGATCAGAAAGTGCACACAAGAGGGCTTCTCTTCTCTACAATCATTCTCAAGCTCCTTGTCTAGGTTTTCCAGAGAAAGATTGCTAGATCTCAGACTAAAGGGTGTGACACCATTCTGTGTGATCTCCCAAATCTCCTTGCCAAGACATCTCAGATGAGTCTCCATCTGAATCTTCCATACTGTGTAATTTGTTCCTTCAAGCATTAGTATTTCCCTCCGAAAGATAGCTCCAGAAGAACTGGATGAACTTGAATTGTTAGTCACCATAGGATCTTCCTCAAGCAGTTAAGCTTTCTACAGAGAGGACCAAAGCTCTAATACCAATTGTTAGACAGTTCAGATAATCAGAAGACAACTGAGAGGGAGGTGGGTGAATAAGTTGTCATAGATTACCGAAAGCATTAGCAATTTAAACTTTAATATCAGAACCCAAAACATTAATACCCGAATAGTAGATAAACCAATTAAGCATAAACAATAATCTAAGAGTAAATACCATCCACACAACACAAGGATTTGTACGTGGAAAACCTGATAAAGGGAAAAACGATGGTGGGAAGCCTACCCACAATCGGATAATACTTCTGCAGTAAGTATGTGAATTAAATGGAAGGGGCCTACACTTGCAGGAAAGCCAACAGCCTAGAGCACACTGCTCATCACAAAAGGATCCTCACTGACTATATATAAATCCAGACTACAATCAGGAGAAGTGTTGAACAGCAAAAGATAGCATCTCCTATGCCTGAGTATAGTTTCGGTTAAGATCAATCCTAAAGGACTAAATCCTCTTACATAAACCCAATTCGATCTCCAATGATCGACCAACTCCTCTGCCTGAATGATATTACATTATTTGCACATTACATTCCTTGACCATGACCTCTTACATTAACCATGATGATCTACAATAAGATCTTACTTCTATTTATACAAACCCTCAACCATAAACAATCAGGTCGGCCACTAGATAATAAACTGATTACATAATTACAAACCATGTCAGCCTTAGACCAAACAAGTAATATAAATAAATAAGACATCCCAGAAATATAATAATAGGTCCTATCCACATGTTATATTAATGTCGGTCCATAACCTAGATCAACCAAGACCAATTATAGGTCCACACACTTCAGCAATGATCTCCAACCACCAAGTCTCGAACACGATCACCAATAGAATCTTGAAACTCCATCAGAAGCTATACAACACTACTTATGTAATTCATCAAAGATCTCCACCCAAATCTTTGCCGATGAAACCCTCGTTGGAACCTGAAACCAATCTTCTAAGAAAGAAGGATAGCATCCAATCACCGGACCAAAACCAACTGATCAAATAAGAGTATGAGTATCATCAACAAGCCAATTCCATCACCAGATTATACTGGAGTCTACCGGATCATGTCAAATCCAAGTTAACTAGAAACCACTCATCCTACCAAGACCAAAAGGGTGTCAGTAAAGCATCCAAACAACTAGTGTTGACATATATGACAAAACATAAATGCAACACATAATCAATTCTACCAAATCGCCAATGAAACCAGCTTGGGGATCGAAAATAGGATCTGCAATGAAAAGCAAGCAAGGACCCACACCTATCGGTAGAAGTACAAAAAACTGCACATTGAACTAAACAAGAACTAAACTAAAAGGAAATATTATTGGTTGATGCAAGATTGCTCATAGACTAGGGATGCTCCTACATCACTTATTCTCAAACACCTATTTAGTACCAATCACATTCTTGTCCTTAGGTCTCGGAACAAGTTCCCATGTTTTGTTCTTCTCTAAATTTTATCCAATTCTCATATTTACAAGCTTCAACAATATCTTTAGTCTCAATCTTAGAGATCAAACCTGTCTCTTTAGCAACAATTCTTCTCCTAGTCATCACATATCTATTCTTATCACCAATAATGATCTCTTCTTCCATAGCTTTTATCCAATTCTCATCTTTATAAGCTTCAACAATATCTTTAAGCTCAATCTTAGAGATCAAACATGTCTCTTCAGCAACAATTCTTCTCCTAGTCATCACACCTTCATTCGTATCACCAGTAAGCTGATTTTTTGAATGATTTAAACTTACATACCTTGGGGTCTTCTGATTATTCTGATTTTTAGGCTCTTGAACTTCTTCATCGGAAACAACATTAGTATTTACTATTTCTATCTCTATCGGATCACTTTGATTCATACTCAAACTCTGCATTTTCTTTGAAGTAACATCCTGATCATCAAACTCATATCTACATGCTCTGAATGGCTTCTCATGATTCTCATCAACTTTCACATTTGCACTTTCCACTATCTTTCTCAATCTCTTTTTATAACATTGGTAGACTTTTCTCTTAGTAGAGTATCTCAAATTTACCTATATCCTCATCTCTTTTTATATAACATTTTCTTCCAAAGATTCTAAAATATCTAACTGTAGGAATATGACCGAACCATAGCTCATAAGGGGTCTTATTGAAATCACCTATTATATGCACTTGAGTGAATGTGTATATAGCAGTGCTAATAGCTTCTCTCTAGAAGATATGCAGAACATTTCCTTTAATCAACATTGTTCTAGAAACATCCAAAACTGTTATGTTCTTCCTTTCAACAACTCCATTCTACTGAGGGGTTCTCAAAGCAGATAACCATCTTCTGATTCCATGCTCTTCACAAAAGGAATTAAACTCATCGGAGGTAGATTCTCCACCTCTGTCAGACCTCAGACACTTCAGCTTCAATCTTGTCTCTATCTCCACTTTAGCTTTGAATATTTTGAATTTCTCTAGTGCTTCAGATTTATCCCTTAGAAAAGTATCCCACATCATTCTAGAATAGTCATCAATCAGCAACATAAAGTATATGTCTCCCTGCAAGCTTCTCACCCTAATAGATCCATATAAATTAGTATGCACAAGATCTAATAATACATTAGATGTATACAATTTTATCTTGAATGAAATTCTTGTTTTCTTTCTCGGTTGACATTTTTTACATACCGGACTAGTAGGTTTTACTATATTATGCAGATCTCTAATAGCTTGAGTATAACTTATCCTAATCGCGCAATCAAAGTTAACATGACACATCTCTCTATGCCACAACCAACTCATCAATCTAAGCAATCAAACAACTTTTCTCACTAGAATTCAAATGAATGATATTACCTTTAGTCTTAGTACCTGATGCAATCTCTATACTGAAGCTATTCAAGGTCTTAAATTTCTCATTCTTAAATTGTAAAACATATCCCTTATCAACCATCTGTCCAACACTCAAAAGATTATGCTTCAGACCTTCAACATATACAACATCATTAGTATTATACTTACCATCAAGAGAAATAGAACCTCTACCACAAATTACACAACCTTTATTGTCTCCAAATATCAATACACCACCATCATACTTCTCCATATTCACAAATTTACCTTTATCTCTTGTCATGTGATGTGAACAACCACTGTCAATCACCCATTCATCTTTCTCATCAATCTTAGTAGCCAAATCTTTCTCTTTAACAATATAGCTTGTAGAATCAGTAGATACTAGATCATCTTCCTTGATAGCAATGAACACAAATTCATCTTCAGAATTCCCTTTCCCAAACTCCTCATCGGTCACACCTTCATCAGTATCATAATAACATTTCTTTTGATATCTATACTTTTGATTAGGCTTGTAAGGCTTATCATTCTTTAAGAATATTTCAGCTCTTTCAAGACACCTAGAAGCAAAATAACCAATCTTATTACATGAAAAATATTTCAAAGGTAACTTCCCTTCATACTTACCAACTCCCTTAGGCAATCTTCTATCAACCAGTGCTTCAAGCTCTTCCAATTATCTATCTTGTTCATCCTTCTCACTCATTTCTCTTTCATATCTGGATATCCTAGTTAAACTTTCTCCCGAATCATACTTTTGCTTCCTAGATATGATAGCTTTAAGTGTAGTCTCAGTTTTACGATGTGATTCTGGTGCAGTCATCGATTAGGAGGGACCTCAAAGAGATCAATCTGAACTAGTCGGCAAGAGTAAACACAACGGAAACACAATGATATGATGGAGGCAATGCAGAATAAAATGTATTATATCATGAAAACTAATTACAATCAACTGGTAACATCTGGGTTATAGAAACCAGCTCACTGGCCTACTAAAACATGCTCAATTATAGAATAGGTCACAACTAGGACCTCAAATCTTAAGATCTAGCTTCTATGTTTTTTCTACCACCTTTGATCTACTTTCTAATTCTTAATTAAAATTATTTATACCATCTAAGGGATCCAGTCAGCCCAAAAGGGGATCAAATACCAAAGAACAAGACCTAACATATAAAAACAACAAGGTCGGCCCCTGCCAAAGAAATTCCTTTGGAAAATCCAAAGGATGAAGTGTAGTTCAAAGGGAAGGTTGGCCACACACCAAGGAATATCAAAATCAATTCTCAAGGCTCTGCAAGCTACGGAAGGGATCCAATAGATCACTAATGCAAATAGGTCAAGGCAACTGGTACCAAAAAACTATCTTAGAAATCCATAGTGATTTGCCAAAAAATGATCCAAATGCTCTGTAGTTTGGGAATAAGGTAGATGATCAGGTCCTCAAGGAAAATCCAACTCCTCAAGATCTGGTGAGCCAGAATGAAATGTTGCAACTACAAAATAGAAAGAAAAATAGAAAGGAAAAAATTTTGGATGATGCAAGATTGCCAAGAACCAGGAATGTTCCTGCATTAGACATCCAGGGTTGTTGAAAAAGTGAGTCTCTCACTTTGCTGGGGTTAGAGGAAGACCAAGGTAGTCTACCTCTACTTGAGAAATCCAAGATGAATCTTTGACCAACATGCCTTTCCACTTCACAATATAATCCTTATACTCATTTCTCCAAGTAATATGCCCAATCCTACTATCCTTAGTGTCTTCAATATTATTTGGTTCCTTCTAGGGCAACTATTCCTCCAAGTCTGCAATACTGTCCTCATTGAATTCTAGTTCATGATACTGATGTAGTTTACAATGTTGAATATATGTGAAATACTCAGACTATCTGGTATCTCCACTTCATATGCATTTCTAGAACTGAACTTTCTCAAAATCTTGCAAGGCCCAAACTTTCTCATCTAAATCTTGTTAGAAGTTCCAATCGGGAATCTTTCTTTTTTTAGATATACCATCACTTCATCAGCAACTTCAAATTTCATATGTCTTCTCTTCTCATCTCCTTTCTCCTTATACTTGTTGTTCATGTCCTCCAAATGTTGCTTAACTTGAATATGTAAGTCCTTTATGTGATCTGCAAATTCTCTTGCTTCTAAACTTCTGGAGTCTTCACTACTAATATCTCTCAATTCTGATATACCTCTAGGGTGTGCTTCAGTAACAATCTCAAAAGGTGTCATTCTGGTACTCCTGTTTACTGAATTATTGTAGGCAAACTCTTCTTGTGCAAGAATCAAATCCCAACTTCCGGTTTTGTCTCCAACTAAGCATCTTAATAAATTTCCCAAGCTCTGGTTAACTACTTTTGTTTGTCCATTAGTCTGTGGGTGAAAATTACAATTGAAATTCAAATTTGGCTTCATCTTATTCCAAAGTGCTCTCTAAAAATAACCAATACATTTGGTATCTCTAGCTGAAACTATGCTCTTAGGTAATCCATGCAATCTCACCACTTCCTTGAAAAATACGTCAGCTATATGCACTGCATTTGATGTCTTCTTACAAGGTATGAAATGAGTCATCTTCAAGAATCTAGCCACTACCACAAATATAGAATCATTCCCTCTCTTTGTTTTAGGCAATCCAAGTATGAAATTCATGCTTATATCCTCCCAAGGTCTCTCTAGTACTATCAAAGGATTATACAATCCCATAGTATAACTACTACCTGTATACACATAAAATTGGCTATGGTCAATTAAATAAATATTTTATATTTATTTAATAATTATTCTTCTATTAAATAGTTAATTTGAAAAGATTAAATTATTTAATTCATTCTTCTATTAGATAATTAAAACAATTTAATAATTAATTCATTTAGCCTTTCTTCTAATCAATTTAAATTTTTAATATTTAATGATTATTCTTCTATCCACTATCCTATAGTCTTCTTAATTAAATAAATTTTAATTATTTAATCTCCCTTTTCCAACTCTCCCTCATCTCCACATCACTTCTTCTTTGCCAACTCATCCATCATGTGGCTAAATATATTAATATATCATTGTCTTCAACAGATTTCATTCTCCAAATAATGTATGCGTACACACATTCGTCAACCTCCCTATATTCTCTCCAACCTTCCTACATATTTGGAGGAAGTTGAGTCCACTTGTCCTCTTATCCCTAAATTTTCTCCAACTATCCTATATTCTCTTAGTCTTCATTCTCAGTCAAGGTGAGATGAATCACACTTGCCTTCTCTTTCCACCTTTTCCTCCATCATGTAGGAGTAGGAAGAACATCTTCCACTTTTCTCTCTCAAATCAAAACCTCTTCCTCATAGCCATTCAAAATTCCAAGATTTGATCATGACTGTTGATCTCTTCCACCTAAGCTTATGTACTCCAAAAACTATAAATAGAGGTCTCTTAATCCATTTTTTAAACTAATAGTCTAATAGCTAATCTTACAATCATTCTAGGAGTCTTTATCTTCCATCCGTGAGTTTGAGTTTGAAGAAAATAGAATTTTTAGAGTTTTGAGCATAAATCATTTTCATAGCATGCTAGCTTAATATCTTTTACATACCACAGTATTAGTTACTATCAGTCCATTCTTCATATGCCATCTTGGAAGCTACCAATGCTTTCTGAGAGCAAAATATTTTGCAACCAAGAACAGTGGAGTCAGGATACAATGAGGTGTAAATCATGGAAGGTATAATCTTGTTTATTTTGTTTATTTCATGTTACTTCATTGGTTGAAGCTAAGTTTCATGTATATTTCTTTTATAGTTTAGGATGGACTAATAAGTTTCAGGATAGTTTTTTGGAGTTCAAGTTTAGCCTCAACACTACCTTTTGCAACTTGACAAACTCTACAACTTTGTACAAATTTCCTAACATCCTTATGAATCTGGGGCCAAAAGTAATGCTCACTCACCAATGCTATTGTTTTGTCAACACCAAAGTGTTTGGCTAATCCTCTACTATGCTTCTCCTTTATCAAATTCTCCCTCATACAACTCTTAGGTATGCACAATTGAACTCCTCTGAATAACATCCCATCCTAAATGAATTAATCAAACCACTTGCTTTTGTCTACTGTAACTGGTTCTCTACATGCTCTCCAAGGTTCTGCAAAATCCGGGTTATCATCATACAAGGTCTTCAAGTCCTCAAATCCTAATACTTTCACTGTCATCTCTTTCACCAAATTCATTCTTCTACTCAATGCATCAACAACTTTGTTAGATTTCCCTTTTCTATGCTTCAACACAAAGGTGTAACTCTACAAGAAATTTACCCATCTCATATGTCTCTGATTCAACTTACTCTAACTGTTAAAATACAGCAAGGCTTGATGATAAGTATACAACACAAAATACTTAGGCAACAAATAATGTCTCCACTTCTTCAAGGCTTTAACTATGGTGTAAAATTCCTGATCATACACTGAATATCTTCTCTGGGCATCATTCAATTTCTCATTGAAATAAGCTACTGCTCTCCCTTCCTGACTCAAGAATACTCCTATTGCTATTCTACTTGCATCACAATCCACTTGAAACACTTTGTTGAATCTTGTAAAGATAACATAGGCTGCATAGTCACTTTCCACTTCAGTAGTTCAAAACTTTTGTTTGCTTTGGTTGTCCACTTGAATTCCTTCCTATCTCCCCTCATTGTCCCAGTCAAGGATTACAAACTGAACTAAAATTTATGATAAACTTCCGGTAGAAACTAGCCAATCCATGAAATGATCTTACCTCTCCAATATTTTTTGATGTAGGCCATTCAACAATTTTTTTTACTTTCTCAAGGTCCATCTTCAAACCATCCTCAGATATCACAAATCCCAAATAGACTAACTCTTCCTTCATGAAAGTACACTTCTTAATGTTTATCAGCAACTTTTCTTCTCTCAACCTCTACAAAACTTGTCTTAAATGCAACAAATGCTCCTCTTTTGTCTTACTGAAAATCATAATGTCATCCAAATTACAATAACAAACTTACCCAAGAATTTCTTCAATACCTAATTAATGAACCTCATGAAAGTACTTGGTGCATTATTCAATAAAAAAGGCATCACCAACCATTCATATAGTCCTTCATTTGTCTTGAATGTTTTCTTCCTCTCATCTCCTTCTCTGATTCTGATATGATGATATCCACTCTTCAAGTCTATCTTTGTGAAGTATTTGGATCCACTCAAATAGTCCATTATGTCATCCATCCTAGGTAAAGGAAATTGATATTTCACTGTGATCTTGTTTATTGCTCTAGAATCGGTAGAAATCCTCCATTCTCCATTTTTCTTAGGTGCTAATACTATTGGTACTACATAAGGACTCAAACTTTCTTTGATCAAACCTTTATTCAACAATTCTTGCACTTGTCTATTCAATTCTTTATTCTCTACCGATGTCATCTGGTGTGTAGCTTTCTTAGGAAAACTAGCTCTGGGAATCAAGTCCATGCAATGACTGATTCTTCTCATAGGTGATAATGTTAGGAAACTCATAGATACTGAGAGGGGGGGGGCGTGAATCAGTATCTAACCAGTAATTAGAATTTCTCAACTTAAAACATGCAGAACATATTGTAACAGTGTATCGGTATGCAAGAAATAATGCAATAAATAGAAATGAAAGAAACCACATGAAAATCACACCATAACACATTGATTTAACAAGGAAACCCAGTGTGGGAAAAACCTCGATGGGATTTGTGACCCACAATATTCACTTAGTGGCCAATAAGAGAATATTACTTGCAATAGGGGCCTACACATGCAGGAAGGCCAAGTGCCTAGAGGTCACTACTCAAATGGGAAGTCTCACTGACTTACAATGTGGATTATACAAATCCAATAACTTGTACTACTTTATAATAGCATCTTCAATGCCAAATTCAGTACCAGTTTCTACTCTATTCTTTACATATACCCTTTAACCTATATTTCACATAATAGGTCTGCCTAATCCTTTTTTTCTTTCTTACAAAAATGTCCTACAATGACTTCTTATATATATGTCATTTTACAATGATATCAAGTCGGCGTACAAAGTTTTTCAAATAATAAACAAAATATAATATATCAAAAATCATGTCGGCCTCTATGCCAGTATGATTCCTTTCTCTATGCCAGTGTCGGTGTTCTAAGTGCTGCTATAGAGTGTGTTCTGTTGATGCTGGTGTAATGCCTTGCTAGTGTAATGCCTTGTCGGTGCCATAGGATTGTAAGGTTGCCATCAATGACAAAACCTTCAATCACATACAATGTCTCATTGGAGTGTGCATATGCCAACAGATAATCCATCAAGAACATTATCTAATATGATGTCTTCATTCTCTAACAACAACTCTTTCATCTCTTCGGGTTGTTCTTCTTCATGCTCTAGATTTTCAGTCTTCTTATGAACTAAGGCGAAACACACATTGTCATGCTTATTCCATCTAGGAATTTCCTTTCATCCACCAAACAAATCCTAGCATTTGTGTAGACTTCACTCTTCAAAGGCTCCTCCAAGGGCAACAAGGTTTTCTTCATCCCATTGACCACAATAGTGTATTTATTCTTTCTCCCATCATGTATTGCTTGTCTATCAAACTGCCAAGGTCTATCCAACAAAAGGTGACAAATATTCATAGGCATAATATCACACAAGACTTCATCATGATAATTCCCAATTTTCAATTTCACCAAACATTTCTCACTTACCAACAACTTATGTTAATCCTAAATCCATGCTATCTGATATGGCTTAGGGTGTTTCAATCTTTCCAAATTCAACTTATTCGCCATCTCTTCTAAAACAAGTTTGTCTAAAATACCACTATTAATAACAACTTTACAGCACTTACCAGATACCTTACATCTGGTCTTGAACAAATTTCTTCTTTGCAAGGGCTCTTCATCTCCTCTTGTATGACACAAAGTTCTCCTCATCATTGATGGTTCTCCATCTTCTGGTTTGTTAGTTGATCTGGTGGGCCTTTCTTCCACCATTGTTGTTCTCCTAGTATTCTCTCCCTTCTTACACTCAAAAGAATGATGTCCTTCTCCTCCACACTTAAAGAAAGTTCCTCTAAACACTCTGTTATCTTGTCTTCTATCATCTTTTCCAAAATTTTCACTCCAGTAGCCATCTGGTTCTCTCCTCTGGTAGAAATTTCTATCATCCTTTCAGTATGAATTACCTTCTTTTCTTATTTCCTTGTCCTTGTTCTAATTTGTATAGGTTCCTCTTCCTCTAGTATATCATCTTCCTCCCTAAAATATTCCTCCAGAAAACCTTCCTTCTCTACCTCTCTGTCTCTTCTCATGTCTTTTGTTCAGCTTCTCTTCTGCTTTTAGGAATACTGATAAGCCTCTTCAACACTGTGCAACTTGATCAAACTGATTTCATCTTGTATAGACATCTTGAATCCATTCAAATATCTTGCAACTTGTTCAACCTCATCATCAACATGTTTAGATCTGATATTAAACTTACAAAATGCTTCAGTATACTCCTTCACACTAGATTCATCCTACTTCAGATTCTACAACTTCTAAAATAGATTCAGTTGATAATCAGCCAACATAAATTTTGATTTTATCTTAGCAACCATCTGATCTCGTATTTTGATCTTCCCTTTAACTCTTCTCTATATATCAACCTGCAAATGCTCCAACCAAAGAGATGCATGTCCTTTCAAACAGGTACAGGCATATTTTACCTTTCTTTCCTCTGCAATGTTCTCAAAATCAAAACATTTCTCTATCTCCAAGATCTAATCCATCAATTCATCTAAATCTGACTTTTCATCATATTCTATCATATTCTAGTGGGGTAAAATGAGGTTTAGTATTCACCCTACTCAAAACGCTCAAAAAACTCTCTTCATTCGGATCAATTGCCGGTGGGTTTACTTGTTCTATTGGGGCTTCTTCTTCTTCTTCACTTACATCTTCAATATGTCAGCCTCTTCTCTATGTCATCTCAATAACTTCCAATTGGGCTAAAATTCATCACAACATGGCATGCATTCCCACATGCTCCACCATTCCTATTTCCACTTTGCACCATCTTCATGTTAGTCCTCTATAGCTCCAGGTTAGATCCATAGTTTGCCACCTTGCAATAAAATTCTCAAGACAACGCAATATCCAGCACAAAAGATCACTCTAATACCACTTGGTTTAGTCACTGGTTAGGAGGGATCTCAAAGAGATCAATCTGGACTGGTAGTCAAGAGTAAACACAAGGGAAACACAAGGATATGATGCAGGAAATGCAAAACAAAATAAATTATATAATGAAAAATTATTACAATCAACTAGTAACATCTAGGTTATAGAAACTGTCTCACTGGCCTACTAAAACATGCTCAGTTATAGAATAGGTCACAACCAAAACCTCAAATCTTAAGATCTGGCTTCTATGTTCTATCTACCACCTTTTGTCTGCATTCTAATGTTTAGTTACAATTATTTATATAATCCAAGTGATCTAGTTGGCCTAAAAAGGAATCAAATGTCGAAGAACAAGACCTAACATTTAAAACCAACAAGGTCGGCCCCTGCAAAATAAATTCCTCAGTAAAATCCAAAGGATGAAGTGCAGATCAAAGGGAAGGTCGGCCACATGCCAAGGAACATCAAAATCAATGCTCAAGGATCCACAAGCTACAAAACAGATCTAGTAGATCAATAATACAAATAGGTCTAGGCAACCAGTACTAAAAAAATCTCTCAAAAACAAGTAGTGATAACTTGCTGAAAAATTATCCAAATGCTCTACGGTTTGGAAATAAGGTAGATGATCAATTCCTCAAGAAAAACCCAACTCCTCAAGATCCAGTGAGCCAATTCCAGAAAATTCAGAATGAAATGTTGAAACTGCAAAATAGAAAGCAAAATACAAAGGAAATATTTTGGGTTGATGCAAGATTGCCAAGAACCGAGGATG
Source organism: Cryptomeria japonica (assembly GCF_030272615.1). Taxonomy (NCBI): domain Eukaryota; kingdom Viridiplantae; phylum Streptophyta; class Pinopsida; order Cupressales; family Cupressaceae; genus Cryptomeria; species Cryptomeria japonica. The sequence goes on along the minus strand of NC_081412.1, from coordinate 196,643,784 downwards.
CTCCTGCATCAGATTCACCAAGTTTACTCAACTCAAAAGCAACAAGCTTATCGACTAGAATATCTCTCGTCACAGTTGTCACAATTTGGATCTCATCAATAGCAACAACTTTATGTTTATAAGCAGGAGGCAAGGATCTCAACACTTTAGCCAAAATCTCATCTTCTTCAAGAGCTCCACCAGCACACCTAATGTTTAGCACAAGATCATTCACGTTAGCCATAAAGGATGAAATATTCTCATCTTCTCCCATTTTCAACATCTCATACTTTCCTTTCAAGGTCTACAATTTAACAACTTTCACATGTTTATCTCCTTCATACAAGGTTTGACACTTCACCCAAATCTCATGTGCACTCTGCAATCCCAACACATTAGTCATCTTTGCATCAATCAAGGCACTCAACAATGCTTCCTTATCTCTTATATTCCATTAAGCATCTTTGATCTCACCTGTAGTAACAGGACTATTCGGAGGAACAATGTATGCATTCTTTGTGATCTTCCAATAATCTTCTCCAAGATAGTTCAAGGATATATAAAGTAATTAGTTCCACCAAATCTCAAATTCTCCTTGAATACAACAATTGCCATCCCCAATCTCCCCAAGTGATCAATCTTCTTCTAGAGGATCTAGCTCTGATACCAATTGTTGATAGCAAGACAACAACAATGTAGGAAAATTTAGAGGGGGGGTGAATCAGTTTTCACCAAACTCAACCATATTAACCTTAACTTTAGATCTTATTAAGAACAATAATAGCAATTATAAATGTTGGCATTTGATCATTTCGTCTGAACTATTAATTGTTTGTTTGCTTGATGCAACCGGTACATGTCTATTTTGTAAAGAGATTAGATTGTTGTTGAATGACTATGTTGTATGTTGTCATTGATGGCAACTATGTTCATACAGTCATATGAATCCTATAGTTCACCTGGTAAGGCTTAACTGATAAGAAAAGTCAGTTTAATCAAAACTGGTATTTAGGAATTCAATCAGTAAAAGACAGACAATATTATATTCTGACAATCGTTCCATGAAATTTATGAAGAATGAGCTGATGCAGTTTGGCAACAACAATGAATACTAGTAGATGAAGTCATGTTCATGACCACATGTGGTGATTCGATTAGGTGAATGAGATTTGATTGACAGAGTAGGTATTCTGACTAAGACTCAATTGGTAGTGATGAAAACCACTCAGATCAGTCAAATGACACAGAATTAAATTTGTTATGTTGGTGGTCAACATAACTAAAACATGCAATGCAAGATTGTCAAGATACATTGAACCTAGGGAATTGTTTCAAGGTTCTAGAAAACCTAATAATATTTTTAAGATGTTTGATGAGGTATGAAGGGATATATGAGTAAGAGCTTGAATGTATGAAAGATCATTTAGCAAATTTTGTATTTCTGATAGTGCGGTGAGCAGAGGAGATCTGAGATGAAGCATATGTGATGTTGTAATGTTTATAAGTGGATCTTATCAGACACTCATGGTGTTATACTGAGATCATTTGTACTTGTCATCTCCCTAACAGTTGCAACTACAAAATCCTCTCACAAGGTCACTCCTAACAAGTTGCAATCGGATCCTAACAGGTCTGATCATTAAGTCCTCTAACCAGCTGACACATTAACTTGTGTTTACAAATCTTGGTAACTTGGGTAGCTCCTAACATGGATGGTCCTCATAGGCCTTTTTGTAAAGCTCTTAATCAGGCTTAGATACTCCTAACAGGTTGTGCCACTAACTGGGTGTTGTAGACCTTTACAAGTCAAATCTCTATACTGCAAATAGTGGATCTTTGTCGGTACTAACTCCCACCATGGTTTTTCCCATTTGGGTTTTCCATGTATAAACTCTTGTGTCATGTGGTTTATGCTTTATGTGGTGATTGCTTACTTGCTGTTATTTCATATATGCCTATTGAGTTTTAAGTTGGTGAAATTGATAATCAGATTTGTAATGTTTTCTACTTGCACTGATTCACCCCCCCTCCTAGTGCCTTATAAGTTCATCAATTGGTATCAGAGAAACATGAGATGTATGAGCATGAGTAGGTCAAATGGGTCAAATCATTGAAGGAGCTCCAGACTCAACTAATTCCTAAAGTGGAAATTTTACAATGAGCAAACAAGGAGCTGGAGGCTATTTTGGCTACACCTAAGATGAGCACAATTGATGCAATGGAGGAATTAGTAGGGTAGATAAAGGCACACGTTGAGATTACCGACACACTGCTACAGACATGGGATAATGATTTAAAATAATTGAAGTTTCATTTCAGTGATTCTTTTTCTAAAATTGCTTTGTAGAAACTTTATGACTCTTATATCTATATATGCTCTGATGCAAATTTTTATGTAAAATGTATATATCTTTCATGTATTTTACTTCTTTATTTGGCATTATTGTCAAAGGGGGAGTAATAGTTAAGAGTTAGTCAAAATTTTGTATGTAATGTAAAGGGGGAGTACATGTCATTTAGTCAATTTTTGTATTGCACACTTAGTTTAATTTTTTTTTTCCCAAGTGTTGCCATGAATGCCGAAGGGGGAGATTTTTGGCATTTGGTTTGAATCGGTAATTGCTTGTTTGCTTGATGCAATTGGTACATGTTTGTTTTATAAAGAGATTAGATAGTTATTTGATGACTATGTTTCTATAGTCATCTAAGTCCTACAGGTCAATTGTTAAGAAGAGATAGTTTTATCAGAACTGGTATTTAGGACTTTAACCGATAAAAGATAGATAGTGTTATATTCCAACAATCGGTACAGGAAATTTATGAAGAATTAGTTGATGCGGTTTGGCAACAATAATGAAGACTAGTAGATGAAGTCATGTTCATGACTGCATGTGGTGATTCAACCAGGTGAACAAAATTTGATTGACAGAATAGGTATTTTGACTGAGACTTAACCGATAGTGATGAAAATCACTCAGATCAGTAAAACGGCATCGAATTAGATTTGTTGTCAGTGGCTGACATAACTAAAGTGTGCAATGCAAGATTGTCTAGATACATTGAACCTCAGGAATTGTTGATGATATGATGAATCAATAAGGATCTGGTCAACTACTGAGAGGGGGGGCAAATCAGTAGATAGAAAAAAAACTAAACTTTCACCAAACTCAAACCCAACTCATAAATCAATCATTGAACTAATCAGTTTAAACATTGTACCATAAAATGCAACTACACTATCATGTTTACCAGCTAACTAGAGTACCAATATAACAGTGTAACAGATCTCAAACTCGCATACCATTAAACCAAAACATCAAACCACTTTACTAACATTAGTAATATCTCATTTTAGATCACTTTTGGTCATCTAAACATATCTAAGTGGCTTTACCAGCTAAACATATTAACCATATCAAAACATAACCACAAAATCATTCACCACTTGACACAATGATTTTTGATATGGAAATCCAAATGGGAAAAACCACGGTGGGGATGAATACCCACAATTATTTTGAACTCTTCTGAAGTTGGCCCTGTTAGGAGCCAAGACTTGTTAGAAGCTTTACAAAAATGTCCTATTAGGAACAGATCTAGTTAAGGACCACCCACTTAAGGGATTGACTACAATACCCTGTTAAAGGCCATACCCTATTAGGAGTAACCTCGATAGAGGATTTCAATTCCAAGCTAATGGATCACTTGGTTAGAGGATTTAGAAAGCACCAAGCTTGTTAAAGCCTACCTGGTTAAGGGATTTAATTGTTGTAACTGTTAGAGAACAATAGGGTCTTTGATGATTTGGTAATAGCACTACTCTTCTTAATCAGATCCTTTTATGCTCCTATCTACCTTCAAAACATTTTGTAGATACTCCTTGTGGTTCAAAAATCATTCACACTACCACACTTAACCAATTTTCCAATAACATTATAAAACAACTCATCGACCTTATAAGAAATACAATAGGTCGGTAACATAGCACAAAACCTAAGATCTCATAGAGATTACAAACATATCAGTTCAAACATGACTGTTTGATTACATAGCAATTAGCTACACATTGTTCAAGACAAATTTGACCATTCTTGGATCACTGCACATTGGATCCTGTAACTCATCATGCGTTATTCACTTCATGCTATACATTTGTTCACTCCCAAGATAAAACAATTGTCTCTACACATCAAAACCACTTGAAAATCATCATGTGCATCATGCATACATGGCATCTCCATCTCCGATCAACATTTGATCATAGATCAACACAACTGATTCAGCAAGCTCCATCGGTAAGGGTTATCGGTTGATCATTCTGCTTGAATAACAATTTTGGTTTCCTTCATTGCTCTACTACCGATTGCCATACAAATCCATCACTACCGGTTGCTATTGACATCAATGACAACACTATACTTCATTAATGCAATCTTCATGCAATGCCAACAATTGTTTCAAGGTTCTAGCCAACCTAATAATGTTTTTAAGATGTGTGATGAGGTATGAAGGGATATATGAGTATGAGCTTTAATGTATGAAAAATAATTTAGCGAATTTTGTATTTCTAATAGTGCGGTGATCGGAGGAGTTCTGAGGTGAAGTATATGTGATGTTGTAATATTCTGAAGTGGATCTTATCAGACAGTGATGGTGTTATACTAAGATCATTTGTACTTGTTGTCTTCCTAACAGTTTCAGCAAGGAAATCCTTTCACAAGGTCACTCCTAACAGGTTGCAATCGGATCCTAACAGGTCTAATCCTTAAATCCTTCAACCAGATGACACATTAACTTGTGTTTGCAAATCCCAGTAACTTGGGTAGCTCCTAACAAGGTTGGTCCTCATAGGCCTTTTTTTAAAGCTCTTAACTATTCTTAGACACTCCTAATAGGGTGTTCCCCTAACCGGGTGTTGTAGACCTTAACCTGTCAGATCTCTATACTACAAATAGTGGATCTTTGTGGGTACCAACTCTCACCATGGTTTTTCCAATTTGGGTTTTCCACGTATTATGTCTTGTATCATGTGGTTTATCATTTATGTGGTGATTGCTTACTTGGTGTTATTTCTTATATGCCTATTGAGTTTTAAGTTGATGAAATTGATAATCAGATTTGTAATGTTTTTACTTACATTGATTCACCCCACCTCTCAGTGCCTTATAAGTTCATCAATTGGTATCAAAGCAACTTCAGATGTATGAATATGAGCAGTTCAAATAGGTAAAATCATTGAAGGAGCTCTAGACTCAACTAATTCCTAAAGTGGAAATTTTACAACGAGCATACAAGAAGTTGAAGGCTATTTTAGCTACACCTGAGATGAGCACATTTGATGCAATGGAGGAATCAGCAAGGCAAATAAAGACACATGTTGAGATTACTGGCACTCTGTTAGAGACATGGGATAATGACCTAAAATAGTTGAAGTTTCATTTCAGTGATTCTTTTCTAGAATTTCTTTGTAAAAAATTTATGACTCTTATATCTATGTATGCTCTGATGCAAATTTTGATGTAAAATATATATATATCTTTCATGTATTTTACTTCTTTATTTCGGCTTTTTGTCAAAGGGGGAGTAATAGTTACAAGTCAGTCAACATTTTGTATGTAATGTAAAGGGGGAGTAATAGGAGTAATTGCTAAGGGGGAGTACATGTCATTTAGTCAATTTTTGTATTACACACTTAGTTGAATTTTTTTTTTCCTAAGTGTTGCCATCAATGCCAAATGGGGAGATTGTTGGCATTTGTTCTGGGCCGGTAATTATTTGTTTGCTTGATGCAATAGGTACATGTTTGTTTTGTAAAGAGATTAGATTGTTGTTTGATGACTATGTTGTGTGTTGTAATTGATGGAAACTATGTTTCTACTATCATGTGAGTCTTACACGTCAACCGGTAAGGCTTAATCAATAAGGAGAGACAGTTTTATCAAATCCGGTATTTAGGACTTCAAAAGTAAAAGACAAACAATATTATATTCTGACAACCAGTACAAGAAATTTATGAAAATCAGTTGATGTGGTTTGGCAGGAACATTGAAGACTAGTAGATGACATCATGTTCATGACTACATGTGGTGATTCAATCAGGTGAACAAGATTTGATTTATAGACAAGGTATTCTAACTTAGACTTAATCGGTAGTGATCAAAATCACTTAGATCGGTAAAATGACATAGAATTAGATTTGTTATGTCGATGGCTGACATAACTAAAGCGTGCAATACAAGATTGTCTAGATACATTGAACCTAGGGAATTGCTTCAAGGTTCTAGCCAACCTAATAATGTTTTTAAGATGTGTGATGAGGTATGAGGGGATATATGAGTATGAGCTTGAATGTATAAAATATCATTTAGCAAATTTTGTATTTCTCATAGTGTGGTGATCAAAGTAGTTCTGAGATGAAGTATATGTGATGTTTTAATGTTTTGAATTGGATCTTATCAAACACTGATGGTGTTATACTAAGATCATTTGTACTTGTTGTATCCCTAACAATTGCAGCAAGAAAATCCTCTCACAAGGTCACTCCTAATAGGTTCCAATCGGATCCTAACAGGTCTAATCCTTAAATCCTTCAACCAGATGACACATTAACTTGTGTTTGCAAATCCCAGTAACTTGGGTAGCTCCCTACAAGGTTGGTCCTCACAGGCCTTTTTGTAAAGCTCTTGAGTCTTAACCGAGCTTATACACTCCTAACAGGGTGCACCCCTAACCAGGTATTCTAGACCTTAACCTATTAGATCTCTATACTACAAATAGTGGATCTTTGTGGGTACCAACTCCCACCATGGTTTTTCCCATTTGGGTTTTCCACATATAAGCTCTTGCATTATGTGGTGATTGCTTACTTGGTGTTATTTCTTATATGCCTATTGATTTTTAAGTTGGTGAAATTGATAATCAGATATATAATGTTTTTACTTGAACTGATTCACCCCACCTCTCAATGCCTTATAAGTTCATCAATTGTTATCAGAGCAACTTGAGATGTATGAACATGAGCAGGTCAGACGGGTAAAATCATTAAAGGAGCTCCAGACTCAACTAATTCCTAAAGTGGAAATTTTACAACGAGCATACAAGGAGTCAAAGGCTATTTTGGCTACACTTGAGATGAGCACAATTGATGCAATGGAGGAATTAGTAGGGCAGATAAAGACACATGTTGAGATTATCGGCACACTGTTAGAGATAGGATAATGATCTAAAATAGTTGATGTTTCATTTCAGTGACTCTTTTTCTAAAATTTCTTTGTAAAAACTTTATGACTCTTATATCTATATATGCTCTGATTCAAATTTTGATGTAAAATGTATATATCTTTCATTTATTTTGCTTATTTATTTGGAATTGTTGTCAAAGGGGGAGTAATAGTTAAGAGTCAATCAAAATTTTATATGTAATGTAAAGGGGGAGTAATAGTAGTAATTGCTAAGTGGGAGTACATGTCATTTAGTCAATTTTTGTATTGCACACTTAGTTGACAATTTTTTTTCCTAAGTTTTGCCATCAATGCCAAAGGGGGAGATTGTTGTCATTTGGTATGAACCGGTAATTGTTTGTTTTCTTGATGCAACTGGTACGTGTCTAGTTTGTAAAGAGATTAGATTATTGTTTGATGATTGTGTTGTATGTTGTCAATGATGGCAACTATGTTTCTACAGTCATCTGAGTCCCATAGGTCAACCAGTAAGGCTTAACCGATAAGCAAAGACCGTTTTATCAGAACCGGTAAAAGATAGATAGTATTATATTCTAACAACTAGTACAAGAAATTTATGAAGAATAAGTTGATGTGGTTTTGCAGCAACAATGAATAATGGTAGATAAATGCATCTTCATGACCACATGTGGTGATTCAACCAAGTGAATGAGATTTTATTGACAAAGCATGTATTTTGACTGAGGCTTAATTGGTAATGATGAAAATAACTCAGATCGGTAAAACAACATAGAATTAGAATTGTTATGTCAGTGGCTGACATAACTAAAGCATGCAATGCAAGATTTTCTAGATACATTGAACCTAGGGAATTGTTTCAAGGTTCTATCTAACCTAATAATGTTTTTAAGATGTGTGATGAGGTATAAAGGGATATATGAGTATGAGCTTGAATGTATGAAAGATCATTTAGTGAATTTCAAATTTCAGATAGTGCGGTGATCAGAGGAGTTCTGAGATGAAGTATATGTGATGTTGTAATGTTATTAAGTGGATATTATTAGATATTGATGGTGTTATACTAAGATCATTTGTACTTGTTGTCTCCCTAATAGTTGTAGCAAGAAAATCCTCTCACAAGGTCACTCCTAATAGGGTGGAGTCAGATCCTAACAGGTCTGATCATTAAATCCTCTAATCAGGTGACACATTAACTTGTGTTTGCAAATCCCAGTAACTTGGGTAGCTCCTAACAGGGCTGGTCCTCACATGACTTTTTGTAAAGCTCTTAATCAGCCTTAGACACTCCTAATAGGGTGTGCCCCTAACCAAGTGTTGTAGACCTTAATCAATCAGATCTCTATACTATAGATAGTGGATCTTAGTGGGGACTAGCTACCACTATTTTTTTTCCCATTTGGGTTTTCCACATATAAACTCTTGTGTCATGTGGTATATGCTTTATGTGGTGATTGCTTACTTGGTGTTATTTCTTATATGCCTATTGAGTTTTAAGTTGGTGAAATTTATAATTAGATTTGTATTGTTTTTACTTGCATTGATTCACCCCGCCTCTCAATTCCTTATAAGTTCATCAATAAACACCACATCAACAACACATATAACACAAGGATTTTTTACAAGTAAATCTCAGTCAAGGGAAAAACCATAGTGGGAACCTGCATACAATATGATGATACTCTATAGTAGTATGTGTAAATATTACAATGGGGAATGCACATGCATTCAAGAACACTTCTCAAAAACAAGAAGAGCTACAACCCTGAGGAAGGGTCATTGCCTTACAGAGATCGGACAACAATATAGATTACATGAACTGAAACAATAGCATCTCCAAATGTTTGAGTACTATTCTAGTTAAGTACACTATCTCCCCAATAACTCTACTCTTCTCTTCCACACTTCTGAATGATAGATTCATTGTTCTCTCATAAAATATACTTATACAACTTGCACACTCTCACAGACATACAACTAACATGATCACAACAGATTTATATAAATCATCATCCTTAACCTTAAGGTTGACTTAACACATAAAACCTAATTATAAAATTACATGACACGATACATAAATCCATAACCGGACCAATTAAATGTCAGAAAGGACATAGCATGGACCCAAATCAAATCTTTGAACATGCTACACCATCAAATAATTTGCCAAATCATATGCAACATGCTACACCACTGAATATATCGTATAACATGAAGAATAACACCGGACCAATAAAATATTCAATATCACACACCATGATCAATGCGTACCACGAAAATGCATAGCACATGATCAGAGAACATCAACAAGCAACATGAACTCCACCGCAATCACCACAATAACTCGGATAATAAGAATCATCATTACTACATCACCGAAACTCAAGAACACCAATTGACAAACTGAAAGAGATGTTTGCAAAGTTCCAAATCATGAACCATCTGATCAGAGGACACACATGAATATCCCAATCACTCTTAAAAATATGTAACTCAAGATTAATCATTCCAGAGAAATATGGATCAAATACTACAACTCTGCAACATAGAACACTGAAAAACCAGTCCACATACCAGACCTCATAACTCAACCAAATCAACTCATAGCTTCATGAAACTCATATTGAATCAACTAGAGGTAAGTATCTCAAAACCCATTAAACTATATCAACACATCTACAAAAGATCACTAAAAACAATTCTCTGTAACACGTGAATATGTTGACATCAATGACAACAACACATTCCAACAACTCTAATATCCAAAACTTTTTGTCTTGTTCAGGATTTGATTTCCTTTCTATAGGATGAAATTTTTCTTCCTTAATAGCTCACAAGTATTTTTGCCTCCGCTTGGAGAAATTTCAGTTAGGAAGGGAATTTTTGGGGGGTTGTGATTTGATCTTATCTTGAAAACTCATCTAAATCTTGTGTGCATTCTCTGTTCTATAAAGGGAATCCCAAGACCATTTTCAAGGATTTGCTAAAACTGTAATGAATAGAAGGATAGATATAATAGTTTCAATATTTAGTCTATAAGTCTAATAAAATTGAATATAGATGTATCTTAGTTATGTGTAGCCAAATATATTATGGGAGTTATAAGCACATTATGACATTGTCTCCTGATTTTGTATTTGAATATCATATGAAATACAAAACTCAAGATGTTTGCACTCATATATTTTGGTTCTCTAAATTTGTGTTGATTCTTTATTACAATTGACGATGAATTTGGATATGTATTCAAGATTTTACATTTGAATGTCATGATGTTTCATTGAAAATATGTTAACATAAGGTGTTAATGTTGCAATAATTTGTAGATCTTATTAACTATATTGGTGAAGATATTTGTGTTTGTCTATCAAACTCTATAGCCTCAAGATTAGGCACTAGCCATAATGAAATATTTAATGATGTTGCAAACCAACCATTAAATCAAAATCTTTTAAATTTTCATTTTAGAAGTAGGTTTAGGTTTTAGTTTAGTTCTCAACTATGATTAAAAGATAACCAATCAATGATCTAGTCAATCTTTATAGAAAATCATGAAAACTTTGATTCAAATTATTGAGAATGTGTACTTAATACAATATTTAGTGTAAATTATGTTGAGCCATAATATTGAAAAGGGTTACCCCCCTTGTTTTAGCAGAGCCTAAAGTGCAGAAGGTCTTGATGGCCTTGTTTGTTGGCATTTGATCCAAGGGCATAATTATGAGATATGGGTAATTCTTAAATTCCCTTGAGCAATCAGTTGGACAATCCAACAAATCTAGCATGACTAAGTCTCCTCATTTGTATGAGAGGAAAATTCAATTCCATGTGGTGTCATTCCTTTGAGCACACATGATGACACTCCCTGCACTTAGCACTCTAGTATCTAGGTCTTGACAATCTAGTATCACTCTATGGATTTATTGTTGCTTGATCTTTTGGTTATCTCATTGTAGTTTATGTCACAGGGAAAATTTGGTATTTCTCTTATGGGTGCCTCCTTACTCTTATTGTTAGTGATTGGGGATGCTTCCTTGCTCTTTTGATGTTTTACTTATTCTTTCTCGGGCACCCTCTTTTACTTGATTGTTTCTCTTTTATGTGAGTGATGCATTGTTGGCATTTCCATCTTGTTGTGGTTTTATGACCCTTGTTGGGTTTATATGTTCATGCTGAGCATTTGCTCCATGTTTTTGTCCTATGTAAGCCTATTACTTCCCTTGTATACTTGTATACCTGTATCAGTGTTTGGGCCATGTGACTATCTCCACAAGAATGGTGAGGTGGACCTGAGGGTATCACATGGCTAGGTAGTGGGTCAAAGGACTTGGTTTGTCACTAGCTCGATGTATTCTACCTCCTTCCTCAACACTAGATTGTTCTCATTCACTTCTCTTTCTTGTTTGATGTAATCATTTATATAACAAGAAATGTATTGTATTATCGATCATGTATGTATTGAACACTCCAATTGGAGATGGATGTAATAATGGTTATTGGTTATGTATTGGTATTTCTTTATGTGCACTAGTGTTGAAATTGGGCATGATGTATGATCTCTTATGTTTCTCTATTCTTCATGTATCATCTTGAAATTATGAGAAATAAAAGTATTTAGTTAATTTTGACAAGTGATAAATGTCTAATGTTTTGATCATGTTTTTTCAATCACAACTCATATATGTTTTATTCTTGGATGTGTTAGAGGTATAATGATGTTCCAAAATATATACTCATCCATTATTAGAATTTAGTTTTCATTGAATCCACAAAAAGTATGAAATTATTATTTGATCAAATCCATAAATTTTGGATCTAAACCTTATGCCAAAAGAGATTTAGACCATATATCTAAACTTGTTGACTTAAATTCTTTTGTACCTACAAAAAAATATGCATTCAATTGTTTGGACCTAGATTTAAAATGGTGGTATTGGTAAACATCTTACAAGAGCTTGCTAAGTGAGGATCTACTCCTTCTAACAAGCCCCTAGGATATTGAGTTAATGACTTGATAGAAATAGCATGCACAAAATGTAAGGATTTCCCTAAATGAGAGAGAACATGAAATCTAAATATTTGAAATGTGATATTTAGAGTCTGGAATGTGATACAAAAGGTCTAACATGGAACTAGAGTTATAAGCTCTTTAGAGATGATAAAAGTTAGAAGGATTTGAAAAGTTACTCACTATGAATATGAATCCCTCTATAAATTTACATAATGATAGTTGAGATGCTACTAAATCTAGAAGCTTAATATATTATTGCTTGGTTTCGGGATTCCACTATGCAAGATTATGTTCACATCAATGCTTTGGATCACACTCCATGATCCATCTTCAGGATGAGAGAGTTATAGATGAATGCTAGATAGATGGAATAACATAAGAAGTAATTCCCTTTTATACATGTTTTAGATAAACTATCATGACCCATTTTAGATAAATAAGTTTTAGATTTATTTATTTTTCTAGACACTAATATTTTTTTTTTTAGGAAAAGTGGCAAGCCCCTAATATATATTAATAATAATAATAATACCTAGTTCAAGGGCTCCTACAGGAAAGAACCAGTGAAGAAAACCTCAATTCTTTGCCCGAATTACAATAAATAGAAGACTAGTGAGCTAAAGACCTACCTCTAGCAAAATATATAGTCATTACAAAATTGTCTCCCATGAGCCCCATCCGATACATGTCACATCAGATCAAATACCTCAAGAGGATGACTAACCTATTATCTACATGATAGAAAAGACTAAGAAATCATCTTATAACCCATACATTAGAAAAGGAAAAAAGCCTACACATAAAGTGAGGACTATATGGATAACATAATCGAGCTTCATAGAACAAGAGCTTACTTCGGCCTTATAATATTTAACCAAAATTGAACAAAACAATTTTGCAAAACCCTGCTCAATCTTCAAATGTCTGCACTTAGGTTCAAAAATTCTACAAGTTGACCAAAGAAAAGAAAAACAGTCTGCAGGACCCAACTCATCCTTCCATTGGGAATGCACTGGTTGAAAAATACTACAAAAAAGACCAAAAATTAGGTGAAGCAAGTACAAAACTTTACCTCATTCTTCCATTGGTTGTGAACCCATATCAGAACAATCATGAATTGTCAAAGAGGCCAAAGAAGTTGTAACTCCCTTAATAGATGTAGAAAATGATCAATGCAAATCATTTACTTGTCCAAATGCAAACCTTAGAAGTGGTGTATCATGCAAAATTTATTGCAAATCATCTTTCACCGATAGTATGTTCTATTGATTAGTAGAAGATGGACTTTCTATTCCATGGTTGTGCCCTAGAATTGCCAGAATTACATGCATCTTCCTAAAAAAATTACTCATTTATGAACTCAGAACTCTACGCGCATTCCTAACAATTAACTGGAAGGGTCTAACTTTCTGAAGAAGAAAAGAGCCTTTTATACTATCATATATCAAAATAAACTCCTCTTGACTCTGCAAAAAGTGTCTAGGAAATAACCCCCCCACATTAGCCTAGCCATTCTAAAGATCATACTCACTAATGGCCTCCAAAATTTTATTAACATCCATTAATTCTGACCTTATAGTTTTCCACACAATATTCTGCAATGGAATCCATGATTGCAGAACATCAACTACATTGGAGAGGAAAATAGATACCAGCTGAGAAGGAAAAATGAACATTTTTTCTTGGGGGAATATAATTTTATCACCAATGACTTGCTAGATACTCATCTTACAATTTTGGTAATCAATTTTAAAGACAAGACCCAAATGCTCCTCTGCAATGTGATCTTCAAACAACTTCTCCCAAGCTACAATCTTCAAGCATACTCTGAAATTTCATGGCACATACTCCATTTTTTAAAAAGAAACACAAAACAAAAGGAAGAAACCATGCATTTCAAGTACAAAGACTTCGTTGTGTGAAGAAAAAAGAATACACATAACTTTATGCTTACGAGAATAGTAATGCGAAGAGTCCAATTGGGGAAAGCATCATTAAATATTATTAGCTTCACAATGATGACATGGACAGCCCATTCCATATGAACATATGAACAAAATTCAAGCAGATTGGCATGTGTCATCTTAGCAGAAATGTGAGCGGAAATTGATTTGGACAAATCTACCGCATGTGCGAGATGTAAATTGAAGGACAACTACATCCATGAGATACTTATTAGGGTCAAAAAATATCCTAGCAAAGTACAACCAGTCTGGAATCATACAACAATTAGGAGATCATCCAAAGAGCGGTGGCTTATTTGTTAACATATTATGTATGCATGCTCAATAATGAGCTTAAAAAACAAAGCTATTATCAAATAAAGGTAAACTGATAAAGGTCGCTTAATAGCAAACTTAGTTAGAAGATTGCAATTGGTAGATTAGTGATTTTTTCATGCACTAAGTGATCTTTGCTACCAAATATGGGTATAACAATGACCATAAATCACCAATATACCTTTTCTGAATTAATGACCTCTTAAAATAAAGGGAAGTCTTCAATTTTAAGATGCATCAATGTAGAATCCACTTCCAACTTATCACAACCCATATTTGCTAGGATATTTGTTTCTCTATTACCTTCCCTGAATATGTGAGATATGGAACTTTCTTCAAAATAATCCAATAATGCCCAAGCTTGATGTAAAATTTAAGAAATCCTCCAATTAAAAAAAAATCTATATATGCAAGCCTTAATTATAATAGATGATCCCCTTCAATATGAATCTTACCAAACCTTCATTTTTTAGTCAATGTCAAACCAGATAATACAGCAAGACCTTCCACCATATTGTTTGTCCCAATAGGAATAGCAGAAGCTTTGAATGCCAATAGATATCCTAAATGATCTCTGATGCAAATTCATATCCCTAAATCACTCGGGTTGCCTCTAGATGAGCCATCAAAATTTAATTTCACAAATCCAAATGATGGGGGTTTCCACTTGACCAAATATTTGTTAATTAGATGTTTACCCTACCCATTTGAAGCAATGAAGGATGGGATAGATAGGCCTTTCCATTCCTTAATTATATAACCAACCTTAGAAGAAAAATTAAAGTTACTATTTGTGTTCTTGATATAAGCATTAACCTGTTTTGAGGTATATTTCTCAATCCCTTCTAGAATCATTTGTAATGGAGAAGCAACTTGTCTAAAAATCCTCTTGTTCCTTTCCCACCAGATTGAACATATGATTGTCACTAGAATACATTTCCATATACATGCAAAAAGAGAACTAGAAAATAGAGTAGGCCAATTTTGGAATAGCTCCCATAAAGTATAAGGCAATGGCATTGACAAATTAAGTTTCTTCAAAACAAAAGATCAACATTGTTGAGCAAAAGGACACCTTAGGAGCAAGTCATCAATAGTTTCAGTCTCCTCCTTTCATATTTCACAATTAAATGAGTTGGCAATTTGTAATTTTTTCAGTTTTTCACTTGTTAAAATCCTCTTTCTTAATGCTAACCAAGAAAAGCAACCAGCTTTAGGTAAAACAACACTCTTCTAGTAGAAGGAGAATGCCCTACTTTTAGTATGTTGAATTTCCATATGACAAACATCCTTATAACCAATTTTAATTGAATATTTTCCATCATGTGCAGGGGCCCAAATCAGCTTATCTTCCTAATTTGTGATGTATACCTTTCTAGTTGATAATGTCTCTTGAAAACAAACTTTTTAGTCATCTCTAATGGGCAATTTTGAAGGGTCCTTCGAAATTAATTTACCCAAGAAGAGTTCAATGCCACTTACATACTCAATCAAAAAATAACCCCAACAAGTTTTAATGATTGGAACAACTTCCAATAAAATATCTTTATGTTTCAATGGTGGGAATCCATTCCAAGAATCCTCCCAAAACTGGATTCTCTCGCCATTATGAACCTCCCAAGACACATATCTTGTAAAAAACTCTCTACAAGACATCATAAAATTCCAAATGGCTGATCCCTTTGGGTGATCAAGGATAGTGATAACTTGAGAAGGATTGAAAGAGTCAAAGTGCTTTTCTTGTATAATTTTACACCACTTTGTTTCTGGTTTAGTGACCATTTTCCATACAAGCTTACCCCCAAAAGTTGTGTTTCTTTTTTAAAGATCATGTAATCCTACTCCCCCTCCTCCTTCATTATGTGCCATTTCCTTTAAGGATATAAGAGACACCTTTTCATCTTTCGACATGTTATCCCTCCATAAGAATCCTTTGATCAACTTTTCAATCTGATGTATGACTCTAGTAGGAGCTTTAAGGACCGACAAGTAGTAGTTAGGAATAGTTGATAAGAGTGATTTAATGAGGAGTAATCTACTTGATAGAGACAACCAGCAGGCCTCCCATGATGAGATGGAATTATTGATTCTTTCAACCATAGCTTTCCAATAAGATGCTTTATTAGAGCCCACAAAAAAGGGAATACCTAAGTATGTAGAAGGTAAAAATTCCTGAGAGAAACCCAAAACATTAACTTTTTACCTTGTTACCATAACATTTGTATTGAAGACATAAATCTTAGGTTTAGGGCATTTACCCTTTGACCTGAGACTACCATGTAAAGATCCATTTTGTTTTTAATTTGCTTTGCCTCATGGAAATTCGATTTTCCAAATAATAGTGTGTCATCAGCAAATAAGGAGTGCATAAATGAAATGGAGGTTCCATCAATATGAGCTTCCATCCAAAGACCTTGTTCATTTCTAGCCTTAATGATTCTGCTAAAAGCTTCAACAATGATTATTAGCAGTGAAGGGGACAAGGGATCACTTTGTCTAACTCCTTGGGAGGCAGCGAAAAAACCAGCTGGAATACCATTAATTATGACTGAAAAGTATGCTCCTAATACACAAGCTCTAATCCACTTACACCATTTCTCAGCAAAGCCATATTTACGTAAGACTTTAAAGAGAAAGGACTAGTTAATTCTATCATATGCTTTCATAATGTTCATCTTTACTACAAATACCGATGCATGATTAGAGTTTATAGAATGCAAAACTTCATGAGCAACTAATGCACCTTCCATAGTTTCTTTCCCTAGCACAAAACCACCTTATTCAGAAGATATAATTTTAGTGATCAATTTTTGCAGTCTCAAATAAATGGCCTTGGTAAGAATCTTGTATATTGTATTGCTGAGTGAAATGGACCTAAAGTCTACAAATGTTTTTGGCTCCTTAATCTTAGGAATAATAGCAATGTTTGTGGCATTAAAATTTCTGAGGACAGAAGTACTTTTTCTTGACTCTTCCAAGATAGCCAATAACTCAAAACACATAACATCCCAATATTTTTGGAAAAAGAGGGTTGGAAAGCCATCTGAACTCGGAGCCTTATTTGGTGGAAGAGAGAACACCAATTTACAAATCTCCTCTATTGTGAAGGGAGCCAACAATTGTTGATTATCAAGAGGACTTAATATAGAGAGGATAGCATCCAACAATTCCTTCTCTTGTTCTACTAGTGGAGGTGGTGAAGGTGGAGGAGCCAACAAGTTCTTAAAATAATTTAGTACCTCATCTTGAATCCTTTGTGCATTTGACAATATATTACTTGATGTAGCTTCCTTAATGGAAAAAATTGGACTGGCTTCTCGCTTTTGTTTTGCTGACATATGAAAGAACTTTTTGTTTTTATCCCCTTCTCTGAGCCATAGTTCTCGAGACTTTTATCTATTGGCATATGATGAAGCAGTGATAATGTATGTTGTCATTTATGTCAATAAGTACACAAGTAGGTGACCGGTATGCACTAGAATGAAGATCAAAAGCGGTTATGGTCAACAGGATGAGTGGACCAGTCTCAGGGTTCACTGATTATGACTATTGGCTGGTAGTCTCAATTTAGCTCTAGGGTTTCCAGTTTGGCTTGTGTGATGCAACCGATGATGCTTTGTGATGAGTTAGTTAAGAAAAAGGATAAGGATCAAGATTCCATGTCAGTTGTGTGCACATAAAGGATTTCTTTGAGGATCTTGCACGTGAAGATCAAATGCATTGAATGTCTACCTCGGGAATGTGCATTTTTCTTAGCAGTATGTGAAAAGCACATGATGGATTACTATTTTCTAGATGCGGTGAAGGTTGGATGATGCAGAATGACTTGAGATCAATTTTAGATCATTTCATTCTATGTAATATATTTGACGGTCAAGATTGGATCGCTTGTAATTGTAAACCTAAAATGTTTAGGGTTTAGGCTTTATGCTACCGACCTAATTGTTGTCTATAAGGTCAATGAGTTTTGTTATTGTAGTTGTTGGCAAAAGTTGTGTTTGTGTCTGCATGTTGGAGATTTGATACTTGCCAAACTAGAGTGAGGAATTTGCAGAGTGTGACTGCACAAGAGAGGAACTATAAAGGATCTACCTTAGCAAGGAGTGTTGTTATCAGACCGAAGTTTTACCTATTGTCTTCTAACCATTTCAACATAAGAAAAATCCCTGACCAGGTAGCTTTAATAGGCTTTGTTGTAAATCCTCTAACCAGGTGACTCAAGTTTATTGATTTCCTTAAATCCTCTAGCGAGGTAGCCTTTAACAGGGTATATAGCCATCCCTTAACTAAGTGATCCTTAACTAGATTGGTTCCTAACAGAACCTTTATTATAAAGTCTTTAACCAGACTAGGTTCCTAATAGAGCAAACTTCATAATAGTTTACAAAAAAGCTTGTAGGTATTCATCCCCACCATGGTTTTTCCCATTTGGGTTTCCACGTGAAAAAATTGTGTGTTATGGGTTGTGAGTTTTTCATGTGATGATTGAGTAATTTTTTTTTAAGTTAAATATGCATGCACTGTCAAATGGTTGTGGTTTTTATTGGTACAACTCATGCATGACTAATCTAGTGAAGTAGCTATCAAGATTTGAGATCTGTTGAATGTTTCCTAAAGTATTTTTTTTTAACCAGTTTAGCCATCTGAAGTAATTCTGTTTAACCGGTATTTCTATGGTTAAGTACAATGGTGAAGACAACCGATTATCTGTGTTTTGATTTGTCAAAGTGTCAAAGAAAGTTTTTATATGTACTGATTCACCCCCCCCCCCCTCTCAGTATCGGTTAGGACCTTAGTAGTTCATCATTATTCATCAATTGGTATCAGAGCTCATCCAGGTCCTTGGTGATATAAGCTTAACCGTTTGAGACAAAAGATCCTGCTTTAATGATGAACAGGGAAGGTCCTAAGTTCAATAGGGATAACTTTAAAATATGGAAGGACAAGATGAAGATATATATCAAGAGTTTGGGTGCACAACACTAGAACTATGTTGAGAATGCCTATGTAATCTCCACTAGTATTCTAACCGATGATCTGAAAAGAGAGATACAAGAAAATGGGAAAGTCATGGAAGCCCTTATTAGTAGCTTGTTCGCTATAGAATTCATTGATGTACAAGATAAGGACAATCCAAAAGATGTATGGGACAAATTGGAATCCATTTATGGTAGTGATGAACATGTCAAGCATGCTAAGGAAGAAAGCCTTAGAGGAAAGTTTGAAGATAGGAGGATGGTTGAAGGAGAGATCATTCAACAGTATGGCATAAGAATCAAGATAGTGGTTGGAGAAATCAAGTGCACTGGTGGAACAATTGATGATGCCATTGTTGTCAGTAAAGTTCCAAGATCACTTTTACTAGTCTATGCAATCAGGGTTGCCACTATTCAGGAGCTAAGGTCTATCAACAAAACCAAAGTATCTTTAGACTCTATTATTGCAAAGTTGATTGGATATGAATTGAATGGCTATGATGGTAGTGTTCAGAAGACCAAGTCAATCTTTAGAATGTCTGCTTCCTCTGCATCGACTAGGAGAGGAAAAGAGGCCAGTAGCAGTTATGAATCTAGGCCAAGCAGAGATATGGATGATGAGGAGATTCTGATGGAGTTTGAAGCTCTTCTTGCCAAGAGACTTCCAAAAGGCACCGGAAAACACAAAGGTAAGCTTCCTTTGAAGTGTTTTTCCTGCAATAAGATAGGACATATAGCTGTTAATTGTCCTAACAATGACAATAAGGATAAACCAGAGAGGTTTAGGAAGTATAAAGGAGTAGGTAGGAGAAATCATCTTGTTGCAGTGGATGAAGGTATTACCGATGAGGAATCTAAGGATGAATAAAAGGAGGACATAGTGTTTGTGGCTGTCAAGAAAGAGTTGTCTTACTAGAAAGCCCTTGTCTCATATATTGACAACTCTAATGAGTGGATCATTGATACAGAGTGCTCTCACCACATTACCGGTGACCGGAGAAAGTTTCTGAATCTTGAAGAATATGATGGTGGTGTTGTTTGGTTTGGTAACGATGCACCTTGCATGGTGAAAGGAAAAGGATCCATCTCACTGAATGGAAAGAGCAGTGTGGATGATGTCTACTGGGTGGAAGGCCTTAAGCACAACCTTTTGAGTGTTTCTCAATTGAATGACAAAGGACTCATTCTGGAGTTCAAAGGTGGAATCTACAGAGTAATTGGAAAGAGTGGTGAATTTATTACCACTGGTAAGCAGACCAGAGGAAATCTATTTCGGCTGAATGCTAAGATTAGTTAGTGCCTGATGACAAAATTTGATGATAGTTGGATATGGAATAGGAGACTTTGTCATATAAATTTTGACAATATTGTAAAAGATAGTAAGATCAAGGCAGTAAGAGGATTGCCTTTGCTGAACAAATCGAAGAATGCTTTGTGCAGAGAATGCCAACTTGGGAAGATGTCTTCCTCAACATTCAAAGGTAAGTCCTTTTTAGTAGAGAACTTACTTGATCTAGTGCATACCGATCTGTATGGTCCGATGAAAACTAGAAGCATTCAGGGAGATCGGTACATCATGATTCTTACCAATGATTGCTTAAGAATGATGTGGGTCACATTCTTGAAAGACAAATCTGAGGCATTTGGAAAGTTCAAATCCTTTAGAGCATTGGTGGAGAAGGAGAGTGACAGAAGGATAAAATTCCTAAGAACTGATTAGGGAGGTGAATTCACTTCCGATGAATTTAATAAGTACTGTGAGGAGAACATGATTAAGAGGCAATTGTTTGGCCCAAGGACACCACAGCAAAACGACATAGTAGAAAGAAACAATAGGACTATGGTTGAAGCAACCAAAATTATGTTGATCCAAGGAAATGTAGCTCACACATTTTGGGGAGAAGCAGTGAGCACTATAGTCTATACCATGAACCAGGTACTCATTAAGAAAGGTAAAGACAAAACCCCCTATGAGTACTAGAATGGGAGAACTCCCAATGTGAGTTATTTTAAAGTGTTTGGGAGTAAATGCTATATCAAGAGAGGTGAGCACCTGAGAAAGTTTGATGCTAAGTGTGATGAAGGAATATTTCTAGGATATTCCACTAAAAGCAAATCTCTCAAGTGCTACAACAGGAGGAATCAAAAGATTGTTGAGAGTATCAATGTCAGGGTTATGAATCTCTTGAGAAGCCTGAGGAAACTAGCAGCAAGAAAATGAAAGATGAACTAGGTTTAGCCTTCTGGGAACTGGTTAAGAAAGAAACAAGTGGAAAACATTGTAAAGACCTCAGTGTTTCTATACCAGTAGAAGCTTCAGTAGGTGAAGAAGAAGAAGTGGAAAAAGAAAAGGAAAAGAAAGCTTAACCAACTACGGTCATTCCTAGGTATGTAAGACTGCATCATGATCCAAAGAAAATCATAGGAGACAAAGATGCAGGAATACTTACAAGGAGAAAGGTGAAAGAAAATTCTTGCATGATTTTAGAATTTGAGCCCAAGACCACTAGAGAGGCACTTACTGATGAAGACTGGATAAAGGCACTGGAAGAGGAGTTGGACCAGATAGAGAAGAATGCAACATGGTCCTTAGCACCCAGACCAGAACACAAGAATGTCATAGGTACCAAATGGGTCTTCAGGAATAAGTTGAATGAAGAAGGCACAATGGTAAGGAACAAGGCAAGACTTGTATGCAAGGGATATGCTCAAGAAGAAGGAGAAGACTATGGAGAAACCTTTGCCCTGGTGGCTAGACTGGAAGGTGTCTGAATGCTACTTGCATTTGCAGCATTCAAGGGATTTAAGGTATACCAGATGCATGTGAATTCTGCCTTCTTGAGTGGAATCTTGGAGGAAGAAGTGTAACCAAATGGGTTTTCTTTGTCATAAGATAGTGACATGATGTTCAGATTACACAAGGCCCTGTATGGATTGAAATAGGCTCCAACAACATGGTACAAATGGTTACACTCTCATCTTGTGAAGATAGGATTTCTGAGAACAAGTGAGGACAACAACATCTACCTGAAATCTGAAGGTGATCAAATTCTGATATGTGAAGTATTTGTAGATGATATAATCTTTGGTGGAGATGATGATCTGAGTCATGCATTTGTAGATGTGATGAAAAGGGAGTTTGAGATGTCTCTGATTGGGCATATAAAGTTTTTCATTGGTCTATAGATTCAACAAATGAAAGAGGGTATCTTCATTACCCAGTCTAAGTATATCAAAGAGGTATTAAAGACCTTTCACATGGAGGAAAGCAAACTGGTTGGAATGCCAATGGTGACCAGCTGCAAATTAACAAAGGAAGATGATACAACATTGGTGGATGGGGAGTACTGGTCAATGATCCGTAAGTTGCACTATATGGTGCACAATAGACCAGATATTTCTCATGTAGTGGGCATAGTGGCCCATTTTCAGAAGAGTCCAAGAGAATCCCACTTGGTATAAATAAAGAGGATTCTTAGATACCTGAAAGGTACAGTTGATTATGGATTGTGGTATCCATACAATGGCAACTTTGATATCAAAGTGTTTACGGATGCAGATTAGGCAAGTAATGTGGATGATCGGAGGAGAACAAACAGTGGAGCGTTCTTCCTTGGTGGAAGACTAGTCTCATGGATGAGCAAGAAGCAGAGCTATATTTCCCAGTCTATAGTTGAAGCGGAGTATGTGGCAACATTTATGAACTACACTCAGGCAATCTGGATGAAGCATGTACTGAATGGCTTCAAAGTGACTATATCTGAACCGGTGAGTATTTTCTGTGATAATACTAGTGCAATAAATATTTCCTAAAATCTAGTATTGCATGCTAGGACCAAGCATATTGAGCTCAAGTATCACTTCTTGAGAGAAAAGGTTCAGAATAAAGAGGTTGTATTAGAACATGTTTCGAGTAAGGAGAAGCTAGCAGACATATTCACTAAGCCCTTACTGAAGACTACATTTACCTATTGAGAGCTGAATTAGGGGTTTTGCCCCTTCATGAAGTAAATTAAAGATGTGTGCTCCACATCAGTCAGGTACTACCATGTCAGATCTTACACGATTGATGTGTTGAAGGATGCTACTCCATAGGGGGAGCAACATAGTGGAGCTTGGAAACTTGTGCCTCCACTCTGGCATTGTTGTCAAAGGGGGAGAAGATATCTGATGATGAAGATATATGGGGGAAAGGATATATGGCTGAGTGCACACTGACCAATTTAGGAGGTGCTAGTGATCTTTCAGGGTGAATCAGTATATGTCAACTGTTATATGTTATTGAGCATGGTGCAGATACTCAGCAATGATACACTGAGTATTGTCATCAATGCCAAAGGGGGAGATTGTTGGCATATGATGAAGCGGTGATAATGTATGTTGTCATTGATGTCAATAAGTTCTCAAGAAAGTGAACTAGTATGCACTAGAATGAAGATCAGAAGCGGTTATGGTCAACCGAATGA
The DNA here is from genome assembly GCF_030272615.1 of Cryptomeria japonica. Lineage (NCBI taxonomy): Eukaryota > Viridiplantae > Streptophyta > Pinopsida > Cupressales > Cupressaceae > Cryptomeria > Cryptomeria japonica. Next base: position 196,619,874 of record NC_081412.1, on the reverse strand, counting down.
GTGGACCGGTGTCGAGGTTCACTGAGTGTGACTACCAGTTGGTAGTCTCAGTTCAGCTCTAGGGTTTCTAGTTTGGCTTGTGCAGTGCAACCAATGATGCTTTATGATGAGTTAGTTAAGAACAAGGATAAGGATCAAGATGCCATGTTAGTTGTGTGCATGTGAAGATTGAATGCATTGAATGTCTACCTCAAGAATATGCGTTTTTCTTAGTGGTATGTGAAAAGCACGTGATGGGTTACTGTTTTCCAAATGCGGTGAAGGTTGGATGATGTAGAATGACTTGAGATCTTTTTTAGATCATTTCATTCTATGTAATGTATTTGATGGTCAGGATTGGACCACTTGTAATTGTAAACCTAAAATGTTTATGGTTTAGGGTTTATGCTACTGACCTAATTGTTGTCTATAAGGTCAATGAGTTTTGTTATTGTAGTTGTTGGCAAAAGTTGTGTTTGTGCTGCATGTTGGATATTTTATACTTACCAAAATAGAGTGAGGAATCTACAGAGTGTGATTACAGAAGAGAGGAACTGTAAAGGATCTACCTTAGCAAGGAATGTTGTTATCAGATTGGAGTTTTACTTGTTGTCTTCTAACCATTTCAACAGAAGAAAAATCCCTGACTGGGTAGCTTTAACAAGCTTTGTTGTAAATCCTCTAACCAGGTGACTCAAGTATATTGATTTGTTTAAATCCTCTAGCGAGGTAACCTTTAACAGGGTTTCAACCTTTAACAGGCTATATAGCCATCCCTTAACCGGGTGATTCTTAACCAGATTGGTTCCTAACAGAAGCTTTATTGTAAAGTTTGTAACCAGACTAGGCTCCTAATAGAGAGGATGTCAAAGGAGTTCACAAACAAGCTTGTGGGTATTCATTCCCACTGTGGTTTTTCTCATTTGGGGTTCCACATGAAAAAATTGTGTGTTATGGGTTGTGAGTTTTTCATGTGATGATTGAGTGGTTTTTTTTTCAAGTTAAATATGCATGCACTGTCAAATGGTTGTGGTTTTTATTGGTACAACTCATGCATGACTAATCTGGTGAAGTAGCTATCAAGATTTGAGATCTGTTGAATGTTGCCTGAAGTATTTTTGTTTAACCGGTTTAGTCGTCTAAATTAATTTTGTTTAATTGGTATTTCTATGGTTAAGTACAGTGGTGAAGACAACCGGTTATCTATGTTTTGTTTTGTAAAAGTGTCAGAGCAAGTTTTTGTATGTACTGATTCACCCCCCCTCTCAGTATTAGTTAGGACTTTAGTAGTTCATCATTATCTCCAATATTCCTCCTGCCTTTTGCAAAGCTCTTCCCATTCATCTTGAAGTTGGTTTTACTTAATTTGAGCTTTAACATGCTGCATTTTCTTATGAAACTTAAAAATCTTGGTACCATCAACCTGAGGAGCACTCACCCACCATTAACTAAGAAAAAATTGGAAGTGAGGATGTCAGAACCACATTCTCTCAAATTTAAAGGAGGACTTGTGATTACAATCTAACAATGCTGCCACTTTATTAATGCACAATAAAATGGGAAAGTGATCTGATCCTGAATAAGCTAGAATCTGAAATTACAAGGAATAATCTTGGATCCTCCAACCATGTGATATAAGAAATCTATCTAGTCTTTCTACAATTTGTAAAAATCCAAGTTGCCTATTAGTCCAAGTAAAACTATCATTCTGAGGAGAAATATCAATCAAGTTGTTATCATTTATGAATTCTTTAATGTCTTCCATGGTCCTGATAGGAGGACATATGCCACCTTTCTTTTCAGCTATGGAAGTTATTGCATTAAAGTGCCCACCCATGATCATATTCTAATCTGCAAATTGTTGAATAATAGAGGTGAACAAAGACCATAATTTTTTCTTATCCTGTGTACGAGTTGGGCCATAGATATTTAGCAAGTTAAACAATAAATCAAAATGTTGTATTCGTATTAACTGCCAATTACTCCCTTGTTTGACAAGTTTCCCTACAATTGATTTTGGATTCCATAGCATAGTAAGACCACCTAAAGCTCCTATACCCTGACTATGAACTAATTTCCACTGTGTCCATTTGGCTACTGAGTTTTGATAATTTTCATCTGATAATTTCTCTTGTCAGTGGCATTTATACCCCTGACATTCCATGATATGACTTTCATTATTGGTGAGGAGAACACTTAGTTCTCCTCGTAACTCTTTTTGATACCATCACTAACTCATTTGGGTGCATTTCCTGACGAACATTTCCAACGAACTATGGGATTTCTTTCGTTTTGTCGGATCTTAGGAGGCAACTTGTGTCAAATTTATTTATTTTTAAATCTTTCCCAACATTCATCAGAATTTGGATGAAACCAACTATCATCAAAATCTTGTCTGACGTTCATTGGAATTTCGACGAAAAATAGAAAAGTGAAAAAGTAAAAAAAAATGCGCAGACAGTGTTTTATATACTTGTGACATCGTTTTCCTTGGTTTGTGAAGGTTATAGACCGAATTTTCCATAGCCCAATTTTTTTTCCTATGAAAAAAAATCATGTCAGATAATATGAGTGAAGAACAAAATAAGGAGACGATTTCCAGATTATGGTCTAGCTTGAAAAGAAAAGGTTATGGGAAATGTTATTGTCCCTGCAAAAATTGTAAGGGTTTAAATACTATAAGACTTTTAATCACAACAATTGAGAAACATTGTAGGCACCATGGTCACATTGAAAGGGGAATGATTATCGTCCATTGGTAAGCTATTCATTATATGTGATTATATTGATTGCATTTGTAAATGTTTATATCATTTTAACAATTTATATACATAAAAAATAACTTGTTAATGAGATCATGATCATGGTTTTTTTATGTTTATAATTTTTATATAGGTGGGGCACCCTAAGGCACATGAGATGAACTACCACAACCTAGATAATGTGGTTTTCCAAGTGGAGGAACATGGAGGGGTGAATATCAAAGTTGAAGATAATGATCCTATGGAAGAAGATGATCATGCTCCATAAAACACAGTTGAAGATGATGGTACAAATACATTGATCCATGACACATTTAGTACTCGCGAAGCTGATCATGATGATCAAGATGACTTTGATATTGTTCATTATTTACCTATACTTGAGAAGCCATATGAGCCCCTTTACGAAGGATCCCAAACAACTCTTCTCTCTATTGTATTGTTGTTGGTGAACTTGAAGGTTATGAATGCTTTATCCAACATAACAATCTCACGTATGTTAAGGTATGTCATATATGTCATCTTTTTTTGTTGTTATTTCATCACTAGTAAATAAAAGGTGAAATATGTACCATTAATATTCTTTATATTAACAAATTATTTTTTTGTTCTAGATTGATAGGTTATTTTTTGTTACCACCATCAAATATTTTACCTCACTTATGTCGAGAATTATCAGTCATTATGAAAGATATTGGAATGGAGTATCAAGCAATAGATGCATGTCCCAATGATCATATTATATATCATAAACAACATGAAATTGCAACAAAATGCCCTGAATGTCATATCAGTAGATATCGAACAGATCAACTAAAAAAAAAGGTTCCTTGCAAGGTTCTTCATTATATTCCCATTATTCCACGATTGCAACAATTATTTAGGTGTGAAAGCTTGGCACAATTTATGGATTACCATGCATGCAATAGAAGTCAAGATGACATTCTTTGAATGCCTGTGGATGGTTCTGCATTTACGGACATAGAGGAAAATGGCCACACTTTAAAGAAGAACCTCGTAAACTCAGGCTTTCATTGGCAGTGGACGATGTCAACCCATTTGGAGAGTTGAGATCTATTTACTTGGTGTGGCCTTTTTTTGTTATCAACAATAACATTCCTCCATGGATATCAATAAAGAGGGAGAACATAATGTTGGCAATGATTGTTCCATGTATTTTTTTCATTTTATAGTCATTTACATTAAATTATATATATTGTAGTAAAGTGGTTATAATAATTATGTAATGTTTTTGTTCATTCAGATACGTAAGTACCAAGTTAAAAATATGAATGTATATATCGAGCCTCTTATTGACGAGTTGCTGGAGTTATGAAATGGTGTCACTATGTATGACATCTCTAGACCATTAGGACAAAGACAATTTCAATTTCATGCAATGCTTGTATGGACAATTCATGATGCCCCAGGGCTAACACATTTTTGTGGTATGTTATAATGTTCAACTTGCACACTTTAATAATGTTTAATTTTTTAAAGTATAAATCATGTATTTTTTAAATAATCCATTCAATATATATAATTATAAAAAATAACATATTTAATCCAATTATACATGATCTTGCAGGTCTTCAAACAAAGGGAAAATTCGCATGTCTAGTTTGTGGTCCAAAGATGAAATCTCGTCATTCAAAAAGATTAGGAAAGCAGGTGTTTGATGAGTATAGGAACTTCCTCCACAAAAATCATAAGTATCAAACTACTAAAAAACATCTTTTCAATGGGAAAAAAGAGACTACATCATAACCATGAAGAATGACACCTCGCCTATGGAAGTTGGAATATAATAGAATTAATCGTCAAGGTAATGTCATTCAAGATAATTGTTTATCATATATGATATGTTTGGAATTTATATTTTTATATTGTGTTTTGTTTACTCATGTTATAATTGACGATGATTGTCATTGTTAACTTTTTAAACTTATATGCTTCATGAAGGTCGTCAAGACATTGATTACCACCTTCCAAAGGGACTAAAAAGTTATCCCAAATAATTTAAGGTTGCCCTACTATGAGCAGCTACAAATTGTGAATTTGTTTTATAATAGGCATACTGGAAATAACGTAATAGAGACAATATGGAAAATACTGGATGGAAGGCATGACAAAGAAAAAATTGTCAAAATTTGTAGTGACATTCAGGAATCCAATCATGCAATGAAAAATGTCATTCAATTAAATAGCGATGGAGACCAAATTAATATAAGTGCCCTTTCTTGGTTATTAACGGAGCAACAAAGCAATGCTATAAAAGAGGTCATACAAAAAATTCATTTTCCCAAAGGATTTGTTGCGAACATAAACAATCTCATAACAAAGAAAAGTGAATTTGCGCTAGGGATGAAAATGCATGATTGGCATACCTTCATTGAGGTAATTCATGTTCTTGTATATTTTCTATATATTTGTATACTGCATGTACTTTTCATTGTATTATGTTTAGTACTAGTTTTTAAAAAACAATGAAAGGATCATTTTATAATTGTTGTGGTGTGTTCTACCTCTATCTCTCCCATACCACTTTGACAATAATGTCAAGCAAGTTATATATGATCTTGGAAAATACATGAGGTAAGTAGTGTTATTTTTTCAATTTGTTGTATAGATATTATATTTACCATGTGTTTTACTTATTATGTAATATATTGTATATTATTTTGTTAGTTCTAGTTAATATATTTGTGTCTTGAATCACTTGTACATGGTTGTCATCTAAGGAAATCCATAAAGAAGATATAAAATATTGGAAGATAGGTACGTATAAATATATTAATCACCCATATTATTTAATTGTTTTTCAATTGTAATGATGTATATATATATATATATATATATATATATATATATATAATTTTTTGCATACATTCGACCAAGAATAAATATGTTTATAAACTGGTGATGCAATAATTTTTTCATGTTTGACATATTGCAGGTGAAATACCACAAGGCTATGTGGTGCAATGGTCATAAATTTTGTATCAAAAAGTTGGATGACACGAAGAAAAATTGTGATTCTAGGATAATTGCAATATTTCAAGTGACTAATGTTTCATCTAGAAGTGACATGCATCCTCAAGTCTCAGAAAATCGATACTATGGGATTTTGGATGATATACTTGAGTGTGACTTTGGGTCCTTCAAATTAGTTCTTTTCATCGTCCAATGGTACAGGATATGATTGAATGAAAATGATCTTGATAGAACTATTATTGAAAATGATAATGGATTTACAATGGTAAATACAAGGTCATTTGAGCAAGCTAGAAATGAGCCCTATGTTCTTCCAAGACAATGTGAGTAGGTATTCTACTCAAAGGTTCCACATAAACCGGGTTGGTCATTTGTTGTTAGACATGATCCTAGAGGAAGGTCGGTAAAGTATAATGTCATGGAGAAGAAGATACATAAGAACTAGAAGATGATGATCAGGATCAATAGTTAGTTGATGATGTGCCCGACGAAGATGTCAAAGAAGAGCAACAAATCATGATGATGTAGGAGTTAATGTTCATTAAGATGATGATGATGATGATGATGATGATGATGATGATGATGATGATGATGACCAATAATCCTTACAATGTTGATTCTGGATTGGAAGATATAGACAAAGAGTTGGATGAAGAAGAAGATCAATGACAATATTTAAATGTATGATGTATGCGATTAGTATATTATCTATTTGATATTGATTTCTTGATATTTTTTGGTGAAATCTAAATGTTGTGATTACGTGGGAGGACTTTTTTGTAATTATGTGGGAGGACTTGTACTTTGTGATTATCTTTATGTGTATCTTTACTTGTCAAGTCATTTATACTTTTACATTACAAATATTTGCATCATGTTGTGTTCCCTACTGAAATATTTATGGAAAATTTAATGGATGAATCCTTTTAATGGGTTGTTATGCAATAACACAATTATTCCTATTATTATGTATGAAGCACCTGATAATATTTTGTATCTATGCTCTTAATCTAATTCGAGGAGATGATGTTTTCCAATCTTGATATTTTTTAAGTCTATGATATTTGCATGAGCTATTGTAGATAATACGTAGGGAATGTGTGTTGCATTAAAGGATCACTAAGAAGTGTTGTAGATAATACCAACACTACCCATGTTTACCCTTTGCACATGTTTTGTGGCATACACACTAAAACACTTTACATACATTTCACCCTCCTATTAAACAATGAATTTCATAGTTTAGTACATATACTTTCCTAGTTCTTCTACTCCATTCCAAAGCGCAAAATTTTAATACATATATAGGTTATACTAGTTTTTTTGGCCACCTATAGTGCCTTAATAACTTTGCCTCAAAATTTTAATACATATATAGGTTACATTGTGTTGGTTCCCAAATCAACAGATCGTAAATCCTAGAGAGATAGCCAATAACTCATGAACATACTCAGGATTGGACTTGGCCAATGAACAAGATTCATCATGGAAGCTACAATCTTCTACTCTTCAAGCTCTGTAAGACCTAGGTGTTTTTACCTATAACATTGTGGTCCATATATTAACTCTATTCTAACTGACAATGCATTATTCAGCAGATGATTTCAACATTAGTTTTTATCACTCTTTCTTATATTGAAATCTGGCTCTAATATACTTCTACTTCTAATACAGAAAACTAAAAACTGAGTATAAAAGGTGAAATAAGGATGTAAAGATGACCCTTAAACCTCATGAAATTATGATCAATGTCTGTTCTAAGGGAAAACAAAGTTAAATCACAGTCCTAGTGACAAACAAAATAACATTATCATCATTAAAGTTCAATGCTAAACACTTAAGACCTACTTAAAGTGCTTAGATTAAGAATGCATTCATAACCTCCCCACACACTCTCAGAATCTATTACAGTATTCAAGACAATTTAATTCATTTAGTTTGAAATGAAACCCATCAAAGAATATGCATTCCCCATTAGAGAAGACAAATTGCATATGTCATTAACACAACAATTCATACTACACATTAAAAAAGGTATGAGCAAGAAAATGAATGTTTCCTTTTATTGATTTTCAAGATAAAATTGATACATTCATGAAAATGTTACAATGGATCACCAAAACTGCAAAAGACTATCTACTATTATATTAAAGTTTTCTCTAATGCATACATATCAAAAGGTTTTTTTATAATCATCCTTGCTTCTTGGCCCTGAATTCCCTTATATAACACAAGGGAGAAAAACAAGCCTCGGGTCAAAGAAAACACATGTCAAAATTCAAAATTATAAAATTGACCTAAAGCTTAGGTCCTTGATTTTTTGTGTGCAACTTGCATTGAATGATGGCAGTTGAAAGGTGCCATCCTAGTGGTCTATGGTCTTTCACAAGACATCCCTATATTTTTACTTAATATCTTCTCTTGTCGGGATCAAAAGTGCAATATGGTATGCAATGGCAGATACCTTGGAGATTGGTCCCTGCTGGCTGAGCGCTCAAATCATTCTCTGAAAATAGATATCCTTCACAAAAAATTTAGGGGTATCAAAAATCGAAGGTAGCAACTAGTCCTCCTCTTCAGGCTTCTCTTCTTCTAAGGAGTAGTATTTTTTATGCAATACTTCAATTTCATCAGTTGTCCAAGAAAAACTCCTCAAGCTATGTGACTTGTTCATAGCTTCCTTTGTTTTGTGGGCGGTCACAACTGTAGCTCCTAAGGAGAATTTATGATACATTTGTTCAGCCTCCATGATTTTATCAACAATATTAAAAAAAGTATCACTTTAATTTGGGTCTCCCTCCAAAGATGTCAAAACTACATTTATTGCTTCTTGAAATCCCTGCTTCCATTCCTCTAGGCTTTTGATCTAGCCCTCTGTCAAAATTGTAGGAATATACCACTTTTGAAGTCCTTGGAAAGAATCAATCATTCCCATTAGTGCTTTTATTTCCTCATTTATGTTGGGAAACTCTTTAATCAATAAATTATAACTCTTCCAGGTTTCCCCTACAATCTGTTGTGGATGGGCCACATTCTTTACTGCCAACATGACCTCCTTCAGGCTTTGACTCCCTAGTAGGAACGTAGCTCTAATTTGTTGAAAGAATGAAATAAATTCATCAAGCTGACTCAAGAGCTTAGATGTCAAAGAATATGAAGTATGAACTTCATTTAATTTATTAATATTTTTATTTGAAATCCTCAAAATTGAATCTTTCTTGATTTCAAAATAATTGTTTTTAGCCTCATCTTTGACCCTTTGCATTTTTTTATTCATTTTTTCAAGCTCCTCGGGTCTAATCCCTCTAGAAGAATCAACTGATAACTTCTTTATTTCTTCCTTTAATGCAATTTTCTCAATAAATAATTCATTATTCTTTGCATTCAAAGCAACATGCATATCCTTTAACTGTACAGGTTTTTGCTCCAGATTCTCTACTACAATCTGAGAAAACTGGACTGTGTTCTTGGAAATCGCCACAGCCTCTAAAGCAGTAGTATCCTCAAGGGTCTTTACAATAGCATCCCTTATTTTTTTTGTACCCCCTGCAAAACTATGGGGTTTTGAGTGCTAGGATCCTTTGACCATATAGTAAAAACCTTTGAGCTTATGCTAACCCCAGAGCCATGTTCTCCAAACTCTCTTACAAAATTGGGATCCTTCTATCGCATGATCTGATCTAGAAAAAATATTCTTTCAACATTCCACCCTAGGACCAAGAGCATTCCACAATTAATCACCATCTCTCTGCCCTCTTGAGGGGTGCAATTAAAGTTATCCTTGTCAAAATTGTTGATTTCTTCATCAGACATACTCTTCAATTTCTCTCTTAGCCAAAATTATCTGAACTTAGGGGTGTTGAAAAAATTATCATCCACCATAAATCTCTTTGAAGAAACAATCCTGTCATTATCCACTTCCTCTATAGGGATTATGCTTGGGATGCTAGCCCTATCTAGACTGTTAAAGACTTCAGCATTTGCATCATCCTAGAATGTATCTCTTGGGGGAGAAGGTGATAGCATAGAATTATCAAAATCTTCTTGAACATCTACAAAATAAGATATCTTGGCTTTTCCATTTTCAATCTTCCTGACCTTCTTAGAAGCCACCTTCTTATCCTTTTTCACACCTCCTTTAGAGGACTTTGCAGATGCTTCCTCAACTATCTGAGCCTTGGGAGATGGATCAATCTACTTTTCTTTATATTCCACTCCTTTATCCCTGGCTTCTCATCATTGTAATTAATCCTTAATTATTTCATCTCCCTTTCTTAGCATGAAAGACATTCTATCCAAATCATCTTCAAAATATTGGAAGGAACTTAGAAAATTGGGGTCCTCTTGTTTCCTCTCTTTCAAATTTGTTCATGAGGTCCCACTTCTTCCTTCTCTTCTCAGCCTCATGAGGAAGGGCATTTCTGATTAAGTCTCCCCTTTATACAAAAGAAATAAAATACCTTTTCTCTTTCAATTTGTTTACTCTAATATCATTTATACACCCCTCAGTGTCATAATGCCTAGCCTGGGCAACTCTTAATCTGTGATTTTTTACCAAAATGTTCTGCACCTTTTCTAATGCATCACACCCACAGTGCATTCATTAAATACCGTTACCCTGGGAAGGATCTTTCCCTTTCTATCCATTTTGATTTTCTCCTTCTCCATCCATGTTATTTGCCAAATTAATTCTAGGAAAGTCAACCTTGGGGAGACAAAAATTGGCAGAACATGGGGCCCCTACTCACATCCATAAATTTTGATAATTGTACAATTTCCATAGAAGAATAAATTCCCAAAATTATGAGTGAATGCACCCTTGGGGTATACCAATCCATCTTCCCTACAACTCCTTATTCTCAATATCTTAATAATTTCTTTAGGAAGCCTTGGCAACACTACCCCAAGCCTTGTAAAAAATTTCATCACAAAGTGATCAAAGAATACACAATAGTCACCCAATTTGGACCCCTTGTCCCATACCTAAGTCCATCTTTGCACTAACCATGAGAGACTTATGTAGGGATCATTGGTCCTTATTCTCAACTCTGGGTCCCAGTATGCTCTATTTTGATAAAGAATCAAATGACAAACCAAAGAATAGTGCATGAATTATAATTTCACATCTTTATTTTTAGCCTTTATCAGCCCCTCATGAATCCTATCATGAATAGAACTTGCAAAATCATACAATTCATTTATTGAAGGGTGTTGAATATTAATAGCCATCATCATTAAATCAATAGGAAATTTTGTGAGCCCGCAATCAAGCATGAAGGGCTCCCTTTGAGATCGCAGGACATAACTGCGTGAATCCTTATAGATTTTTCTCATGAAATGAGGAACAAGGTATTTCTTGTACCTTTCCTTCTTTTTATGATAATCTCTCTTCAACATGTCACTATTTATGCTTGTGAGGGCAGTCTTATCTATCCCAAAGCATTCAATGATGGACCCGAGAGAGATGTCTAGTAGGACATAGCCTTATGTAGTTCTAACAGTCTGAGTTGGGATATCATATGCAGTTGCCAGTTCCCTTATGAGCATTGGTTCCACAAAAACATTGGGCAACACCAATTTGCCCATATTCAATGTCCAAGGGTTGCACACTAGGATGGCCTTATCCATGTTACCATAGAAAGAATGGAAAATGTCCTAGCCCCTTTCCTTGATTATGGCATCCCTACACCCTTCCTCATTGTCAATGAAAATATTTCTCAAATGAGTCTATATTGTGGATCCTTAAAATAATTCAAGCAGGTCCTGTAGTAGGCTCTTGGTCTGTTTGGTTGGCCTCTTTGCACTCTCCAATTTCTACTCGACCTCATATTGTAATTATTCAGTGGTCATAGCGGAAACAAGAGGAGTGGGGGGTATGTTGATGGTTTCTCCTCCTAGGAAGATGACTCTCCCTTGGATTGTTTCTTGGATTGCTTTGCAATCTTGGGGGTTTTTCCCTTAATTTGAGCAGCCTCCTTGGTTGGCTCCTAAGGGTTTTCTTCTTGCAGGGTTGGGGCTTCCTTAGTAGATGGGTCAATGTAATAGGGGATGGGGTTTTAGAAGAGGCTACTTTGAATAAAGCCTTTATTGTTCTCTTCCTCCTCTTTGGAGTGCTTGGAAGGCATGCTCGAATGCTGGAAATCGCTTTTCTTCTCACTCTAGAATGCTTTGGATTCTCTCTATATGCAAGGTATGAAAAATGCCATTGAATTCTCATTTTATTAAGACGACACTAATTCATTCATGTTGGATACAAGTAGTCATTGGCACCAATTTTGAATTTCATCTGTTGATCTTTCAATAGAAGGTCAGGATTGCTTGTTGACCTTCCCTGAATAGTGACATGGCATCCCCTTAAAGTCCCCTTTGTCACTTTAGAAATTCATATTCTTTGAAGCTCCTTCAGCCATCTTAGCTATCTCCATGGGAATTCTATTGTAGATTTCTCTTGTTTTATTTATCCCACGATGTCATTTACCCCTTCTCCTATCCTAGTAGGATAAGCTTTTATGTGTTTTACCTTGGAAGCCTTATTACGCGTTGCTCCTAGCCTTCTGCCTACAAGCTCTTTTCCTTTATGTTCCTACTATTTGCGGGATAAGCCTTTGAACTAGCTTTGTCTTATGTCACAGTACTCCTTTTATCCCCACGGGAACACGCGGGATAAGAATTCCCTTATTTCCATCTTATAACTCTTATCTTGTGGCCATCTCTGAACAAACAAAATACATCGCTGGATGAGAATTCCTCTTCTTTCCTTTAACACTCTTATCACATGGTGCGCCTTTGAGTCTTACCCATTGATCTTTCATTCACCTTTGTTGTGGATCTCTGCTCCCCATGGGATAATCTCTTTTACCCTTTTCTTAGTTATTTTCTTATCCCGCGACTCTTTTCTTATCCTCATAGTAACGCGCGGGATAAGAAAAGCATAGCATCCTTCTTTGTCTACTTATCTCGTGTTGCCTTGTAATGCTATTATGGTAACTTGGAGACCCTACAGGATAATATTTTCCCTTTGTGCCTAAGGCAACCCTTATCCCATGAGCCTCTCACAGTGCTACTAGATCATTGCATAATAGTCCTCTACTGCTTGTTTCTTTTAGCCACTCCTTATCCCATGTTGCTTCTTTTCTCACCTTGCAGTTGTCGCAGGATTAGGATTCCTTTGTAATTTTTTCCTTCTTCTTATCCCATGGTGCTAGATCATTGATGTAAATGTGTCATGGGATAAAATGCACTCTTTGGAAACTATCATTTCCTTATCCCGTGAGGTTGAAAATGTAGTGTCCACCCTTGATTTGACTTATTTTGACTAGAGTTGACTTTTATATTATGCTCGATAGACTTATCTAGACTATATTTTGATGATTTGGATGATGATTACTCATGTGCTTCAATGACTTATGATTGATGTTAGACACTATTGGACATATGCTATTTTTATTATCTATATGGATGTTGGTACTATCATGATTGATCATCTGATTTGATGATATATGTACTCGATAGAATTTATATGATCACTATGTGATGGATTATTGATAGATTATATTTATCATAGTTTTGATGATGATTATGATTACGCTAACCCTAATTCATGATTACATATGATGAGATGTTTATGAGATGTGTATGACTATTGTTTTATTGTCTCCATGATAGAGATGATTCCACATCACTCATTGTGAGTGGGATGTGTCATCACGATTCTCTATCACTTGTTTGTTCTATATGTGTATATGTATATGTGGTATTGTCATTTTGTGGCTGCAGGATTTTGCAGGTACCAGACATCGACTCCACCCGGCTTCATAGGTCTGAGTGTGTCTTTAGTTCCAATGGCTTATGTGGTTCGGAGATGGCATGGGTTCCCCTCACATACTCTAGGTCTAAGTTGTTCACCGTGAGTAGTCAGTGTCTTGACATAATTTGCCATGTCAGTTAGTAATCTTGGTTCCTTGGTATTGTGAGTTTGGTTTATGTCGGTTGATTTACTTGTTTATGTTAGAGTAATTATGTGGCTCTTGATGTGTAGTTTTATATTTGGTAATGTTTATTTTAATGCATTTAATTTATAAGTTTGAATATTTAATTATTTGGTATTTATATTTATTTGATGATTAACGTTTATTGATTTTATGATTATTTAATATTTGATAAGCCTTATTGTTGTTTGATATTTATTTAATATTTGTGATTTAATCTTTAATGGTGTTTGATTATTTAATTATTTATTTGACCTTCTTTGGTTTGATATTTATTTGATATCTTATATTTATTTGGTTCTTTAATTTATTTTATTAGCTTTTGGGTTATTTGATTTTAATCCCCATTTGGATTATTTATTTACAGCTTATATTTATTTAATAGTTTGACTTTTATTCCTAAGTGGGGTGTATGAACACATTAAATTAAAAAAAGAAATAAAACAATCCCACTTAGCTAGATAAGTATGTTTTATTGACTTTACCTACCCTTCACTCTCATTGGTTAAATTCAAAATGGGTGAATAAATTATATTATATGGTGGGTTGGTAAAATATACTCCAAAATGGAATATTTTGATTGGTCGAGATTGAGGCTAGGGTTTTGGATTATTGTTGCTTTTTATTTTCATTCCCATGAGGTTTTTGGGTTGGTTGGCTCTTCTCTGGAAATTCCTCCAGCAACTTTTCTTCTTGGTTTTGGATTTCTTCTCTCTTGGTTTTGGCTAGATCTTGGATTGGATTTGGTTTGGCTTGTGGGAGCTCTTCTTCAACTTCAATCCATTACTTCAAGTTGCAAGTTGGATTTCTTCACTTTGCATTTTGGCTTTCAATGGCTTCTCTGTGTATGCATTGTGTCTGCATTGTTTTGGGTCTGGGTTGAAATATTAATTTACTCTATAGTTTTATTATTGCTAAAGGTTAATATGTGGGAGAAAAACTTTATGTTATGAGAGCTTTTATATAGTTGTTGGGAGATATATATTTGGTTTTCCTATGTATGGAATTTATCGGCTCTGTTAAAATTGTTTGGAAGATCTTTGATCAATTTATCCTTGTTTGTATGAGAGTAGTTTGGTTTTCCCTTTTGTGAGTCCTTCAGTTGTGATTGTTTGGGATTGTTTTCGTTGGATTCTCTGTGAGTTTTGCAATGGTTCTGTTTATTTTATGCCATGAAGATATTTGATTTAATCTTGGTTTATAGTCTGAGATATTTCAGTGTGTTTATACCTATGTGCCTTTTCATATTTTTTTCGAGCTCTTTTGTAAAGTTTGGATTTTGTTATTTTACCCAAAAGTTTTCTAAGTTTTCTATAAGTCTTGTGCAAATGTGTTGTTCTATATTGCATTTATGCTGCTTTGTGCAGCATAAGCATTGTCTTAGGATATATATGCGCGATTCTGAAAAAAAAAGTGTTGTTCTTCTTGAAAGAAGCAATGTTCTTCTTGATAGAAGAGTTGTTCTTCTTTATAGAAGCGTTGTTCTTCTTGGCAGAAGCGTTGTCCTACAGGGAAAAAGCGCTAACCTGTCTATGTTTTGTATTTTCTCATTTTTGGTCATTTTTGAGGTATTTTCCTGAATTGATTTTTGTACCAGAGGATTTATTCGAGGTTTGTTAATATTTCCCAGTTTTGGGTTTGATCAGTTTTGATGCATTTTGATGGTTTTGAGTATATTTGTTTCTCTATGCATTGTGAATATTTTAAACTCTCTTCCATGTGGATAGGCCATGGATGATTGAGATGATTACTATGTTGCCTTGTTTATGTTGTAAGAGTATGTGTGGAAGTTGTTGGCCGCATTGAGTATTATTTTCATGTAATTATGTTGGTAGAGCCTCTTGTGATTTATTGTTGGGCCATGTTAGGACGAGTGGGCTTCCTTTTGATGACTAGGGTCATGAAAGATAGGCTTGCATGACGTTCCTTGTAAGGATGCATGAAATCTAGACCACCATGACACATTGGAGTTTTCCATGATTTGTAAATAAGTGATAACCTAATAATTGATGGGTTGGGTAGTTAGATTAATTAATAAGATGATTAATTGATTTGTGCCTCATGACTTAGTCCTAGGGAGGATGTTTTAGGATAAGCACGAGAAGGCTGTGAAGACGGTAAGCTAATCTCCCTTAGTTTCTCATAGGTTGAGATGGATCCACATGTCCATCAAGCTAGTGCCTTGTGTTATTAGGTTATTATGTTTTGAGGATGGCATGTGATGACACTCCACTCCTACATGTGTTTCCCTTATGATTTATGATTATGCTTATTGGATGCATTTATGCCTTGATGAGTTTTACACATTTGGGAGTTTATTCTTGTTGTATTGTGTGTTTTCTTTCTTGAGAGTCCTTGTGTGGTTAGTCTCTTGGGTTAGAGTGTCATCTTAAGGTTTAGAGTGTGTGTTGGGACCTTGTGTCATCTCCTAGCATGGGGGGTGGTTCCTTTGGTTCCACATGGTCAGGAGGTTGGTGCTTTTTATCCATTGGGATGTTCTTTTGGATTCTTCTTCATGATGTACTATGGATGTACCTTGTAGAAGATTTATGCAATCGATAAGATAGAATGCATGTAATGCAACATTCTTGTATATAGTAGATGGATCCTTGTCGTAGAAAGAGATATGCTCATGATGTATTTGATGTACTCATATTTGTAAGATGAATTATAGTTGGAAATTGGAATTTCGGCATATTGTATCTGTACTATTGTAGAGATGTGATCTTATGAATCATGGAAAAAAGTCGATTATAGTTGGAATAGAATGGAATTGCATTATGGAATAGTTGTATTATTTCATGGAATGTTTAGAGGCTAGTTAGAATGTTAAATAATCTTGAAAGATGAATTTTCGTAGATTAATAAGTGAATATGTTAGAAGATGTTAATTGGATCTAGTAAATAGGAATGATTCACATAGATGCATTGGTAGAAAGGAAATTATGCATATCATGAGGAATAAGTAATGTTGTAGGTTGCATATCTAATGGTTAAAAAATTAGAACATGATGCATTAATGAAGGTGAAATATACCTATCATGTGTGTAGTATGTTATTGTGAAAATGAATTAAGTAATGATGTTAAAGTACCCTAGAGAAAGATTACTGATGTTCTGTTATTTCTGCTTGTGTTATTTGATGAAATGAGCAATGATGTATGTTCATATTGGTTAATTGGTTAATGTATGTAAATAGATGGAGATGTTATATGTTGCATTAGTTGTTATTAGATGTTAATTAAGAAAAAAATTATCTCCATTTGTATATTATTGTTTAGTTTCTTTAGGGTATTTCGGTGGGCATTATAGAAAATCACATTGAAACACCCAACAGGATACGGGACAAGGGGTGCTTTCTTTGTAAATATTATCCTGCGCAACTGAGTCACTTGGGGTCGGCGCTTAGGTGATCATTTAGAACATGTGGAAAACCTTATGGGTTAAGTTATCATGTGCAAGGCCTTCCTAGGGAAATAAATGACTCAAAGTGTCATATACCTCAAAGTGACATATACCTTGGCCATTGATCTTTCATTCACCTTTGTTGTGGATCTCTGCTCCCTGTGGGATAATCCCTTTTACCCTTTTCTTATTTATTTTCTTATCTCATGACTCTTTTTCGTATCCCCATGGGACCACATGGGATAAGAAAAGCATAGAATCCTTCTTTGTTGACTTGCCCCATGTTGCCCTGTAATGCTATTATGGTAACTTGGAGACCCTGCGAGATAAGATGCACTCTTTGGAAACTATCATTTCCTTATCCCACGAGGTTGAAAATCACATTGAAACACCCAGCGGGATAAGGGACAAGGAGTGCTTTCTTTGTAAATCTTATCCCACGCAACCAAGTCACTTAAATTTGGTACTTAGGTGATCATTTAGAACATGTGGAAAACCTTATGGGTTAAGTTATCATGCATAGGGCCTCCCTAGGGAAATAAATGACTCAAGACCTAGGGTTTTAACAATACTTAGGAGTATTTTGCATATTAAAATAACCTTTACGAATGGTAATTCCTAACGCAAGGGGCCGGTAATCAAACAACAAAGAACCCTTTCAATCTTCACTTAAGATATGAAAACCTGCTACCATAAGTCAACAAGAAGAAATAATATAGCCCGGGAGAACTAAAAGAAGAACCTAAGACATAGAACCCTCGGGAACCCTAAAACCCTAACTCTTAGGTGACAAGCACTGCATAAAACATTTTTTTTACCATATCCAACATACTGTATTTCCTGCTTCTGGTGTTTATCTCAAGGTGGCATAAACCTTTGGGATAAAATATAATATTGTTTAAATTACTTGATTTAGTCTACTTTCCTGGTTATCCTTTTAGTTCTTGTATTGAGTTAAAAAAAACTTTTGTAGCTTCGACCTTTCACTTATGCCAAATACAAAAGCTCGGAGATGACTGATATGCTAGGGGTATCAACAGCAGGATAGAAAATTGAGGATGATGCCCCCTTTAGAGGGTACTTGAGAAAAAGATAACATCATCAAGCAAAAATTTAGAGAACTGATTGGTGAGTAGGTAAACCTACCTAGGTTTAACAGAGCCTAAAGTGAGGGAGTTAGCAATCGTGAAAGGTTCACTCTATTAGTTGGCCAAATCAATTGGAGAGTATCTAATTGAATGAATCCTAATTGAAGCAGATCCATAGGACATTTTTCTATTCTTTTCAAAAGAATTGAATGAATCATAATTGAAGAAGATCCTTAATGCATATAATTAACTAAATGTATCTAAAATGAACTCATCTAAGATGAATGGATGAATCTAAGCTAGAGAGAGAGAGAGAGAGAGAGAGGAAAAGAGAGGGAGAGAGGGAGAGAGGGAGAGAGGGAAGGAGAGAGAGATTTGAGAGAGAAATATAGTAATAGGTGTATGATGGGAATGTGGTATCAACCTACTAGATGGAAAAACATCTCACACATACATAAAACATTGCATATGAGGTTAGAATTCAACAAAACAAGCTAGTGAATCTAAAACTCTCAAAATCATTTCATGCTCCTCTATCTCTAAAGATCCTCAAGATTCAAGGTGGCCCTCACTTGGAAGAGCACTTGATCTCTTGGATGACAACCTAGAGAATGAGATTTAGAGGATTTTAGGATCAAAATGGATGCAACTATGATCCTAATGAATGATTTAGATATGAAACTAGATGTTGATATGGTACAATATATTGATATGAAGCTAAAAAACACATGAAAATGGTATTAAAATGATATTAAGCTAGTATAAAATGAAGCTAACATGATATTACTAACATGATATGCAAAACATGATGAATCTAAGCTATGATGCTACTAAATGATTTAAAAATGCTATTATCAAAGAGAGGCTAACAAAGCTTGATGAAATGATACTATAAATTAGATGCACATAATACTTGGATATTTGTAGAAGGAATGGGCTCTATTTATAGGGAAAATAGGGAAATGGATGGTTGAGATTGAATAATCTCAACAAGTGCCAGGATTGAAAATTATCAATCCATGTGAGGGATTAAGTCCAATCCCAAGTTGACAAATGTCACCTTGAGAGGGCTTGAGAGGAGACACAAGAGACATTAAATTCCTGAGGAGACATGGTGGTTACCTTAGGAGGTAAGGTTATGTTTACATTAGTGAATAACCAATGGATAAAGCCTTTACCCAAAGGATAAACTCTTGTGCAAGGGTTAATAAGATAACCAGGGTCAAAGCCATGAGTGCTTTATGAGACCCTTAAGTTAGATGTAGGTTAAGTAAATATTGATTTATTTAAATGTGAATTTTTTAATTTTTGCAAGTGGGGGGATTTAATTAAATGTAAATTTAATTAAAATGGCTAGAAGGGGGATTTAATTAAATGTAAATTTTATTAAATGGCTTGAAGAAGGATTTAATTAAATGTAAATTTAATTAAATGGCTTAGATAGAAGAAGGGGAATATTAATCAAATCTTTAATTTTATTAATAGGCTAATTAGAAGAATAGGGATATTAATTAAACCTTAATTCAATTAATTGAAAGAATTAGGGATAATTAAATGAATAAAATTCACTTAATTCATTATGCAACTTTTAGGTGTCTACAATAGGCAAAGAGAGAGAGATGTGAGAGAGAAAGAGAAAGGGAGGACAAGGAGAGAATGGACAAAATGGGATGGAGACATTTGAAAGAGAGAGAGACAAAGAGAGATTGATAATTTTTATAATATCTACAAGTCATCCACAAGTTAGTTTATCAATAGCAATGTCTAGTCAACTAGGTCCTAAAACCCACATGTTACTCCAAGAGTGGGGACATGAACTACATGTCACCCAACCCACACTATACTTGGTCCAGCGAGCATCCATACACTTTGTCTAGCTAGTGCATAGTGCAATACTCTAGTGCATTTATTTGGAACACCCTGGAACAAACTACGAACTAGTCATAGTGAGCATAATGTCAACCTTAACTTTCCTTCTTGATCACCCCCTATAAAATTTGAATAGATTTATCTTTATGTTTAGCCTTACTTATTTTTCAAACTAAAATTCTCAAAAAAATATAGTGACATAGAACGTGGTACAAAATATTGCATCAATGTACTAATTGGTTGTGAGCAATAGTACTTTGAAAAATATCATAAATAATTTTTAATATAGAAATGTTTAATATCCCATAGGTCAATTTTAATTTTTACATATAATTACATATAGAAATGTATAATATCCCATACCTTGGCAATGTTTACTTGTAATTTCATATAAAAATGCTTAATATCCCATAGGTCAATTTTAATGTTTACATATAATTATAATATCCCATATAATATCCCATTTAATTATAATTACCCATATAATATCCCATTTAATTATGTAATAGAAATATCGCATTTACATATAATTATAATATCCCATAGGTCAATTTGAATTTTGAATTACTCTGCAAAGAAAAAGACTTCGAAAAACTTCACTCCCGCGAGGCAAAGCAAAAGACTTCAAAAAACTTCATTCCTATAAGGCAAAGAAGGAGAGGATCGGATTCGCAGATGGTGGTGAATGAAAAGTTCATTTGCGCATAAGAGAGGAGATTTGCAGGCGCAGGAAATTAGTTTCCACGTGAGAAATCACTTAGCTTCATCTTATGTGCAAGGGTTTGTATGATTTATGAAGGATTTGAAGGATGTTCTTTGCATGTTGGGATTGTGTCGAGTACTTCTTTTGTATATGGATAGTAAATTAAATGTTAGGGGAAGACATCATATGTGATGTACGAGGTGACCAGCACGTCTTGTCACTAGGAACCTTAAGCATACTAGAAGATTAGAATTCAGACATGTATTAAAATTACATAAAAAAAAAATTATTATTAAGTGCTATCAAAAGGCGATAGCTCCCTTACATCACATATGTAGGCCACATAGTAGCAGAAACAGAAAAAAAAAACTATTCTAAATAACAGAAAATTGCAGCAAGCCTTTCACCAATGTCCACCACATACACTATCGAGGCCGCACTAAGCTAGTTATCATTTGAGTTCAGGAATATCCTGAAGGGCCCCAAGTCATGGTTTTTGACACCCACCTGAAACACCTCCCAAGCCTCTGCCATGAAATCCTTCTTCCTTTCTTGCACAAACTTGGCCTCCCAAGAATCCTCATCCTCTGACTGAGACTCTTCCTCTGGTGGATCCAATATGTAATGTTCTATATTGAAGTACATGCCCAGAACACTAGTCCAGTCACATGAAACCAAGTCTAGAATAGCACTTGCTACTACTTTCCCATCAACCAATCTTATGAAGCCATCGATTTCTGCATGCATGCTTCCTTGGAATCAAGGATGTCAACCATTGGGCATTGAATCACCTCATAGATGAAACCATCACACCAGTGTGTGTCCCTGCCCAAAATAGCCCTGTCCAGATGCCACATCGCATCCCAAGTGAGCTCATCACAATAAAAAGGTCTCTTGTATTGCTATTGAAATGTCTCCTCTGCACATAGGCAACTCAAACCAAAGTGATGGACCATTTTTCCTCAGTTCTCCTACTACATTCATTGCATGATTTGCCTTCCTATTTAACCTCAGCCTTATGATTTCCTGTCCTTATCAAACATCGATCTCTCTTTAAAAGAGAAATAAATATGATATCCCATGAAAACCAAATCCATCCTTGGATTTTAACTATCCTAATCTCTTGCCACCTTCTCCTAATGTCCCTTCATTCACTGTAATTGGAGCCTTATTTTCATCTATCATGATCACCTCTGTCACTCTGGATCCAAATTTATGGTTTGGAATCCAGATTAGTACCCCCCCCTTAGTCATACCTTTCCAATGCCTTCTTTTTTTGCCTCCACAAGGCTTCGTAGTCATCCACTAGAAACTGTTCCAAATCCTCACTCAGGATTGCCTCGAAAACCTGCCCATCCTTTATCCTTTAAATTTATTCCCATGTTTTCCATGTAATTTGCAGCCATGTTTGCCTCCCTAAAAACATGTCTGACCTCGTAGTTGGGATTTTTATTTAGAGAATCCATAATGTCCCTCAAAATCCTCTATATTTTCCAGTTTGGTGTGGCACCATTCTTAATAGTGTTGACAAGTATCTATGCATCACCTTCTATCAGTATAGAATTAAAACCCTTCTCTACACATTATCTGAGTCCTCTAGCAATATAATAGCTATAGATGATGATAGACAGAGGTATATATGTGCCTATATGATTGCTCCAAAGAAAGGGTCAGGCATTGAAACAAACAAAGCCAATACAAACTTGATTAGTTTCTTGCAAGACTAAATGAATCGGCTCTACCAAATCTCTTATGGATCAAACACAACAAATTTATAAAATAAAATTGTCAGAAAAAATGCCTTAACGAAATGCGGTCTCATGATGATGGAATGCCATGATAGTCAAATTACTATGGATTGTCATGGCATTCCATCATCATGAGAACACATTTCTTTGAAACACTTTTTCAAACAGCTCGTTTCCTTGTCTATGTAAGGTAGTGAACCATTTGATTGACCTTCATATAAGATGTAAGCTAACATAAGATAAATGAATTACATATGTAGGAACCTAAACCCACTTCATGAGGATCCTGCATAGTCTACATAAAGGCAAGGCGACAATTCTTCTCATGGATCGGCAGGTATAAGTCAATACACCCTATAGAAACCATTTATTATTTGCTTGCTTTCTCTTTACACCCATCTTGGAGTGGTTTAATAATAAGCCAGGTTTTAGCAACTATATTTTGTCAAAACTTTGATTTTTTTTCTCACCTAAACCACCTTGACATCCACAAGGAAGACTATTTTTCTGAGTTTTTGAAACTCCAAAATTACCAAGAAAACAAATGCTCAGTTTTTGAAACCTCCACATTAGCAACAACTCTAATATAATTACCAGCACTTGAGGCCCCAGTTGGCCTTATTTGAATTTAAATCTCAACATCAACTTTAGGGTCGACCTCTTCATCAACATTACCCTCAATGATGAATATGGGAAAAAAGAATGAGCCATTCTTTTCAATCCATGCAATATTACCTTTGGCAACCCGCCCTCAAATCTATTTGCAATATTTGCAAAAAATCAATAAGATATGGTGAACCATCTATTACAACTTCTTGTCGTCTCTCTCCATGGAATCCTAAAATTTATTTCCTCTCACAATAACAATCAACCCTCTCTCAACTATCTCTCTCATTTTATGGAGAGCAAGTACCACCAAATAGGTATTTGTCATATGTGTCTTCCTTGAGTGAGGTAAATTCAGAAAGAGAATATTAGGAAAGTGAGACATGTAGTAGGTCTAAAAGATGGAGATCAACTACAGGTCAAAATATTAGAAGAAAATTCCATAAACACATGGAATTGTTTCTTGCTCAAGGAGGGTCATGTTCTTATGATGACGAGAGCATAGGTGACATCGACATGCCCTTGAGGTACAAACATCTACAAAAAAAATGGGTAGCCAAGGAACTTCCTCCAATAAACACTTATTTTTATGTTAATGGGAGGATATATCACATAGCACCATCATCATTACATGGATTGTGCCTATTTTCCATGGATAGCATAAAGGTCTATTACAACAAAGTTGCTGAATTGATCGAGTATGTCGGACCCTGTTACAATTATAAAAATTGGATGCAGCTAGTTCGATATACATGAAGTATGCATAGGTATGCACTGTCAGCAAATTATATATAGCTAAAAGATAATGACAAAAGTAAAAGAGTGGCTATATACATTGACAGAAGGCCAAAAGCAATAGGGAATATTGCAGGTTTTATAAACAGTGCATGACCTGGGTCAACTTATAGACAACCCAATTGCATATTCGAGGCGCGTGAGGGAAACTGTGTATTCGTATGTGCATTAAAATCAATAAGTGCAGGGGAAGAGATACTAATCGATTACCATTTGAATCGTATAGATACAAACAAAGTTACTATCGTGATGGTGGTGCATGTTAAGTCCCGGGCACAACTGAGAGGGGGGGGTGAATCAATTATCAAATAAATTCAAACCAAAACAACTTAACCAACTTTAATGCTTAATACTGGTAAACTGGTCTTTTATGCTAGTAGATAGTTTTATTAGTTAATTACAATACCGGTAAAGATTAATGCATGAAATAGAAAGACAATAACATCTACAACACATAACACCAATATTTGTAAGTGGAAACCCTGTAAGGGGAAAAACCACGATGGGAAACCTTACCCACAATCAGTTGATACTACTACAGATAGTATGTGTATACAAATGGGCTCTACACATGCAGAAAAGCCAAGCGCCTAGAGCTCACTGCTCAAACACAAATAGGAGTTACACTGACTACAATTGGATGGTTAATCCAATAAGGATGTACTTCTCAAATTAGCATCTTTCTATGTTGGATTCAGTACCGGTGTAGTTCTAATTGTCTTCACAAAATCCCTCCTTCAACCTTCAAATTATGTTTGCATGTATAGCTCTACTTATTTTTTCATATACCTTCTCACACTTCCTTTTTAGCATTCCACAATTGATCTTACAAATAAGATCTTACATTTATATAATAACCTAAGACCAATTTTAGTAGGTTGGCTCAAAAGGATATTACAATAAAATCGATTTACAAATAAAACAATATCCGATGCAATAACCAATTCAACATGTTAGCTTGATGCATTTACAACAATAATAAAACATCTCCATAGCGTGTCATGCTGATCTGGAATAGATAAGCCTGTCGGTGTATAACTTGGACCTATTTGCCAGTAACAATAAATATGCAAATACGAATATGCCAATGAACAAATCTCCAAGAAAAAGTGTCCAAACAATGTCTTTGACATAACCAAGTGTTTTCCATATTATTCCAAGTTCTGGTGAACATTATATCATGTCGGTGTACCAGATACCGGTGACTGTGCATAAGTCACTTGCTTGCCGATGAACTTTGCCGATTCTCCAAAGTGCCAGAGTTTAGTAGGTGTTGACATCAATGACAAAACCATACCAAAATACCAACAATCTCCCCCTTTGGCATTGATGGCAACACAAGATGGAAAAACCATCAAAGTGCCAAAATAGAAATGCCAAATACCAAAAACCAATCAATCTCCCAAAAAGATATTATAACCAGAAATCAAAATACAGATACAAAGAGTAATCAATCTCTCCCAAAATAGAAATCTCCCCAAATGAATAATCTCTCCAAGAGATAATGTGTTTTTCCATATCAATCTCTCCCCCTTTGACATCAAATGCCAAAGCAATATTAAAAACCATATAAAATACCAACCAATTCAGTATACCAACTACTCCCCCTAAGAAGTAGCTTCCTCATCAAAGTCGGAGTAAAAGATTTCTCTCTTAAATTTGTTGGTTGATGACAAACATCAACTGTCTAAGTCTCTACCAGTGGGGGTATGACCCCAAGCTTATCTCTGAGATTTTCAAAATTCTCCTTAGGCAAAGGTTTAGTAAAAATATATGCAATCTGCTATTTATTATTCATATAAACCAGTTTTACTTCTTTTGCTTCGACATTCTCTTTTAGAAAATTTAGTTTGATAGAAACATGTTTAGTTTTAGAATGTAATACCGGATTCTTAGATATATCAATTGTTGTAGTGTTATCACAATAGATAGTTATGGGTTACTTGCATTTTACCTTTATATCCTTCAACATTTTCTTAAGCCATAGTACCTATGTACAGTTAGTTGCTACTGCAATACATTTCGATTCAGCTGTTGATAAAGATGTACAACTTTGTTTCTTACTCCACCAAGAAATTAATCTACTGCCAAGAAAAAATGCTCCACTGGTGGTGCTTTTTCTATCATCCACATCTCCTGCCCAATTTGCATCTATGTATGCACATAATTCAAAGTTTTCATCTCTAGGATACCATAATCCAAGATTTGTAGTGCCTTGTAAGTACCGAAAAATCCTTTTTACTGTTGATTTATGATTTTCTCTAGGATTACTCTGAAATCTTAAAACAATACATACTGCATTCATAATATCAGGTCTTGTTTGTCTCAAATACAGTTGGCCTCCTATCATAGATTTGTACCTAGTTGGATTAACAGGTGTAGATTCATCCCTTAGTGATAATTTGTCATTTGTAGTCGTGTGCTTATCGGTTTAGAGTTTTCCATCCCAAATTTCTTTAGTAACTCCTTGAAGTACTTGGATTGACTCAAGAATATACCTTTATCAATCTGTGAAATATGCAATCCTACAAAGAATTTTATTTCTCCAATCATAGATATTTCAAATTCTTGTTGCATTTCAATAGAAAAGTCTTTACATAATCCATCTTTTCCTCCAAAGATTATATCATCAACAAAAACTTCTATAACCAAGATGTCATCGTTAGTCACTTTATAGTATAAGTTGTTGTCAGCATTACCTTTAGAAAAACCAATCTTCAAAAGATAGTTATCCAATATTGCATACCAAGCTCTTGGAGCTTGCTTCAACCCATACAAATCCTTCCTTAACCTGCAAACCATCTCTTTGTTATCTGTCAAAGAAAATCCATCAGGTTGTTCAATGTAAACCTCTTCTTCAATATCTCCATTCATAAATGCACATTTAATATCCATTTGATATACTTTGTAGTTCTTGTGTGCTGCAAAAGCAAAGAATAATCTAGCTGTCTCAATTCTAGCTACCAGTGCAAAGGTTTCATTATAATCAATTCCTTCTTTCTGAGAATATCCCTTACACATCAGTCTTGCTTTATTTCTGATTACCTTACCATCTTCATTAAGTTTATTTTTGAATACCCATTTTGTTCCAATCACATTTTTGTCTTTAGGCCAGGGAACTAATATCCATGTGTTATTTTTCTCAATTTGTTCTAGTTCCTCTTCCATAGCTTTAATCTAGTGTTTATCTTCACATGCCTCATTAATTAATGATGGTTCAATTTGAGAAATAAGACATACCTCTTCATTTGTCAATCTTCCTCTTGTCATAACTCCTTTATACTTGTTTCCAATTATCTGATCTCTAGAGTGATTCAGTCTTACATATCGAGGTGTCCTCGTTTGCTATTGTTCCTCAGTTACAGTGAAATTTTTAGATGATACCAGTGTAACTAGATCTTCATTTGGTACCAATGGGTTCAATGTAGATTCATCTGTCAGAATCTTTGTTGCCGGTTTAGAGTCTATATACCTTGAAGTTCCTCTGAATTGTTTATCAATCTTTACATTTGTAGTCTCAACAATTTTCTGCAATCTTTTGTTAAAACATCTATATGCCTTTCTCTTAGATGAATAACCAAGAAATATTCCTTCATCACTTCTAGGATCAAATTTGCCAATATACTCATCTCTTCTAATATAGCATTTACTTCCAAATAGTCTGAAATATTTAAGAGTAGGAATAATACCAAACCATAGTTCATGAGGGGTCTTTCCGGTTTCTCCTTTGATGTGAACTTTGTTGAATGTGTAGACCACTATGCTTACTCCCTCTCTCCAATATACATGTGGTAGATTTGCTTCAGATAACATACTTCTAGCTGCATCCAAGATAGTTATGTTTTTCCTTTCTACAACCCCATTCTGTTGTGGTGTCTGAGGTGTTGATAACTGTCTTCTGATTCCATTCACTTCATAGAATGTATTAAATTCCTTAGATGTAAATTCTCCTCCTTGATCTGATCTCAGACATCTGATTTTCTTACCGATTTCATTCTCTACCATTGCTTTGAATAGTTTGAACTTCCCAAGTGCTTCTGATTTTTCTCTAAGAAAAGTAACCCAACACATTCTAGAGTAGTCATCAACTATTAGCATGAAATATCTATCACCTTGTAAACTTTTAGTTCTAGCTAGACCACATAAATCAGTATGAATTAAGTCAAGAGCATTATTAGATTTTTCTGGAATACTTTTAAAAGTATCTCTAACTTGTTTTCCAAATTGACATTCCTCACATACTGGATTGTGAGGTTTGACAATCTTAGGTAAATCTCTAACTGCCCTAGTAGTACTGATTTTTACCATGCAATCAAAATTTGCATGACAGAGTCTCTTATGCCATAGCCAACTTTTATCAATATGTGCAATCAAGCATGTCTTTTCACTGTTATTCAAATGAAAGATATTACCTCTAGTTTGATTACCGGTTGCAATTTCCAAACCAGTTCTGTTCATAATTTTCCATTTTCCATTCTTGAATTGTAACTGAAATCCTTTCTCAACTAATTGACCAACACTCAAAAGATTATTATTTAAACCTTCAACATAGTAAACAATGTCAGTATTATGCTTACCATCAAGAGATATTGTACCTTTACCTTTGATCAAAAAAGCTTTATCATCTCCAAATCTTACTAGACCTCCATTATATTCTTGAAAGTTCAAGAATTTGCTTTTATCACTAGTCATATGATGTGAGCATCCTGAATCAATGATCCATTCATCCTTAACTTCAATTTTAGCTGCCAAGGCTTGTTCTACCGGTTGAATAGTAGGTGCTAGTTGATATTCTCTTATAGCAACAAAAACCCATCCATTGTCTATCAGATCCTCATCAAAATCATCAGTCACTCCTTCATCAACAAGATAACTGTTAGGATTTCCACACATACTGAGAGGGGGGGTGAATCAGTATCTAACCAGTTAAAAGATTTTCTTAACTTAAAACATGTAAAGCATATCAATACTGTATATCGGTAAATAGAAAGTAGTGCAATAAATAGAGATAACAACAACCACATGAAAAACACACCGTAACACAGTAGGTTAACAAGGAAACCTGTTGTGGGAAAAACCTTGGTGGGATTTGTGACCCACAATATTCAATTACTGGCCAATAAGAGAATATTACTACTACAATAGGGGCCTGCACATGTAGGAAGGCCAAGTGCCTAGAGCTCACTACTCAATTACAAAATGGGAAGTCTCACTAACTTACAAAATGGATTATATAAATCCAGTGTCTTATACTACTTCAAAATAGCATCTACTATGCTAGATCCAGTACTGGTTTATAGCTCTACTTTATACATAAACCCTTAACCTATAATTCACACAATAGGTCTGCCTTATTTCACCTAATAATCTCCTTGCATCTTCTTTTTTTAATTACTACAATGTTCTACAATGAACTCTTATATATGAGTCATTTTACAACTTGCCAAGTCGGCTTACAATGATTTTACAATAATTAACAAAATATATTATAAACAAAATTCTTGTCGGCTTCTATGCTGGTATGCTTCCTTTTACTATCGGTGCCAATGGTCTATGTACCGATGTAGAGTCTGACCTTGCTAGTGCCAGTAAATTGCCTTGTGGATGTCATAGGATTGTAAGGTTTCCATCAATGACAAAACCTTCAATCACCTACAATATCTCATTGGAGTGTGCATTTGCCAGCAATCTCCCCCTTTGGCATTCATGGCAACACTCATGAGAAAAATCCAAAAATTGTTATCCAAAAAGAATCTGCCAGAATTACCAAAATTGTGTACCAAAAGAGTATGTGCTCCCCCTGAGTTGATGAGTCATTTACTGATTATTTTTCTCATTCCACTACTCCCCCTTTTGCATCAATGACAAATGTTGTCAAAGTGTCAATTGAGTGTAGTTTCCAGTTTCACCCTTGTGACCAGTTGGTTACAATATGAAAAAGATCTACCAAAACCATATTCAGGCTTTCAATGAACTTTTTACTGTCTTTTATTATGGTGTTTGTCCTCTAAACTATATCAGTGAGGTGTTGCATTTTCTTTGTCGGTGTTTTCTGTCCTTGAATCAAAGCAATGATATTTCTTTTCTTAAGAAGGCGAGGTAGTCCAATTTTGGACTAAGTCTCCATTTTAGATATTTAGCCTTTCCTTTTATTATTTCCTTCTCTCTTTCCAACTTTAGTATTTCTTCCTCAAAACTGATAATGAATTAGATGAATTAATGAAATTATCAGCTAGTTGATTTATATCCTCCCATATCTTGTTGATCTTCTTGTCTATATCAACTGTCAAAAAGTTAGTTTTACATGTATCCCTATACAAAGTTTTAAATTCCTTCAGTGTAGTACACAGTTTCGGTAAAAGTGTGTCAAATTGCCTTGTACACTTCTTTATTTCTTCCTCAAGGAATTTGTGTTTTTCCTTCTCTAATCTCTCCTTGAATGCTTCCTCTTTTATTTGTTCAATTGTCACAGTGTTGTCAATAATATACTTAGACAAAGTGTTAAATTGACTCAAAGAATCTTTATTATCTACATTACATTTAGGTGTTATCATTTTCAAAATTGGAATGGTATCATCTATTGCCTTGTATGCTTGTGAGCTACAATCTGTTATCTTCTTTATGGAATCCAAAAGAATTTTTGTTGCATTAGTTGATTTGAATTCTACATTTGATGAACCAACAATCTATATTCCACTAGTGGGAGAAATTTCCTTTCTTGTGGTGACCTCTGGTAGGTCAGTTTGTGTTTCCATTCCATTTCTTTAAGTAAAGATTTGGTCCTGTTGCTGTGATGGATCATGTTGCTCAATGTTGTCATCTGTCGGTTTACCATTTGTACTATCTATTGCCGGTGGCTCATTAGCCATATCTGTTTTCCCAGTTGTATCCTTATCTACCACAATATTAACTTTTTGTGTGTCAATGTCTACTATATATAACACCTCAGAATTGGGATTCGTGTCCTCTTGTGGTATGTCCATACTCTCACTAGCTAGTTGATTATCAGTGGTAACTACCGGTGGAGTATCCAGAGGTGGTGGGGATAAGTTATCTTTTATTTTTATGCTGGGTGGTCCACCAACCTTGCCTTTTCCCTTTTCCTTATCCTTCTAATATACTTTGATGGGTTTAGGGTTTCTATATTCTTCCTGCTTTTCCTTCTCTACAAGGAATATGTCCCATGCATTAGCAGTTTCTTCTGCTACCTCTTTCACTTTACCAGGCATAAGTGCTACATGTTGGTGTGCAGTTGAAAATATTGACCAGTTAGCCTCAGAGATTAGATCATCTATCCCTTTTGGTGAGTTGACAGGATAAACAGCAAGTAGTCTTTCAACTTTTATTTTCTTATCAAGCTCTACAACAGCTTACCTTCTAGCTTCAAGTCTTTTAAACAGTTCTATCGATAATTCATCTACAACTTGCATTAGAAATTTCTTGTAAATGTCCAAGTGCAGGATTACACTGTTTTCAACTTTCTCCTTCTCATCAACTGATAATGAATCATATAATTTATTGATGTTTTTCAGCTTTCCATCCTCTGTTATTTCATTTAGAAGTTTGTCAATTGGAGCAATGGTTTGTTGAGTCTTCTTCTTGGGTGTTAACTTCTTCTTTGGAGTTGCTTTCCTAGTAGGGGGCCTTACTGCCTATTGTTTCTATTTGGTTCTTCTAGGAGAAGGTGTAGATACTAGTGAAGGTTCTCTTTTTCTCACAACTCTTTTAAATGCAGCTGGCATATCACTTTCTAAAGAGGTCGCAACCGATGAAAGGTGAGTTTCTGGCTATAGTGCTTCTAACTCATCTTCAATAATACCATTTTGTTTAATTACATCTTCTTTGATAGCTTTAGCTTGTCTATATCCTCTTCTAGCTATTGCTTCCACCTTCTTTACCCTTTTCTTTGATTGGATTTGATTTTCAATAGTCTCAGCACTGCCAAATACCTCTTCTTTAGGTTCCTTGGGTGCTTCCAAGAGGGATTTTGCATATGCTTCAATTATGTGGCCATCAATTTCATAACCCATTTCAGTAACCCAAATGGTTCTTGGGATAATTGCCTCCATCCAAATCTCATCCTTCTTAATAACAAAGCATATTTCATCCTTATACTTATTTACAATTGCTTGTGATAATCTGACTCCAGTATTCATTCGGGCCTTCAATGCCTGAAAGTACTCATTTATATTCTTTTCTCTATTTTCACCCATGTTATTTAGTAAATCGGACAGCTCTTTGCCTACCGGTATATCAAAACCAAGATTTTTATTACTGATACTAGGCACCTATTTTGTTATGTGCAACATTAAACAGACAAGTAGGTTTCCAAATCTAAATGTCCCCTTTTTGTTTTTCTTTATCTTTCCAAGATTGTTAATAAGTTTATCTTTCAACCATTCACACACATCTATTTTTGTATTATCTTTAATCATATCATAGGCACTCTTTATGCATAGCCTAGAGACTAAATTTAACCTATTTGCATGTGTGGTTTTGTAGCCTAAAATCATGCTAATGAATCTAACATTGATGTTGGTTACATCATTTACTCTTAAGGATCTCTTATCAGATGTTGCACCTTTTAGATTACTCACTAGGTCATTTGAGACCTTTGTTTTATCGAGCCTGTTATTGGTGGAAGGTAACCCTGTCACAACTTTTATTGCCTATTTTGTAATTTTGTGAACTGAGTCCAACCAAAAGAATTCACCATGAACCCTACTTAGAACTATCCTTATAGCATCCTTAGGGAAATCTGGAATACTGAGTATTTCAGTGAAACCTAGGGTTTCCACTATCTTGTGTTCATCTTTAACATTGTCCGTTTCATCACAGATTACTGATTTATACATGTTCTTGATTTCCTCATCACCTAATTCTTCTATGTGACAATGTATGTACATTCTAGGGTCTTCAGCAAAAACTACTCCTTTGGGGATTTGAGAAAATGCACCAACATTATCATCTATCTTGGCAATCTCGAGAACTAACTGGAATACGGGTCTAGGGTGTTCAATCACTTTGACTATAGTAGGGTTTTCTATGAATTCAAGAACAAATGAAGAAGCCATGGATATAAATACCTTTATCTGCCTTAGGAATGATTGCTTGCTGAATTGCTTCTCTTCTTTGCTCAGGAATTTTCGTTCTCTTTGAATGTTTGAATGCTCGATGAAATGAAATTGGAGCCAAAACACTGATTTATAATGTTATTTTTGCCAACCACCACATTTAATGCTTGTAGGTTAAGTAATCACTTAACTTATCTGTCAGTATAGAAGTAATTTCAACTTATTACCATCAACCGAGGGAATTATAGCATGTTTCACTTTTGATTGCCAAACCCTCAAATGAATTTTCTTCAATTAGATGAAGAGTCTCATGCCGGTGGAGTGTTACTTTGTTCTGCTGGTGGAGGAGTATTCCTATCAACATTTAGATCTAATTTCCTGATCCATTGTTTTGAGAATTCCTGCTTTACTTGTTCAACCTTTTCTTTACCTTTCAAACTAGCACCATTGTTATTTACCAGTGAGTACTTGCTTCTACAAAATTTAGCAATATGTCCAATCTTGTTATAGGCATAACAAGTCACATTATTTTTCTAAATAGCTTTCCCATATCCTATGTCAGTGTGTGTTCTGCATTGATTAGATAAGTGTCCAAATCTTCCACAAACATAACATCTTACATTCATTCTACAATTCTCTGAATTATGACCAACTTTGTTGCATTTGGAACATTGAACGGTGGGTGTATTTGTGCTTTGATAATTTCTAGATCTACATGAATTTTCTCTATGACCATACTTGTTACAGTTAAAGCATTTTCCATTAAATTTATAAGTAGTAAGTTGTCTTACCAGTTTGCCATGATCCTGTGTGTTTGCAGTACTAGAGCTTTCACCAGCTTCAAAGCCAAGGCCATTTGTATCTCCATTAGGTTTCTGATTCTTCAGCAAGTCACCAAGTTCTTCTGAGCTTTTCTTGAATTTTTCTTTATGTTGATTTGCAGTAGCCAGTTCTCCTTCCAAGATATTTTTTTGTCTCATGAGTTCATTTGAGTTATTCTATGCATGCATCAGATCTGTCTTCAACAAATCATTTTCATAAATAAGTCTAGTATTTTCATTTGCAGCATCACTTAGTCTTCTAGTCAAATCTTCTTCATTCTTCTTTCTATCTTCAATTTCTTTGCAAAATCTCATAGTCATATCCTGCATCTCATTCTTTGTTGTCATGTTTTCTTTTTTCAGCTTGTTTATCAGGTCACTAAGAGTTTCCTTTTCATCATTCTCATTTTGCATCTTTTCACAAAGTTCTCTTCTCTTGTTTCTTGAAATGGTAAGATTTTCTTGAAGTGCTTGAATGATATCATGTGCAGCTTTTAGATCATCTTCAAGTTTGATATTTTTCAACTTTTCTGCATCATAGTTTGAGAGAGCTCCTTCTAATTGCTTCATCAAGTTTTCCATCTCTACCGGTGTCAAGATCTTCCTCAGGTTGTTAGGCTTCTAAAAATAGAGGACCAAGCTCTGATACCAATTGTTAGGATTTCCACAAATACTGAGAGGGGGGGTGAATCAATATCTAACTGGTTAAAAGATTTTCTTAACTAAAAACATGTAAAGCATATCAATATTGTATACCGGTAAACAAAAAGTAATGCAATAAATAGAGATAATAGAAACCACATGAAAAACACACCATAACACAGTAGTTTAATGAGGAAACCCAGTGTGGGAAAAACCTTGGTGGGATTTGTGACCCACAATATTCACTTATTGGCCAATAAGAGAATATTATTGCTACAATAGGGGCTTGCACATGCAAGAAGGCCAAATGCCTAGAGCTCACTACTCAATTACAAAATGGGAAGTCTCAC
The DNA here is from genome assembly GCF_030272615.1 of Cryptomeria japonica. Lineage (NCBI taxonomy): Eukaryota > Viridiplantae > Streptophyta > Pinopsida > Cupressales > Cupressaceae > Cryptomeria > Cryptomeria japonica. The sequence continues at coordinate 196,585,051 of NC_081412.1, read as the reverse complement.
TGACTGACAAAATGGATTATATAAATCCAATATCTTGTACTGCTTCAAAATAGCATCTACTATGCTAGATCCAGTATCAGTTTATAGCTCTGCTTTATACATAAACCCTTAACCTATAACTCACATAATAGGTTTGTCTTATTTCGCCTAATAATCTCCTTCCATCTTTTTTTTTATGACTACAATATTCTACAATGAACTCTTATATATATGAGTTATTTTATAACTTGCCAAGTTGACTTACAATGATTTTACAATAATTAACAAAATATATTATAAACAAAATTCCTGTCGGCTTCTGTGTCAGTATGCTTCCTTTTACTGTTAGTGTCGGTGGTCTATGTGCCGGTGTAGAGTCTGACCTTGCTAGTACCGGTAAATTTCCTTGCCGGTGTCATAGGATTGTAAGGTTGCCATCAATGACAAAACCTTCAATCACCTACAATATCTCATTGGAGTGTGCATTTGCCAACAATAACAAGATTTATCTTTATTCTTCTTAAATTTGTATCTCTGATATTTAGGATTAGGCTTGTATGTTCTCGTAGCTTCTTCTCTTAGTCTAGCATGTCTATTAGGGCATCTAGAAGCCATATGACCAATCTTATTATAGTTAAAACATTTAAAGGGTTCTTTACCTTCATACTTACTTCCAACTAGACCTTTAGGTATTTTCCTTGCAAATAGTGCTTCAAGTTCTTCAAGTTCTTCAAGTTCTTCATTTTCTCTCCTACTTTCCTCAAGTTCTCTTGCATAAAAGGCTTTCTAATCAGACTTGTCAAATGATGGTGTGGATGATGTTGATGCCTTAAAAGCTAAATCTATCTTTATAATAGCAACAGGACCAAATTCCTCAATTTCAAAAGCTGAAAGTTTTCCAATCAATGTATCCCTAGTTACTGATGTATTAGGCATTATTCTTAACTCATTTATAGCAGTAACCTTCATTTTATATGTGGTGGCAATCCTCTTAAAACTTTTGAAACAATTTCATCTTCACTTAAGGTTCCTCCACAACATTTAATACCTAAAACAATTTCATTAACTCTTTCCATAAAAGCAGAAATCCTTTCATCTTCTTCCATTTTTAGATTTTCATACTTGACCTAGAAGCTTTGAAGTTTTACAATTTTGACTATGGAATCTCCTTCATTCAGTGTTTCCAAGTGATCCCAAATAGCTTTAGCAGTTGATCTATATGATAATCCCATGATTTACTGATTTGATTATGTGCTCAAAAGTGCTTCTCTAGCTTTGCAATCAATTTCCTCATCTTTTCCTAAGGTAGGTGGATTAGGCTGACTGGGAGTAGGAGCAGTATAGCCATTCTTCGTAACTTCCCAAATGTCCTTTCCAATGCAATTCAAATGAATCTCCATTCTGATCTTCCATATGCCATAGTTGGTTCCATCAAGTTTAGGATTGTCCTTCCTAAAATAGTTAGTAGACATTGGATCTCCTCAAGTTGTTAAACTTCTGCAAAAGAGAACTACGCTCTGATACCAAATGTTAGGTCCCAAGGACAACTAAGAGGGGGGGTGAATTAGTTGTCAAATAAATTCAAATGAAAACAACTTAACCAACTTTAATACTTAATACCAGTAAACCAGTCTTTTATGTTGGTAGACAGTTTTATCAGTTAATTGCAATACCAGTAAAGATTAATGCATGAAACAGAAAGACAATAACATCCACAATGCATAACACCAATATTTGTACGTGGAAACCTTGTAAGGGGAAAAACCATGGTGGGAAACCTTACCCACAATCAGATGATACTACTGTAGATAGTATGTGTATACAAATGGGGTCTGCACATACAAAAAGGCCAAGTGCCTAGAGCTCACTGCTCAAACACAAATAGGAGTCACACTGACTACAATTGGATGGTTAAATCCAATAAGGATGTATTGCTCAAATAAGCATCTTTCTATGTTGGATTCAATACTGATGTAGTTCTGATTGTCTTCACAAAAACCCTCCTTCAACCTTCAAATGATGTCTGCATGTATAGCTCTACTTATTTTCACATATACCTTCTCACACTTCCTTTTTCGCACTCCACATTCGATCTTACAAATGAGATCTTACATTTATATCATAACCTAAGACCAATTTTAGTAGGTCAGCTCAAAAGGATATTACAATAAAATCAATTTAGAAATTAAAAAAAATCCAATGCAATAATCGATTCAACATGTCGGTTTGATGCATTTACAACAATAATAAAACATCTCCATAGTGTGTCATGCTGATCTGGAATAGATAAGCCTGCCAGTGTATAACCTGGACCTATTTGTCAGTAACAACAAATATGCAAATATGAATATGCCAATGAACAAATCTCCAAGACAAAGTATCCAAACAATGTCTTCAACATAACTAGGTGTTTTCCATATCATTCCTGGTGCCGATGAACATTATATCCTACCAGTGTACCAGATACCAGTGACTGTGCATAAGTCACTTGCTTGCCAGTGAACTTTGTTGACATCAATGACAAAACCATACTAGAATACCATTTAAACCAACCTCCAATTAATGACTCCAATATACCATTGTATTATTAAGTTTTTTTGGTAAGTCTATTGGTTTCATTTTGGTAATGTTTTTTTATATTTAATTTTTTTCATAGCACGACAATGATCTGACACATAGCACAGATCAGGATGTAGCTCCGGGCACTTATACCAAGCAGGTAAACCTCATTGTAACTGTACAAATTAAATACAAGCAAAATGTTATATTATTATATTCTTTTCTTTAGGGTTTTGGATTAATTTTGATAATGTTACAAATATTCTTGTCACAAACACATGCTTGGGGAAAGGAACCTACAATAGTTGAGAACATCGATATAGAGGTGGACTCACTATTATGCGATGATGACATCACATATTCCACAAACCCTACTGAAATGATAAGAAAGATGCAAAAAATATTAATAAAAAAATTCTTAAATTGTTATTCATAGTCCCTCAAACTTATGAGATACAAGAGAGGGTGAAACAATTGACACAGAGAGCACAAAAATTCCAAGTAAGCAGTCACAAAATCTTTAATTATAACATAAGTTCAATCATGGTTTATATTTTATACTCTTTTATGTAATGAACTAAAATATGTATGTGTTGTTTTTATAGGAATTTTTGTGTCCTCATGAAGCTAGTGGCCATGATCAGGGTACTCCAAGTAGTTCAGGTGATGACCATGTTCGATGCATACACCAACTCATATTTTTACATGTTCCCATCCTTCCGTTAATGTGTTATTGCTCCTGTATTTAATGTATTATATATTTAATGTATTAGTCTTTAGGTGTTATCCATGTTCCCATGCATTCACCACCTCATCTGACCCCATCATGAGCACCTATATTTTCAACTACAATGTCTACAACACGTAGCATGCAGTCATCGACAACTGCACCGACCTATGCAATAGGACATGCACCTGGGGATGCAGAGGCCACTAGTGATAATAATTTAGCAGCATTTCCTGGATCTTCCTATATTACTAGTACAGGAACATTGTCAGTCACATTTGTGGTGACCGATGATCTTGTTCCCATAAAGATAGAGAAGGTTCCAGGTACTTTTAAATAATTATTATATATAGTCCAATTGTAATTTACTTATTGATCACTTGTTTTGGACTAATGATCCCATGATTTTTTTGCAGGCAATGATGTTTTTTATAAACATCTAAATGATATTACATTGGAGATCTTCAAGCCCACCATACATACACAGTGGAATGCCCAAAATCAACAATTGAAAGGTGAACTCATAAATCATTTGGTTGTGTTGTTCGGAAATGACACATTCAACAAAACCAAGGTCCTTCATAAAGTTGGCACATATCTAAAGTATGTGAGGGACCAATATAGGACACATTTAGAAAAGAACAGAAAGTTTGAGCGTTCCCCCATGATTCCAGAGAGGGAGTGGAAGGACCTGATTTGGGATGGAAAGGAGAAAGCTGAAAAGAGAAAAGGACATACACCACTGGGCAAAGGAAGGTATGTGATACTAATAACAATGTAATTATGTGCTAATTACTCTTTCTATTTACATAATCTAACATATTTCAAACTTTTCATAGGTTGCCCAACACATCGAAGGCAACTAAGGCAAGACTAGAAAAGCATGGTCAACACAAACTTGGCTCTGATGGTTATATGAAAGTTGTCGCACAAATTGTAAGTATCAATAAATGAAATATCGCATCGAAATAATAAATTGCATAGAATTTTTTTTAATCAAACAATAGAAGAAAAATTCATGATATTAAGCAAAAATGTAGGGCTCTGAATTCAATAGAGAGCCCACAGAAGATGACATGAAAATTTCCTTCCAGAAAGGCTATGGAACCGTGGTTGAATACCTAAGAGAATTGACTGCACAAACACAAGATTCTGATTTATCTGTCACATGGGAAAATAAGCTAAATGAAAATTATATAAAATTGAATGCTTGAGCAATAATCTATTCGATTTTAATTTCCAACATAAAGTGACTATATTTGTTTTAATTAAGCAAGCAATGATAACAATGCACATTGCATTGGAATATAGCCTGCTAAGGGTGGAACACAACCTGCACATGATGAAGGTTGTGGTGTGCATCCCGGTACTAGAGGTATTCATGTGTTATACATTTTTTTTAATGTAACTATTAATACAATTAAACGTCTTTAATTGAAATTGGTGTAGTAATTAATGTAACCTTTTTCATTTTTATTTTAGAGCATGTCGAGTGTGGTGAACAAGTGGAGCATGATTAGGGTAGACAACATCAAGAATGTGATGTGCCCCCATCAGGTAAAGAGGATCATTGTTATTCCTTTAAATAAATTTAATTGCAATTGGTGTATTGATTAATGTAACCTTTTGTGTGTGTTTAAACTTTAGAGGATTTAGAGGGTGTTCAGCATGTTGAGGATGAGGCTAGACAAAATGATCAGGAAGATGTTGTGGTCCCATCAAGTAAAGAGCACCCCTGTAATGTTGTTTTAATTAATGAAATACTTGTAACAATAATAAAAAAATATTATGAATTTAAACCATTTCTTTGTTATTGCAGTGGACCCCCCTTTGCCTAGGCATCCTCATCGTGAGTACAGGACTAGGCATACATTAAGATCATGAGCAGAGGGCACAACAATTGAAGAGGGGAAAAATGATGAAGAAAACGATGCTCCACTTAGTTTTTACCTATCTTCAAAAAATAAATAAATAAATAAATGATTGTAAACATATTATTTGTAAATGAATGAATTTTATGTGTTAATGAATGTAATTACGTGTTAATGAATATTATTGAATGATATGTGTTAATGAATGTTGATGAATGTTACGTGTTAATGAATGTTATGTTATAATGAATGTGTTATATTTTATTAATGGATGAAAGAATGAATGAATGTTATATGTTAACGGGGAATTTAGAGTGATGTTAGGGGGGGAGGGCCAAATGAGCTTCCACCTTCACATGGTTGGCCCTGTTAAGTAGAGAATATTAAACTATTCTTGAAACAAAGAGAATCTCAATAAGGTAACACACTTTTCAATATTTCATTATGCTCCACTGTTAATCTTATTGAATAATATGTATTGAATCTTAATTGTAGGGTCCAATAGAGACAACACAAACAATAACACAAGAAGTTACTTATTAGAGACCATCAAAGGTAAGGTCCTTGATTAAGATTTTGTTGTTTATATTGATATTGCTGATTACATAGGCAAATATTCATTTAACGTTTTAAAAGGGCAGTCACCAAATACACCAAATAGTTGTCTAAGTCTAACATCAAAGATTAGCAATTAGGAGTCACCAAATACACCAATTAGTTGTCTAAATAAGGGCTAGAACCCACTATGAAATATAGTTTACACTTGTCCTTGAATTGAGAACTTCAACATTTTAATGGACTACATAGGGCACTGCCTTAAAAAATGAGCTGACTTCACATGAAATAGGGCTAAGGTAGAAATAATGGTAAAAGGAACATCTAAGCTTTTAAATTCAACTTTAACTTGATGGTGATGGAACAAATGGTGGGACAAGTGAAACCATCATGCACCTTAATCAAGACTTCAGATTTATCATAATTATCTTGATATTATGCATATGTGAAAAGATATTATTTTCTATTCATATTAACCATATAACTAAGAATTGTCTTTTTGTTTAAATGATGTTACTATTTTGACTGTGTATTGTAGGTCTATCAAACTTTGGGACTATCAAAGATTTATTCATATTGCTGCTATGATACTATCATGGTCTCATTCATCTAAACCTTATACCCCTTTAACCTTAAATCATTGTAAATGCCTTTCGCCCTTTTGGCATTGGATCAAATCCTTACTTGGGTAAAGTTGCTAACTGCTTCTACTCTCTATCATTAACTTGCTACAATTTTTTCTGATCCAATCCTCGTAGATGAACATCTTTTCTTATGGACTATGAGAGGTCACTTTGTGGTTTGAGATCTTTATAATCTTAGTTTTTTTCTATGATTGTAATCTTTCCATCCTTTAACCCTTCATGACCTTGTACGTCACCGATGACCTAAAACTAGTCATTGTACTATAGTAGAATGCATAATGGCTATCTATCTTCATCAGGGTTTTGCCTGTTACTTCTATCATTTTCCTCAATGTCATATCCATGGTTTATCAAGGTATTCATTACCCAAATATTCCCTCTTGGTTGTGTTTGTATATTGTTAGAATATCTGGGATTGTTGATTTTGTATATTTGTAGAGTATATAGTTTACCATAGTGGTGCAGGAGCACCTAGTTGAGTAAAAACTCCCACTTTTTTAGTATTTAATGCTTTTATGTTTGTAATGTCTTGTTTTAGGTTTTTAATTTTGTTTTAGGTTGTTTTGTGTCATGTTTAGTGGTTTTGATCTCATTTTGGGCTCTAGAGATCAAGTTTTGCCTTTCAGGCTTTGAGTTTGTTAATTTTTGGCAAAAATGTGCAAAATTGCCAAAAAGGTCTTCTAATGCCTTCAAAAGCATTGAAACATGTTTGTTAGGTTTTTTTTAGCATGTCTAAGTTGTTTAGACAAGTTGACAAGGTTAGGTTGTCAAAAATGCCTCATTGAGCAAGAAAAGTTGTCATTTGGCTTGAAAAGTTGTCAAAGTTGTCATTTTTAGGTTTTTCTTGCAAAATGTAGTTGTGAAAGCCTCCTATCCATACAGGGCTTGATAACTAATTGGATGGACTATAAAAACACCTCCCTTTGCATTGAATAAGGTTGGTGATTGTATGAGCAAGAACTTTTCAATAAAAACATGAAATTTTGGCTTTTATGACTGGTTTTTCCTTCCTTTACAAAACAGTCCATACTGTACCTTTGGGATGTGTTCATAATAGTTGCATAATGCTCTCTAATTTATTGTGGTTTTTTTTTCTCTTGTAAATTGGATTGTACAAAAATATTTACAAACTATGTGCTCGCTACCCTATCAAGGGTTTGAAGGTCTAAAATGTCACCACTTGACTAATCTAGGTCTAGGATCCCACATAATGGATTTAGTCAAGTTGGAAATCATGTATATACTATACATATTCTCTATTTTGTGCCAAAAGTGTGGTTGGAAGAAGAACTTGAGCAAATACTAGGCAAGTATTGGTTATTTGGCTAGTAGCATGAACAAAAACTCAAGATTTGCACCCAAAAGTAATTTGGAGTGAACAAATGAATGAGGCAGAGGTCTGACAAGTGACCAAGGGTGTGAATCATCATCTTGATGTGTTATAATGGCTTGTTCCATTTAATCTTTCTCACTTTGTAAACAAAATAGTGAGTTCACTATTTTTCTGAATTTTGTTGTAAATTTGCTTATGGAATGCTTCAAAAGCATCATGCAAGCCTTGTAACTAAGAAGGAATTGTAATAGGAGATAGATCAATGTTTGAAGACCTCATTGAGGTGTTTTAACAACTCAAAACTCTTCATTTTGCAGGTCCCAAAGTGTAACATTTGCTAATTGGTAAAAGGGCAGTGATTTGACTGTCACAGTGACAATTTTACTGATTTTTCAATTGTTTGCCAAGTGTTTGGCATAATGCTAGTCAAAAAAAGGTAGGGGAAGCTCTAATTTTCTATGGTAGAGGTCTCCAATCAGTATGGGAGGATGAAACAGGTTTTATGGAGAGAATCTATGCCGGAAGCACCCAAACCCTCATGAAACCCTATGTTTAAGCCTAAAATGGTGGATAGTCATTAAACCACTTTGAAGGAGTCCAAAACCAAAAAACTCTATTTTCTTAGACCTAATACACACTAACCAAATCATTTTCCATGGTCAAAAATCCCATCATTGGGTGTTATGAGCAAAATTTGGCCAATTAGGCCTCAACGGGCCCTTGACTGCATAACACACTTTTTGGAACCCGATTGCAAGGAGGACTTGGGAACTTATCAAACCTTATGTGATCATCCTAAGGATAGTGAAACAAATGCCAAATGGAACCTTGGATAGTGTGTAGCCCCTTTTGAGGTTTTGGACCCTTGGTTGCCTAGCTGAGTAAGCCAAGGATATGGGCCTTAAACTAAACTTTGAGCATCAAAACTAGAATAAAACCTTACTGCCCTTACTTGTCCATGCAAAATACTCCTAAGGCACTCTGAAAAAGAGGGTTGAATGTGAAATATTAGAGATTGAGGGTGTGTAGATGGGTGGAGTGAGCGATTTGAGTAGATTTGAGCATGGGAGTGAGCCTTCACCAAAAGGGGAGTGTGTTAGGAAAGTAATACATGAGATGCTTGGTACTATAACCACAAGGACTTTATAAACACATACAACAGACTCAAACAAGTTTTTGGGTAACAAATTGAACCTTTTGAGCAAATTAGCCTTTTGAGCACTTTCCTAGAAATCTCCCTATCATAGTGGTATCAGAGCCAACAAAAGATTTAGGAGCAAAGGAACATTCGAAAACATGGTGACTAGTTCTGAGTTATCCAAGAAGGTTGAGGACCAAGAAGAGGAAAATAGGTCACTCAGAGAAAGATTAGATCAACTAGCAATGAAACTAGCTGAAGTAGAAGTCAAAACTGAAGAAGTCCATGATAAGGTTGGAGATCAAGGTAAAATGATGGCAATAGAGGATGAAGTCCCCATGCCCAACCCTGTTATTGAGAAAGAACCATTCTTGAAAGCCTTGAGAGCTATGAGTGGTAAAACTTTAGAGGGAGATGCTCTTTTAAGTGGGAAGATGGATCTAGATGCCCTTATAGAGTGGATTGAAGGGCTAGAAAACCATTTTGAATGTGATGGAGTGACTGAAGCACAAAAGGTTAAGGTGGCAAAGTCAACGCTGAGAGGGGCAGCCTTAACTTGGTGGAAGTTCATTCAAGAGGAAAGGGTGAAAGGAGGTAAGCAACCACTAGCCACCTGGAAAGCAATGGTAGCCAAAATCAAAGAAACATACCTTCCTGAAGACTATGAAATACAACTTCACCGGAAAAAGACAAAATTTAAGACAAAAGACCTAGATGTTAGTAGCTACACTAAAGAATTTCAAAAATTGTGCATGAGATCCAAAGTAGTGGAGGATGAGAGCATAAAAGTGGCAAGGTACTTGAATGGGCTAAGATGGAACATCCAGGAAGAGATGAGCTTGTTATGCCCACAAATAGTACACAAGTGCTATCAATTGGCACTTAAGGTGGAAGAGAAAGGTAGAAGAAAGCAAGAACAAAACAATAGAGGAAGAGGTAGGGGAAGAGATGGTAGAGGCCATAGAGGCAATTTTGGGGGAAGGAGCATAGATCAATGGTCCCAGGGAGAGTCTAAACTTATTGAGAAAAGTGGGGATTCTCAAAGCAAATCCAACTATAGGGGTAGGGGATCAAGCAACTGGAGTAGAGGTAGATCTAATGGACCAAGGAGAGGGTCCTACTTCTCAACCATGAAGTGATATAACTACCAAAAGTTGGGCCACCCTGCCTATAGATGCCCAGAGAAGTCGAGTTCATCCTATGGTGGTGAGAAGAGGGTAAAATATGTTCAGGAAGATGGAGGTAATACTAGAACTTCAGCATTGAACCAACTAGCTTTAGAAGATGGTGAGAGTTTAATGATCAAGAGAGTGTTAATGAAGAAGCCACATAGTACAGAGGCCTCACAGAGAAGATCATTATTCAGGATTAAGTGTAAAATCATGGGAAAGGTGTGCAAGGTGATCATAGATTCAGGATCCATGGATAACATAATATCAGAGGAAGCAGTAAGAAAATTGAAACTACCTAGGATACAACACAAGGAGCCATACAAGGTCACATGGTTGAATAAGGGACAACATGTGTTAGTAAATGAGCAAGCCTGGGTAGATTTCCACATAGGTGGATATATAGATAGGATCCTATGTGACATCCTTCCTATGGATGCTTGCCACCTACTGTTGGGTAGACCATGGTAGTTTGACCGAAAGGCACACCATGATGGGGAAAGAAACTCTTACTCATTTCAAAAAGATGGAGTAACCTATCAGATTCAATCCCTTATTGAAGAAGGAGAGAGCAGAAACAAAGTACCTAACATCTTGTTAGTGAATGAGAAAGAGTTCATAAAAACACTAGAGAAGGTGAAGGAGTAGGATTTGCACTCATAGTGAAACACAAAGAAGAAAAGTTAGAAAAGAAAGTTGAGATACCATATGAGGTGTAGCAAATCCTTGATAAATTCAAAGCAATAATCAGTGATGGTACACCTCTAGCTTTACCACCTCCTAGAGCCATTAGCTATCAAATTGACTTCCTACCTAGAGCCTCTTTGCCAAATAAGGCAGCCTATAAGATGACCCCTAAACAAAATGAAGAAGTAGCAAGACAAATACAAGAACTCTTAGACCAAGGGCTGAATAGGAAAAGCATTAGTCCTTGTGTAATGCCTACAGTGTTGGCACCCAAGAAGGGTGGAACATGGAGGCTTTGTACAGATTCTAGAGCCATAAACAAGATCACCATTAGATACAGATTTCCCATACCTAGGATGGAGGACTCGATGGATTGTTTGGGGGGTGCACAGTATTTTAGTAAGATTGACTTGAAGAGTCGTTACCATCGAATAAGAATCAAAGAAGGGGATGAGTGGAAGACAACTTTCAAAACAAATGAGGGTCACTATGAGTGGCTTGTCATGCCTTTTGGACTCTCTAATGCTCCCAGCACATTCATGAGACTCACGAATGAAGTTTTACATGATTTCATTGGAAATTTTATTGTTGTGTATTTAGATGATATTCTTATTTTCAGTAAGACTAAGGAAGAGAATTTGAAGCATTTAGCTATTATTTTGAGATAGTTATCTAATGAACAACTAACCATTAATCTAGAAAAATGTGATTTCTTGAAGCAAGAATTGGTCTATCTTGGGTTTTTTGTATCAGGAGGCAATCTGAAAATGGATCAATCTAAAGTTGCAGCAATAACTAGTTGGCCAACTCCTAAGATAGCTAGTGATGTCAGAAGCTTCCATGGTTTGGCACAGTTTTATAGAAAGTTCATCAGGGGATTTAGTGAGATTTGTGCTCTAATGTTAGACACCATCAAAGGGGGTGTAAAGGTAAAATTTTAGTGGACAAGTGCAGCCAATAAGGGGTTTGAATTATTAAAAGCTAAAGTAGCTACTCTACCAGTGCTGATTTTACCTAGTTTTGATAAGCTTTTCACTATTGAATGTGATGCTAGTAATATTGTTGTAGGAGCTGTTTTAAGTCAAGAAAATAGACCAGTTGCATTATTTAGTGAGAAGTTGAATGATGCAAAGAAAAAGTACTCTTCCTATGATTTAGAACTTTATGCATTAGTACAAGCACTTAGGAAATGGAGACATTATCTTCTTCCTAAGGAATTTGTTGTATACACAGATAATTAGGCACTCAGTTTCTTGAACTCACAGGATAAACTGAATCATAAGCATGTTAAATGGGTAGAATACTTGCAAGCTTACACTTTTACTCTTAACCATAAGAAGGGTCAGTTGAATAAATTAGCAGATGCTTTGAGTAGAAGGTTGTTAACTATTCATTAGATTCAAGTTTAGAGCATTGTCATTGATAGTTTCAAAGACATGTATCCTACTGATGATGATTTTGCTTAAGCTTATAAAGTTTGTCAAGATTTGAGAATAACTTCCATGGTGCATATGTTGATTTCACTTTGTAGGATGGTTTGTTATTTGGGGGTGGATAGTTATGTGTTCCAAAAGGTTCTATGAGAGAGAACCTCATTCAAGAGAAACACAATGGATGCTTAAGTGGCTATTTCGGTCTCAACAAGACCTTAGAGCTGGTTCAAAGGTTCTATTATTGGCCTAAGATGTAGAGGAACATTAGGAGGTATGTTGAGCAGTTCTTGGTATGTCAAAAAGCCAAAGGTAATTCCTCTAATGCTGGTTTATATCAGCCTCTTCCCATTCCACATAGGCCTTGGGATTGCATTAGTATGGATTTTGTGGTAGGATTACCTAGAACTCAAGCAGGATTTGATAGAATCTTTGTAGTAGTTGACAGATTTAGCAAAATGGCTCACTTCATTCCTTGTAAGACAACACATGATGCAAGTCATATTGCCTATTTGTTTTTCAAAGAAGTTGTTAGAATTCATGGTTTGCCTACTAGCATTGTTTCAGATAGGGATGTTAAGTTTCTTGGTCATTTCTAGAAAACATTATGGAAAAGATTGGGTACTAATCTCTCTTTTGGTTCAGCTTATCACCCACAAACTAATGTCCAAACTAAAGTTGTGAACAGGTCTCTTGGAAACATTCTTAGGTGCTTGACAAAGGAATATGGGCAGAGTTGGGATTAGCTCATTCATCAAGCAGAATATGCCTACAATGATAGTGTTAACCGGTCTACAAGTAAAAGTCCATTTGAAGTTGTTTATGGTATGCATCCAAGGGGTATAATGGACTTGAGGGATATCACTAACTTGTAGCATAAGATTGAGATAGAAGATGACATGGCTCACTCCATGAAGGAGGTTCATGAGCAAGTGCGACAAGCTCTCCAAGATACCTCTCAAAAAGTAAAGGCAAGAGTGGATGCTACAAAGAGAGATGTTCAGTTTTCCATAGGTGATTATGTGATGGTTCATTTGAATAAGGAAAGGCTACAAAAGGGAGTTCCAAGAAAACTTCAGATGATGAGGATAGGCCCTTGCAAGATCTTGGCTAAGTATGGGTCTAATGCTTACAAAGTTGATTTGCCTACTAATGTTTCTTTGTCCCCCATTTTTAATGTTGTAGATCTGATTGCTTTTAAAGGGAATCCACATAAGGAGATTCAAAGAGTTTCAGATGTTTCCAAATCCCTTTCTGATCTATCTCTCCCTTCTCTTTCTTTTCCCCAAGCAGAACAGGTTCTAGACTCTAGGATTCTCATAAAGACAAGGAATCACACCTATATGGAGCATCTAATCAAATGGAAGGATCACCCTATCTCAGAGGCCACATGGATACTTGAAGCTAACTTTAAGAATGTTGGCATACCTTCTTCTTTGTTGCCTCAAGGAGTCACATGACTTCTTTGTCTTTGGGGGAGTATGGTGCAGGAGCACCTAGTTGAGTAAAAACTCCCATTTTTTAGTATTTAATGCTTTTATGTTTGTAATGTCTTGTGTTAGGTTTTTAATGTTATTTTAGGTTTTTTGGTGTCATTTTTAGTGGTTTTGATCTCATTTTGGGCTCTAGAGATCAAGTTTTGCCTTTTAGGGTTTGAGTTGGCAATTTTTGACAAAAATGTGCAAAATTCTCAAAAAGGTCTTCTAATGCCTTCAAAAGCATTGAAACATGTTTCTTACATTTCTTTAAGCATTTCTAAGTTGTTTAGACAAGTTTACAAGGTTAGGTTGTCAAAAATGCCTCATTGAGCAAGAAAAGTTGTCATTTGGCTTGAAAAGTTTTCAAAGTTGTCATTTTTGGGTTTTTCTTAAAAAATGTAGTTGTGAAAACCTCCTGTCCATATAGGGCTTGATAACTAATTTTATGGACTATAAAAACACCTCCCTTTGCATTGAATAAGGTTGGTGATTGTATGAGTAAGAACTTTTCAATAAAAACATGAAATTTTGGCTTTTATGACTAGTTTTCCTTCCTTTGCAAAACGGTATGTACTGTAGCTCCATAGTTCATATTGTACCTTTGGGAGGTTTTCATAATAGTTGTATAATTCTCTCTAATTTATTGTGGTATTGTTTTCTCTTGTAAATTGGATTGTACAAAAATATTTGCAAACTATGTGCTCAATGCCCTATCAAGGGTTTGAAGGTCTAAAATGTCACCACTTGACTAATCCAGGTCTAGGATACCACATAATGGATTTAGTCAAGTTTTAAATCATGTATATACTATACATATTCTCTATTTTGTTCCAAAAGTGTGGTTGGAAGAAGAACTTGAGTGAATACTAGGCAAGTATTGGTTATTTGGCTAGTAGCATGAACAAAAACTCAAGATTTGCACCCAAAAGTAATTTGGAGTGAACAAATGAATGAGGCAGAGGTCTAGACATGTTACCAAGGGTGTGAAGCATCATATTGATGTGTTAGAATGGCTTGTTCCATTTAATCTTTCTCACTTTGTAAACAAAACAGTGAGTTCACTATTTTTCTGAATTTTGTTGTAAATTTGCTTATGGAATGCTTCAAAACCATCATCCAAGCCTTGTAACTAAGAAGGCATTGTAATAGGAGATAAATAAATGTTTTAAGACCTCATTGAGGTGTTTTTCCAACTCAAAACTCTTCATTTTGTAGGTCCCAAATTGTAACATTTGTTAACTGGTAAAAGGGCAGTGATTTGATGTCACAGTGACAATTTTATTGATTTTTCAATTGTTTGCCAAGTGTTTGGCATAATTCTGGTCCAACAAAGGTAGGGGAAGCTCTAATTTTCTATGGAAGAGGTCTCCAAGTAGTATGGGAGGATGAAACAAGTTTGATGGAGAGAATCAATGCTGGAAGCACCCAAACCCTCATGAAACCCTATGTTTAAGCCTAAAATGGTGGACAGTCATTAAACCACTTTGAAGGAGTCCAAAACCAAACAAATCTCTTTGCTTAGACCTAATCCACACTAACCAAATAATTTTCCATGATCAAAAATCCCATCATTGGGTGTTATGAGCAAAATTTGGCCAATTAGGCCTCCACGGGCTAGTAGCCCTTAACTGCATAACACACACTTTTTGGAACCTGGTTGCAAGGAGGACTTGGGAACTTATCAAACCTTATGTGATCATCCTAAGGATACTGAAACAAATTCCAAATGGAACCTTGGATAGTGTGTATCCCCTTTTGAGGTTCTGGCCCCTTGGTTGCCTAGCTGAGTAAGCCAAGGTTATGGACCTTAAACTAAACTTTGAGAATCAAAACTAGAATAAAACCTTACTGCCCTTACTTGTCCATGAAAAATACTCCTAAAGTACTCTGAAATAGAGGTTTGAATTCCAAAGATCAAAGATTGAGGGTGTGTAGATGGGTGGAGTGAGTAATTTGAGTAGATTTGAGCTTGGGAGTGAACCTTCACCAAAAGGGGAGTGTGTTAGGAAAGTGATACAAGAGATGCTTGGTACTATAACCACAAGAAGGACTTTATAAACACATACAAAAGACTCAAACAATTTTTTGGGTAACAAATTGAACTGCTTGAGCAAATTGGCATTTTGAGCACTTTCCTAGCAATCTCCCTATCACATAGTTTTTGATTAAGTAAAAACAGGTTTTAAGGGACCCGAAACCTAATTACAACCAAAAGATATTTAGGAAAGAAACAAAACAAAATAGCTACATAAGACCAGCAAAAAAACTAGTAGCAAAGAAAGGGACAGCAAGAGGCCAGCAAGAAATTGACCCCAAGCCCAGCATCACAAGAAAATTAAAAACTCTTCATGGTTTCCTCTACATTCTACACCAAGAACATCATTGCCTTGGCCACTTCCCTCAAGTCAGTGTTTTCCTGAACAATCTGACTCTCTTTCATTTTCATGTCCTTCTCAGCAAGTCTACCTGGTTCTACGCCTAGGGGTCTAGTGGATTAGGCTGGAAGTTGGAGCATCTTCTATAATTACCAGATTATTCTCTTCGTTTTTCTTTTCCAGATGATCCACCAGTGCATTCATATTCTAGGAAGAAACTTTAAGGACCTGGAGGCTGTGGTTCATAAGGCTTTTCAATGCTTTCTTATTACGGGCCATCTGGGCTTTGACGTTGTCTTTGTCCTCCTCCACCTATTATTTCATGGTTTTAATAATGTCCTCCAAATGTTTCAAGTCGCCTTTTATCAGATCTTTCTCCAGCCAGTCCTCCATTTCCATTTCCTCCTCCGCTTCACTGTTTTCCATCTCCTCACTTTGTTTCCCAGAGTCAGACATCTTAATCAACTTATTGATCTTATCCTCCAGCTCCCTTTGCTTACCGTGCATGTTGGTGATGTTTTCAACAACCCACTTCTGAAAATTGAAGAATTCAAGGGTGCAGTTGTGAGCGGTGTCCAGGATGGTATCTGCAAAGCCCTTGCTCTATTCAGTCTCCTCAGCATTAGGGTTATTACCCTCCTTAGGATTCAGAGCCTCATTCTCACTTTCCAAGCCCTTAGGGTTGGATTGAAGATTCTCAAAATTTATCCCTTCCTCCCCTTCACCACAATTCTCCTCCTTGTTAGGCTCCATTTCAGTATCAGTGTCCTTATCCTTTCCCTCTTCTTCATCACAATGCACATCCTTTTCTTCATGCTCTGTTTCAACCTTCCTTTTTTTATGGGTCGGGGTGTTGGGCTCCCCATTCGAATCAGAATCTTTGCATTTCTCAGATATCTAAGCATTGATAATCAAAGGATCATCCTTGGTTGCCCCAGCCTTATCCTTAATATGTTCATAAATAAGTAGAATGAGTCCCTAGTGCACTAAAGGATAGGAGCTAGGCTTTTTCGCATGGTCAGCAAGGCTCTCGTTTAGAGAGGAGGCTAAATAGAAGGGCAAGGATATTTTAGCCCCATGGTGGAAGTGGTTCAGGATAGCGAAATGATAGTTATAAATTTTTGTAAATCTACCATCCACAGTCAAATATTCCATTAAAGCCATAAGAACTTTTTGCCAGAAAAGCTTTACCTATTGGGGGGTGTAGTATGATATGTTGTCCTTCTTCACCAAGTTGCCCTTCTCATCCTCCATCTTTGGGAAATTTTTGAAAGCCTCAGCGGCATACTTTCTATCCCTGTAGAATTTAGTCCCCTCCATCTTGAGTCTGGTGACCTCCGCCATCAAATTTTCATCAATTTGCCAAATCTCCCCAAACAGGGTAACCCTGTTGTTGCTCCAGCTTTTAGCGAAACCGTAAGACACAGAGTTTCTACTTCCATGGAGCTTCTCTATATAATTAGTGAAGCCATGTCTGTGGAGCCTTCTCCAAACCTTTCTTTCGCTCTTCCAATTCTCACAACCTGAAGGCTCATTCCTATTTAGGTTACCGCCCATTCTGATTTCTAGGTAAAGATACCCTCTGCTGCAATTCTCAATCCGCAGATAAAGCTTTGAAAACTTGTTATTTTTGGTTTCCCTATGTAAAGACTCTTTCGCAGTTTTGAGATTGCTACTCATGTCCACATAAACCAAACTATTATTACTATTATCTTTCACACACATATGATCTTGGTTATGGTGCCAAGAAACACTCATCATCTGACAATTAATCCGCCCCCAAAATCTATCATTGGTACTCATTCCCCAAAAATAAATCATGAGATTAGCTTGATCCATTGAGGCGATCAAAGTATAAGTGCTCCTTAATCTCCCGTTTGATGTGATTTTCTCCTATGTATTTGACATCCTTCTCCAAATTGACCCCTTCATTGGCAAGGATATCTGCAACCTTATTGCCCTCTCTAAAGGTATGAGTTATAATAATGCTAACATAGTTATTTAGAATATCTTTAGCATTATTAATTACATTGGCAATATTCTAGGAAACATAACTAGTACCTTTAAGGGCTTGTATGATGTTTAAAGAGTCCCCTTCAAGCCAAATTTTTTTGAATTTGAATTCCTGAGCTAGCTGGAGGCTCTTTAGCACTGCTAGAGCTTCAGCCACATGGTTATTTTTTGATATTTGCAATGCTCAATATTCCCTAATGACATTTTTTTTTTTAAATATAGCCTATTCATCGGAATTCTGATGGACGTGCCCAACATAGGCCCTGATGAGAGTGTTGTATCTACGATGAAATATTTCATCGCAGACACAACACTCTCATTGGAGCTTCCTTACATTTGTTGTCAGAATTCTAACAAAAAAGGACACTATGTGTTCTACAAGAATGTTGTACCTACAACAAAAAAATTTGTTGTAGTTGCACCATTCCCATCGAAGCTTCCTTGCATTAATTATCAAAATTCTAACAAAAAAGGGCACTATGCTTCAACGGGAATGTTGTACCTGTGATGAAAAATTTCATTGCAGCTGCACCATTCTCATCGGAACATAATGCCTTTTTTTGTCAGAATTCTGACGAAAAAACCTAGTGCATGGTTCATTGGAAGATTGGCGACTTCGTCAGAATTCCAATGAATTAGACCGCCACATTATGTGTCAACTTCTGACAAAGAAGGCGTTGGAATTCTGATGAACATCTATGTATTGAATAACCCGATGAAATTTTAGTGACGAAAAACTTTTCATCATTTCGTCAGATCTACAACAATAATATGTTGAAATTACGACAATAATTTGTTGGAAAATGACCCCAAATGTGTTAGTGTGTGAACTTCTCATCAATTGTAGATTGTACTCAAGTGCTTCTATTTCTTCTTTAGCTTTATCACTTTAAGACTTACGCCCTCTTCTTTTGGGCATTCTCATTTCTGCCTTATTTGAAGAAGGAGTTTGTGAAATAGACAAGGTTTGAGAAAATCAAATCCTCCCTTAATTTGCTCTTCTTCCAAGAGTGAATTATAAGGAGAAGCTACTAAATTCTCTTCTTCAACCATTGACTCTTCTCGATCTTCCTGCAATAGTTTTCTTGAACCCTTTAAAGATGTTGATTGATGTTCAATATTCTCAATATCATCCAAACTGAAACCAATTGTGCTATCATAATGGAGATTATCAAATTTGGCATAATCTTCAAGTAATTCTTGCTCTGTTGTATCTTCCTGGAAATGTTGATTTCCAACAATCCAATCTTCACATTGAAACTGTGATAATGCTTTAGTACCCTTAAAATGTATCAGTTGAGGCTCCATATCTTCTTTATCTTGTAAATTAATGTCAACTATGTCAACATAACCTAAAGGATTCACATTGTGTGCATATTCCCCAAACATTTCCTCTTCTACTATTTCATCAAAACGTTATGTTGCCACAGCCAAAGTTAGCTCCTCCACCATTCACTCTAGCTCCTCATTCGATTTTTCTATATATTGGGGGAGTTGATGAGGAGGTGACAATAAAGAATTGTGAATAACATCAATTGGACCACTCTGGAATATCAACTTTTGAACCATATTTTCCATTTTTAGATGAATTCAAAGTGCATTGTTCGAAATAGTCAAGAAATTTTGACTAAGATTTGTTGATTGTGTAAAGTGAAAAACTGGATCCTAGTGACTCTCCACCTAGGAGAGAGAAAGGAAGCCACTAGGATGATTTTCACTTGGAAAGAACTTTACATTCAAAAGAGGGGTTTAAATTTGCTAGATCCAAACCCAAGGGAAACAAGGATGTGAATTATGAGTGGATTGCAAATGGTTGAAGTATGATTTACCCTCTTTTGTAAATGAGAAAGTTGACTTGTTGACTATGTGGAAAAGAGAGAGGAAATGAGTGAAATGAGGAGCTACCAATTTGGGATTGCACTGTAACTTTGGATCTATGATAATTAGACTGATACCAATATACCCTACAAATTTAGAGAAAAGTCTTCAGGACCATGGCAGGAACGTACATGGTCACCACAAAATCCGTGAAATGAAAAGGGTTCTTCCATCTCTGCAAATGAAGCCGAAACCTGCAATTACAGTTGCGCACTTGCAACCTACATAGAGAAAAGAGAGGGGTAATGGTTGTGGATAGGGCTTTGCCTCAATCAAATCCTAGTTGAGGAATCAACCTTGAAAGAAATTAATTGCAAATGCTTGAATGTAAACAATGGAGATGTATACCTTGTAGATCTGCAACTTGTTGATGATGATTGCTTTTCTTCTTGAATATAACCATAAATATTGTATGAAATGGCATGTAACATGAAAAAACCCTAACACACACACATGCTTGCAAATGAATGTTGTAATGTTGCTCCCATGGATGAATGAAGAAGACTTGAATGCTTGATGATGACCTTGAAATCTTGTATCTTCTCCTTATGCCTATTATCTCCTATCATACGTTCATCCCTCCTCTATCCATCCATGAATGAGGGTATTGAATTCCTTTTTATACATGCCTCAAGGGTTAATTTCCAACCACCAAAGGTCGACATAGAGGAATTTAAAACCCCGAAGACAAATAATGCATAGGAGACCAGGAAGACCGAACATAGGGTCACCCTAAGGGGTGAGGATAGGGGTGCCACGCCCCTATCCTATTGGGGGCAGGTGTACCACACCACTGTCCTATCTTATTTTGGGGCCTGAATAGGATCTAAAGCAGACACAAGACATGAAGGAGAAAGAGTGAAGAGTTGGAAATGCAAAAATAGGTCTTGTTAAGGAAGAAGATGTTGTCGCCAAGGTGAGGACCCAAAATGTGGTTAAATTTGCATGGGTCACAATTTTATGACACTACATTTAGCCCCCACTTTAGTGGGAGTATGGCTTACACCACTGTTGTTGGTTGTAATACCCTAAAAAATGGTCAGCTAAACCATGAGCCCCTAATCTCAACATCATCACCAAGGTCCTAACCAAAGGTAATTAAATAAATCTTGAGCACACAATTAATTAATTATTTAATCATCAAATGTCACATGGAAAATCAATAACTCAATATTAATTAAATATTTATTTAATTAATTAAAAAATTCCAAGTAAATCATTTAAAACAATTATCCTATTTATTTTATTGAATATCCTAGCATATTTAATTAAATAAATCAATTTGCCATTAAATCATGAAAAAATGAATTAATTGACAAAAAAAAAAGAAATGAATTTGAGAAAAGAAATCAATTGGAGATAATCTTTAAAAGCAAATAAAAAATTGATAAATAATCTCAAAGAAAGCAATTAAAACAATTAAATATTAAAATTGAATGAAATAGAGAATAAATCAGTTTTTTCCTGATTCTATCTTAATTTTAGTTCAATTTCCTTTAAAACTGAGAAAAGTATCCAATCACATCAATTCACCTGGATTGTGCTTCCTCTTGGAAAATCTTGACCGCTCATCATCATTTGATCTCAACCATTGGTTTCTTTCTGAATTTTCTATAAATTCAGGCTCTCATCTGTCATTCAAAAATGTTGGAGAATATATTGTTATTATGTTGTTTTTGCTCTACGTTCATTGAGAATTTGCATTGAGATATTGCATATTAGTTATTTCATATTGCTTAAATCATTTATCTTAAATATTCATATATTTCTTAAATCATGCATATCTAGCTTAAATCATGCATATCTAGATTAAATCTTGCATCCATTTAGCTCATATTCATGCTCATATAGATTTAAAAATCCTTCATTTAGGTGTCGTCTAGTCACTGGATAGCTTAGAAATCTGAGAGAAATCTAAACTCACATCTACTAGAAGGCAATGGATCACTTTCTAATGGTTTATTATTCATTGATAATTGATTTACTAACCATGCATCTAATGACTTAATTGAAGTGTTGTGTATTCCAGATACAGATACAGGTCCACTTTTTACACACACACCAATAAAGTAGAAGAAAAGAGAGACGAAGATGAGAGATACAGAGAAAAACCACAAGGAGTATAAGACACCACTAATATTGAGGAGCAAAAATCCCCCAATCTTAGGGTCTCAACTCATGCCAATATATGCAAGAGCACACAAAACAAAAAGGCACAAGACACACAAAATAAAGACAATGCGCAAAAAGACACATGACAAGAACAAGACACAAGATGACAAACTAACTAGTCGAAGAGATCTCGAGCTCAGATTTATCAACAACTAATCAAGACACAAAAACCAATGCCATCACATAAACACAAGCAAACTCATAAAAGAGAAAAGCTGACATCAACCATGAACTATAAATAGTAAAACTATGAGTTCATGAGAGGAAGAAGAGAGAGAACACGAATACACACTTTGGTGATCCATGAGAAGAAAATCAAAGAAGAAAGAAACAATGGATGTCTCGCCCCTAAAAATAGGTGATCCATGGAGAGAAAGACATGGAAAATATCTCACTCCTAGAGCTTGCCTAGGTGATCCATGTAAAGAGAGAGAATGAAAACACCATTAGTTCTACTCAACCTCATGCACGTGTGTGCAAGTGAGGTTTGAAGCACCTCATAGGAGTCTATGCCCAAGTATGCTACAACCTGTATAGAATGTATAGTGCAAGTGTCAACAAAGGTGTGATATCTCACTCTAAGAGACCATGCTCTAGTTCCAAGAATAGTCACCCTGCATAAAATAAAAGTGGCATCATTTCACTCTAAGAGACCATGCTCTAGTTCCAAGAATAGTCACCCTGCATAAAATAAAAGTGGCATCATTTCACTCTAAGAGACCATGCTCTAGTTATGAGAATGATCCACTGTACAAGAGAAAAGTGACGACATCTTTCTCTAAGAGGTTTCCCTCAAGTTCCAAGAATGTCCCACTATACAAGAAAAGAATAAGTGAAGACATCTCACTCTAAGAAACTGTGCTCCAGTTCCAAGAATGATCCAATGTACAAAAAGTGATGACATCTTTCTCTAAGAGGTTTCCCTCTGGTTCCAAGAATGTCCCATTGTTCAATGCATGAGAGAAGTATAGTACAAAGGAGCAGTGTGGGTGCCCCCCGCTTAAGATGTCAACATAGGTTAATGTTGATATCTTAAGGAAAGTAGAACAAGGATACCTACCTTCATCACAAAGAAGATATCTACCATGCAACAATGTCATAAATCCAAGAAAAAGAGGGAATACTCTTCAAGCAAGGATAAGATATTTGAAAAGAGATATCTTGTTGTAAGTGTAAAGGTGATCCTTGGAGGAGAAGAGATCTTTGTTCAAAAATACAACTACCCCCAAGAGGTGTTGTCTTAGACAAATATAAAATCTTATAGAACAAGAAAAGGAAAGAACAAGAATGCAATCCTTCCTCCTATTTATAGATGAAAGGGATTCTTGATGAGGGATGACTCACATTTGGCCCCCAAATGGATGGTTGGATTTATCATAGATGTACATTACCTAGTGTAAAAGAAGTCGTAGTCAAGGATTAACACTTCTTGTATAAGAGAGAACCCTTAAGTCAATAACCAACAATTCTACACAAGGAATGACATCAAGTAATATAACTCACACCATCCACTTAATAGGGCAAAGTGGAACCCTAGAGAAAGAGAGAAGGATCATTGCCCCCCAAGCTAAGGGAAAATGAGAAGAGCTTACACAATCTACTAGAGAGATATTAAAAATAAGCAAATGTGCAATGAACTTACATGAACACATGCAAGAAAAGACATTAGTAAATGTAAAATATACTTCTCAAGAAATGGTAATCTTCAAAAATAAAAGAGAAAAAGCATCATACATTCCCCAAGGGGGATTAATCATAAAAGCATACCTTTTTAAGAAATGATAATCACATATGAAAAATTCAGCCCCTAAAGGAAATAATTATACAAGGGAAAGGAATGAAAATCCTTGCTCCCCAAGTGAGGAGAAAAAGGAGAAATATTACACATTTTCTAATGGTGATTAGTTTCAAGTGATATGTCATCTTAGTGGAACAAATCCTTTCAAGGAAGGGATACATACATCTCAAGAGATCATTCCCTACTAAGGGGCATATCATACTTATGAATAATCAAAACCATAGAAGAGGTAAGATTTCCAAGAGAATGAAGGAAAGAGATGAAGTGCATTACTCATTAAAAGATACCCTTCCCCAAGCAAAGAGGAAAACCAAAGACCAATTATATGCTCACATAAGAATAACCCTATGCAAGAAAAGAGATTTAATAATGAATGATGCACAAAGATAGAGATAAATGTATAGAAAGAACTAGAAAAATGGACTTCGTTTTGCTGCCCCAAAGTATGTTAAAGTGAAACAATACCACCACTAATGATAAAAGAGATCCCGTTGAATGGGCTAATTATGTCATAGGGTGAAGAGCAACATGAAGGGAAAAGAAGTGCTAAGGCACAATGTTTTTACCAAGAAATACAACTAGATCCTTTGTGAGACAAATGTGTGCAAGAGCATATTGTAGTTGAACAAATTTCTTAAATGCATACCATTTTCCAATAGAATGTGAATATGAATCATGAAAAACGCAATATTCAATACCTTTCACTTGCTTAATATTTTTTGTTTTTATTTTGAGAATTAAAGGAAATGTTCTTTCCATATTTCAATATCCAATAGATTCTTGCATCTAATCTATCAGGATGGTAAATATAGTCTTCCCATTAAAAAGAGGGTTTGTTACAAGAAGGAGTTTCATTATCCACAATTCTAATTTTGCCACTATCTATGCCATCTTGAATAGCTTTTTGAAAATCGGGGCAATTATCAACATTGTGATCATGGGTTTGATGAAATGAACAAAAAGGATGCTTTGAAGAAGAAGCATTCTTGTGGGCTCTCTTGACTAAATTTTTGAAGACTAAGGAATTCATCCATAGAAAGAGGGGTACCACTTCCTAGCCCTCTTGTAGTAGTTTGTGTAGGAGGCTTTATAGGGACATGAATTCTGTGCTCAAATTTCCCAATTCCTTGTCCTTTAAAACCTTGTTTTGAAATTATATGAAAGTCATGACTATAAGAATGTTGCAACTGACTAGATGGAGGAATGAGATCATGAATTTCTTTGAAATCTTATGTGTAAGGAGGCAGAAAAGGATTTGTAGAAGAAGGAGGAGTATCATGTGAAATGACAATCTCTTTGCCTTTATCAAGCTTATCCTTGTTGGAAGATTGTGTAAGAATATATTCATCATCTAAAAGCTCACTCTTAGTGATTTCTATGCAAGGAGAAAGGTCATGAATAAAATGCATGACATCATCCTCCCTACATAGGCTTTGATATTGAAGATAGGTCTTAGGGTAATTAGGAGGATCTAAAGATGTAAGAATGTTGATGTTTTCATATTGCCCCCCTTGCTCAAGCGTATGTGTAGAAGAAGAAGATGGATCCATATTACTTTCCAATGTTTTCTCTCTTGTAGAAAGATCATTGGGTAAAGGATTAGATCTCATTTCATCCACATAAGATACCCTAGGAGAGGTAGAAATATTAGGATCTCTAGGTTTAGGATCTACAAAAGGTTTAAGGTGATTAACATAGGAAATGCATTTTGTTATCAACGTCACCATAAGGCAACATAAATGATACATGAAAGCTTTGAGATCTAATTGAAATGAAAATAATTTGGAAATCCTAACAACACAATATGACCAAGTTCTATGAAGAAAGAGAAGCAACAGGAAATAAAAGAAACTCTTATCTGACACATGATAAATATATGCAAAAATTAATGTAATCACATGTGAAAGAGCAAGTAAATCCAATTTATTAATTGCCATTAAAAGTCTCTTAAGTGAAATCTGAATTTGCTAGAAAAGCAAATCTAAAATTAGGACTTTTTTGTGAAAATCAATTTTAAGATGTGAATTTGATAAAATTTGAATTTGTGTTTGACCTTAGAGAGTGGTAAAATTGATAAAGTATGCTGATTTTCTGGATCTGAGCAGAAAAATACAATCAATTCCATCTCCTGAAATTTTAGGGAAAAAGTCGAGGACCATGGTGGGAACGCACATGGTCCGACCAAATTTTTTCAAAATTTTTAGGGATGATAGAGATTATGATTTTAATGCAGAATCCAAAAAAATAGAGGATTTGGAGATGTCTAGATCAGTCAAAATTGAGTCAAAGGTTGAAAATGAAAAGATCTTAAAAATTAGGGTTTTATGATTTAACCACTGAATTTTCAGAATAAAGAGATAGATTTGAATTGCAACTATGAAATAGAAATCAGATTTGAAACAAGTGATTAAAATTTTACACTTCACAAGGTTAATTTTCTCAAAATAAAAAATTAGGGTTTTTATGCAATTAACCTCTAAAATTTGCAAATAGATTAAACTTGAAAAATGAAAATTTTAAATTCAAATTGCAATTAATGAGATCTAATAATGAGAAATCAAAATTAATGTGTAAGATGTCAGGTTCACCAAAATGTAAAGTGGAAAATTGGATCCTAGTGACTCCTCACCTAGGAGAGAGAAAGGAAGCCACTAGGATGATTTTCACTTGGAAAGAACTTTACATTCAAAAGCGGGGTTTGAATCTGCTAGATCCAAACCCGAAGGAAACAAAGATGTGAATTATGAGTGGATTGAAATTGGTTGAAGTATGATTTACCCTATTTTGTAAATCAGAAAGTTGACTTGTTGACTATGTGGAAAAGAGAGAGGAAATGAGTAAAATGAGGAGCTACCGGTTTGAGATTGCATTGTAACTTCAGATCTGAGCTAATTAGATTGATACAGATCTATCCTCCAAATTTGGAGAAAATTCATCAAGACCATGGCAGGAACATACATGGTTCGCCACAAAGTCCACAAAATGAAAAGGGTTCTTATGTCTCTGCAAATGAAGCCCAAACCTGCAATTACAGTTGCGCACCTACAACCTACACACAGAAAAGAAAGGGGCAATGGTTGTAGATAGAGGTTTACCTCAGTCAAACCCCAATTGAGGAATCAACCTTGAAAAAAATTAATTGCAAATTCTTGAATGTAAACAATGGAGATGTATACCTTGTAGATCTACAACTTGTTGATGATGATTTCTCTGCTTCTTGAATGTAACCACAAATGTTGTATGAAATGACATGTAACATGACAAAACCCTAACACACACACATGATTACAAATGAAAGTTGTAATTTTTCTCCCATGCATGAATGAAGAAGACTTGAATGCTTGATGATGACCTTTGAATCTTATATCTTCTCCTTATGCCTATTATCTCCTATCATACTGATGCAGAGGTCCTGGTACTGGTATAGGATAGTTTCCCCTAATCTAAGAACACACCAAGGGCCCTAGACATCACACAACACTCCCAAGGGTTAAGGAATATCAATTTGACAAGTCACACATCCCTTTCTCTAAACAAAAGACTACCGGTACAAGGTCTCTTTCATTTTTCGATACAAGGTCTCTTTCATTTTTTGGTACAAAGTTTCTATGGTCATCCATGGTTTGGTCCCTTCTCCAATGAAACAATGGATATTTAAGGTTTTATTTGAAGTCCCCTAGGTCATGGAGACCGCCTTCAACCATTGAGTTCAGGTTCCCTCTACCGGTTTGGATAACTGCTGCAGCAAGGTCTACAAAACCTAGTAGCCCTATCAGACCGGTTTTCTACACTTAACTCGTTATTTCTACAAAAGACTAGAAAAAAAATCCTAGATTTGGATACCCTTTTGGGATTTACAAAACACATCCAAAGGGGTTCTTATCGGTAGGGAACACAAGAATCCAAACCCTACTTTGGTTAGGAGACCGGTATAGCCCAATTAGGCCTATTTTACAAAAGAGTTTGTAGAAACAGATCCTAACTTACCAAAAAAAATCAAGGAATACTCTTATACCATTGCAAATACATCAATTCCTAAGTCTTAGGTCATGATCAGACCTTTAGCCCCTGATGTGAGACCTGGTTTCTTACTCTTGCACGGTGGCCACACAGAGTTGCCCACCTTAATGTATCAACCCTCACCTCTAATTGGTCCTAACCTACAAAAGGCCTTCAAAATACTAGAATAAATTGGCCATACTTGCATCCCCCTCAAATTCATGAACCACCAATGAAGGATCAACATGGTAAGGCCATTCCTTTGCAAAACCCTAAACAAAACTGTCAAGTCTAGACTACTTCCAGAAAATTGTCGGTTTCTCCCTTGTCTTGGAGAATTAGGACCTAATACTTGAGGCATCTGAAATTTGACTAGCCACTCTAACACATCCCACTAGTTTCCTAACTCCAAAATGATCATACAGTACAGTACACCATGTAGAATAACGAAATTGTAGGAAATTCTCAAAAATATATTACTTCAATGATGCCAAAACTTTACAAAGTCATTCTCTCCTCCCAATGATGATTGGTGATGAAATTTTATACCTTCCTGAATGGTTATCAACCACCTTTTGAACTAAGGTGACCATTGGAAGAAAGTTTCTATTTGCAACCAAAAGTTGTCGTTAAAAGTTGTCAACAAAGTTGTCAAGTTTGAGCAACTTTTGACATATGTTAAATCCACCTATCTAGAGGTGCTTCAACATGTCCTAAACCTTTCTAAGACATCTCCAACACATAAACACCTAGAAAAATAATCAACCAAATATCCCCAGGCCCATATGCCCATGGTGGCTTATCAATTTGCCAAATCCATGTCATTGGGTAACAAGGTGGGGTTTATTATGAACAAATCAAACATCAAACAAACAAGACTACCCTATTACATAGATTGAAAGGTCACATTCTCATGTGTGCCCTTTAGCCTTTATTTCTCTTATTATCTTAGTCATGAGGTGCTCCTGCACCATACTCCCAGGGTGAATGAATCTCAAGTCCACTTGAGATGAGGTCATGTAAGATAGTGCCATGCTTCTTGATCTAATCTTCATCCAACCAAATGCCTTCAGAGTCTGGTTTTCCTTTCCATTTGACCAAGTATTGTTTGTACTCATTGTTCTTGGTCTTCTTTACAATCTTGGTGTCCAACACTTTTGCAAGTTTAGGTGGCTCATGTTTGGGAAAATCTATATCTGTTACTTCTTCTAGGACCTGTTGCTAGTTACCTACATTAGAGTCACCTTTAAAAGGAGTTAGATCACAAACATTAAAAAATAGGAGATATGCCAAGGTCTAATGGTAATTGGATTTTATAAGCATTGGTGCCAAACTTCTTCAAGATTTGACATGGTCCTACTTTCCTTTGCATGAGCTTAGTGTGTTTGCCTTTGGGTAATCTTTCCTTCTTCAAATTTGTCCAAACCAAATCTCCAACTTGAAACTATACCTCTCTCCTTTTCTAATCTGCAAGTTCTTTGTATTTTTCTGATGACTTTTGAAGTTGTATTTTGAACTGCTCATGAACTTCTTTTATGGCTTCAACAAACCTCTCACCATCTACACTTATGGGATCTGTATGGGGCATTTTTCTCAACTCCAATACCCCTCTTGGATATAACCCACACCCAATCTAAAATGGTGACTTCCATGTGCTTCTTTTTATAGTGTCATTGTAGGAAAACTCAGCCTAAGGTAAGATTGAATCCCACTTTTCACCATGCTTCCTTGTAAGACATCTCAACAAATTCCCTAATGACGAGTTTACTACTTTTGTGTGCCCATCCGTTTGTGGATGATAGGCTGATGAAAAAGACAGATTGGTGCCAAGTTTCCTGAATAAAGTTCTCCAAAAATGGCTAACAAATTTTACATCCCTATCAGACACTATGTTCAATGGAAGTCCATGAATCCTTGCTACTTCTCTGAAAAACAAATCTGCTATATAAGATGCATCACTAGTGGACTTACATGACAAGAAATGTGCCATTTTTCTAAACCTATCCACTATCACAAATACACTGTCAAACCCCTTTTGGGACCTAGGTAAACCCATTACAAATTCCATTGACACACTTTCCCAAGGTCTTGAGGGAATGGGTAAGGGTTGATAGAGACCAGAAGTGGTACTTCTTCCTTTTGCCTTTTGGTAAATGGTGCATGTATCTACAAACTTTTTTACATCAACCTGCAATTTGGGCCAAAAGTAGTGCCTTCTTACCAATTCAAGTGTCTTGTCCAAACCAAAATGACCTACCATAGCTCCACTATGCTTTTCCTTGATGATATTAGTCCTCATTGAGCACTTTGGTATGCACAATTGCCCACCTTTGAAAAGAAGTCCATCTTGGATCCAAAAATCAAAAGACTCCACATGATACCTTTCACCAAATTTAGTACATGCCTTGTAAATCTCCTTAAAGTCCTCATCTGTAGAATACATCTCTTTCATTGCATTAATCCCAATGCTTTCTAATTGGATTTCAGATATGGTTAGCACTCTCCTACTCAGTGCTTCAACCACTTTGATGGCTACTCCTTTCTTATGTTTTGTGGAAAAGGTATAGGCTTGTAGGGATTCTACCTACTTCATATGCCTATGGCTTAACTTTTCTTGGCTATTAATGAAACTCAAGGCTTGGTGGTCAATACAAACCACAAATTCCTTTGGTAGGAGATAGTGTCTCCCTTTTTGAATGCCTAAACTAGTGCATACATTTCTAGGTCATAAGAAGAATATTTTCTCTTTGCCTCATTGAGTTTTTCACTAAATAATGCTATAGGTCTTCCTTCTTGGCTTATGACTGCTCCTATGGCCACATTACGAGCATCACATTCAATTTGAAATACATTGTTAAAATTAGGTAAAGAAACTTCTGGTTGTTGAGCTACCTTTTTTTTTTAGAGTTTCAAATGCCTCATCCACCTCCTTAGTCCAAGAAAACCTCCACTTTTGACCACCTTTTATGGTTTCCAACATTGGAGCACATATCTAACTGAAACCTCTTATGAAATTTCTATAAAATGTGGCTAATCCATGGAAACTTCTAACTTCACCAATAATCTTAGGAGTAGGCCAAGAAATAATTGCATTTACCTTATCCTGATCCATCTTCAAGTAACCTTTGGAGATCACAAATCCTCGGTAGATGAGCTCTTCCTACATGAACAAACACTTCTCCATATTAACCATCAATTCCTCTTCACTCAACCTTTTAAACCATGTCTAGATGCCTCAAGTGTTCTTTCTTTGTCCTGCTAAATACTAGGATGTTATCCAAATACACTGTTACAAACTTCCCTGTGAATTCTTTCAAAACTTCATTCATGAGTCTCATGAATGTACTTGGGGCATTAGACAAACCAAATGGCATAACCAATTTGATGCAAAGGTCCTGGTACTGGTATAGGATAGGTTCCCCTAATCCAAGAACACACCAAGGACCCTAGCAATCACATAACACTCCCAAGAAGGAATATCAATTTGACAAGTCCCACATCCCTTTCTCTAAACAAAAGACTACTAATACAAGGTCTCTTTCATTTATCGGTACAAAGTCTCTATGGTCAGCAATGGTTTGGTCCCTTTTCTAATGCAACAATGTCTATTTAATTTTTGATTTGAAGTCCCCTAGGTCAGGGAGACCTCCTTCAACCAATGAATTCAAA
Source organism: Cryptomeria japonica (assembly GCF_030272615.1). Lineage (NCBI taxonomy): Eukaryota > Viridiplantae > Streptophyta > Pinopsida > Cupressales > Cupressaceae > Cryptomeria > Cryptomeria japonica. Next base: position 196,553,577 of record NC_081412.1, on the reverse strand, counting down.
TTCCCTCTACCGGTTTGGATAACTGCTGCAACAAGGTCTACAAAACCTAGTAGCCCTGCCAGACCGGTTTTCTACACTTAACTCATTATTTCCCCAAAAGGCCAGACAAAAAATCTTGGATTTTGATACCCTTTTTGGAGTTACAAAACATATCCAAAGGGGTTCTTACTGGTAGGGAACACAAGAATCCAAACCCTACTTTGGTTAGGAGACTAGTATAGCCCAATTAGGCCTATTTTACAAAGGAGTGTGTAGACACATACCTTAACTCACCAAAACAACTCAAGTAATACTCTTAGACCATTGAAAATACACCATTTCCTAAGTATTAGGCATGATCAGACCTTTAACCCCTGATGTGAGACCTATTTGCTTGCTCTTGCACGGTGGCCACATGGAGTTTCCCACCTTAATGCATCAACCCTCGCCTCTAATTGGTCCTAACCTACAAAAGAACTTTAAAATCCTAGAATAAATTGGCCATACTTGCATCCCCCTCAAATCCATGAACCACCAATGAAGGATCAGCAAGGTAAGGCCATTTCTTTGCAAAACCCTAGACAAAATTGTGAAGTCTAGACTACTTCCAGAAAATTGTCGGTTTCTCCCTTGTCTTAGCAAATTAGGACCTTAGACTTGATGCATCTAAAATATGATTGGCCACTCTAATACATCCCACTAGTTTCCAAACTCCAAAATGATCGTACAGTATGGTACACTACATAGAATAATGGAATTGCATGAAATTCTCAGAAATATATTACTTCAATGATGTCAAAAGTTTACAAAGTCATTCTCTCCTCCCAATGATGATTGGGGGTGAAATTTTATACCTTCCTCAATTTTTATAAACCACCTTTTGAACCGAGGTGACAGTTGGAAGGAAGTTTCTATTTGCAACCAAAAGTTGTCATTAAAGTTGTCAAGTTTGAGCAAATTTTGACATATGCTAAATCCGCCTACCTAGAGGTGATTCAACATGTCCTAAACCTTTCTAAGACATCTCCAACACATAAAAAGCTAGAAAAATACTCAACCAAATATCCCTAGGCCCATATTCCCATGGTGGCTTATCAATTTGCCAAATCCATGTCATCGGGTAACAAGGTGGGGTTTATTACAAACAAATCAAACATCAAACAAACAAGACTACCCTATTGCATAGATTGAAAGGTCACATTCTCATGTGTTTCCTTTAGCCTTTACTACTCTTATTATCTTACTCATGAGGTGCTCCTACAACACATACATTCATCCATCCTCTATCCATCCATGATTGAGGGTATTGAATTCCTTTTTATATATGCCTCGAGGATTAATTTTCAACCACCGAAGCCTGACAAAGAGGAATTGCAAACTGCGAAAATAAATAATGCATAGGAGACCAGAAAGACTAAACATAGGGCCACACTAAGTAGTGAAGATAGCGGCATCATGCCCCTATCCTAGGGGGACAGGGGCACCATGCCATTGTCCTAAGGGGGAAATGGGTGCCACGCCCCTGTCCTACCCTATTTTGGGGCCTAGAGAGGGTCTAAAGAAGACACAAGACATGAAGGAGAAAAAGTGAAGGGTTGGAAATGCATAAATAGGTCTCATTAAGGAAAGGAGATGTTGTCACCAAGGTGAGGACTCAAAATATGGTTAAAATTGCATGGGTCACAATTTTATGACACTACAAATTGATTATGACAAAATAGAACAACCAAAGAAAGAAGAGATCACTAAAGTGATATATTATTCCAAATTTGTTCACAACCTAAGAGCACATATTTCCTTTGTGATGTTAGATGATGAGATCTAATAAGAGAATGCAATAGTGAAGTGCACATGCTCTTGAAATTGAGCACATTCATACCCTTTTGAGTCATGAAGATACTGTTAACTTGTCAATCCTATGGAGAATATTGATATAATTTTGGGTCGCCACCCAACTCATCAGAATCATAGTGACCTCTGTTATCTTTCATATAAAAGGAACATTGGAGAGGATTCATAGTGTGATCCTTGCACACAAAAATCACTACCTGCTCACAACCCTGACATTGAGTATTATAACATCCCAACAAGCTTTGATGTTTATCAACAATACGGGCATCTTGAACTTCTATTTTCTAATCACAAACTCCCCAATGAGAATTAATAGAAATTGAGGAAGGAAATGGCTTTGCAAGGTTAAGTAAAAGACACACTCTGACTAGCATATGAGTATGTTCAAATGGAATCAAATCATGTTTAATAAAACTGCCCAACTTATTTGCAAAAATCTCAATAATTCCAGGGTCCCTATATTCTAAAGGTATGGATGGAAATGCAATCCAAAAAGGAATGAACCTACATAGATTTAGATCGGGCTTAAAGTTTGGAGTTTAGAACAACGTAAACAGCCCTGAACCCTTACAAAACCACCCCTTATGTCTATGAATTGCATCTCTATTAGCTTTAGAATCAAACAAAGCAATGAAATACTTCGAATCTGAATCAAAGAAAAAAACATTCTTAACTCCATTCCATGTACTTTTATACCATTCAAAAATTACATAAATTTGAATCATAGGGTCCCAAAATTTACCTATGAGTGTTGTTTCCCTTAAGAATTTAACCTAGATAGATAGAAGTTCATCTGGTAAAGTGATCTTGTATTCATGGATCCCCACCCCCAAATCCTTTGTGGGGGTTTTATCAGAACCATATTTACCTTTCAGAAGCTCTACAAGACTCTCTTTATCGTTGTCTAAAACCTTTTTTCTCCAAACTTTGACTGATCTATTTGGTTCGAAGAGAACTCTTTCATTTCATGTGCCCTACATTTTTCTGTCTGGCCAAGCCCCCTTTTGAAAAGGAATATTGTTAAGATTCAAGAGGAACTTAGGATTTTGAATAGAAATGTTGTTAGGCCATGAAGAAAAAGATGGGAAGCGCCTAAAACCTTCAACATCCTTGTGAAATTCAATTCTTGCCCTATAATGGTCATGGGACTCTCGTTTCTGTCACAACAAATCATTAGGTCAATCAACCTCAACCCTTGTGATAGATCAGGGAGACTGTGGTGGGGTACCATCATAGATGTCAAAAAAACCTGTGGACCTTGTCTCTGCAATCTTCTCTTACCCTACCAATCAGACTAGTCTTGAGGAATCTTTTTATTCCTTTGATGCTACCAATGTCTACTTATGAATCCCTACTGCTTACCAACCCTGTATGCAATCCGATGACCTCTCTGCACATTTTCCCGCCTATTTCCCTATTGAAAATTGGGGTTACGGCTTCACCTCCACATCTCATTTTTGCAAATAAGTTGGGAAATTTTATTAAACATGATTTGATTCCATTTGAACATACTCATATGCTAGTCAAAGTGTGTCTTTTACTTAACCTTGCAAAGCAATTTCCTTCCTCAATTTCTATTCATTCTCATTGGGGAGTTTGGGATCAGAAAATAGAAGTTCAAGATGCCCGTATTGTTGATAAACATCAAAGCTTTTGAGCCATTATAATACTCAATGTAAGGTTTCTGAGCAGGCAGTGATTTCTGTGTGCAAGGATCACACTATGAATCCTCTCCAATGTACACTGATATTATTGAAGACATTATTTATATTTGACATTATCATGGTTGTCGAAATTATTTTGATGTTAATTATTATACTAATTGATAATATTGATGGCATTTTTAATTTAATTATGTGATGATGCTAATGAATTTTTATGTGATGGTCTAACGTTTTCGCTGAGTATGAGGTTGATGTAGGGTCGACCATAAGAGGCGGACATAGGACCAAGGAGGGGTCTCCTAGCTTGTGAACAAAAACTCACAAAATGTAAACTTATGAATACACACAAACATATAATAATTAAGAAAACAAATTAAATAATAAAATCAATTTACGAAGTCAATAATAAAATTTTAATATAATTGAAACATAAGATTTTTTAATAATAAAATATTAAAATTAAATTAAATGTTGAATGTAATGAATAAAGAGACTATGAGTAAACAAATTATAAATATTAATTTGAATTTAGTGACTTCTTAATTTAAATTCAAGCATGTTTTAAAATTATAGTTGAGTTATGAAATTTGAAGGTAGTGTTAATCTATCATTTTGCATCAAATTTTGAGGGTTAACTCAGTCTCCACCAAGATTTTTCCTGACTTCTTTAATACTTTTCTCCATGTAACTGGCTACTCCAATTTAATTCAACTCACCCATCACCTGTGTGCCATCAAATCAGATCCACACATTGATTGAATTTCTTAGCCAAAAAAATTCAAATAAAAGATGAGGTAATTTCCTTGTTGATGGGAGGGATTGGAGGCAAGAGTTGGAATTGATTTTGGGGCTCCTTTACAAATTGCACCCCTCTCTATTTTAGCTCTGCAAAATCTTATTGGTTGTAAGGGCATTTGGGGGAGATCGACTCTGCCTCTCACATGGTAATCTCTCTTGTTTACTGGTTATTTCCTCCTATCTCTCTCTGCAATCCATCGACCATATAGGAAACTTGGAAGAATCGGATTTTCTTGCAAGAAGACCACAACTTTGCCCTCTCATCTCCTATACAATTTCGCAGGGTACTATTTCTGGTTAATATTGCCATTATTAATTTTTCTTGCATATGTTTTTTTTGAAATAGTTGATATATGTTTTACATTGTTTTTGGTTTGTAAATTTATTAGCTTTTGACCTTGACCATACCCCCTCCCATTTTCGCTCTTCATTTTTTTTCTTTCTATCATCCTGCAAGGAGACTTGGAAGGTTGGTTGGTTGCAGAGTGCCCACGCCTTCTTTTTTTCTCCCCATACCATGTAACTTGCTGAGCATTATTGATTGACTTTATTTGTCCAATTTGACTCTAGGAGTTGACATTAACTCTCCTTTCTGAGAAAAATCTATACCACTATGACAAATACCAATCTGTTGTTAGGACCAAGGAGGCAACTACGACCAGGGGGGGGTGAATGAGTTGACTATAAATTTCAACCCAAATACAACTTAATCAAACTTGATACTTAATACCAGTAAACCAAACTTAATGTCGGTTGACATATTAGCAGTTAATATTAATATCGATGAAACTTAATGCATAAAACATAAAGAGAAACAACATCCACAACACATAACATAGAGATTTGTATGTGGAAACCTTGTAAGGGGAAAAAACATGGTGGGAAACCTTACCCACAATTAGATGATACTACTATAGATAGTATGTGTATACAAATGGGGTCTACACATGCAAAAAGGCCAACCGCCTAGAGCTCATTGCTCAATCACAAAATAGGAGTCACACGGACTACAATTGGATGGTTAAATCCAATGATAATGTACTACTTAAAGTAGCATCTCCAATGTTGGATTCAGTACCGGTTAAGCTCTAATAATCACCTTCAAACCTTCCTTGAACCTTCTCCATGGTCTTCTCATATGATCTTCAATATTCACACATACCATGTTACAATACCATATACCATGTACCGTTACATTCTCTTATATTATCTCACAAATGAGATCTTACATATATACCAAAACCTAAGACCAAATGTGTAGGTAGGCTCACTAAGAATATTAAAATAAAATCAATTACAAATAAGTCAAGATGTGATGAATCATGTCATCTCAATACATTTACAACAATATCTAATTAATAAATCATCTACATAACGTCTTGTGTTGATCTGGAATAGATAATGCATACCAATCCATAACCTAGACCAATTTGCTAGTAACAACAAATATGTCAACCCGATTAGACATTTAACCAAAACACCAAAACCAAGTATCCAAACCATGTCTTCAACATAACCAAGTGATCTCCAGATGATAACAAGTCATCCTCAGTGTCGGTGAACAATATAACCTGTCGGTGAACAATATACCTGGTGACTGTGCATAAGTCACTGAACATGCTAGTGAACACAATGTGTTGGTTCAACATAACCAAAGATCTCCAGAAGGATAAGTGTTGACATCAATGACAAAACTAATGCAACACATCCATAATACCAACAATCTACCCCTTTGGCATTGATGGCAACACTAGATGGAAAAACATCTAAGTGCCAAAAACAGAATGCCAAAAACCAAAAACCAACAATCTCCAGAATAGATCAATACCAGAAATCAAAATCAAAATGCAAAGAGTATATATATCTCTCTTAATGAATAATCTCTCCCCCTAGGGTAATGTTTCCTACATACAAAGTTTTTCCATAGATATCTCTCCCCCTTTGACATCAAATGCCAAAGCAATACAAATACAAGAACATACAACCAATTACAATAGCCAACTACTCCCCCTAAGAAGTAGCTCTCCTCCATCAAAGCTAGAAAAAGGTTTCTTTGTTATTTTCTATCGGTTTGATGTTAATCTTCAACTATCTAAGTCTCTACTGGTGAGGGTATTACCCCAAGCTGCTCTCTGAGATATTCAAAAGTTTCTTTAGGCAAAGGCTTAGAAAAGATATATGCAATCTTCTCTTTAGTGTTCACATAAACCAATATTACTTCTTTTGTTTCAACATGCTCTTTCAGAAAATTATATTTGATAGAAACATGTTTAGTCTTAGAGTGAAATACTAGATTCTTTGATATATCAATTGCTGCTGAATTATCACAATAAATGATTATTGGTTCTTTGCATTTTACCTTGATGTCCTTCAACATTTTCTTAATCCATAATACCCGAGTACAATTAGTTGTTGTTGCAACATATTTTGATTATGTTGTTGATAATGATGTACAACTCTACTTCTTGCCCAACTAGGAAATCAATCTGCTACCAAACAAGAAAGAATGCTCTGCCAATGGTGCTTTTTTTGTCATCAACATCTCTTGCCCAATTTGCATCGATGTATACACATAAATCAAAATTTTCATCTTTAGGATACCATAAACCAAGATTTGTTGTGCCTTCTAGATACCGGAAAATCCTTTTTACTGTTGATTCATGATTTTCTTTAGGATTACTCTGAAATCTTGAAACAATACATACTACATTCATTCTATCAAGTCTTGTTTGTGTCAAATACGGTAAACCTCCAATCATAGATTTGTATCTTGTCATATTAACGGGAGCTAAATCATCCTTCAATGTCAATTTGTCAGTTGTAGTCATAGAAGTACTTACCGGTTTAGATTTTTCCATACCAAATTTCTTCAATAATTCCTTCAAGTATTTTGTTTGACATTTGAATATACCTTTATCAGTTTGTGAAATTTACAATCCTAAAAATAATTATATCTCCCCAATCATAGACATTTCAAATTCTTCCTGCATTTTATTAGTAAAGTCTCTACATAATCCATCTTCTCCTCCAAAAATGATATCATCAACAAAAACTTCAATAACCAAGATGTCATCATTAGTCACTTTGAAATATAAGTTGTTGTCAACATCACCTTTAGTGTATCCATGCTTCAAAAGATATTTGTTTAATCTAGCATATCAAGCTCTAGTAGCTTGCTTTAATCCATACAAAGCTTTCCTTAATCTACAAACCATATCTTCATCATTTGTCAATGAAAATCCATCAGGTTGTTCAATGTAAACTTCCTCCTCAATATTACCATTCAGAAATGCACATTTTACATCCATTTGATATACTTTATAGTTCTTGTGAGCTACAATTGCAAGAAATAATCCGACTACCTCAATTCTAGCTACCGGTGCAAAGGTGTCATTATAATCAATTCCCTCTTTCCATGAATATCCCTTACACACTAATATTGCTTTGTTTCTAATTACCTTACCATCTTCATTAATTTTATTTCTGAATACCCATTTAGTTCCAATTACGTTTTTATTTTTAGGTCGGGGAATCAGTGTCCATGTATTGTTCTTTTCAATTTGTTCCAATTCATCTTCCATTGCTTTAATCAAATGTTCATCTTGACAAGCTTCAATAACAAATGCTAGTTCAATATGAGAAATTAAACATACCTCTTCATTTGCTAGTCTTCCTCTTGTCATAACTCCTTGATACTTATTCCCAATTATCTAACTTTCTAAGTGATTCAGTCTTACATACTTGGGTTTATTCACATGTTGTTGTTCTTCAGTCATTGTGGAATTCTCTGATGATTCCAATGTGATTAAATCCACACTTTGTACTGGTGCACTCTATATAGGTTCATTTATGATCATCTCAACTACCGGTTCAGAATCTACAAACCTTGAATTTCCTCTAAATTGTTCATCTATCTTCACATTAGCACTCTCAATGATCTTTTGCAATCTTTTATTAAAACATCTATATGCCTTTCTCTTAGATGAATAACCAAGAAATATTCCTTCATCGCTTCTAGGATCAAATTTACCAATATACTCATCTCTCCTAATATAACATTTTCTTCCAAATATTCTGAAATATTTAAGAGTAGGAGTATTACCAAACCACAGTTCATAAGGGGTCTTACCGGTTTCACCTTTGATGTGAACTCTATTAAAAGTGTAAACCATTGTATTTAGTGCTCCTCTCCAATACACATGAGGTAGATTTTCTTCCAATATCATGCTTCTAGCTGCATCCAGAATAGTTTTGTTCTTCCTTTCCACAATTCCATTTTGCTAAGGTCTGGGGTGCTGATAGTTGTCTTTTGATTCCATTCACTTCAAAAAATGTATTAAACTCCTTAGATGTAAATTCACCTCCTTGATTTGATCTCAAATATTTGATTTTCTTGCCGGCTTCATTCTCTACCATTGCCTTAAATAGTTTGAAGCTTCTGATTTCTCCCTAAGAAAAGTAACCCAACACATTCTAGAATAATCATCAATGATTAGCATAAAGAATCTATCTCCCTGTAGACTTCTTGTTCTTGTCGGACCACACAAGTCAGTATGGATTAAATCAAGAGCATTATTAGACTTCTCATAAATACTCTTAAAAGTTTTTCTAACTTGCTTTCCCATTTGAGATTCTTTACATACTGGATTATAAGGTTTTACAATCTTAGTTAAATCCCTTACTACCTTATTTGAAATGATCTTTACAATGCAATTAAAATTTACATGACAAAGTCTCTTATGCCATAACCAACTTTCATCAATAAGTGCAATCAAGCATGTCTTATCACTATTATTCAAATGAAAGATATTACCTTTAGTCTGATTACTAGTTGCAATCTCCAATCCAGTTTTGTTCATGATTTTGCATTTACAGTTCTTGAACTGTAATTGAAAACCCTTTTCAACTAATTGACCAACACTCAAAAGATTATGCTTCAAACCTTCAACATAATAAACATTTTTAGTATTGTGCTTACCATCCAAAGATATAGTGCCTTTTCCTTTGATCAAACAAGATTTATCATCCCCAAATCTTACTAGACCTCCACTATATTCCTGAAAAGATAAGAATTTACTTTTATCACCAGTCATATGATGTGAACATCTGGAATCTATGATCCATTCATCCTTTTCTTCAATTTTAGTTGTTAGGGCCTGCTCTACCAGTGGAATAGTAGGTTCTAGTTGATCTTCTTTTATTGCAACAAAAGCCCATCCATTGTCAGTTGGTTCTTCATAAGAATCATCAATAACTCTCTCATCAGCATAGTAACACAATTTGTCTCTATTCTTCTTAAATCTGTATCTCTGATATTTAGGGTTAGGCTTATATGTTCTTTTAGCTTTCTCTCTTAATCTTGCATGCTTTTCAAGACATCTAGATGCCCTATGACCAACTTTATTGTAGTTGAAACATTTAAATGGTGCTTTACCTTCATACTTACTTCCAACTAGACCTTTAGGCATTTTCCTTGCAAATAGTGCTTCAAGTTCTTCCAGTTCTTCATTTTCCCTTTTGATATCTTCAAGTTCTCTTGCATAAAGTGCTTTCCAATTAGATTTGTCAGATGATGATGATGATGCTTTGAAGGCCAAATCTGTCTTAATTGTAGAAGCAAGACCAAATTCCTCAAGCTCAAATATTGAAAGTTTTCCAACCAAGGTGTCTCTAGATACTGATGTATTAGGCATTGTACTCAACTCATTAATAGCAATCACTTTCATTTTATATGTCACTGGAAAATCTCTTAAAACTTTAAAACAATTTCATCTTCAATTAAGGATCCTCCACAACATTGTATTCCTAAAACAATTTCATTAACTCTTTCCATAAAAGCATAAATTCTTTCATCTTCTTCCATTTTCAAATTTCCATACCTGACCCGGAAGCGTTCCATTTTTGCAATTTTGACAGTGGTATCTCCTTCATTCAATGTCTCCAATTTATCCCAAATAGCTTTAGCAGTAGATCAGTTTGATAATCCCATGATTTGCTGATCTGATAATGCACTCAAAAGTGCTTCTCTTGATTTGCAATCATTTTCTTGATCTTTACCCAATGTTGGTGGATTAGGTTGATTCAGCGTAGGACCAACATAGTCATTCTTTGTAACTTCCCATATGTCTCTTCCAATGCAATTCAGGTGTGTCTCCATTCTGATCTTCCATATACCATAGTTAGTTCCATCAAGTTTCAGACCATCCTTCCTAAAAATATTAGCTGCCATAGGATCTCCTCAAGTTGTTAGGCTTCTGCAAAAAGAGAACTATGCTCTAATACCAATTGTTAGGACCCGAGAGGCAATAGAGAGGAGGTGGGGGTGAATCAGTTGACTATGAATTTCAACCCAAATACAACTTAATCAAACTTGATACTTAATACCGGTAAACCAAACTTAATGTCGGTTGACAGATTAGCAGTTGATATTAATACCGGTGAAACTTAATGCATAAAATAGAAAGAGAAACAACATCCACAACACATAACACAAATATTTGTATGTGGAAACCTTGTAAGGGAAAAAACTACGTTAGGAAACCTTACCCACAATCAAATGATACTACTACAGATAGTCTGTGTATACAAATGGGGTTTGCACATGCAGAAAGGCCAACCGCCTAGAGCTCACTACTCAATCACAAAATAGGAGTCACACTGACTACAATTGGATGGTTAAATCCAATGATAATGTACTACTCAAAGTAGCATCTCCAATGTTGGATTCAGTACCATTTAAGCTCTGATAATCACCTTCAAACCTTCCTTGAACCTTCTCTATGGTCTACTCATATGATCTTCAATATTCGCACATACCATGTTACAATACCATATACCATGTACCATTACATTCTCTTATATTATCTCACAAATGAGATCGTACATATATACCAAAAACTAAGACCAAATGTGTAGGTCGGCTCACTGAGAATATTACAATAAAATCAATTACAAATAAGTCAAGATGTGATGCATCATGTCGGCTCAAAACATTTACAACAATATCTAATTAATAAATCATCTCCATAACGTGTCATTCTGATCTGGAATAGATACTGCATACCGGTCCATAACCTAGACCAATTTGTCGGTAACAGAAAATATGTCAACCCGATTAGACATTTAACCAAAACACCAAAACCAATTATCCAAACCATGTCTACGACATAACCAAGTGATCTCCAGATGATAACAAGTCATCCTCAATGCCAGTGAACAATATAACCTGTCGGTGAACAATATACCTGGTGACTATGCATAAGTCACTGAACATGTCAGTGAACACAATGTGTCGGTTCAACATAACCAAAGATCTCCAGAAGGATAAGTGTTGACGTCAATGACAAAACTAATGCAACACATCCATAATACCAACATCTGCAATTAATTTTGCTTGCCTATATGTACCTCTTTGCATTACGGTCAAATTGGAGGATGCTAGGGTTGTCTGTGTCTAGCATACCCCCCCCCCCCCTCTTTTTTTCTCCTCTATGTTTTCCTCTCTAGGTTTGTCAGACTAAATCGCCCTATATACAACACATATAATTTGGTCTGAAGTTGTTATTTGAGTCAAGAGATGATTCAAAAATTTTATCAGATTTAACCAATCAACTCCTCTGAGGCACAAATCGAAACATGGTATGGGTAAGATGAGAGATGGATGGTGATTTATTTATTTTACAGCCCCTTTTTCTATATGCTAATAGGAAAACCATTGATTTGAATCCTCTAAAAGTTTTATGTTGATATAATAGGTTGATTAGTTTAGCTAACATGTATCTATTTTTCTGTGGCTTGGGTTATTACCAGTTCCATTTAGTTATAGTTAGATTTGAATTTTAAATCTTTATTTCACTAATTTGATCCCTGGTATTGTATTTATGTGTATGTATTTGTATGTATGTATGTATATATGTTTTTTTGTGTGTGTATATATAGATTTATATTATATACATATATTTATGTTAATTTCAATTTGAAGTTCTTGAGATAAAATGGAATTTAAATACCATATTTGTATATGAAAAAGAAAGAAAGATAACTTATTAATAAAATTTATCTGGGAGGGGTAATTTTATTTATTGTATATGATGGATGTTATTGGAAAGGTGTGCTTGATCATGGGATAAACCAGGGATGGGTGTTTACACGTACCCCAAAATGGTTAAAACTTAGCCAAGTAATTTTCTCCCTACCATAACATGTCTAGCTAGGTTCAACAGTTTGGTTGTTAGATACTACATACATGCACAAGTTCTATTCCTGACAATTGATTTTGGTTTGCTAGGATACTCTGTCTTGAGGGACGAGATCTTATCATGAGCACTGGGAAGCAAAATCTTCATTTGGTTCGGCAGATAAAATGCCTGGGTCATATGTTCATCTTCCAGTTGTAGATGGAGGTGAGTCCAATGGAAATGGAGACACTACATCCAGAGATAAAGATTTGTATTATGATATTGTAAACTCTTATGTATTTATGTATATTGTGTTATTGTTTCATTGTAATAAACCAATGAGGTCTAATCATGTAAATGTGACAGGAAGTCACAATATAAATGTAACTAACCGAAAGTAAGGAGAACTACTAACCCACTAACTTACTAACAAGTTTCCTACATGTGCATGACTCATGGTTTATGTGTTTTCATCCTTATTTTTCTATCCTTCATTTCATGAATGCTTGGTTATGTTGATGCTTAATTAAGTTATCCAAGTTTACTTTAATTATATGCATAAATCATTGCCTAAGTGTTTCTTTTGATGAGTTATCTTTTCCTTATGAATACTCAATACTTGGATGGATTTAATGATTTTAACTTAAGTTTGATAAGTTTATGCATATTAACTATGGTTTTGCCATTTTCATCCAATTTCTTAGTTTTTCACATGCACTTTGATATCTAGTCTACCTTTACTTCATTTTTACATTTGAATGTTAATCATTTTATGTTAAATCTTGCATTTTCATTAATGTTAATTTGTTATTCATTTGTGATAAATGTATGTAGACTCTAATAAATGTATGTTAGATTTTAATTATGATAGTTTTATTAAGGTTAGGACAAGTGGGTCCTTACATTTTGGTATCAGAGCCAAAGCTTTGAACTCGAGGGCCTTGTGTTCACCATGTTAAGTTGCAACACTTGATTGCATGAACCTTGGCTAGTCTAAATAATAATAAATTTTGAGTGGAATTGATGATTGAGTTGTATGTTTGATTTAACTAGTTTACTATTGCATGAATTTTAATTGAGCATTATAAATTGCATTATAAAAGAGTTTCACTAGAGAGAAATAAATCAAAATGGATTTTGTGCAGTAGATTATTGAGATTATTACATTGTTGTATTTGTTGGAATAGGATCACACATCATTTTACTATAATAATGAAATATTGTTTGCATAAGGTTATCATATTAGATTAATAGGTTAACAACTTATATCCATCCCTAAATCATTTTGTTCCTTGTAACCTAGAACTTGTGATATTTATTACCTTATGGCATTACGAGAAGTCTAGTCTTCATGTTTAGCTTACTTTTGTGAATTGTGGTTGTGTTGTTCCTACTCTACATAGTAATAAAGTTTATATTAGAAATCCTTTATCATAGGGTATTATATTATGCTATGAATGTCCCTATATTTTAGCTTGTAAATTATGATATAGGATATGAAGCTCCCTTGTGTTGAAATCTTAGCTAAAAGGTAATCATTGCCTATAAATCAAGTATTTAATGCCCGTGTATCATGGCCTACTTGTGTGTACTTATTATATGAGCATTTAATAGAACTAATTATGTGTATCATACTTTGTGATCTCATAATAATATTTGTGCATGTAATAGTCTAAGAGGGTCTAACCAAGGCAAAAATCACATGACCTATAAATGTGGTAGAATTTTTACCTCATATATGTCTTCTTGTGTAATGAGATGGGAAGAAAATTGCAAGATGAGTGAGTACATAGTTGTAACGCAATTATACTTAAATTATCATATTTTGGGTTGATCTTATTCAAGAGAGTAGATTGTAAAATGTATACCGATCCTAAGAATTATAGAAATGAGAGGATTGAAAATAAACCTTATAACTTAAGAAGTCCTTGGTATATCTTGGCATGTTTGATGTTGTGAATGTTAGTAGCATGCATTTTTCTATGAATGTGGTGACATGATATAGAGATATGACCGCCTATGCAAATGACATTGGATGAAGTAGGGTCAATTCTTGGTTTAGTGTGATGAGATTTTTGGGATATGATAGAAACTCAATATGGACATGACATTAACCATTAATATTTAAATGTGACAGGATGGGCATAATGCCTAGGTCACATAATTAAAGGGTGACGAGATGGGCTTGATGCCTAGGCCACTAGATGGGTAACTTAGATTGTTTCATATATGCATAGATTGATATGAAACTTGTTTTACTTCTTTATTAGCTCTTAATACTAGAATTTGGGTATTGAGATATGTTTCTTGTGAGTAGGAAATCATAGTCTTAGACTATCATTTTGTGATTATTGTGTGAAAAGTTCATGAGAACCTTCTAGTCTCTAAGTTATCATTGTACAAAACATTTTGGAGGCCTTCCATTCAGATAGTGTATATCCTTCTATACTTGGCAAATGTGAATTCATTAAATTATAAATAAGGATAGCCTCTTAAGACATATGTTTATTAGTATTTTCAAATACATATCAAATACTTCAATTGATAAATTAAATCTAATTGGATGTAGGAATTGTTGGCAGCAATCAAGAAGGAAGACTAAGAGGGGGGGGAGGTGAATCAATCTTTCCCCAGATACAAAAAATTAAACTCCAATATAAAACTAATAAACTATAGCAATGAATAGATAAGAAAATTAATAGCAAAACACACAACACCAAGATTTTGACATGGAAAACCCGGTTAAGGGAAAAACCACAGTGGGAACCTACCCACATTAAGATGATACTCTGTAGTAGTATGTGAAAATATTATAATGGGGAATGCACATGCATTCAGGCACACTACCTAGAGCTCACTACTCAAAAGATGTTTTCTCGAAAGGCTACAACCCTTAGGAAAGTCTCATTGACTTACAATATGATTCAACCTACAATCCGGAAGAAATGAACTGCAATGATAGCATCTACAAATGTCTGATGACAGTTCTGGTTAAGCACAATTGTCTTCTCTACAACACCAATCTCACCTCAACACTTCACTGAATGATAAATCTCTTGTTTGCACATACACCTCTCTCTGATAATGCAGACACAATCACAACAACTAAATTACATGAATATCTCATCTATATATACAAATCATCAACCTTGATAACAAGGTCGGCTAAACCCTCAAACCTCAAATCATAAAATTAAGTTACATGATACAAATATTAATCACCAAACCAATATAATGATTTAAATTATATATCATGGACCTAAGTCAAATTTCCAAATGATCACATCCACTGGAAATCATGCCAAGATCAACCACAACACGCTATACCACCAAAAATACTACATAACACAAAAATCATAACCAGATGATGAAAAGCATCAAAAACTCGCACAACAATCAATGCAAATTGCCAAACAAAATAGGACGTGACTAGGAAACATCAACAAGCATGTTAGAATCATCACCAATAGCTGCACCAACACCACTTATCAAATCTTCATCGATCAACATCAAAAATCTCAAGAACACAACCAATAAACAACTATCATGAAGAAAGATAACTTGCGGGGCACCAAATCACAATCCATTTGAAATGAAGATACACAAGATCATCCCAAACAATATCCCAAAACCTCAACACAAGATCTGATCACACCTAAATATACCAGAGGAAATACCAGATTCTACAAAGTAGTGATCAGCATAACCAAACTACAAAACCGAATCAAAAGATCTCCCCAAACTCATAGGAATATGTCAACATCAATGACAACAACATATCCTAGAAACAACAATGAACAACCATATCCAACAACTCCAACAATCTCCCCCTTTGGCATTGATGGTAACATATGAATGTGAAAAATAGTCAATGCAAAGAAAGAAGATATCACCAGCAAACTCCCCCCAAGATCAAGATAGATAATGCAGTTTTTCACATGATCTCTCTCCCTCTTTGATAGCAATGCCAAAGATCTCCAAAATAGAAAAGTAAACTCTCTCCCAAAATAGAAACATGAATCTCTCTCCCCTTGGGACACACAACCAAATCAATAGACCACTCCAGTAGAGGAGCAACACCAACACACCAATCCGGATAAAAGAATAAGGCTATGAAATTCACCGGATCGGTACAATTCAATGCATCTAGCTCTCATCAGGAGGGGTGGATACCCCTAACTTATCTCTCAAGTAAATAAATGTATCTGCAGGCAAAGGATTAGTGAACATATCAACAATTTGTTCCTTTGTAGATACATAGTCCAGCTTCACCTTCTCTTCACTAACTTGCTCTCTTAAGTAATTATATTTGATTTATATATGCTTAGTCTTTGAATTTTGCACTAGATTCTTTGAAATGTTTATAGCACTAGAATTATCACAATATATAATAGTAATCTCATCATGAATAACTCTAATATCTTTTAATATTTTCTTCATCCAAACTATCTGAGTGCAATTAATAGTAGCAGCAATGTACTCAGCTTCAGCAGTAGATAAAGATATTGAATCTTGTTTCTTACTAGCCCATGAAACCAACTTCTTACCTAAAAAGAATTCTCCACCGGTAGTACTCTTCTGGTCATCAACATCACCAACCCAATTTGCATCAGTGTAGGCACACAAAATGAAATTATCATTCTTCAAATACCATAAACCATAATCCACAGTTCCCTTTAGATATCTAAATATCCTCTTAACAGTTGTGACATGACTCTCCTTCGAATCAGCTTGATATCTCGTAGCCATACACATAGCATGCATAATGTTAGGCCAAGTCTAAGTAAGATATAGCGGTCCACCAACCATAGATCTGTACAAACTCTGATTACCTTTAGGAGATTCATCATTTTTGGACAATTTACAACCAGACACCATAGTTCCTGTTGTTCTCAATTTTTTATTACTTTATTTTCTCTACAATATTTTCAAGCCTCGGTCACATATGAAGAGAACAATAAGAATAGAAACACAAGACAACAATTGACAAGGTTTACAAAGAAACCTCCTACACTTCAAACTTCAACAGAACTTAGGCAGGTATACCTTTTGTGATTACTCTATCACGACTTTACTTGATGACTTACAGAAAACTAATGCAATTTTTTGTAAACCTTCTCACTTTAAATGCAACTAAACATAAATGAAAGATTCATCTTCATTATAATTAATCACCCAGAAGGTCATAAACTTCAACAAGTAGTACTAGTGCCTTATTCGGGATTCAGAGTCATTCAGAATTAAAGAGAAGATTAACAACGGAGATTCATATACACATCATCACCTCGATTTATCAGATATATATATGCCTGACATATATAGAACTATCGACCCATGCTAGACCCAGTCATCCAATTCATGTAGAGTTATTGATTATCAATGAAAATGAATTAAGTGTATTTAATTTCTTTCCTAGAGGGAAAAACCTAAGACATTCTTGTAATTTGCTTTACAAACCATTTGACTAAACAATCCTAGATCATTAAATCAAAATGACAACCAATCACACAAGAACGAAGACAACATAAATCTGGGCTCAAAACAATCTGATCAGTATATTAATATTATCTCATCAAAGTTCTACAAAAAACACAAAATGATTCCCCATAATGCAAAATGAAAGCCTGAATACATTTTGCCAGATCTTTTTTACAAAATTCTTGTGATGATTTTGTAAGTAGTCCTGGTATCCATTTATAGAGAGATGGATGCAACAAGCTTCAGACTTCCCTCTAAAATATTCTTGTTTTAACCATAATTCCCCCCAAAAAAGGTTACATTGTTTACAAATGAAAATAGGAGAAAAACCGATTAGTTAACCATCTCGAGAAAGGCCAACTGACTTCTCAGTATTCACAGGTCAAGCACTAGGTGTCTTCAATTTTTTAAAAGTCTGATTGTCCAAAAATAATCTGTTACAAGGGCTAACTGCTTCCAGTTGCCTGAGGGTCATCACATGTTGTCGCATCGGTTGATTCTTCCTGAGCCTCTATTTTTTTCATCACATATTTATCTTCCCATTCCTTGAAAGTATCATCATTATGCCAGGAGAAACTAACAATTTTCTTTGGCATCTTATTTAAACCTTTCCACGTCTCCTTCAACTGTTTGATTTCCTTTTCCAAAAAATGAAAGTGTGATTTTATTTTTTCAATCTCCTTAATGGTTTGAATGAACAAGGAAGTATCATTTGTATTAATGATGCCATTTATTCTTTATGACATCTTATGGCCTAACTCACCAAGCCATACATCTTTATCTTTCAATTTATCATTACTAACAAACCCTCCAGGGAACAATTCAAACTTTTGATTTGCATATTCTTTTCTATATAGGTTTGTCTTTCTTTCTATATTAACTCTTTTCTCTACTAACCTGGACATAACTTTTACCAACACATAAGTGGCTTTAATAGTGGCATCAGCACTTGCCTTCTCCTAGGATAATCAACCCCCTAGGCAATCCATTTTTCCAGAATTGGCTCCAAAATAGCCTTATCCTCTTTCAATGAATTCAAAATATTCAAAATTATTTTCATATAAATATACACAATTGATGCCCCAACTATATCAGCAAACTTCAAAATTGTACCCCTAATCTTCTCCTCATACTTATTTGCAAAAATTGTCTGGGCTTGCTTTAATCTCTCCATCTCATCTTGGATGTTTTTAGTTGGTTGAAAACCAGGAGTCACAGGAGAAGGAGGGAATTCAATTATTGGGTTGTTAGGAGGGGGTCTGGCAGGAGAAGAGGCAATCATCAAATTGGAAGACTCACCCTTCTGATGTTGTCCTCCCAACTGATTCTTCAATTTTGCAATGGTGTTGTCCTTACATGCTATCTCAAGCTTGGCTTAGTTGTAGGCTTTTAGCACTACCTATAACTTCACCTAGAGATCAGCTTTCTTCTTGTCTTTTTCTCAGCCACTGCCACACTAAATTTAGCAGATTCTAGAGTTGTGTTGGTAGCTTCTACCACCCTTGTATTCTTAACTCTTTTTACAATCATACCTCTTGAATAGCCTAATTCTGAGGAGTCTTTCCTCCCTTTGTTTTATTCCCTCTTTAGTGACCATATAACAAGGGTTGCATGACCATTGTTGAATGTTATCCCTTCTAGAGGCTTGGTTTCTTTTCTAACTACATCAAAAATCAATGCATCAGCAATGTCCCATTCAGGAAGAATCAAAACTCCAGCATCTGCAATCAATTTCCTCCTTTTCTAAGGGGTAATTGCCTCAAATTCTCTTAGCATTTCTTGCTTTATTTCTGCTTCAACAGTAGATGCATCTTTGTGGGGTTGTTCAACTTTCCCCTTTTTACACCTTTCTTTGAACTGCCCAATATATTTTCTCCAAACAAATTGTAAAAATGCTCCTATTTTAACAAAGCTATCATCCGCCAATAATTCATCACTGGCCTGCTTAATGACAGGGTCCAGTTCTCTGCCTACAAACTCTTCAACAGCCGGGTCCATTTTGGCACCTATTGGCTCTTTTGGTATTCCTTCTTGTAGTTCTTCGTATGTGCATTCTATCTCTCTAAGGCTTCCCAATTGCAACAATTATTCAGCTACTACATGCTCATCTCCTATGAGTAATGGAGATTGAGAAGGGGAATACAAGGACTCACTTGACTGTGTTTATTTTCCTAACCTTTGCTGTTTTGAGGAGGCTTGTGATTCAATAACATCCTCTATTGTCCTTTTTCCTTTTGAAGTGGAGGGCTCTTCTTTCCTAGGCATCACTACATTATACCTTGACCTTTTGTACATCACATACTCACTTAGGGAAACCACCTTGGCAAAAATAGGCTTATCTAAAACAAGTTTAACTTTCTCAGGGTCTGCTTTTATTACAACATCCTTCTTCTCATTTAAGGCCTGCATTGCATCCTCAAAATAGACCACCAAAAACTTAATCTTCTCTTCAAAAGGGTAAAAATTGCTCAAGGGATCATAGTTCTTATCAAAATGTTGGACAAAATCAAGGGTCTTCTTGAATGCCAACCATTTTTCTTTTCGTACTTCTTGCTCAACCAAGTTGAATTCATTCCTTATTAGGTCTTCTGGAAAGTGAAATTGATGAACTCTACCTCCACACCTAACTTTCTTCTTGAACATGTTGTTAAAGAAGTCCCCTGGATCAATAAACCTAGCAACTGCAGTTGATAACTTGTATGGCTGAAGAAAACTCTCAAAATGTAACCAACCACCCTTGGTGACCACAAAATGATGTGCCATAGTGATTATTGGGAAAATTGCCCCCCTTCCTTTGTTTGTTAACTCTACTTCTTGTAGGCCTCCAATTTGCCTCAAAATCTCAGCAATGCTTATCTTCAAAGGGACTTGGTAAGGAAGCAGATATGGGGTTCCCCTAAAATCAAATACTCTAAAAATAGTAGAACCCAAGTACAAGATGAAATCACCCCAGTTGTGCACAATCTTAATATTTTCAGCAAACTCCTTGGGTCTAAGTAATTCAAGGAGGGCCTTAGGAATCCTAGGGTTCTCTTGGCATAAAAGGATTCTGAGCCTAGATGCAAAGCATCTATCAAATTTCAAGTAACTTGCATCCTCCCTCTCCCAGGACAAATCTGTACTCCATAGTTGAATAGGCATATCTTCTCCATCCTTCTCCCTTAATAGGTCCATGTCATTTGTAAAATATTTAACACCTTTAAACAAGAACATGTGCATCAAAAGGGAGTACCAGCCAAAAGGTCTATCTACCTTAGCATTATTTATCCCAATTAGGCCTTCATGAATGGCATCTATAAGGCAGGGTGCAAAATCATAGGTCACTGCAAAATTTGTGCCATCATAAGAATATAATGGGTTGGCATGGCACTCTCTGCATCTTCCCCAAGAATTTTACATAAAGACCAGTATATACCCTTAGCCCTTAAAGTAAATAAATTTAACAGGAAAGGCTCCATGGTGATAGGACCTACCAATGTTAATCCTCCTATCTTTACAAAGAATTCTTTCAATGGCCCACTCCTAAGATGATCCCTTTGTGCATCATAGACCTTTTTAAGCATCTCAAAATCAATGGGCTCCAAGTAGTTTGAGACCTCACTCAGCCGAAAAACTTTTCCAGAATTCATCATCATTGATTTCAATTAAGGTCCCCCCATTTAGATTTCTCACAGTCTTAGTGATAGGGTCACAATTTTTGGCAATTTGGGTTAACAAATCAACATTCATGAATACTCCAGGGACAACAAGATTTCCAACATCTAGCTCCCATATATTGTTTATAGGGGTAGATGAATTTTGCTGACCAAAACCTACTCTGCACAAACCTAGACCTATCATACCTATCCGAGCATCCCTCAACCAATACCCCTTATCGTACAAACCATCGCCAATCCTCAGGCGAGGAGATTTGGGCACAAGTTCTTTCATCTAGTTGCACTATTGGTAGATTGAGCCTATTGTTCTAAAAATTCATCACATATAGCCCTTTCTTGATAATCTACCTTTCCCTTGAATTCCCTTTGTGGTGCCATCTTAAAACTATCCTCACTTCAATTTCTATTCAAAAACCCTCTTTTGAATTTTCAAGCACCAAATAACACCACACAAATAAGAACGCTACACAGACAAGAGTTGCAAAACACAGTCATAGAAAAAAAACTTGCTTGTTGCCTAAGAAATCATAGACTGCACAACTATTCTCTACAAATCTCTTTGAATGCCCTTTCGCAATTTTAAATTCCAAAACATTGGCTTTATGAAGGGAGTATAGTGACACTTGAGGATTGATTATTGTCAATAAAGTCGCACACTTCTACAATTAATACTTTTGAAATTTCAAATTTTGGCTCCAATGGACCAAAAAGGCTTCTTCTGAGTAATTCTCTTTTTAGTCACTGGTCCACCATGAATAAAAGTTGAGCACTTTCCCATTACGGTTCAGCGACAACCGTCAGATCATGAGGAACTAACTCGCTTGTTGACCATATTAGCTTTCAAAGTGGGCCCATCAATTAATCGCTCACCCGCTCTTTGCCACTGATCTACAAAGGTTAAAGTTCGAGCATCTCCTCTTTGCGGTATAGCGACAGTCATCGATCTTTCTCTGACTTGCCAACTCTTTAACACACCTGGGCCACCTACTTTCGGTTGGGCCCACCATTCAGTCGTTGATCTGCCATGAATAAAAGTTGAGCACTTTCCCATTGCGGTTTAGCAACAGCCATTGGATTACAAGTCAACTGCTTGATCGTTAGGGTCCTTGGTTACTTATAAGTTGCCACTTCACCATTTGCACTAACCACTTGCCTTAACCACCTACTAGTGGTTTGTCACTAGTGGTTTGTCACTGGGTCACAAAGAATAAACATCGCACACTTTCCCATTGCTATGTAGTGACAGCTGTTGATTTCAAGAAACTTATCTGACCTTTAAGAATCCTAACAATCATAAAGGAAAAGACCTAGGACTTAGGAAATCTACAAAATATTTCAAAATTTATTAAAACTTGCACAAGCCTAGAATTAAAATGGCCCCATTTCAACGATGCGGTGACCCTTCCACTGAATGTGCAAAAATAAAAGACTTGGAGATATTACAACACAAAGGTTTATCCTTCAAATGGTTTTGAAAATGTAAAAATCATGAACCCTTAGAACCATAAACTCGCAAACAAAAGGTCAAATTTCTAAATTTTGATAGACTTTTAAGGATAAGAGGCAAGACTTCCAACACACTTAAAACATTGATAACAGTTTCAACCAGTTTGGAATCATCTAGTCCAAACTTCTTCAACAGTTCCTTCACATACTTAGTTTGAGATATAAAGATACCTTTTCCTGTCTATGCAATCTACAAGCCTAATAAAAAATACATCTCACCAATCATAGACATCTCAAATTCTTTTTGCATATCACCGACAAACTTCATACTCATATCATCATCACCACCAAAGATAATGTCATCAACAAAGATTTCAACAATCAGAATGTTATCATTTTCAATCTTAAAGTATAGATTGTTATCAACAACATCTTTAGTAAATCCCAATTTCAACAAGTATTTGTCTAATCTAGCATACCAAGCTCTAGGAGCTTGTTCCAAACCATAAAGTTCTTTCTTCAACTTACATACCATATCTCCATCATCTAACAGTGAAAATCCATTAGGTTGCTCAATATAAATCTCTTCCTCTAGATCACCATTCAAAAATGTAGATTTGACATCCATCTGATATACCTTGAAATCTTTATAAGCAGCATAAGAAAGTAACAGTCTAACAACTTCAATTCTAGCAACCGAAGCAAAATTTTCTTCATAATCAATTCCTTCTTGTTATGAGTACCCTTTGTAGACCAGTCTAGCTTTATTTCTGACTACTTCACCAGCTTCATTCAATTTGTTCCTAAAAACCCACTTAGTACCAATAACATTTTTATCCTTAGGTCTAGGCACAAGTTCCCAAGTGTTATTATTTTCAATCTGATCTAACTCTTCCTCCATGATTCTTATCTAGTTATCATCTTCACAAGCCTCAACAACATCTTTAGGTTCAACTTTAGAAATCAAACATACTTCTTCTGCAGCTAACCTTCTTCTAGTCATCACACCTTTATTCTTATCACCAATAATTTGATTCTCATAATGATCCAATTTAACATACCTCAAATTCTTTTGTTTGTCCTGATCCTCAGGTTCCTAAACATCATCACCAATAACAACATCCAGATTAACAGTCTCTACCGGATCATTTTTCTTAGGCTCTTCAGGCTGAATAGGAGCTAGAACAATATATTGACCATCATCATAAGACCTGATCTCCTTCCCAAGGTTCTCATCCACCTTCACATTTTCACTCTCAACTACCTTTCTCAATCTCTTGTTATAGCACTGATATACTTTTCTCTTTGTAGAATATCCCAAAAAGATACCTTCATCACTTCTAGCATCAAACTTTCCAATATCCTCATCTCTCTTGATATAACATTTGCTACCAAAAACTTTGAAGTATTTCACAGTAGGAACATGACCAAACCAAAGCTCATAAGGGGTCTTATCGGTATCACCTTTGATATGAAGTCTATTAAATGTATATATTGTAGTGCTAATAGCTTCTCCGATATACCTTTGAAATATTTCCCTCAATCAACATAGTTCTTGTAGCATCCAAAAAAGTACGGTTCTTCCTCTCAACAACTACATTCTATTGTGGGGTCCTAGGAGCAAATAGTTGTCTTTTGATTCCATGCATCTCACGAAATGAATTGAACTCTCCGAAACATAATTTTCCACCTCTATTAGATCTCAAACACTTTGGCTTCAATTCGGACTTAGTTTCGACTTTAGCTTTGAATATCTTGAATTTCTAAAATGTGTCTGATTTTTCCTTCAAAAAGACAACCCACATCATCCTAGAATAATCATCAATTAGCAGCATAAAGTATATATCACCCTACACACTTCTAACATTTGTAGGTCCACACAAGTTAGTATGCACAAGATCTAGTAGTCCATCAGATGTATACTATTTACTGTTGAAATAAATACTCCTTTGGTTACCCAAATGACATTCTCTACATACTAGATTAACAGGTTTAACAATCTTAGGCAGATCTCTAACAACTTGTGTAGAACTGATCTTAATCAATGAATCAAAGTTTACATGACACATTATTCTATGCCACAACCAACTCTCATCTATCTTAACAATCAAACAACTTTTCTCACTAGCATTCAAATGAAAAATGTTACCTTCAGTCTTAGTCCTAGATGCAATCTCTATACCAAAGGCATTCAAGATATTGCATTTACTATTCTTGAATTGTAGATCAAAACCCTTATCAACCATCTATCGAACACTCAAAAGATTATTCTTCAAACCTTCAACATACAAGACATCATCAGTGTTATTCTTACCATCAAAAGAAATAGAACCTCTCCCATGGATCACACGGGCTTTGTCATCTCCAAATCTAACTATTCCACCATCATACTTTTCCATGCTTACAAATTTGCTTTAATCACCAGTCATATGATTTGAAAAACCGTTGTTAATCACCCATTCACCCTTTTCTTCTACCTTAGTAGTCAAAGCTTTCTCCTCAACAAAATAGCTAATGGAATCGATAGGTATAGATCTATCTTCTTTAATGGAAATAAATACAAAGTCATCGCCTTCTAATTCATCATCAGTAACAAACTCATCTGCAGCATAATAACAGTTCTTCTGGTTCCTAAACTTCTGGTTAGACTTATAAGGCTTATCATATTTTTCATGCTTCTAATATCTATCATGCTTATCAAACTTATCATGTCTATCATACTTATCCATTCTCTTTGAGCATCTAGAAGCAAAATGTCCTATCTTATTAAAAGAAAAACATTTCAAGGGAAACTTTCCATCATACTTACTGGCACTTTTAGGCAATCTCTAGGAAATCAATGCTTCAAGCTCATCAAGCTCTTTTTCTTGCCCTGCTATTTCTCTTCTTTCTCTTTCATATTTGGATATCCTACACTCATCAGGATCATATTTATGTTTACCGAATATAGATGTTGATGCTCTAAATGCAGTCTCAGACTTTCCATATGATTCTCCAAATTTGCTCAACTCAAATGTAGCAAGTTTTCCAACCAACACATCTCTTGTTATTGTAGTCACACTCCAAATCTCATCAATAGTGGCATCCTTATGTTTATAAGCAAGAGGAAAAGATCTCAGCACCTTAATAACAATCTCATCTTCCTCAATCTTTCCACTGATACATCGGATACCAACGATAAGTTCATTCACCTTAGCCATGTATGACTGTATATTTTCATCATCTCCCATCTTCAATGTCTCATACTTTCCTTTCAATCTCTACAACTTAGCAACTTTCACTTGATTGTCACCTTCATACAAGATCACAAGCTTCTCCTAGATCTCATGTGCGGTCTGAAGTCCCATAACATTTGTCATTTTAGAATCAGTTAGGGCACTAAGCAATGCTTCCTTTGCTCTGATGTTATATTTTTCTTCCTTAACCTCATCAAGAGTAGATGGTCCAATATGAGGAACAACATAGAAATTCTTAGTAACCTTCGAGTAATCCTCTCCAAGACATTTTGAGTGCACCTTCATCCAGCTCTTCCATACAGTATAGTTTCTTCCATCAAACCTCACACTGTCCTTCTTGAAAAGAATACCTTGAGTTGTCATCCTGGATCTCCTCAAGCGATTAATCTTATACCGGAGGATCCAGCTCTCATACCAATTGTTAGCAGCAATCAAGAAGGAAGAATGAGAGGGAGGGGGGTGAATCAATCTTCCCTGGATATAGAAAATTAAACTCCAAAATAAAACTGATAAACTGCAGCAATGAACAGATAAGAAAATTAACAGCACAACACACAACACCAAGATTTTGACATGGAAAACCCGGTTAAGCGAAAAACCGCGATGGGAACCTACCCATAGTAAGATGATACTCTCTAGTAGTATGTGAAAATATTACAATGTAGAATGCACATGCATTCAGGCACACTGCCTAGATCTCACTACTCAAAAGATCTCTTCCCAGAAGGCTACAACCCTCAGGGAAGTCTCACTAACTTACAATATGATTTGGACTACAATCTAGAAGAAATGAACTGCAATGATAGCAACTCCAAATGCCTGATGACGGTTCTAGTTAAGCACAATTGTCTACTCTGCAACACCAATCTCACCTCAACACTTCACTAAATGATAAATCTCTTGTTCGCACATACACCTCTCTCTGATAATGCAGACACAATCCCAACAACTAAACTACATGAATATCTCATCTATATATACAAATCATCAACCTTGATAGCAAGGTCAGCTAAACCCTCAACCCTCAACTCATAAAATTACATTACATGATACAAAGATCAATCATCGAACAAATATAATTATTTAAATTAAATAGCATGCACCTAATTCAAATTCCCAAATGATCACATCCATCGGAAATAATGCCAAGATCAACCGCAACATGCTATACCACCAAAGATACCGCATAACATGAAAATCATCACCGATTGATGAAATCCATCAAAAACTCACACAACGATCAATGCAGACTGCCAAAACAAATAGGACACAACTAGGAAACACTAGAAAGCACGTTAGAATCATCACCAATAGTTGCACCAACACCACTTATCAAATCTTCATCGATCAACATCAGAAAGCTCAAGATAACAACCAATCAACAACTATCATGAAGAAAGATAAATTGTAGGGAACCAAATCATGATCCATTTGAAATGAAGATATGTAAGATCATCCCAGATAATATCCCCAAACCTTAGCACAACATTTGATCACACCGGAATATACCAAAGGAAATACCGGATTCTGCAAAGCAATGATCAGCATAACCAAACTACAAAACCGGAATAGAAGATCTCCCCAAACTCACTAGAATAAATCACAGTAATATGTTGACATCAATGACAACAAAATATCCTAGTAACAGCAATGAAGAACCATATCCAACAACTCCAATAGGAATATTGCAGTAATCTGTTTAGAAGTGTTATATGATACTGGTTCTTTGTCAATTATTCTCTAAGGTTAATGTCTACTCCAACAATAATAATAATAACTCTAATTGAAGTCTCAACCCAAAGTTTGGACATTTATCTAGTAAAGTTACTATTTTCATGGCTAGTGCTCATTTAATTATCAACCCAGGGACGTAGTACTTGAAATGGGTCTGCACTATATATGCACTAAGTTCCTTCAATAGCTATTCTGCATTATGCAGCAACTAACATTATGCAAAAAGGGAAGGCAAGAATGGAAATTATGAAAGGCTACAGGAAAAACTTATTAACAAAATGCTAGAAAGATTTAATATAGATAACAGAAATTCCTCTGTTCTGGCTTGGCTGCAAGAACAGTCAATGGATCTGTTTCCAATGGCTGTAGGAATAGTCAAAGCAAGAACTTCTACTGCAACTAAAGAAAAACTAATTTCAACGAGCACACATGGGATCACTCACCAAGTGGGCCCCCTTGGATGAGTGATATCAAGCTTCCATAAAACTACCTTTAATGGATCAGAACAACATAATTTGTATTCATTGCTTCTTGAAAGTGATTACATATTTTGAAAAGAAACTTAAAAATGCTTATTAAAAATCCTTTGCTCTATTCCTTTCTCTTTTTTCTAACCTCCAAGAAAAAGGAAGAGCTTATTAATAAAGAGAAGGTCAACTACAATAGACAACACAAATCATGCCTAGAAGAAGAGGTGGATGATTGACTGATAAAGAAGATAACTAGAGCTTGGCTACAGGAAACGTGGATCTAAACCGAACCAGAGTCTTTGCATGTCATGGCGGTGTTTTGCAAATTCAATGCCCACTAAAGTTAGACTTAAATAGTGTTGCTTGGTTGTTCTGCCTATGTTGTACCTTGTGCTCGCTCAACTCCTCTTTAGTTTGATCTTGAGTTATCTCTTACATGATCTTTCCTTCTTCAGACACGAAAGGAGAATATCCATTGCAGCATCATTTATTACCTGCACTACAACAAAAACAACATACAAGGACATACATACACATTTTATTTAATTAACACATCTATTAATTCACATATGATATTACCCTAAATAATCTGCATAGCAACAGGAACAAATCACATGGTTGCAGGAATAAATGGTATGGCTACAGGAATAGACCGACAAAGTTCAAACATGATTTCATAAGTTCAAGTTTAACACATGGAATACATATAGTCAATTTACAATACATCACTACTACTATGCAAACCAAAAGATGTCGAAAACCTAAGACTTTTGATGATAAAAACATGACAAAGTCTCAACTTATCATGCCCTCCAACTTTAAGAGCTTGTTGATCCTACAACAAAAGGAAAATTTTTGACTCTTGCAATAACTCTCAAATCACCAATGGTGCCCTGACCTATCCCCCTTGAAGCCAAGTTCCAATAAAATCCTTTCATTTTTTTCAGCCTGGACCATCTAGTTGATTCTTTTGTGACTGTATCATATTTCTGTTATGTAGGCTGACATGCCAAAAGCGGCCACATAAGGATTGGGGGTTGAAAGATCAATGGTAGCCAATTGTTGGCTTTCTCCCTGCCCAACTGTATATATCTGGGGGCTCTTTGCATGGCTGCTTGAAAATTTTGTAGTGAATAAGGTTCTCCTTGCTTTAACTATTCTGGTGAATTATTCTAGCGCTAAGTTAACCCTTCTATTGCAATTGTCTTGTCAATCTGAACCAAATGCTTATATGCCTGATAGATTTCTTCTCTCATTGAAAGCACTAATTTTCTAACATCATCTCTTACCAGTAATTTCTGCCACTCATAATAAAGAACTCTTGGTGCTTTTGATTCTCTCCTTAATGGTAATGGACAGTCAAACTCTAATTTTTCATATTGCTTGGCCTGTACCCCCATGATGATCTCATTTTGGATCCATGACATTAAAGCTTTGATATGGATATCCCCAATATACAATAAAAGGTTCCACTCACTGTCTGAGGGTACAACATAGTTATGTAAGTACAATTCACATAGCAAATTCTTCACAGTCGGTGGAGAGGTTTGGTAAGCATAAAAGAATTCTTCAGGTGTTTCTAAGGAGAGGCTAAGTCCTTAATAATGTAGTTCAGTTTGAAGTTCAAATACCTCTCCTTCAAGTGCACTGCATCAACCCTTGGAGGTGACCTACACTGCATCAACTTAGGAACCATACCAACAATTATTTCTACCTTAGCCTCTAATTCCTCAATTTTGTTATCTCTCTTTTCAATTTATTTTGGTTGTTTATCAATAATCCCTTTCAACCTAGCCCTCTCTATTTCCCATTGTCTATAAAATGTTAAAGTAATAGATAAACTACTTAGGGATGAAGGAGGTCTAATAGGTGCTACCTTAGACCATGGGATTTCCTCAATAAACTCCTCAATCTATGCTGGTATCTCTCCAATATTTTCCTCAGGCTATTATAGATTGTCTCCAACAGTCTCTTCAAACTGCTCAGGAATATCTCCAACAATTTCTTCAGGCTGCTGAGAAATATTTCCAACAGTTTCTTCAAGTTGTTGTTCCACAAAAGCAAGATTTGCTAGTTATCCTCATCAACTTTTACTTGGATTTCATCATCCATAGGGCTTCCTTCTTCTAAAGTTTCCACTGTAATAACCTCTACTAGATTACCCTCAAGATGAGCCTTTTTTGTCTTACTACGTGTTCTTCTCACACAAACCTTTAGAGTGGCTTCAGGAGTTGCTTCAGTTGCTACAGGATTTTTTTCTTTTTGTCTTGCGCCTCTTGCCTGTAGGAGGAACCTGAGTTACCTATGTCTAGGCCATGGGTTCTTCATCTATTTCATCCCTTTCCAACTCCTTCCCTTTTCTTCGAGTGATGGGATGGGGTTTGGGATAGGCTAGCCTAGTCTATGCTCTTGGATCCTTCCCTAGGATCACCTGGTGTTCTCTCCACACCCTAGGGTCTCTAGGACTTCCCTTGCTTTGAGGAATCCCCTGACCTTTCCCAATCCACCCACCAATGAGTTGCAATGCTGCTCCTAAGGTCTCACCTACTCATGAGACTCAAAAACCCCTTACTATGGCTAATTAGGGCTAGGCTTGTTCCACACCTTCCAAGGTCTTAGCAAGGATAGGTCAGGTCGTTTTCATGGTTTTTCCACCCATACATGTTCCCCTAAGAGGTTTCAAGATTCCAACCCCTTATTGATTTCACCATTTTGTGTTCTTGCTTACAAAATAGGTCTACAAGGATTTGGACCAATTAGGCCTGCTACCCGGTCTTTTAGGGCTCCCTCTCACAAATGATGCACAAACAACCCAAACTCCCAAAATGGACTACCATTCATTTGGATAGGTCTCAAAGATTTCTCTAGTTTTAGGCCTCCAAGTGGCCATACAGTGCCTTGGGTGAATTTTGGGGTTTTTAAGGGTTTTTAGGAGGGTTTTTAGGACTGTCAGGGTCACAGTGTGGGTTTGTTGCTTTTGCCACCTTGTCTGGATTGGTGAAAGCTTCTCCTTCACACCAATGCTTCTTCACACACTCCTCTACACCTCCTCCAAAGGGTGCACTCTCCTTTGACCAACCTTGCTCTCCAAGACCTCTACAACTTAACACTTCCTAGCTGGGCATAGTTCAGTCTCGCCTAGGATTGGGTCTCTTGATGGCCTTCCTACATTTTCAAGGGCCCTACTTATTTGGAAATAAAGTAGAAGGTCTTCACTCTCATTCCTCATGGTTTCATGGTGGTTCCACAATGGGGAATGGAGTTATGCAGCCATTTACACAATCCTATCCAAAACTGGACAGTAAGAAGACAACTTACAAATTATTTACAAACACACTCAACCTACAAATTAAAACCTAATCTAATTGCTCACAATGAAATTATTTACACCATAGAAGACATCCACATAGTTTTTCATGCAAATCAATCCATTAACTTGCTTGGTTGCTTCATTCAAACTGACTGGTAACCAACAAACAGTCACAGTCAGGTCACTTTGCTTGGGTCGTACAATGTCTGACATCCAACCCATTAACTTAGGGTTTGGAAATACTTATACTACCCATACCTTGGTTAGTGTGCCAAAATTAGGGCTCTCCACGCTCAACAAGGGTCTTTGACCATTAGGGTGGAAAAGTTGCTTGACAACTTTTAAAAGTTGTCATGCAACATTTGCATCTTTTAAGCAACTTTGCCATTGTTGCTTTTCATGACTCCTAAGCCTATTTTGGACTATCCTAAGAACAGTAACATGCCAATAAGGCCTAACACACATCCAAGGCACACTCAACCTCTCTTGTACAAGAAATCACAACAAAACACTAAGGACCTAAAACTAGGACCTAGTCTAGAACAAATGAGCTCATGGCTCTTATTCATATACAATGGCTTCAAAAGAAGCATAACAACAACAAAAAAAAGGAGGAAGAGATTGGTAGGGCACTTCTGCACCATACTTTGCCTCTGCACACAACTAAGAAATAGAAGAAGAGATGACAGTCGGGTCTATTCCAAGTGTCTTGAACTTGCTCTCCTCCACCCAAGTAGCTTCTGACTCAAGCTATCCTACCCACTTCACCAACTGTTCCATGTAGACCTGGTGTTTGGTGGACTTCTTTACTCTAGATTCCAAGATCTCCTCTACTATAGGCTTCTTCACGTGTGGTAAGACATTAACATCTAGGTCCTGCAGTACCTTGGCTTGGTTCTCAGTCTGCCCTTCTATCTCACCCTTCTACATGATCAGGTCAGCTACTTTAAAAACTGGTGATATAGCCAAATCTAAAGGCAGGTCAACCTTGTAGGCATTCGCACCATATTTTGATAGGATTCTACAAGGTCCTACCCTCTTCATCTGTGGTTTAGTAGGCTTACCACTTTGCATCCTAGCTTTGCTCAAATGGACCATCACATAGTCACCCACCTTGAACTGAACCTCTCTCCTTCTCTCATCCATTTTTGCCTTCAGTTTTTGAGTGGATTCAAGGATGGCCTTCTTGACTTGCTCTTGAACTTCCTTGATGGTTTGAGTGAAGTCCTCTACTTGCCCACTCTTCATTTCCAAACTACCAAGGTCTTTCAACTCACATACTCCTCTTGGATGTCTGCCATAGACAGCCTCAAAAGGACTTCTACCAATGGTCCTATTCACATTGTCATTATATGCATACTCTGCTTGAGAAATGATTAGGTCCCTTGTTTGGCCATACTCCCTAGTTAAACACCTCAATGAGTTACCTAACACCCTATTGATAACTTCAGTCTGACCATCAGTTTGTGGATGGTAAGCTGAGCTAAATGACAAGTTAGTTCCTATACTCCTCCATAATGTTTGCCAAAAATGGCCCATGAACTTGCTATCCCTGTCTGAAACAATTCTTAAAGGGAGTCCATGAATTCTAACAATCTCCTTAAAGAAGAGATGTGCAACATAGCTTGCATCATGTGTAGTCTTACATGGAATGAAATGGCTCATCTTGGAAAATCTATCTACTACCACATAGATGTTGTCCATACCTATCTTTGTCTTGGGAAGCCCTACTACAAAGTCCATGCTTATACATTCCCAAGGTCTATTTGGAACCAGCAATGGTTGATAGAGACCAGCATTGTTTGATCCTCCCTTTGCTCTTTGGCATACACCACATTTCTCCACATACCTCTTCACATCTCTTGGTAAATTTGGCCAATAGTAGTACCTTTGTACTAAATCGGTGTCCACTTAAACCACCATTGTGTTTCTCTTGGATGAGGTTTTCCCTCATGGATCCTCTTGGTACACACAATTGATTACCTTTGAACAAGAGACCATTTTGGAGAGTGTAATCTGCATACTCACCATGGAAATGGTTCTCAAACTCTTTGCAAACCTTGTAAGCTGATGAGAAGTCTTCATCTCCTTCATAGAGGTCCTTGAAACCTTCTATTCCTATGCTCTGC
This sequence comes from Cryptomeria japonica, assembly GCF_030272615.1. Taxonomy (NCBI): domain Eukaryota; kingdom Viridiplantae; phylum Streptophyta; class Pinopsida; order Cupressales; family Cupressaceae; genus Cryptomeria; species Cryptomeria japonica. The sequence continues at coordinate 196,519,649 of NC_081412.1, read as the reverse complement.
AACTGTAGTTCTTGAACTATCAACAACATCCTACTTAAAGCATCTGCCACCTTGTTGAGTTGCCCCTTCTTATGCTTGATGGTGAAGGTAAAGGATTGGAGGTATTCGATCCATTTCAAATGCCTATTACTGAGCTTCTCTTGAGTGTTAATGTAACTTAATGCCTGGTTGTCTGTGAACACCACAAATTCTTTTGGGAGTAGGTAATGCCTCCATTTCTTTAAAGACTACACTAATGCATACAACTCTAGGTCATAAGCTGAGTACTTCTTCTTTGCTTCATTAAGCTTCTCACTAAAAAATGCCACAGGTCTTCCCTCTTGACTCAATACACTACCTACTACAATTCCACTTGCATCACACTCCAATGTGAATAGCTTGTCAAAAGTAGGTAGGAGAAGGATAGGTTTTGTGGCTACTTCTTGCTTCAACAATTGGAATGCTCTATCAGCCTACTCAATCCATTCAAACTTAGTTTTAAGGCCTCCTTTTATGGTGTCAAGGACTGGTGCACATATGCCACTGAAGTTCCTCACAAATTTCCTATAGAATTGAGCTAATCCATGGAAACTCCTTACCTCAGTCCCTATTCTAGGTGCAAGCCAATTCAAGATTGCCTCCATTTTGCATGGATACATCTTCAAGGTTCCCTTAGACACCACAAATCCTAAGTAGACCAGCTCTTTCTTCAATAAGTCACACTTCTCTAGGTTGATGGATAACTTCTCCTCATGCAACCTCTTTAAGACTAACCTCAAATGCTCAAGGTGCTCCTCTTTGGTTCTGCTATAGATGAGAATGTCATCTAGGTACACCACCACAAATCTGTCTGTGAAGTCTTTTAACACCTCATTCATCAACCTCATGAAGGTGCTTGGGGCATTGGTGAGTACAAATGGCATCACAAGCCATTCATACAATCCTTCTGTGGTCTTGAAAGTAGTATTCCACTCATCACCCTCCTTGATTCTAATTTGGTGATAACCACTTTTAAGGTCCAACTTGGTAAAATACATAGCACCTCCTAGACAGTCCATCAAATCCTCTATTCTATGAATAGGAAACCTATACCTTATGGTGATCCTATTGATTGCCCTTGAATCAGTGCAAAGTCTCCACTTGCCTCCCTTCTTTGATGCTAGCACTACTGGGACTGCACATGGGTTGATGCTCTTCTTAATCGGTCCTTGTTCCAATAACTCCTACACTTGCCTTGCTACCTCCTTATTTTGACCAAGTGTGAGCTTATATGCAGCTTTGTTAGGCAAGGATGCACCAGGAAAAAAGTCTATTTGATGGCTAATAGACCTTCTTGGTGGGAGTGTTGCAGGTGCTCCATCACTCCCTATGTCCTTATATTCTTGCAACATGTGTCTCACCTCCTTGGATACTTCTGCCTGCAACTTGTCTAATTCCTCCTTTGGTTTCACAAAGATGGCACACTTCACTATCTCCTCTTCATGTAGTAAGTTTAAGAACTCTTTACCAGTAGCCATTAAGACACTAGGTGTTCTTGAATTACCCTCTTCATTCTCTGTCAAAGACTAAATCTTAAAGGTCTTGCTATCTTTCTTGAATGATATGGAGTTCTCTTCTACATCATAGATCACCTTCCTATCAAATTGCCAAGGTCTTCCTAGCAGCAGATGACAAGCATCCATAGGCAACACATCACAAAGGATCTTATCCTTGTATCCTCCAATAGGGAACTCTACCCAAGTCTGTTCATTGCCTAGCATACTCTGCTCATGATTCAACCATGTCACCTTGTATGGGTTAGTGTGGGGTATCCTTGTGAGTTTCAAATTCTTGGTTGCCTCCTCTGATATTATGTTATTAGTTGACCCTGAATCAACTATCACCTTGCAAACTTTACCAAGGATCTTGCATCTCACCCTAAACAATGCTCTCCTATGCTTAGGTTCACTCTTGACTGGTTGTCTTATCAAGACCCTATTGAACATCAGATCTTCTCCAATCTCTGATTCAATATGGTCCACCTCAGGTTTCTTACTACTTGAAGAGTCTTCATGTGCATAAGCAACCCTCTTTCCACTGTTTGATGAGGTAGGCTTGTCAGGGCATCTATATGTCGGGTGTCCCAATTGACCACAATTGTAACACTTCATAGTTGCAAAGTAGGAGTTACCTCTGTCGGTACCTCTACCCCTACTTGGACCACCTTGTGCACCTCTTCCTCTAGAATGGGCCCCTCTAAGATTGGTTTCACTGCCTTTCTCAATTAACTTGGCTTCTCCTTGGTTCCTCTACTCATTTGACTTGCTTTGATAACCACCTTGGTGATTCATTTGTTCTCTACCTCTGCCTCTACCTTTGTTATTAGAGTCTCCTTTCCTTTTGTTCTTCTCTTCCACCTTGACAACAAGCTGATGACATTTTTTAATAGTAGTAGGAGTCCATAGGCTTATCTCCTCTTGAATGTTTCACTTTAGGCCGCTTAGATACCTAGCCACCTTAATAGATTCATCTTCTTGGACTTTAGATCTAAGACAAAGTTTTTGAAATTCTTCGGTGTAGTAGGTCACATCAAGATCTTTTTTCTTCAAACCCTATCTCTGCTTATGAAGTTGGACTTCATAATCCTCCGGTAAGTAGTTCTCCTTGATCTTGCTCACCATGACCTTCCAATTGGCAATAGGTAGCTTCCCCATGCTAACCCTCTCTTCTTGCAGGTACTTCCACCATGTTAAAGTTTCTCCCCTTAATCTTGATTTGGCAACCTTAACCTTTTGAGCCTCTGTCACTCCTTCACACTCAAAGTGGTTTTCCATACCCTCAATCCATTCCATGACAGTGTCTATGTCCATCCTTCCACTAAAATGTGGTAATCCTTCAAAAGCTTTGGTGTTCAAAGCCTTGATAACTTTTACAAATGGCTCTTCATTAAACAAGGGATCCGGTTGAGGTATAATTTCATCTATGTCAATGGTTTTCTTGACTTTTTCTTTGGTGTCTTCACCCCAAGGTTCATGTGTCCTCTGATCCACCACTTCCTGCAGCTTGTCCCTTATCTCACTCATAACTTCTTCAAGGAGTCTATTCTTCACCTTCTGCTCTTCTACCTCTCTAGCCAGCTTTTCATTAGTCACCATCATGCTCTCCCCTACTGATTCACCAGTATATAGAGACATCCACAGTCCAACAAATCTTTAATTTGCTCTGATACCAATTTGATGGGATGGGGTTTGGGATAGACTAGCCTAGTCTATGCTCTTGGATCCTTCACTGGGATCACCTGGTATTCTCTCCACACCCTAGGGTCTCTAGGACTTTCCTTGCTTTGAGGAATCCCCTAACCTTGCCCAATCCACCCACCAATGAGTTGCAATGCTGCTCCTAAGGTCTCACCTACTCATGAGACTCAAAACCCCCTTACTATGGCTAATAAGGGCTAGGCTTGTTCCACACCTTCCAAGGTCTTAGCAAGGATATGTCAAGTCATTTTCATGGGTTTTCCACCCATACATGTGCCCCTAAGAGGTTTCAAGATTCCAACCCCTTACCAATTTCACTATTTTGTGTTCTTGCTTACAAAATAGGGCTACAAGGATTTGGACCAATTAGGCCTCCTACCCAGTCTTTTAGGGATCCCTCTCACAAACAATGCACAAACAACCCAAACTCCCAAAATGGACTACCATTCATTTGGCTAGGGCTCAAGTATTTCTTTGGTTTTAGGCCTCCAAGTGACCGTACAGTGCCTTAGGCAAATTTTGGGGTTTTTAAGGGTTTTTAGGAGGGTTTTTAGGACTGTCAGGGTCACAGTGTGGGTGTGTTGCTTTTTCCACCTTGTCTAGATTGGTGGAAACTTCTCCTTCACACCGGTGGTGCTTCACACACTCCTCTACACCTCCTCCAAAGGGTGCACTCTCCTCTGACCAACCTTGCTGTCCAAGACCTCTGCAACTTAACCCTTCCTAGTCAGGCACTATTTAGTCTCGCCTAGGATTGGGTCTCTTGATGGCCTTCTTGCATTTTCAAGGTCCCTGCTTGCTTTGCAATAAAGTACAAGGTTTTCACTCTCATTCCCAATGTTTTCATGGTGGTTCCACAATGGGGAATGGAGTTATGCAGCCATTTACACAATCCTATCCAAAACTGGACAGTAAGAAGACAACTTACAAACTATTTACAAACACACTCAATCTGCAAATAAAAACCTAATCTAATTGCTCACAATGAAATTATTTACACCATAGAAGACATCCACATAGTTTTTCATGCAAATCAATCCATTAACTTGCTTGGTTGCTTCATTCAAACTAACTAGTAACCAACAAATAGTCACAGTCAGGTCACTTTGCTTGGGCCATACAATGTCTGACATCCAACCCATTAACTTAGGGTTTGGAAATACTTATACTACCCATACCTCAATCAGTGTGCCAAAATTAGGGCTCTCCACGCTCAACAAGGGTCTTTGACCATTAGGGTGGAAAAGTTGCTTGACAACTTTTAAAAGTTGTCATGCAACTTTTGCATCTTTTAAGCAACTTTACCATTGTTGCTTTTCATGACTCCTAAGCCTATTTTGGGCTTTCCTAAGGATAGTAACATGCCAATAAGGCCTAACACACATCCAAGGCACACTCAACCTCTCCTGTACAAGAAATCACAACAAAACACTAAGGACCTAAAACTAGGACCTAGTCTAGAACAAATGAGCTCATGGCTCTTATTCATATACAATGGCTTCAAAAGAAGCATAACACCAACAAAACAAAGAAGGAGGAAGAGCTTGGAAGGGTGATCCTGCACCATCGAGGAACTAATGAATCTTTTTGAAGAGAAGTAGAGGGTTCTTCCACATTTGCCTCCGTCGTCTCTTCCTCCATAATAACTGTGGCTCCTTCAGCAACAAGCAAATCCTCGTCTTCAACAACTACGGGGGAAGAGGGTTCCACAATATTTTCTTCTTCAACCGGTGGATTCTCTGCAATAGGGGCATCTTCAACCCTAAACTATAGTATATCCTCAAATACCCCCCATTCCATTTGTGAAACATCTCTCAGGTTTCGTTGTACAAGCGACTTAACCAATCCATGATGGCTAACGGAGTGATTTCTATTTTTCCGTGTCTCCTTGGTGCTTGTAAAAATGAAATGGTATAAGAAAGTAGGAACATTCACTCACCGGCCATGCCGTAGATGACTAAGTAATTTAAAATAGGGTGAATGCAGATTTGAATATCGCCCCTCACATGTAATGTATTTCATAACATACAAAGCTACCTGAGGATACTCTGCTAGTAGAGAAACCCTTCTAGTTCCTTGTTTGTCCACCATTAGGGGTTCATCCGTGGGAATTGTGAACTCTACCTTGGCACTCCTTGCATCTTTTGATTCTGGAAATAGTTCTCCTTCCTGTGGCAACCCCGTTACTTCTTCTATTCGCTTCTCCATAGCAATAACCCTCAAGCCTTTAACTGTAGTTTCTCCTTCATTAAAGGAATGCATAAATTCTAAAGCAATTTCTTTGTTATAATATCTGATTTTCAAGAAGTAATCCAACCAGTTGTGGTGTCTAAAATAATGCTCACAAAGAGCATCCTGCAACAACACTTCATGAACCATTGCCTCATGGAAAATTGGATCACCACCCATCTCTTACTCTGCTATTTTTTTACTCTGCAGCTGAGAAACAGAAGACCAGAATATCTGACAGACTTGCTAAACTAAAATTCCCATACATATCTCAATTCTGGTGGTAGAATTTATTATTCCCTTGCATGAAATAATAGCATGATAAGAAATGATGGAAAGAAATCAATTCAGAGTACCAAAAGGGATGGATAATCAATCACTTTGGAAACTAAACCATAAAGCACCCCCCCCCAACTTAACCTAGCACGTGTCCACACAAGCTGACGAGATTTTGGGGAGTGGAGCGGATTTAAAAAGGATATAATCATAATGAACTAATAAATGCATAATTAAAACAAAACACAATATACACATACTTGCAGTTGTACGAAAAATGATAGCACAATGAAGTGAAATGACAGGTAAGAACGTGGGATGGAATGACATGGATGGAATTTTATTTATGGAGAAGAATATTCCCATAAGATATGGAAATATTTTATTATGAAGCAGCAAACATGTTCACTACAGAGGCTGCGGGAACTTTACCTTTATTACCTTTCTCAACTGCAACAAGAAGTTGATGAGTTGCTATAGGATCATTATCAATTGCTACAATAACCTTGTCTATTGCTATAGGAACCTTTGTTTCATCTTGTCAAATAAATTGCTACAGGAACTCTTGTTTAGTGGCCGACTTATGATATAGACGCAGTCGGTGACCATTTACTAAGAGTTTGAATCAAACAGGATCAATTGTGGACAAATGAACAGCTCCATTCTTGAAAACTTCTTCTATCTCATATGGACCTAACCACCTGGTTTGAAGTTTTCCCATAACATCTTTATATCTGGAATCATACAGTAGTGCCTAGTCACCAGCTTTGAATTTCTTATCCTTGATATATTTATCATGCCACTTTGCTCTTTGATTTTGAATCAATTATGTCTATTGAACAACTATTTTCCACCATTCATCTAGAGCATTTAATTGTTGAATGCGTTCTTTCTGTGCTTCAGATAATGTCATATTTAATTGCAAAGCTATCCTTGGAGTTTTATGCTCAAATTCAATAGGCATCATTGTTGTTTTGCCATAAACCATCTCAAAAGGTGTAAAACTAATTGGTGTGTTCCAAGTTGTCATATATACCCAAATTGCTTCTGAAAGCCTATGAGACTAGTCTTTTTTATGAACAGATACTATTTTTGTAAGAATAGCCTCAAGCTCTCTATTTGTAACTTCTACTTGTCCATTAGCTTGTGGATGATATGGAGTAGATTTTATATGCCTTATATTATATTCATTGACCAAAGTTGTTATCAATGTTGAAGTAAATTGAGGTCCCTGGTCTGAGACAATTTCCCTTGGTGCTTCATATCTTGTAAATATCTCTTCATAAAGAAACTCAGCTACCTTATTATCTCTTGCATGTGTCATGGCACGAGCTTCTATCCATTTTGTTACATAGTTTGTACATACCAAAATATAATATCTGCCATTAGAAGGTGGATCAATTGGGCCAACAAAATCTAATCCCCACTTATCAAATGGTGCAACTGATATTTGTGGATATAGTGGCATCCCATCAGATTTTGTAGGTCTTCCCATTCACTGACATCTGTCACACTTCCATGTGTACTGTGTTGCATCCTTATGTAATGTGGGCCAATAGTATCCTATATTGAGTATTTTTAGTGTTGTTCTTTTGGCATCAAAATGGCCTCCACATGACTCATCATGACATGCATGCAGGATGTCATACATTTCATCTTCTTTGACACATCTTCTCATGACTTGGTCAAGTCTAGTGTTAAAATAGACAATCAGCAATCCATGAGAAGTTAAAACTTTTTTCAACTAGCAACCTTCTTTCCTTAGGAGAGAAATAATTTGGCATCTTAGTAGCAGCTAAATAGTTGGCAATATCAGCATACCAAGGAGTGTGAGCTTGAATGAGAAACAAATGTTCATCTAGAAAAGCATCATCTATCATTGTAGAATCTTCTTGTAATTGAAGTCTTGAAATATAATCTACAACCACATTAGACTTCCCTGGTTTATCAACAACTGTGATATCAAATTCCTGCATCAACAATAACCAATGAGCTAATCTACCAATAATTGATGGCTTATTCATGAGATATCTAATTGTAGCATGATCTGTATGCACAAATATGGGATATCCTGTGATATAATGTCTAAATTTGTTAAGTGCATATATGACAGCTAGCATTTCCTTTTTAGTGACTGTGTAATTCAACTCAGGTCCCTGCAAGTTCTTGCTAATATAATATATTGCATTTTCCAATTTGTCAATTTTTTGTCCTAACATTGCTCCTATTGCATAATTAGATGCATCTGTATGGATTTGGAATGGTAGAGACCAATTTGGGCCTTTAAGAACTGGTGCTTGAGTCAAAGCATGCTTAACCTTTAAGAAAGCTTCATTGCATGATGGGGTCCATTTAAATTCCATATCTTTAGTAAGCAGTGAATGTAAGGGACTTGCAATTTTACTGAAATCTTTAATAAACCGTCTGTAGTATCTGGCATGACCAAGAAAACTTCTTACATCTTTTTGCTTCACAGGGTCATTGATATGTTGAATGACCTCAATTTTTGTTGGATCCACCTAGATGCCTTCTATGGAGATATGATGACCAAGGACTATTCCTTCTTCCATCATGATGAAACATTTCTCACTATTTAATGACAAATTATAGTCTTCACATTGTTGCAAAACCTTTTTAGATTACCCAATGCTTTCTCAAATTCAGAACCATAAGTTGTAAAGTCATCCATATAAATTTCCATAATGTCTTGAGAAATATCAGAAAAGATACTGATCACTACTCTTTGAAAAGTGGCTGGAGCATTACACAATCCAAATGGAAGAATAGAATATGCATACGTGTCCCATGGACAAGTAAATGTTGTCTTCTCTTGATCCTCAGGGGCTATCTGGATTTGATTGTAGCCACTGAATCCATCAAGGAATGAAAAATATCTTTTACCAGCTAGAGAATCCAATACCTGATCCACAAATGGTAATGGAAAATGATCTTTTCTTTTCTAAGTTCAAAGCTCTATAATCAACACATACCCTCTATTTTCCTCCTTTTTTAGGGACTATGACTAGAGGTGATACCCATTGGCTGTCAGAGATAGGATAGATAAACCCAGATTTTAATAACTTCTGCAATTCTTCTTTAACTATCTCTTTCAAGGCAGGATTGATTCTTCTTTGAGGTTGTCTGAGTGGGCAACACTCTTCCTTTATATAAATACAATGGGTGCAAACTATTGGATCTATCCCATGCATATCCTTGTAATCCTATGCAAAAGCATTTTTATGAAGTTTCAGGAAGTCCATAAGGGCCTCTTTTTAAGTATCTGATAGATCTCTATTGATATTCAAACATTTATTCAACTCCACTTCTATCTTAATAGTAAGATCAATCTGGTTCATCTCAGAAAAATGAGAAGAAGATAATTCTTGTGGCAATAGAGTATGCAGTATATCAGTGGCATTCAGAACCAATTCCTGCAATTCTTGCTCTTCTATTAATTCATTTATCATAATTTAATAAATAATTGATTCCTCATTATGTAATTACATGAATGGCCCTCAATTAATCATCATAAGATGATTAATAGACTCAACTTCCTCAGATTCCTCTCGCAAAATAGGCCAAATGGCTTGTTGTTGTTCAAGTTGGGGTCATGCTGGAGAATACAAGGCTAATGTTTTTGTAGAACTCCCATCTGAAATAGTCATATCCCTTGATCTACATCCAATATATGCATTAGTTATGGCAAGCCAAGGTCTACCCAACATCACCGAATATCCTCCCAATGTTGCTTTTGGAGATAAAATCATAAAGTCTCCAGGATATTCCCAGGAATCCAAAATAACTACTACATCTTCAATGATACCATTAGGTATCACTGTAGAGCTATCAACAAGTTGTAGAAGTGTGGGTGTAGGCCTTAAACTATTATTCTCAAGTTGTTTCATTACTTCCCTTATCATTACATTAATGGCTACCCCTAAATCAATCAAAACATTTTTTATTTGACTGCCATTAATGACTATACTCACAACAAGACTACCTAGATCAGAATACTTTGGAATGGCAATTTTGCCTAACATAATTTTTGCCAGTTGACCCATAACATGCACTGTTTGTGGATCCTTTTTCTTCCTGCCAGGTTTTTTTAGACATGCTTCTCTCAGTGCCTTACCATATACGCAAACATCTTTTATTGCTTGCAACAATGGAATTTTAACTCAAATATGCTTCAGTTGATCAATAATATCAAAGCTTTGTTGTTGTTCTGTGGGAACTTCCTTTTCTTCCAATCTGTGGGGGAATGGTGGCAATATTTGGTTCTTAGGTATTGTATCTATTGGATGAGAGATTTATTTCTCCTCTTATACCTCAGTGATAACAGGATGAGAGGGATTAGGCAGAGTTGTCCCAGATCGGAGGTGAATATCATTTAGAGATAAAGAATAGGTTTGGTATTGATTCAAATCAACTGAATAAGCTTGTGGTTGTTGTTGAGACTTAATATTAGGATTTGGCAATGGTTGAGTAGGCAACTGCATTAGTTTAGGAGGTACAGCAGTGGCTGCAGGAGGAGGAATTAGTGCAGGAGGTTGTAGTTGCTGGATAGGCAGCTGATAACTAGAAGATTGGGAATTCCATGGCTGGCTCCCCCTCCATTGAGAAGTAGGTTGTCAATTCCCTTGAAATTGGTTTCCTTGGCCCTGAGGTGGGTACCAATTCCCTCATGGTTGCTGCCACTATGGCATTTGATTACCAAAATGTTGCCCTTGGCCTTGAGAACCATACCAATTTTGATAATTACCAAAATTTTGAGAATATGGTGATTGCCATTAGTTATTCGGTGCATAAGAATTTCCACTATAATAAAAAAAAGAAAGTGGATCTGGAGGCATACCTTGTTAGTGGAAATTTGGTCTTCTTTGAGAAACATAGAAGACTTGCTCATCCCCACCTTGAATTGTCTTGAAGTCAGGTACCTCCACATTTGCAACCATTTTACATCTGAAATCCTTCTTTCATTGTTTACAATGAGGACAGAATTTTGCAAGAAATGCACCAACTTCCTCACACTTCTTCTTAGCTGCCAATGTATCCAACTGGGTAGCCATATTGTTTATAATGTTCTCCTTGAAGTCCTTTAACAGATGACTAAGTTCCAATCTAGAAACTCCAGTTCCAGATGCTGATAATGGTGCTCCTGGTTTAAATCTCCTATTCTTCTTAGAAGTATATTTGGAATACTTCTTCCAAATTTGTCCTATTTTAGCCCAAGTGGATTGTGTAATGTCACCTCCTCCCATAAGATCCAAAGAATCAGTACATTAATCACTAATTCCCCTCAAAAATATCAACTTGAGGGAATATTCATTGAGAGTACTATGCTTGGACTTTTTGACACTAAACAGGAACCTTTCCAGATAATCTTCAAGACTCTCATCTTTAGTTTGTGTCATTCTAAAGATATCATCACCATGACGATCAGTACCTCTACAATAATATTTGTATTTCACAAGAAAGAATCGTTTCATCTCATCCCATGTATTGATTGTGCTACTACCCAAGCTCATAAACCATCTCAAGGATGACTCCTTCAAAGTGGCAGGAAAAATTTTGAGTCTATGGAGATCTATAGTATAGTCAAAACTCCTACAGAGAACATCAAACTCAAATAGAAATGTGTCTGGATCCTCTATCACCAATCCATAGAATTTAGGGAGTGAAGATGCTAGAATGTTCTTGAGATTATCATTATCATGTTGATCAGATATGAGAAACTCAAATGTTGGACCTAGTGGTGGTGGATTATTCCCACCAGGAGGTGGGTTCCCTTGCATTGGACTTGTGGGGGTTGTTACTATAGGAAATTCTTCTTCTTGAAGACCAAAAAGGAATTGAAGACTACCTTCCATAAATTCAGATTCAAGGTGGTTCAAATTTTGTAGGGCTTGGTAAAGTTCAACAAAAGGATTTATATCTAGGAAATTATCTTTTGCATGATTAGAATGAGTGGGTAGGAATCTACCTCTGAGGTCTCTTCTTCTTCTATGCATGTAGATTCATGAAATTTTTCAAACGATCAGGTATACCAAAATAATTAACTGAAAACTGAAAAGTATAATAACCATAAGAGGTTCTTAGTTTGACACCATCCCCGGCAACGGCGCCAAAAATGTCTACTCCAACAATAATAATAATAACTCTAATTGAAGTCTCAACCCGAAGTTTGGACATTCATCTAGTAAAGTTACTATTTTCATGGCTAGTGCTCATTTAATTATCAACCTAGGGATGTAGTACTTGAAATGGGTCTGCACTATATATGCACTAAGTTCCTTCAATAGCTATTCTACATTACTACAACAACTAACATTATGCGAAAAGGAAAGGCAAGAATGGAAATTATGAAAGGCTACAGGAAAAAAATATAAAAACAATGCTGGAAAGATTTAATACAGATAACAGAAATTACTTTGTTCTAGCTTGGCTGCAAGAACAGTCAGTGGATCTGTTTCCAGTGGTTGCAGGAATAGTCAAACCAAGAACTTCTACTGCAACTAAAGAAAAACTAATTTCAACGAGCACACATAGGATCACTCACCAAGTGGGCCCCCTTGGATGAGTGATATCAAGCTTCCATAAAACTACCTTTAATGGATCAGAACAACATAATTTTTATTCATTGCTTCTTGAAAGTGATTACATATTTTGAAAAGAAACTTAAGAATGCTTATTAAAAATCCTTTTCTCTATTCCTTTCTCTTCTGTCTAACCTCCAAGAAAAAGGAAGAGCTTATTAATAAAGAGAAGGTCAACTACAATAGACAACACAAATCACGCCCAGAAGAAGAGGTGGATGATTGACTGATAAAGAAGATAACTAGAGCTTGGCTGCAGAAAACATGGATCTAAACCGAACCATAGTCTTTGCATGTCGTGGCGGTGTTTTGCAAATTCAATGCCCACTAAAGTTAGACTTTAGTAGTGTTGCTTGGCTACTCCTCCTATGTCGTACCTTGCGCTTGCTCAACTCCTCTTCAGTTTGATCTTCAGTTATCTCTTATGTGATCTTTCCTTCTTCAGGCGCGAAAGGATAATATCCACCGTGACATCATTTATTACCTACACTACAACAAAAACAACATACAAGGACATACATATGCATTTTATTTAATTAACACATCTATTAATTCACATATGATATTACCCTAAATAATCCGCATAGCAACAGGAACAAATCACATGGCTGTAGGAATAAATGGCATGGCTGCAGGAATAGACCAACAAAGTTCAAACATGATTTCATAAGTTCAGGTTTAACACATGGAATACATATAGTCAATTTACAATACATCACTACTACTATGCAAACCAAAAGATGTCAAAAACCTAAGAGTTTTGATGATAAAAACATGACAAAGTCTCAACTTATCAGTTAATATGATTCATTTTGTATAAATGTCTTTTTGACTCAAATAGATGAGTATTAGTTTCTTTTTATGATTAAATTAAAGAAATACATTATTGGTTCAGTATGTGTACGAAGACATTGGGATGATGTCTCTTCCTAGAGAGGAAGGATGTCACGACCTATTTTAGACAAATAATTTTTAGATTTATTTATTTTGCTAGACACTGATATTATTGAAGACATTATTTATATTTGACATTATGATGCTTGTTAACATTATTTTGATGTTAATTATCATGCTAATTGATAATATTGATGGCATTTTTAGTTTAATTATGTGATGACGCTAATGAATTTTTATGTGATGGTCTGACGTTTTTGTCAAGTGTGAGGTGGATGCAGGGTCAACCATCGAAGGCAAACATATGACTGACGAGGGGTCTCCTAGCTCATCGATAGCAACTCACGGAATGTAAACTTGTGCAAACACACACATATAATAATTAAACAAATTAATAAAAAAATAAAATCAATTTAGGAAGTCAATAAAAAAAATTAATATAAGTGAAACATAAGATTTTTGAATAATAAATTATTCAAATTAAATGAAATGTTGGCAACACTAGATGGAAAAACATCTAAGTGTCAAAACAGAATACCAAAAGCCAAAAACCAACAATCTCTAGAATTGATCAATACCAGAAATCAAAATCAAAATATAAAGAGTATATATCTCTCCTTCAATGAATAATATCTCTCCAAAGAATAATTTTCCATAGATCTCTCTCCCCCTTTGACATCAAATGCCAAAGCAATTAAGAATAAAATACCAGAACATATAACCAACTACTCCCCTTGAGAAGTAGCCCTCCTCCATCAAAGCCGGAAAAAGATTTCTCTGTTAGTTTATGTCGGTTTGATGCCAGTCTTCAATCATCTAAGTTCTGTCGGTGAGGGTATTACCCCAAGTTGCTCTCTAAGATATTCAAAGGTTTCATTGGGCAAAGGCTTTGTAAAGATATCTGCAATATGCTCTTTAGTATTCACATAAACCAATCTTACTTCTTTTGCTTCAACATTCTCTTTTAGAAAATTATATTTGATAGAAACATGCTTAGTCTTAAAGTGAAATACCAGATTCTTTGATTTATCAATTGCTGCTAAATTATCACAATAAATGATTATAGGTTCTTTGAATTTTACCTTTATGTCCTTCAACATTTTCTTAATCCATAATACCTGAGTACAATTAGTTATTGTTGCAACATATTCTGATTCTACTGTTGATAATGAAGTACAACTCTGCTTCTTGCTTATCCATGAAATCAATCTGCTACCAAGAAAGAATGCTCCGCCAGTGGTACTCTTTTTGTCATCTACATCTCCTGCCCAATTTGCATTGGTGTATGCACATAAATCAAAAAATTTATCTTTAGGATACCATAAACCAAGATTTGTTATGCCTTGTAGGTACCGAAAAATCCTTTTTACTGTTGATTCATGATTTTCTTTAGGGTTACTCTGAAATCTTGAAACAATACATATTGCATTCATTATATCAGGGCTTATTTGTGTCAACTACAGTAAACCTCTAATTATAGATTTGTATCTTGTCGGATTAACAGGAGCTGAATCATCGTTCAATGTCAATTTATCAGTTGTAGTCATAGGAGTACTTACCGGTTTAGAGTTTTTCATACCAAATTTCTTCAGTAGTTCCTTCAAGTATTTTGTTTGACATATGAATATACCTCTATCAGTTTATGAAATCTACAATCCTAAAAAGAATTTTATCTCCCCAATCATAGACATTTCAAATTCTTCCTGCATCTTGTTAGCAAAGTCCTTACACAATCCATCTTCTCCTCCAAAAATGATATCATCAACAAAAAATTCAATAACCAAGATGTCATCATTAGTCACTTTGTAGTATAATTTGATGTCAGCATTACCTTTAGTGTAGCCAAGCTTCAAAAGGTATTTGTCCAATCTAGCATACCAAGCCCTAGGAGCTTGCTTCAATTCATACAAAGCTTTCCTTAATCTGCAAACCATATCTTTAATATTTGTCAATGAAAATCCATCAGGTTGTTCAATGTAAACTTCCTCTTCAAGATCACCATTCAGAAATGCACATTTTACATCCATCTGATATACTTTATAGTTCTTATGAGCTGCAAATGCAAGAAATAATCTAAATGCCTCAATTCCAAGTGCAAAGGTTTCATTATAATCACTTCCCTCTTTCTGTGAGTATCCTTTACAAACTAATCTTGCTTTGTTCCCGATTACCTTACCATCTTCAATCATTTATTTCTAAATACCCATTTAGTTCCAATTACATTTTTGTCTTTAGGCCGAGGAACTAATGTCCATGTATTGTTCTTTTCAATTTGTTCTAATTCATCTTCCATTGCTTTTATCCAACGTTCATCTTGACATGCTTCAATAACAAATGTTGGTTCAATTTGAGAAATTAAGAACACCTCTTCATTTGCTAGTCTTCCTCTTGTCATAACACCTTGATACTTATTCCCAATTTTTAGATTTTCTGAGTGATTTAGTCTTACATACCTGGGTTTATTCACATGTTGTTGTTCTTCAGTCACTGTGGAATTCTCTGATGATGTTGGTATTATGGATGTGTTGCATTAGTTTTGTCATTGATGTCAACACTTATCCTTCTGGAGATCTACATTGTTGATTTGGCATTATGGCTATATTGGTTTACTATTGAAATGACACATTGTGTTCACTGACAAGGTCAGTGACTTATGCACAGCCACCGGTATATGCTCACTGACAGGATTTATGGTTCATTGGCATAGATGATGACCTGTTATCATCTGGAGATCACTTGATTATGTCAAAGACATGGTTTGGATACTTGGTTTTGGTATTTTGGTTATTGGTCTAATCGAGTTGACATATTTGTTGTTACCGGCATATTGGTCTACATTATGGACCAGTATGCGTTATCTATTTCAGATCAGCATGACACATTATGGAGATGATTTATTGATTGGATATTGTTGTAAATGTATTGAGCTGACATGTTGTATCACATCAAGACTTATTTGTAATTGATTTAATTGTAATATTCTTAGTGAGCCGACCTACACATTTGGTCTTAGGTTTTGTATATATGTAAGATCTCATTTGTGAGATGAAAGATAGGATATGGTTATGGTATGTGTGAATATTGAAGATCATATGAGCAGACCATAGAGAAGGTTCAAGGAAGGTTTGAAGGTGTTTATCAGAGCTTAACCGGTATTGAATCCAACATTGGAGATGCTATTTTGAGCAGTACATTATTCCAGGATTTAACCATCCTACTGTAGTCATTGTGACTCCCATTTGAGAAGTGTGCTCTAGGCGGTTGGCCTTTCTGCATGTGCAGACCCCATTTGTATACACATACTATCTGTAGTAGTATCATCTGATTGTGGGTAAGGTTTCCCCTCGTGGTTTTTCCCCTTACAGTATTTCCACATCAAAATATATGTGTTATGTGTTGTGGATGTTGTTTCTCTTTTTATTTCATGCATAAGTTTCACCGATATTGATATTAACTGCTAATCTGTTAACTGGCATTAAGTTTGGATTACCGGTATTAAGTATTAAGTTTGATTAAGTTACAATTGGATTGAAATTCATTGACAATTGATTCACCCCCCCCGGTCTTAGTTATCCTTCTGGTTCCTAACAGACCGTACCCCCTCCCCTTTTCAATCTTCATTTGTTTTCTTTCTATCGGCCTGTAAGGAGACTTGGAAGGTTTGTTGCCTATGGAGTGCCCACACCTTCTTTTCTTCTCCCCATACCACATAACTTGTTGAGAATTATTGCTTGACTTTAGTTGTCTAAGTTGATTCTAGGTGCTGAGGTTAACTCTCCTTTCTAAGAAAAATCGATACACCTGTGACACAAACCAATCTGCAATTATTTTTGCTTTCCTATACGTACCTAAGGTTGTCTATGATTACAGTACCCCCCCCCCTCTTTTATTCTCCTCTACGTTTTCCTCTGCAGGTTTTTGAGACTAAATCGCCCTATATAAACATATGTAATTTGGTCTAAAGTTGCTATTTGAGTCAAAGTTGATTCAATTGTTTTTATCAGTTTTAACCAGTCGACTGACACAAATCGAAACATGGTATGGCTAAGATGAGAAATGGTTGGTGATTCATTTCTTTTACAATCCCTTTTCCCATATGCTAAGAGGAAAACCATCGATTTGATTCCTCTAAAAGTTTTATGCTGACATAATAGGTTGATTATTCCAACTAACTTATATCTATTTTTTTGTGACTTGGGTTATTACCAGTTCCATTTAGTTATAGTTAGATCTGATTTTTAAATCTTTATTTCACTAATTTGATCCCTAGTATTAACCTGTATATATATGTTAATTTCGATTTGAAGTTCTTAAGATAAAATGGAATTTAAATACCATATTTGGATATGAAAAAGAAAGAAAGATAACTTATTAATAAAATTTATTCGGGAGGTGTAATTTTATTTATTGTCTATGATGGATATTATTGGAAAGGTGTGCTTGATTATGGGATAAACCGGGGAAGGGTGTTTACACCTACCCCAAAAGGGTTAAAACTTGGCCAAGTAATTTTCTCCCTACCATAACACATGTAGCTAAGTTCAACAGTTTGGTTGTCAGATACTACATGCATGCACAAGTTTCATCCCCAACAGTTGATTTTGGTTTGCTAGGATACTTCATCGTGATGGATGGGATCTTATTATGAGCACCAGGAAGCGAAAGCTTCATTTGGTTGGGCGGATAAAATGTCTGGGTCATATGTTTGTCTTCCAATTGCAGATGAAGGTGAGTCTAATGGCAATGAAGACGTTACATCCAGAGACAAAGATTCATATTATGACATCGTAAAATCCTATGTATTGATGTATATTGTGTTATTGTTTCATTGTAATAAACCAATGAGGTCTAATCATGTAAATGTGACACGAAGATGCCATGTAAATGCAACTAACTGAAAATAAGGAAAACTACTAATTCACTAACTTACTAACAAGTGTCCTACATGTGCATGACTTGTGGTTTATGTGTTTTCATGCTTAGTTTTATATCCTTCATTTCATGAATGCTTGGTTATGTTGATGCTTAATTAATTTATCTAAGTTTACTCTAATTATATGCATAAATCATTGCCTAATTGTTTCTTTTGATGAGTTATCTTTGCCTTATGAATGCTCAATGCTTGGATGAATTTAATGATGTTAACCTAAGTTTGATAAGTTTATGCACATTAACTATGGTTTTGCTATGTTCATCCAATTTCTTAGTTTTCTACATGCACGTTGATATCTAGTCTATCTTTACTTCGTTTTTACGTTCAAATGTTAATCATTTTACGTTAAATCTTGCATTTTCGTTAATGTTAAATTGTTATTCATTTGTGATAGATGTATGTAGACTCTAATAAATGTATGTTAGATTTTAATTATGATAGTTTTATTAAGGTTAGGACAAGCGGGTCCTTACATAAACTGTGTAGAGACGATAAAAGAAAGAAGAATTGAAAAGTTAATCAATATGGATATGAATCCCTCTATAAATTTATATAGCAATAGCTAAGATGCTACTAAATTTAGAAAATCAGTATATTACTGTTTGGTTTTTGGATTCCACTATGCAAGATTATGTTCACATCAACGTTTTGGATCACTCTCCATGATCCATCCTCAAGATGAAAGACTTGAAGATGAATGCTAGATAGATGGAAGAACTCAAGAAACAATGAGCCCATTTATGCATGTTTTAGAGATACCATTTGAAAGTTTTGAAACTAAATTGATAAATAATGACTATTTATGATTAAATCAACCAAGACCCATAACAATTTGAATATAATATATTATCTAAACCAAAATTTATGATCAATATAGAATAGATATGGATGACTTGAACATTAAACTAAAGTATTTCTGCATGTCAATAGGTCTTGAACTTATAAACTAATGTATTTCTGCATGTCAATAAGTCTTGAACTTATTCAAGAATTCTTTATAAAACAAAGAGTCCTTGCATACTTTTTAAAGCCATTTTATGACCAACTTGATCTATAAAAAATTCACATCAATAACAGTACAATTTTAATGCAGAATTTTTAATGCAAGTTGAGAGAAAAGGACGAGCGAAAGTTCGGCATTCTGTTGAGATCACAATTCTTCCCCGTACCGTCTGATTCGCTTCTCATTGACAATTTCAATGATTTAAAAGTTTTGCGCGTTCAGACTTTTTCCTTATATTTTCTTCTCGACCAATTATTATATCACCTTCATTTCAGCCTTAATACTCGCCGTATTACAAGTACTTACTTTAATTGACAAATATTTGGTTCAATTATGCATATTGCATACCATTATAAAACACTAACTTTAATGGAAAATATAAGTTTTTAACACTACAAGTAGACAATTAATTTTTTTTTTTCATCATAGTCTAACTTTCCTAAAAATGTATGCTGATCTTTCCAGTCTATCATTAATTATTCTCCTTATATATAAACTCTATCTAAAGTGAGAAATTGAAAAGACCATTTATTTAATATAAACATTATTTATAATTTTCACTCTAATTAAAGTAGGAAATTGAAAAGACCATTTAATTGAATACTTTCTTTTATTTCTTTTTCTTTCTTTTTTAATAATAGGTAAAGAATATCTTATAGAATGAAGATAAAATTAAAAATATCTATTTAAAGAAAATTAGGTGAACAAATAAATTTGAATAAATTAAAGGTGATTAAATAATTTTTTAATGTGTCATGAATATCAATAATAGAGGTGTTCATATTTAAATGTAGTTTATGTTTTAGGTTGAAGTAGTGATAGGCTTGACACAAAATGTATACCACTTTGTAATTAATATTCTCTCTATTTAATTATAAGAAAAGTGGACATGTATTTGATATTTTTTATTCCTACTACTACTTAAGGAAGAACTAGTCATTGTGGAATGATGTGAAAATATAAAACACTAACTTTAACATTTGGGCATCAATTTGGACATGGAAGTGAAATTAGGAAAATAATAATTTGAGGGGTTCTTATCTCCCTTCTAAAAAGCCCTTCAACACGACTCCAAGTCTCATACAAAAATTACAAGATGTTAAGCCCAAAAATAGCCACTTAAAAACTCCATTTGGAGAGGCCTACCATTTGGAGAGGCCTACTAACTTAGAACTCACAACACATAACCAGAATTCAAAATCCAATATAGACAACATAAGAGGACATAAAATACACTAATATATAGTGCCAAAACAAATAACAACTTTAATTTACAAGAGAGCCACAAAACCCTATTACATTTTCCAAGAACCTAAGAGAGAAAAGAAAAGAACTCTTCAAACCAAATTCTACAATGAAAGTTCAAAATTTTAAACCTCTTTCAAATAGAATACAAGAGAATTGAATATGTCATTTTATTTTTCAAAAACAACCAAAGACGAGGTTCATTCCAATTGTACATAAACCCTAAACAATTCCAAGAAAAGCAACAAAAAGACACTTAGGATAAAAGAAATTAATTCATTTAACCTAAAAGGGATGTTAATAGGATTTAACAATTAAATCATAAAAAACTTGGGAGATGACTTAGGAAATGAATTAGGTCATGATGCAATTTAATGAATGATGATGATCGTGATCTAACAATAACTTGATACTGATTCAATTGATAATGGCATAGACTAATGAAAAATTGGTCAAAAATGATAAAGGAACTTGATTTGATAACTAACAAATTGATTAAAGGATCAATGATGAATTGGTCCAAATTGACAAGGATTGATGACTGATTGGGACTAACGACAAATTGATCAAAGATTGACAAAAAGATTGATTTGATGAAGATTGATTTGATAAAGATTGACAAAGACCGATGACAAATTGATCAAAATTGACAAAGAAATTGATGATTGAAAATTGGAAATGATGCAGATTGATTCAAACTAACAGTTGATATTAGAGATGATTGATATCACAAATGACAAAGATTTAGGACAAAACCCTAATTGACACTGATTAGGGTTAAAGCGATTTCCAATTGACATGTCAGGTTGATCACGACCACTGATTGAGATTCAAAATTGATATTGACAAGACCTAATTCAAATGTGAGGGATTGGAATCGAATAGGAAAAGAAGGTAGAAAAATGACACAACATCAACAAATAATAAAGATCAAATGCACGACATAGAGGAAAGTGTTAGAAAATGCGAAAAGCCTAAAAGAAGGTAATGCGGACATGTTAAAGTATGACACATTTCTTTGGGTTGAGTCTAAGCTTGTATTCTTCCATTTTGTCAAATATCTGACCCAAAATATCAAGATGGCTATCTGTTGTAACTAATTTGCATAAAAATTCTTCGACATAATCCTCAATGAATGTGTGCATAAAGTCATGAAAAATTATTGTCATAGCTCTCTGATATGTTTTGCCTTCATTTTTTAGGCCAAAATACATATACCAATCAAGATTTCAAAAGAGGACATACATGGACTTGCTAAAGACATCACCCTTGAAGAAGTGTAGAAAGACATTAATACCCTAAGTAATGATAAATCACTAGGGCCTGATTGGCTACTGGTTTAATTACAATGAAAACATCAAGTAGATTAGTGAAGATGTGTTGTAGGTGTACAAAGAAGTCATTGACAAAGGCTATCTTAGTACATTCATTAATAAGGGGTTTATCAAATTTCTACCCAAGGATGGGGATGAAACCCTCATAAAAAAATGGAGGCATATAACTTTGCTAAATGTGCCATATAAAATATTGGCCAAGATCATTGCATTAAGGCTAGTTGACATACTCTCCAAGTTTGTAAATAACACTCAAATTGGTTTAATAAAAAGGAGATATATATTGGAAAACCTATTGATAAGTTGGGAAGCAATGAACTGGGCCAGGTTGTCCAACCAAATGTAGCAATTTTTCTAATGGACTTTGAAAAAGCATACGATAGGGTAGAATGGTCTTTCTTGACCATGATGTTGAAGCATTTGGGTTCCCAAGCAGTTTTGTCACCTAGTACAAACACTTACAAGAGATGCATCTACTCAAATTGACATAAATGGATCCCTAAGTGATAAGTTTATTTTGGAAAGGTCAATTAGATAGGGATGACCCCTTGCACTAGAAATATTTGTGATAACATTAGATGCTATAATCTATCTGTTCAAAGAAGCAACCATCTCACCCAGGATTAAAGACATTATCCTCCCTAATAGAGAAGATCTTATTAACATCCAGTTTGTTGATGATATCGCATTGTTCATAAAACCTAGTGAGGATAACACTCGTCATGAAGCTTAACTTATTTTGTGATGCATCTAGTTCTAAGATATCCAATGCAAAGTCTATAATGTTAGGCTAGTTGGTGGAACCCCCCTTATGGTTTAAAAAATATAATCTTCAATGGGTAGGTCCTACCAAGCAAGTAAGGTACCTTGGAATCCCATTTGTCATTAGTCCATGTATTAAAGAAAATGTGGCTTTGGATAAAAAGATTTTTTTTATAAGAAGGTGAGTAGATGGAACAAATAGTTCCTCTCTCTATTAGGTAGAATGAAAGTATGTCAAAAAGATCCTTTCTTCATACAGTTTGTACTACTCACCAGTCCAGTTGTTTAGCGGTCACCAAGTAAATGGTATTAAGAAACAAATCAAGAACTTTCTATCGCATTAGATGGAAAAGGTAAAAAGAAGGCACTCTATGAAATGACAATAACACTATCTAGACAAGAGGTGTAAAGGATTAGGTCTAAAAAAACTTGAAGGTTCAAGGAACTGCTCTACTAGCAAAATGGATTTTTAAAGCACTAGAAGGGGATGAACCTTGGAAGGTGTTCGTTAGAAATAATATCATTCTCTTAGTGTCTAAGTAGGCTAAGTCTTGGAAATTTCTTTCTCTTAATGATTTACTTGCTGGTAGCTTTCTCATTTCCTCTATAAGATCTTATGTTTTCAAGATAATCCTAGAAGCATGGGAGAATGTTAGGGGATTTATCACCCATAATGAGATCATTGTTGAGGATAGTGGTATATGTGGAGAGAGGTCCATCTGGTGGAACCTCACCCATAAGGAAAAACCTCTTGCTTTCCTTCAAAGGTGCTCTACTACAAAATGGTTCAGGAAGAGCATCGAGTGTTTCTATGTCATTCTTCAAGATGGTCAATTAAAATCTTGGGCTTCCTTAAGTCATGAGTTTGATATCATTGCTTCTAACTAGAGGATTTACACTATCCTTAGGGATGTCTGCTATCATCTTTGCCTTCTTAGGATTTCCTCTTGGGATGAGGATAGATTCATGTACTACAAATGGGCTGACAGTAAGGCTTTAATGAAAATTAATGCTAAGCTTTTTTATAATTCTCTTTGCAACAATGTGGACTTAATTGATCATCTAAATTTATCAGAAATGTAAACTTCAATAATAAGAATTTTGGTATGACATTTTTTCTAGACTCTAGAATAGTAGTATAGAGCCTATGAAATCTTTCTTTTGATGGTTGCTATCATTACAAAAACTACCTTATATTTAAACTATAGTAATGATAATGACTTGTGTAGTGTGTAGACAACTTGAGAATCTCAAGCATATCTTTCTTAACTATTTCGTTGCTAAGGAATTTTGGAATCATTTATGCTCTAATCTTAAAGGATGGAAATATAACATTAATTGTTCTAAGACTATTTTTGGTTTTATATCGAATATGAAAAAGGAATATAATTTGTTCTAGCTTATTTTATCTAATGAAATTCTCTAGAAAATTTGGAAACTAAGGAATGAGCACAAGTTTCAAGGGGTCAAAAGGGTACATATCAAGTCTAATAAGAGACTCATAGCTTTCAATGTTGCCATGTAGGTCTAGGGCATGTTAAATATCTCAAGATTCAAGTTTGAAAAGTTTTTGGAGGATCGCACTACTAGGGTCAATTCATTCGAAGTTTCATATGACCACATTTGGGCCTATACCAAAGAGGATTATAGACTATTCTTGAAAGGACTATAGAAGTTTGTGAAGAAATACAATGAAGAGAAGAAATGTGAAGAAAAATTCAAAGGAAAGAAGCCCATAGAAGATGAATTTATGACCAAGAAGAGAGGAACCAAATATCAAATGAACCAGGGAGAATGCTTGGTTGTAGAGATTGTCAACTCCAATGAAGAAATATCTTCTATTGACCCTCTCATTGGATGGGTGACCTAGATCAATATAGTGAGAGCAGGTGCTACTAACGAGGAAGATTGATAACTAGTTTTGGCATATGAAGTGAAATTTGCATTACCTCAATAGGCAACTTAGTATATTGTATTATGATATCTCTAGGGCCTTATATAGTTGACATCAATGTAAACGGTGTTATAGCCCTATGTGGTCTTGATAAGAATATTATTTTTTCATTATTTTTTTATGACAACATACCATTGTCCAAACTCTATCATGCTTGGATCTATATTTAAGTTTTCATACTATCTTTAATATAAAAGAAAAATAAAAAATTAGAAAAAAAAATGTATTAGAGAAGTAAAAAATAATGTAAATAAAATAAAATTCAAATGTTTTTCTATGTAGTAAATATAATTTAAAGTAAAATAAAATAATTTCAAGGTAAATAAGATAGCTCCAATTGATATATTGACATTTATTAAAGATATCTATACTAGCATACCTATATTTTATAAATAAAATTTATGTAGAGGATGCCGACATATATCAAATTTAAAAAATCTTTATTTTAGTATAGATTAATTAATTTCATATAGTTACTATTTATTAGAATTTAAAAATATAGAGGATGGAAGGAAAGGGTGGCGGGATCTGCTGTACTTTGTTTAGAAGATGGGACCGACAGAGCGAGCGAAAACTGTGTGGCAAACAGACCTCGGTGAAGTCGCAGGCTCTGATTGGTGAGGATGGGGGGTCATTGGTGCATCATCAAATCCCACGGAAGATTGCAAAGATCGTGGAATGCAGCGAGTTGCGAGGAGGACGACCGGGAACCACGACTAGTGTTGGGATGGCGTAGTCCAATGCAGGACCCAGTCATGCCATCCCCAACTTCTCCAAGGAGGAGGCCCTTGGCTGGTTCCGGTAGGTTGGTTTCTTGAGTAGGCCGTTGGTTTTTTTGGGTGGTTTTTCACTGATGTAAGGAATGTAACCTTAGTGGTAGGCATAGTTGGTGTGGTTTTCTGTCTCGGGTTTCATTTTGAGTTTTGTAGGGGCGAGACCCCATATAGTCTTAAGATAGTGGAAAGCTGTAGAGTAGCTGAAGGCATGTAATTTTCTCCTTTCAAGCAATACAAAAATTAAACCTGTTACCGATAAAAAAAAAAAAAATTAAAAATATAATTTTTACACTCTTATCTTAGAATATGAAATGATTTGCATGCAAAAAATAAATAAATAGAAGTTTCTTTTAAATCTAGATTTAAAAACATAATTTTTTAAATTAGAAGGTTTTTAAAATGTAGATTTAGAAATATAATTTTTTTCTTTCTTTTAATAAATAATAATAATAATAATAATAATAATAATAATAATAATTAGAATAATAAGTTGCTTTTTAATTTAGATTTGTTTCTTTTAAATCTAGATTTAATTTTTTTTTTCATATTTAATAAATAATAATAATAGAAAGTTATTTTTAATTTAGATTTTACTCTTAAACTTATCTATTGTCTAGTCATTATTATATTACTTTTTAATTTAGATTTTACTCTTAAACTTATTTTTAAATTATCCGTTGTCTAGTATTAGTTTTAAGAAAGATTGTTAAGGGAATTTTCTTTGTTAGTGAAATTCAATGATTTTGAATGAGTTTAATAGGTATCAAAATTTGGTTTTTATGACTAGGATTTTATCTCAAACGGTTTTGGTGGAATAAACATCTCTTAATATTTGATAATTAGTTAAAGAAATATCAACTTAGAATTCTTCTCTCCATCCAAACTATAAAAAGAATTGAATTTGACATAATCTATCAAAAAAAAAAATTTAAAATTAAATTCTCTATTTATTTTGTCTCATTACAAAATATTCTTTAGACTATATTAATTATTAATTTATTTGAATAAATTTATTAGGTATTAAGACTTGTCTTCACATAACATAAGAGATGAGGTTAGGATTCTGTCTTGAATAATGATTTTGATGGAATCAATATCTTTCAATTTTTGACACGTAAACAAAAATAGTAATTTAGATTTCTTTTTTGTATTCAAATTGTAAAACAATAAAATAAATTAAACTTAAAATCCTCTATTAAAAAATTAATAAAACGCCCCCTTTGTTTTTTTGTCTTGGTACAAATCTCTTGACCCGATTTCAATTAATTTACTTCTCACCATTATTTTAGTTGCTTTTTTAAACATTACTTTTGGAATGCTAGGGGTGGGCTAAAGACAATAAAATAAATTTAAAATCATTTCCTCCTAAATTAAAAAAAAAGTTTACAACTCCTCTTTTCGTCTCGATACAAACCTTCTCAGAATATATCAAATATTAAAATATTCCCTATCATTAACTTTTGTCATTTTCAATACTTTTCTTATCATAAAAGTGTACGGTTGAATTAATAATTTTAATAAAAAACCTTTAAAAAAATAGATAGTGGTCAACCAAACCCATCAATGAATAATATTTCTTTTATAGAAAATATCACACCCATCTCTTTCTCTTTGTCCAGCTGACTTGCAAAAAATATTAAAATATTCGAATTTGAATCCAACCAAATCTTTTGATGCAATAATAACACAAAAGACTTCATAAAATGGTGGGCAAGGCAAACCGCATGGGCGGCCGCAGCATTCCGTCACGGACCTCAAAACTTTCTTAATTAGGGTTAATTTGGGGTGTATTCGGGACAGGTATGTTCTAGAAGCCCACGGAAACCTTGTTAATAACGTTCTTTTGGGGGCAAATGACGGTATGTGCGCTGACGTCATGTTTACGTCAGCGATGTTTTTTCCGTTTTAACGGGGCTTATCGGGAACGGCCCGTTTTGAAGAAAAGCATCTTTTGCGTCTCCACCAGCGGAATGATGTCTGACTAGACGTGTAGTCAAACAAACGGGGTTGCGTGCAAAGGTAAAAATAAAGGTTTTTTATAAATAAAGAGAAGAAAACGGAAAGCTATAATGTGACCCGTTCCGTCGGCGGTGGTGGGTCCCGTTGTGGTGGTAGTAGCTTGAAATCACTTTCGAAGGTTCAACCAATGCATAAATTTTTTATTAACTCGTACCCCTTGATTTGACCAGAACATGTGGATTATGGTTCCTTAGTGTATCATTAGTTTGTGTGTTAATAAGGGGAGTTTGAAGGGTTAAATTAATAGAGAGACAAAATATTTCTATTGTTGGTACAAATTTAAAACAATTGAATTTGTCATAAAATCTTACATTAAAAAAAAATAAAAAACAAAAAAAAAAAATTTAAGAAATTTATTTTTCAGAAAAATTATTATGTAAGAATTGTGGTAAAAAGTTTATATATGGTAGGTATGTTGAATTTTTATTTAAAAAATTAGAATATTTTATTGAAAAGTTAAGAAGTTAAACAATTGTTTGTGTTTTTGGGTTTTAAGAATAATTGTGAGATGATACGCTATGCAAATAGTGGTTCTCAAGTGGTCAGTTTATAGTGGTGATCGACACTTATTTAGGAGGGTCCCAAAAGTCAAGGCGCACCATCCACCAAAAGATGTATATCGAACCTTTTAATTGTTCATATGTATGAGGACCCCTTAAACGTTATGTTTCACATTTTAACATATAAAACTTGACCCACATTTTATTAGCAATGGTGCACATTTTATTAATATGACGAAAATCAAATGAGATAATTTAAGAGATTTATTCTTGAGAAAAAATAGTGTCAGAATTTTGGTAAAAAGTTCTTAAATAGTAAGTTGAATTTTAATAAAATACTTAGCATGTATTATTGTTGAGTTAAGAAGTTAAAAGTTTGTTTGTGTTTCTGATATTAATAATAAATGTGAGATGGGATTTGATTTTAGTGTATCATTAGTTTCTGTTTGTTAAATTAGAAGGGTTTGAAGGCTGGAATTAATAGAGAAAATGTTTTCATTGATTTGATGTGTTTTAGTTGGTACAAATTTAAAACGACAAAAAATCAACTAAGATATTGTGAGAGATTTATTCTCAAGAAAAATTATTATGAGATAATTGTGGTAAAAAGTTCTTAACTAGTAAGTTCAGTTTTTATAAAAATATCTCACATATTTTATTGATGAGTTGAGAAGATAAACAATTGTTTGTATTTATCAGTTTTAATAATAAATGTGAGTCAATACGACATAAAATGGTGGTTCTTAAGTGGTCATTTTAAAGTGGTGTGTGACACTTATTTAGGAGGGCCCCAGAAGTCATGCGCACCATCGACTAAAAAATATAGTGAACCCTTTATTTGTTCATATGTATGAGGGCCCCTTAAACATTATGTTACACATTTTAATATATATAACTTGATTAACTTAATGTGCTTTAGTTGTTACAAATTTAAAATGACAAAAATTAAATAAAATGATTCAAGAGATTTGTTCTCAAGAAAAAAAATATTATGTGTGAATTGTGGCAAAAGTTCTTAAATAGTGAGTTGCTTTTTTCATAAAACATTTAGCATATTTTATCAATTGTTGAGGTAAAAAGTTAGACATTTGTTTGTGTTTCCGTATTAATTATTAATGTGAGATAATATGTTGATTAGTGTATCAATAGTTTTTGTTTGTTAAGTAGAGGGGTATGAAGGGTAAAATTAATAGAGAAAACGTTTTCATTGATTTGATGTGTTTTAGTTGGTACAAATTTAAAATGTCAAAAATCAAATAAGACAATTTGAGATACTTATTATTGAGAAAAACTATTACGTGAGGATTGTGGTAAAAGGTTTTTAAATAGTAAGTTGAATTTTACAAAATATTTAGCATATTTTTATTGATGAGTTAAGAAGTTAAATGATTGTTTGTGTTTTTGGGCCTTAATAATAACATTGAGATGATACATTGTGCAAATGGTGGTTCTTAAGTGGTCAGTTTAAAGTGGTGACCGACATTTATTTAGGAGGGCCCCAAAAGTCATGTGCACAATCCACCAAAAGATATATTGAACCCTTTATTTGTTCATATGTATGAGGGTCCCTTAACATTATGTTGCAAATTTTAATTTTTAAAATTTGACTATAAGTTTTGTGGCCCATATTTTATTAACAATAAGTTATTGTGTTAATTAGAGGGGTTTGAAGGGTGAAATTAATAGAGAATTTTTTTTCATTAATCTAACATGTTTTAGTAGATGACAAAAATCAAATAAGATAATTTAAGAGATTTATTCTTGAGAAAAATTATTATGCGAGAATTGTGGTAAAAAGTTCATAAATTGTAAGTTGATTTTTTATTAAATATTTAACATATTTTATTAGTGAGTTAAGAATTTAAATGATTATTTTTTGTTTTGGGGTTTTTATTATAAATGTGAGATAATACGTTATGCAAATGGTGGTTCTTAAGTGGTCAGTTTAAAGTGGTGACCGACAAACTTATTTAGGAGGGTTGCAAAAGTCATGTGCATCATCCACCACAAGATATATAGTGAACCCTTTATTTTTTCATATGTCTAAGGGTCCCTTAAATATTATGTTGCACATTTTAATATATAAAACTTGATTACAATTTTTGTGGTCCATATTTTACTAAAATTGGTACACATTTTATTAATGTGAGGGTAGAATAAAAAATAATGTGGGGACCCTTTGAATTCTACAATTTAACCTTAAACTTAATTATCACTCACTCGTCCACACTTCTCTACACAACTCCTTGATGACTATAAATCTTCTTACAAGGTTTGATGATTGGAAAGAATAGAGGGTTATAAGCTAAGTCAAACATGAACATGGAAGGTTACCTTTGTAGGTAATGATTTTTTTTAGCTTGTAATTCATGTTATGTGGTTTTTCTATTTTAGTAAGTGGGTTTTTCATATGTAATTTTGGAAAACCTTATCATGGCATTAATCCTATAGTTTGCACAAGGTTATGAGTGGTAGAAAAGTATGGGTACCTCAATAGCTAATCAAGTTCTATGCTAAATGAGTTTTTGGTTTTTGTACATGGTACCTAATTGGGCCTTATTGTTGAGACCCATTCATGATTGGAACTTTACATTCATCATTTACTCTTTATCTTATCTATAAGTTCATCTTAAGGGAGGGTGTTGGAGTAATTAGGACACTTTATCTAATTATTTAATTTATTAGGTCCTTTAATTACTTTTTAACTTAAGGTCTTAGGTGTTTTTTCCTTTTATTTAATTAGGCTAAGGATAGCTTAAGTTGTCTCATTTGTTATGATTGTGAAACTTAGTGCTAGCTAATCTAATCTAGCATTACAGTTTTGATCAAGGGTTTCATTTATCCTTTTATAAGGACTCATTGATTCATTGTAATAATATTCTTTTCTACAAATAGCACTTAATTCTCTAGTTGTTCTGAGCATATCATCATTGCTTGATCTCTCTTGTGTGATAGGTGTTTTTCTTGCAAATGATTCTTCTCTTATATGGTTGTATCATCAACTTCTACAAGCCAATCCCAACTATCAATAGGAACAAACAAAAAATTGAAACTATAAAAATATATTCTTTCCATAAAATCTTAAATTTAAAAAATAGAATAGGAGAAATAACTATTATAGATTGGGCAGTGAAATTACATAAATAATAGTCTATATACATTGTGTAGTGGAGGAAATATTAGTAGAAAATATTTAAATCTTGATGCATTGATTCTTTCTCTAAGGTTGAAACTTTCTCAGCTAAGGTTTTGAGCCTTCTATCTAAGTGAAGATTTTTTCACTTTTCTACTATCTATAAGACCTTTGTACATGTTTATAGAATACATGTGTGTTTAACTATGTAATAATTCATGAATATAATACAAAGTGATCGTTCATAGTGATTATTGACTTGTGTTTGTCCATTTTTACTAGTTATGTGTATGTATATCTTTTTTTAATTATATTCATTGTGAGATATGAAGCTCTAATCTAAAAGATATAAATTAATCTAACTAGATCATGAGCCTTAGTTATAATTTATTTATTTTAGTGTTTTTTTCTCTTTTAACCTCTAACAGATAGAAAATTAGGCTTAGAGTTGACCATCAAACCCAATAGATTATCTTCTAGGTAAAACTCTCATTACAAACCCACATTATTGTCTATACGGATTTTCATGTTTCTCATTCCTGCATGACATATTGGTCTTTTGAAAATAGGAATTTAGACTGAGATAATAGGTTCTATTTGCTCCCCTTTGATCAAAACCCCTTGAGCTTAAATCATGTTTTTTATATTAAAAATATGATTTTAATAAAAAATCATGATGGAATAGAAGTGGGACTTGCTATTGTGCTTTCCCCTAACTAGTAGAAAAAATAATTTATAATGAGTCATTTTACTTAATACCACTTTTCTCCATCAACTGAAAAAAAAGGATGAAAACAGAATAAAGCTCTACAATGTGTAATTAATGGTCTCTTATGTAATACACAAAATCTATAAAAAGATGGTATCACATCGTAAAGAAAAAGAAACTCCATAGGTCCAACTATCTAGTGTAAGATAATATAACTCCATGTGTTAGTTAAGATTCCATCAATCAATTTCAAGGAAACCCCAGAATGTGCATACTCTGGGTGTCTAATATGATTTTGAAACTATAAATATAAACATGTATTGTAATGGAATTTAGGATCAATAAGACAATTAGTACATGATGAACATCTAAATTTTCTATGTATATATAACGAATAATATTTTATTTTGTTGAATCTCCTTCCAATAAAATGCAATCGATGTTTCAATAAGAGAGGAATATGTTACTTTAGAGTTAAAATTTCCCATAAAAAATATCCTCATTTTGTATTTTAGCATTTCTAATTTCTATGTCATGTATCTTAACATTATGTGAAAGACTTGAAAATGAATTGTATAAATCAATAATCTACTATTAGGGGGTCTTATGAATGGTTTGTATTATCATTAACTCCATCAATTTTAATCACATGATTGCCAATGAGAGTTTGTAACTTATTTTTAAAACTAAAGCAAGATGTTTTGTAATGCCCCTTCAATATATGGTAATTTACAAAATGGTTAACCATTATATTAATTAGGAAATGATTAGAAGTATTCAATGGAATGATATGATCAAAGGGGTATATTTGAGATCTAGGTCATAAGGTTGAGGATAAGTCAAAAGCAAAATGGAATTGAATGGTGGGGAATTAGTGGACATGCTATTATGATGATTGATTAGTGGTGAATTAGGAGTAGAAGCGAAAGAGGAATCTATAGTAGATGTTGAGATAGATTCACTAGTCACTATAAAATAAATAAGCTTATTCAAAATTATTTGCACATTTTTAAATGTCTATATGGTTTACTTGAGACTATAACATTAAACACCTTTACTAGATTTCTATGATTTCCACATTAGCCAGACTAGCCAAGACTAGCCAAATCAACATCCAAATCTTGATTATCTAGACGAGTATCATGATCTTAGTTCTCATTATGGGTATTGGAATATACTTCAATTTGATTGATTTAGCTCATGACACGACTTAGGTGGGAACTCCTTGTAGGCACGACATATATAAAATAAGAAAATAAAGCTCAATTCTCTAGTTTTTAGATAAATATTTAAAAATGGTAAGGGTATATTATATCTAGAAATGAAACTCTAATATGGAATCCAAGGGCGTGTGAAAAAATATCACAATAAAGTACACAAACTCTAATAGAAAAGGATGCATCAATTAAGCATAATATTATCTAAAAAAAATGGATATATATGAAAATAAGATGTAATAATGTAGAAAAGGTATAGATTTCAAAACACCAAGGAAATGTAAAATATTAACAAGAAGGCTAGGATGTGTAAGATCATACAAGCTCATTAAAATGAAATAGAAAGTATTGCTTCATTAGAAGCTAACACAAAATAACTAAATAAAAATAATCAAATAAGCACAATCAACCTAGATTACTTAAAATGATTGAGAGTTAAGTTTAGATTTAGTAAATTGATATTTATGCCTTAGAAAATGAATAAGATGGAGGATGATACTTAGCTTTGATAATCTTAGAATGATGTGAAATGGATAAGATTCTATAACTTATCTCTTTTCAAATCTAGAAGTAGTGTCTCTTTATTGATGAATATCTGTATTATATCTTAAATGTCTACCCTATTGAAGGACACATGCATAATCTTGAGATGATTTCATGATTGCAAATCTATACATGTGCTTTAGATTCATCTTGACAATTTGTGCTAGGGTTTTGTTCCACAAATTATATTCTATATTTTATGAACATTTGGGCCATTGGTATGCATGAATACTATTGCTAGGAAATCGTCATGCAACAAATTGGCAAACCCTTAAAATTGGCAAGCACCTAAGTATGTAGATTCTTTGTTATTTTATTGCGCCATAAAATGTGTCCCTATTAATTGATATTCAAGATGAACAAATGGTTGAATCAATAGATGATTATGATGAATGCATTGCATCACTTAAATACTAGCACACGACATTGATTAAATTGCATCAAAACTCGTTTAGTTGATTTAAGGTAGAAAATTGAATAGGGTAGTTGGCCAAATTTGAACTTTAAATTGGAAGGAGACAAGCTCGCAACTATGGGATCACTCTCACCACTCTTAACTTCTCCTAAAATGAGGTAATAGTTAAATATTTGTGGAAAATAACTAAAGAGGATTTCTTTGCCCTATTACCCTTTTAGGTCTTTGTTGTGATCTCTGAATAAGCATAGTAAGAATCCAACTTCACCCGTGCTTCATTGCGGCCTCATTTTGCTCATTTATGAGCATTGCAAGATTATGACAATCCAGGTTAATAAGAGATTGTCGGTTTCGTCGGGGAAAGGTAAGAGGAAGATGGAGGAAGGTGGGCCTAGCAAGGAGGAGTTATCATAGACCAAAAAGAGTAAAAAAGCTACTCTGGAGAAAATTCAAGAGGATATGGGAAAACAAAAGGAGACGGAGGTGGATTCTAAGGATTTGGCAAAAGAGGGAAGTGAGATGGAGACCGATGAGTCTGATGGAGAGGAGAGTTGGAAGGAAGAGGAAATGGGGGAAGAGGAAGGGGAAGTTGAGGATGTTTCCGATCAAAATAGCCCAACCCATAGTGTGAGCACAGGTAAAGTTAATAGCCAGCCTATGGAGGTGCAGGACAAGCTCAATAATGAGGAAAGGGATTTGGAAACTGAGCAGGAGAAGGAAAAGGAGAATTCGAGCAAGGAGTAGGATAAATCTAGAGAGGGAATTATTCTGGATAAATTCAAAACTCAGTCCAAGGCTCCTATGGGATTTGCCAGGTGGATATATGAGAGAATTAAGTATCTGGAAAAAATTGATAAGCAACAGGAGGAGAAGGGAAAGAATGTGGAAAGTAACCAGGAACAATGGTAAAAGGGTATGGAGGAAAAAGTGGAGAAGATGGAAGCTCAGATTAGCAATCTGGAGGAAGGAAAAAATGCAATGAAAAACCTTCTGGGTATGATTCTAGATATCCTTTCCTCTGTGACTAAGAATTTAGAGGAAATTGTCAAGTTTATTGAAGGTTCCAGCACTTCCAAACCTGTTGTGGATCTCGACATCGATGAGGACGCTACTGAGGCAGGAACTGTGGAAAGTGCTCCTGGTGGTGCGGCAAAAAGAACCAGGGCGAGCATGAAAAAAGAAGCTTTGGCCTCTTCTAAGGATATCCCTAAGCTAAGGGATAATATTAAAGACTTGCAAGGGATTAGCAGAAATTTGGCTAATGCCCTTAAAAACATTAAGTAATCTGTCTTTTGCTTTCTTTATGTTTTAGCTGGATGTTGCTGGTTTTGCTGGTTTTGTTGGGCTTTTTTGCTCGATATTGCCCAGAACTTTGCTGGTATTTTGCAGTATGTTTTTTCTTGCTTCTTAATGCTTTTATCTATTAAGTTTCTTTTGTAATAGGGTTTCGAGATCCCTTCAAAACCTGTTTTTCCCGTAATCAAAAACTAAATTGTTTAGGTAGATGTATATACATATGTGATAAATTGATAGATAAGATGAATGTATAATGGATAAATGAATAGAGATGTGTGTTTATATAAATATATAAAAATTAGGACAACAGATCTAACTTTTGCACAATATTATGTCATTTATCATAATATAAATGTATTAACACATTACTTTGCAATAAATATTTGTGATTTATTATTTTTTATCAAACTTTTTTCAATAAATACTTTTTATTTGAATATAATTTTTAAAAACACATCAAAGGAAAAAATCTTGTAATTTCATAGTCTCAAGAGTATTGGACTGCCCCTATATACGAAGCACATTTGATCAAAATGCACCAACAGCATAATGAGCAAGCACTTTTCAGATAATGATCTGAAAAGTTTTCTGTTAGGCTGCATCGTATTTCAGATTATGAGCAACCACTTTTCAGATAATGATCTGTTTCATGGATGAGCTTCAGTTTACTGTTATGCTGCATCATATTTCAAATGATTCGACATGAGAAGAGATTTTGAATCAAAAGATTTTGTCATTATAGTTAGATTTTAGAGCGAAAAGCTTCCATTGACATTGAAAAGACAATCATTTCTTAAAAGCTTTTGGTGACAGTCCCACATCTTTCCGTCTTTTCATCTTTTAAAACATATCCCCACATCTGCACGCAACCCTGTTTGTTGCTATCTAGTCATGTAAGATGATACCAAGTGAAGGTAGACGATAAGTATAGATTTTGTTCCACTTATCAAGGTGGTCTTGGTCATTTAGGATTTGTTTCAATTTTGTAATTGTGTCTTCTTTACTAACAT
This sequence comes from Cryptomeria japonica, assembly GCF_030272615.1. Classification (NCBI taxonomy): domain Eukaryota; kingdom Viridiplantae; phylum Streptophyta; class Pinopsida; order Cupressales; family Cupressaceae; genus Cryptomeria; species Cryptomeria japonica. The sequence continues at coordinate 196,483,590 of NC_081412.1, read as the reverse complement.
GTTTTTCATTTTTTTTTGTGGGGAAATTGTCAAAGTTAGGGAAGGAAATTTGTCAATGTTCAATCAATAGAAGAACTCTCATGTTGTGATGTGAGTAAAATTAGTTAGAAATGAATAAGAAGTTCGAAACTCCTCATGAGCACATCAACCTTGAGCTTTAAATGTTAAGGTGGTTAAGAGCCATGAGAATCATGCATACAAGCATTATGATTATATCCATGCCAATGTATTTATGATATGGACTAAATTTTATGAAAGAATGTAAAAGAGATGAAGTTTTAGAAGGTGAAAGGTTGGTTCTTTTGAAGGTTCAATTGTGTGCACAAATTAATGCAAGTTAATGTTACCTGACATTACCTTCAACTAGTCTAATATTAGCTGACAGTCACTAGAGTTATGATTGACATAATCAACACAAGTTGGACAAACAACATACAACAAACTAGAACAACCAATGAACAAACTAGACAAGGTAATAGAAAGGAAGATGAATCGATTTGCGTGTAGATTAATGTTATTAGTTGTTAAAGAATTAAAACATCTTTGTTAGTGTAGATTTTTGTTTTCCATCATACTCAAATTTATTTATTTTTTCTACACACGTATTTAAGCTTATTTAGGTGCACACACACACACACACACACACACACACAGAGAGAGAGAGAGAGAGAGAGAGAGAGAGAGAGAGAGAGAGAGAGAGAGAGAGAGACATATGCATATACATATACATATGTGTGTGTGTGTGTGTGTGTACATATACATACATACATATGTGTGTGTGTGTACATATACATACATACATATGTGTGTGTGTGTGTGTGTGTACATATACATACATACATATGTGTGTGTGTACATATATATGTATATACACACACACACACTACATATATATGTATACACACACACATATGTACATAGATATATACAAATATATATATGCATATGTACACACACACACACACACACACACACACACACACACATACACACAGAGAGAGAGAGATACACACACACACACACACATACACACAGAGAGAGAGAGATACACACACACACACACATACATACATACATACATGCATACATACATATACACACACACACATACACACATACAAACATACATATACATATACATATACATGTTTATACATATAAATATACATATACATATACATATATACACATACATAGATATATATGCACACACACATGGATAAATGACATGTCCTATAAGAGAAATTTCTATAATTTTCACCAATCTTATTAATTGGAGTTGTTCTCTTAGTTAGCTATCTCTCATAACTATTTGTTTGATGTCTTTCTAATAGGTGTGACTCCCATGTATTTTAGATAGTTGGGAGTTACTCTTATTGATTTCTATTTTGATGTTTCTATTTGGGATAACCTTTCAAAATATTCTACTATATCTACTTCTACTATAGGTCTTGGATGACTTTTCAATTACTTGAGATATCTAGCATAATGTTAGAGCCATTATTATTGTGTAAGATAATTCATTTGTAGATTTTAGGTGTGGGCTAAAGTTTAGCACACCATACATTATTCCTAGCTTTACCATTATGTTTGAGAGGCTTAAGAAAGTTTCCTCAATGAACTTTATATTTATCAAATAAGACTTTTTGCCACTAGTGCATCATTGAGCCCCTAGCATCATTTTCATTAGACTTTTTGCTTGATGACACAAACTTTGAGAGTTCATAACTTGCTCATACAAATTTATTTGTGTAATCTATTTTAAAATAGAGAAGAGTTTTGTGCTCCTCATAATGGAATGACTTGTTTCCAATTTTGACTCATCTATTTTATCAATTTTGAATTTTCTAACACGCGTTTTCCCATTTTCTAATACTTTTTGGAACTTACGATAGAAATAAATTTTAGAAATAATCTATTTTCTAACATTATGTTTATAAAAATTATATTGTTTTTAAATGTACATAATGGTATAATTTTTAATTCTTATTCTATTACTTTTAATCAACATGTGAGCCACTTTTGAGCCTTATAATTAATTTTATTGAAATTGTATTTTGCATTGTATCATACACTAAAATAAAAATGCTAGATATTATTATATTTAGGGGCCATTTCTCATATAATATTAGTGATGTTTGTGTGTGCTATTTTTTTGTTGCTTGTTTCTTTTCATTTTGTATTATGCGTCCTATAACTTTAAATTTTGTTCTAATTCTTACATTAGGAAACTCATTTCAATAGAAATATGAAACATTGATTATGATAAAATAATAAAGGTTATTATAGATATGCAATGAAAACAATTACTAAGTTTATTGATATACAAAAATTTAATTAAATGGGAGAAATATGTGATAAGGTTATTAGGTTTTTATGTCGTATTTTTGATCTATGAATTTACTATTTCATGTCGAATCTTTATTAATGCATATTGAAGTTTCCAATACTGTTTCTAGGGTTTTGGAGAAAAAATTATATGCAATATTTCATGAGTATGAGATGAGCCTTGTTTTTCCTTGTGATTTTTTATTTGAATTAGTAGTGATTTACATATACACATGTTGTGGAGAACTCGTAATTGTGTTGTTTTACATTGTAGTTATTTATTTTTTTCATTTGCATGCAATTGTATTTTAATTATGAAATATTACATGTGAATAGTCTCTAATGCATTAGAAATTGGGAAAGAAAAGGAAGGGTAAATTGGAATTTTATATGCATTAGAAATGCTATTAGATTGTTTTACTCTTAAATTCATATATAATTGAAAAATATAACTTTTGTGAGAAATCAATTGAAATTATTTAATTTTTAATAAAGGAATTAATTGTAATATATATTGCCTTTGAAAAATAATACGAATTAGAGATTTTATTTTAATTTCCATGTGTATTTTGTGAAAAAAAATGAAAAAAAGGTGAAATAAAAAATTCAAAAGAAGGCATAAAGGGAAAGATGAAGTCTTTTTATTAATTCCTTACTTTTTGTAAGGGTAAGTGCACCAAGATGGGGGACCAAAAGGGGGTCTTAAGATGCCACTTTTGTCTGAAATCAACAAAGTTGGAATTTCAACAAGAAATTGAAGATCTAGTTACACTCAAAATTTGAAGATGCAACAAGAACAAGAGTTGTAGTTGTTGGTGTAATTAATTATTCATCTTGGATATTATTATAACTTACTTAAGTTTACTTAGGTACATGCATATCATAGTAATTTGGGTATGAGACACTTGGGTGTCTGTGCCACATTGGGATAGTGTGTAGGAGAATTTCCACCTTTTATGGTGTGATCTTGTTACTACTCTATCATGTCCACTTATTGTGGAGTAATAATTCCACCTTCGGTGGGTGATCCACCTCATGTGGAATAATTTATTGTTTCTCCTACCTACCACACCTATTTCCTACCCACCCTTGTTTCTTATTAAGTCACATGTCATACTTGTGTGCTCACAAATCCATATAGCCTTGCCTATATATGCAGGCTCACATTCATTGTGTGTAATAACTATTGATCTTTTGATCATTTATCTATTGATGAGAATACAGTTTATTCTTGTCCTATATTTTTTCTCTCTATTTGTACATTTCATTGAGCTCTTGATCTTGGCAAAATATCACATGGTATCAGAGCAATTAGAGCATCATTGATTCATCTTTGAGAGGCATTATTGTGGCGTCAAGAGGTAGATCTGAGGAGCAACATCTATTGGAGGTGTCATAGACCAGATCCAACCTTGCCATCATGTCCGGCTGGCTATTTCCATGAATTTTGAGTATAAATTCAGCCTATTTTGGTGAAAATCAGATTTTGGGCTTGGAGGAAAAATTTTGCCCAAATTTGGTTGGTACGGTTCGGATTTTCAATTTTTTAAAAAAATAATAATAAATATTTTCTGCAAAAAATTCATTCCGCATAATTCTTTTTTTGAAAAGTTTATTGAAAATAAAAAAAAGTTTTAAAAGAAAAAAGAAAAAATTAAAAAAATATATTGAGGGGGGGTCTTGTGATGGATGTGTCTATTCTGGCTCCAAAAAGATAGTACAGAGTGACTAACATGCATGTTAGTCATGTGTTTTACACCGTTGATTTTGTAATTAACGGTTGCGATTGACTAACATGTCACTAACACTTTGTACGAAAGGTCTATTTTGGAGCTAGAATAGCTTCAGCCTCTCGTGACCACCCCCCCGTACTCCATACTACCCGCAGGTTCATCTCCAGATTTCTCGTTGCCCCGTACACCTGCTCCGGTGTGTACCTCTCGCTGGACTTCATGTTTCGGCCATAGGGTTCCCCGTTGTCGTTGTCCACCTCCGTGCTGACCCTGGTGCCTCTCACCTTCCTCCTAGCCACCGACGATAGCACCACCACCGCCGGACCTCTCATTTCGGCAGAAATAACCTACCAACCATCGACCCACCGTTGTCATGCTCTCCTACCACGCGGCCCCACAACCCTTGCCACGTAGCCCCACCACATCAGCGCACAACAGGTCACCACGTGATAGCCCAGTCACCTCCCAGGTGTGACATCCATATGGTGACCAGTCATCTAATCGTACATTGGGTCATCGCCACATCAACATTCTATACGGTCCACGCAAGCACCACATCACTTTTCCGTATGGTACTAAGGTAATAGCAAGCTGCCATGTGTCATTTCCATACAGCCGGGCAGGAAAGGGCAACGGTCATACGACCGTCAATTTTAAGCTCGTGAATTGATGTCATCAGCGCTACATCAGCAATTTTTGAATTTTTTTTAGCCCCCTCTCATTGAGCTTTTCAGTTTTGCAGTTCAACTTTGGAAGGCCATATCTTGCTCATTTTTGCTCCTTTTTGGGTGCAATTTTTTTTTGAAATGGGATAATTTTTCGTGTACTTTCTTTTGGTGATTGTACCTATCCAATCCCCATTTCTGCAACTTCTGAGACTCCATTTCGGCTCATACAAACTCCTTTTCAAGTGCCATTTTTTTTGAAAGTGCATAATTTTTTGTCTACTTTCATAATATGCTATTAGTTTGCAGTGATTTTGGGTAGCAATTGTACTTTCAACATATGGTCTTTTTTGGCCAATTTGGCACTTGTATTGCATAGATCTATCTTGTTGGTCTTTTGCATTGTAGTTCTCAGCCTATTGGAGTAGTTGTAAAACAAAATCAGAATTCCACCTTGCCATTGTTTGCAAGTGGTCTATTGTACATGCACTACATATAAAGTGCCAAAATCATCATTTTGGGGGGGTACTTTGATTGATTGAATTTGGGGGGGGGTGTCTCTCGTTCTTTTGTGCTCTTGTGTTCTTTCCTTTTTGCTGCTATGGGTTCTCCTAAGTTTCCTCTCTTAACTCCTCATAATTATGCTACTTGGAAAATTGATGCATAGAGTAAACTTATGGAAAAAGGACTAATTCATTACATTGATGGAAGTATTGTTGATCCTGCCAATCCTAAGGCTGATCTCGTTGCTCACTTGGATTGGATCACTAAGAATATCATGGTAATTGGTACCTTAAGAAAGTATGTATCAAAGGATCTCATTTTTCATATTGAGAAATGTACTCTAATCAAGGATGCTTGGCAAAAGTTTCAATATTTGTATGATCAATTTGATGAGATTAGGGGATATCAGATTGATAGTGATCTCACCATTTTAGATCCCAATAAATTTGATACTATACAAGATTATGTCACTAAGGCAAAAGAGTTGAGGGCACAACTCAAGGATTGTGGCATTGATAAGAAGGATACTCAATTGATCTTCAATTTTATGGGCAAGCTTCCACAAGAATATGCAACATTTGTTTCTAGTTTCCAAACCCATAGGATGACAATGGGTTCAAGCTACACAATGCCTACATTTGATGCTCTCGCCGAAATGTTGATGATGGAACAAACTAAGTTGATAAGCATGGTCATTCTTAAGACTTCTAAGTCTCAAGCATTAGTGGCAAATCAAGGGAAAAAAGGAAATCAAAGAAAGGACAACTCAAACAAGAAGAAATGGCAATCAAAGCCTAAGGACAAAGCACCATATTCTCCACAATAAGGAGATTCACCCTCTTCCAAGAGGGACAATTCACCAAAGAGGAGAGACCTACTTGTGCCTGTTGTAAAAGGTTGGTCATGAGGAGCGTTGTTGCCATTCTAAGAAGATTGATGAGCTCTCACACATCCTCAAAAAGAACAACATTGATTTTCCTAATGCCTACAAGAAGGAGGATTCATCACCTTCTACCTCCTCACAATCAAAGGGGAAAGGGAAAGCATTCATGGCTTCTACAAGTGGGAAGACTCACTCTTTTGGGACAAGAAAAGGAAAATATCTTTGTGCTACTACAAGTCATGATTCAGGGAGATGGCTTCTAGATTAAGGGGCTTCTCATCATATGGAATCTTCGCAGTATATGTTCTCTACATTTGAGCCTTGCACCATGCCACATATGTTGATGGAAAATCATACATACATGGATGTGATTGGGAAAGGATCTATTGCCATTGGGGATAGCTCCTTCAATGATGTGTTGTGTGTATCCCACTTGACAAACAATCTCCTTTCCATCTATCAAATCACACATGGGGTAACAAAGAGAATTGTGGAGTTCACACCTGAGTCAGTTTTCATTAGAGACTTGGATACTAGAGCTATCATTGCAACTATGGTGAGTGATCATGCATCTCGATTATACTCCTTTTTTAGATTTTGTTGATGAGGATAATTTCACATATGATTATTCTACACATGACGATCACACTTCTTATGATGATTCAGATTTTGAGAACTTTGGGTACTTGAACTTGGGGATTTTCACATGTGGCCCCGTTCTTGAGCCTTATATTTCATCTCCTCCTATTGATATCACATCACCTATTGCACTTGATGATGTAAATAGTGTGACAATTTTTCCTTCTTGTGATTCAGTGCAACGGGATATTCCTTGTCTTCCAGCTTTAGTTTCTTGGGATGAGTACTTGACAGACATTGTAGGTTTGTTTGTGGAATCCTACTTTGCAGATTTGGGAGACATCATTGATGATATTCATCTTCTCTTTGATGAAGATGATCCTTCTTCAATTGTTGTGAGGGAACACTCTGACCCTCTTGTTCATTCTCTACATGATCATTCTTTCGAGGTTGACATGATTGTATATTCTTATGTACAATAGTTGGAGAAGGTCTCTTTATCCTTTGAGGAGACATGTGAGTCTTTGGATATTGTTCTACATTCATCTCCACTAAATCTTTCAGTACCTTCTTCAGCAGTGTGGAGTAGTTCACCACCTTTATCTTTCATCATCGACATGGGGACACTTGAGCATTTTTTAGAGACTTCATTCATCATGAGTTTTTTTCATACATCTCCCCTTCATGATTGGGGAGACTTCATGGATACACCTTTGGTTTTGTTTCTTCCTAAGGGGAGGAATGGTGTTCGATGTTCTTGGAGCAGTTTCTTCATTCATTCTTGAGCTTCTATCATTAGTGTAGATTCTCCATTGAGGTGGGGCTACCTAGCTTCACTTCTTCTCTCATATGGGGGGACTTATTCCTCACACACTTCTATGAGAGTTCTCTTGTATTGTTTTCATCTCTCTTTTGGGGGAGGGTTTTTTCCCATTAGGTTTTTCTCTCTTTCACTGCTTTGTGAGAGATTTCATTGCATTGGTTTTCATGTATTTGCATTTGTACATGGGTACCTAACATGGCCTCGTAGCCAAGACCCATCTTGCATTTCTTAGTTTCATTGTAGACTTAAGTGCATTCCCCTAAGTTGCACTTAAGGGGGGGTGTTGGTGCAATTAATTATTCATCTTGGATATTATTACACCTTACTTAAGTTTACTTAGGTACATGCCTATCATAGTAGTTTGGGTATGAGACACTTGGGTGTTTGTGCCACATTGGGATAGTGTGTGTAGGAGAATTTCCACCTTTTATGGTGTGATCTTGTTACTACTCTATCATATCCACTTATTGTGGAGTGATAATTCCACCTTCGGTGGGTGATCCACCTCATGTGGAATATTTTATTGTTTCTCCTACCTACCACACCTATATCCTACCTACCCTTGTTTCTTATTGAGCCACATGTCATGTTTGTGTGCTCACATATCCATATAGCCTTGCCTATATATGTAGGCTCACATTCATTGTATGTAACAACTATTGATCTTTTGATCATTTATCTATTGATAAGAATGCAGTTTATTCTTGTCCTATATTTTGTCTCTCTATTTGTACATTTCATTGAGCTCTTGATCTTGGCAAAATCTCATAGTAGTCCTTCAAAACTACTTTCTAAACTAATATATATATATATATATATATATATATATATATATATATATATATATATATATATATATATATATATATATATATATATATGGTGGCTATTAAGGGTTTAAAAAAGGGGGCCCACAGAAAGTGGTCTTGTTTTAATAAAAAAAACATAATATAGCATCTATTGTGCCCCCCTAAAATGTTAACTTTTTTTAAGAGTTTTGAAAATCACTCTAGTAAGAAATTAGCTAACACCATGTAGTTTATGTAGGATTTTTTTGGCTCTTTTAAATGAATACGTAGAGTTAAAAATTGCATACCCCTTTGAAATTTGACTACATATTTGTAGCTAATTAAGTGTCTATTTACCTAGCATCTGAGTAGGCTCATTTCAGCTCTTGTATCAACCTTTTCCCTCTCAAGATGCTCAGGAAACCTTTTTAGTGGCTACATTTTTGCATCAGTTTTGTATTGATCACATGCTTCTCTTGTCTCTCATTGTTTTCTAGCATGAATATTTTAGACATTTGTGTGCCACACAAATGTCCTCATGTCGTGCTAGTTTCCCATGACATCTACTACCTAGGTTGGTTGAAATAGCTCAAAATCTTCCAAAACGAATCGACAACCATTCTTTCCAAGTTCTATTATCTCATTTTAAATTTATTCTTTCAATTCATGTAATGTCTCTTGTTTTCTCTAGAAATATCTCTTGTATTCACATAAATCTCTCTCTCTCTCTCTAGCTTGCATAGTTCTCTACAACTTGCTACAATCTCTCACAAGAATATCCATAGTTCTCTTGGATTTCTCAAGCCTATCCACTAATATATTTCTATTTGTCTTGTGTCTTTGAGGATCTTGGGATTTATCACACACCTTATCTATCAAATCATTTATCTTATCTATTTGCATTTTATCTATCTATATATTTATCTAGCTATCATGGAGGTGGAAACACCAGAACATGGACTTAATTGAGGCAAGTCTCCAAACAACCCCAAACATTTTTTCTCTTTTGTGCATGTATAGGTTTATTGTAAGCATTCAAACACATGAGGGTTTTTTTACATTCTAGTTATTTCATATCAATTAATATTTATTCTTTAATATTTTCTATTACATTTTTGACTTCTAAGTTTTAAAGGTTATTTGAAGTGCATATTTGGGTTTCCATGTTCTCTATGTATTTTTCTATTCTCGTCTATATGAGACTACAACATGTCATGAAAACATCTATGTCACATTGGCATCCCTGGTTGAGACACTCATATTTAGATCAAAACTTACCTATCATCTTCTCTTTCCATTTCTATACCCAGAATCTTCATTTTTCTCATTTATAATTAGATCTCTTCACCAATTTAGCTAGTAGGAGATATATGAATTTATGTTGTGAAATTAGTTCTTAAGTGAACACATTTTTCTCTTTGTAGGATCACATTTTCCTCATTATAGAATATATGATTTTTTTACTAATTTTTGAAGTGGAAACATCCCGAAAAATTGAAAATTAAGTGTGCTCCCCCCTAAAATTTTTGAAAACTAATCAATTTTTTTTTCAATATGTATAGAATGGAATCTAGTTTCTAAAAATTTACTTTTTTCAAAATTTGATGATTGAGTAAAAATCTATGCCCAAGAGATCACATGTTGGTTTTGAGAAGAAATTGATGCACTAACAAAATAAATTAGAGATGAAAACCTTAACATAATCAAAATGTGAAAAAAATTATATGGTTATATAGCTAAGGGAGAGCTTAACATCACTATGTTGTTTTGTTTGTTTGGATTGAAACACATACAAACTTGATGGATAACACAATAAAAAATGTGAGATTTTTTTTTTCTTTTCAAAAAAACACATCTTAGGCTTGAAATGATCATCCAACCCTTTGGGTTGGGTGCCCAAGGCAAATCCAAGTCAAAGGCATGACATTCCCCAATGCAAAGCATTTGGTCGGTGTCATATTTGGTGCTTACCAAATGATATGCACTAGAAAATATTCTAGGTTTGACACAAGTTAGACTCGATCCCCAAAGATGAAGATATAAATGAAATATAAAATTTTAGTATGTCACATTTCAATATGTCATTTTCCTTTCTTATACTTAAAGTTATATTTCATGTATATATTGGCAAGATTTTTGAGAGTGGTTTTAGATCTCTAGGACTTATAATATAGATTCTAGGTTTTAGAATATCGTGTAAATTTTTAGATTTAGTAAAATTTTAGTAATCTACGTGCTCTTATCATAATTCTCTCACTCTCTTTATCTCCACAAAAATATAGATCTATCTCTCCCCCTCTCTTATCTCTCACCTTTCTCTCCCCTCTCTAGGTATCTCTCACCCTCTCTTCCTCTCTATCTCACCTTCCCTCCTTACCCCTATCTCTATCCATACCTCTCTCTCTCTCTCTCTCTTATTATTTCTCTCCATTCTTTCTCCATTCTCTAAATAACTATTGTATCATCGTAAATTGTATCTGTATACAATTTTGTCCTCACCTAGAGCTCACCTTGGTGTTCTATCTTTTGATGCTTGATTTTTTCCTTGATTCTTCTCACACCCTTCACAAATATGTATTTTCATCTTCTCTCCTATCCCTACCTCAACATTGAGTCCTGATTCTCAAGACCAGGGTGCTAGGGTGCCCCAGTACTAGCTCAGAACCATGGCCCCATAACGTCCTAGTCCTCTCAATTAGAACCCAAATTTGGTCCTCACAATGGTCACATCAAGTGAGTGAAAATTTGGATTCCATGCCAACCTACTCTAAAAATTCAAATAGTTTTCAGACAGGTATAAAAGGAGGTCCACCCATCTCATTTTAAATCTAAGAACCTCAATCATGATCCTAATTGCACTTTAACAAATCCAATTCAGGTGAGCAAGCAATAAATCATTAGAGAAGAAGTGAAGTCAAGTTCAAGCATTCAAGATGGCATCCATGATCAACATTCTATGAAGGCATTCTACATGACATCCTAAAACCCTTGTGGAAGGATTCAAGAAAGCTTCATCAAGGGAATTGACTCAAGAGTTCTACTTAGAGATTTTGACAGTTTATGATGATGAACAAGATCATATTTCAAGGGAGAAAAGAGTGGAGGACCAAGGCAAACTACCATCTTGATCTTAGAAATTTTCATGAGCTTTTGATAATGGATCCAGTGCATCTCCCTAGTTCGAAAAATATTCCACTTGCCTATCTCATTTTTACCAGACCAGGATGTCCTACCATCTTGGTCCTGACAATTCAGCCTTAAATTTTTAGGAATAGGTTGTAATCTTATTTCTCTACTCATATGCCTATTTGTGGCTCTGTTTGATATCTATAGTAGTTTGTTATTACTATTTCATTTTAATTGTCCATTGTTTTTGTTGGCCATTTGGAGGAATTGATTATGTGTTGCATTGATGTTTTGTCATTGATGTCAACACTAGCTGTTTCAGATGCTTTACCAACACCCTTTTGGTCTCGGTAGGTTGAGTGGTTTTTGGTTGGTTTGGATCCGACATGATCCGGTATGCTTTGGTATGGTTTGGTTATGGAAATGGCTTATTCATGATACTCATGTTCATATTCAATCAGTTGGTTTTGGTTTGGTGATAGGATGCTATCTTGTTTGCTTGGAAGCTTGGTTTGTTGTTCCGACGATGGTTTCACCGGTAGAGCTTTGATGAAGATCTGTGATGATATTGTTGGAATCCAATAACATTGAGAAGGGTGGGGGGGGGTGAATCAATATTATACCAGAAAGTTCAATTTTAGCCTTATTAAAACATGCATATACCATATACCAATCAGTATACCGATACATACAGAATTGAAAGAAGTAAAGTAGCTAATAAGCCAATCACATAAATGAGAATCATAACACACACATTTATATGTGGAAAACCTCAAAGAGGAAAAACCATGGTGGGATTTGTGACCCACAATATCAATCCACTGGCCATATGAAGAGATATTACAAAATTTAAGGGGCCTGCACTTGCAGGAAGGCTTATAGCCTAGAGCACATTGCTCAATCACAAAAAGAGCCTCACTAACTACATATAAATCTAGACTACAATCCGAAGAAGTGTTGAACTACAAAAGATAGCATCTTCTATGCCAAAATATAGTTCTAGTTAAGCTTTGTCTATTTCAGTCTGAAACCCTAAACCCTTTGCTGGAATAACCCTTACATAAATATCCTCACAAACATAATCTCTCTGATATATTTCACGTTATATTACTCCCACACTTTCATCACCATATCTATTACCATTCACATTTTTATCACTATTTCCAATATCAAAATGATCTAATCCAACTGACCTATATACCCTATAGAACTTATCATGCCTTATGTCAGCTTACAAAGACAATTACAACATCAGATTACATGTCGGCTAGATAACATAAATATATGAATAACAAAAACAATTGTCAATGCCGAATACAAGAGATATCAGCCTCCATTAATGATAACCATATTCTGAACCATGTTGGCCTGCATAGCCGGTAACCAAAGAAATCCTTCTATCCTATTGGTGTCGGTGCCGGTGCAGTACCTGTTGGTACACAACTAAACCAAAACATGAAGCCAAAACAAAATATCATGTTGCCATCATTGACAACATAGTGAAATCAACCAATTGAGTGTCAATTGCCAACAATCTCCCCCTTTGGCATTGATGGCAACACTCATGTGAAAAATGGTCAAGGTTTCATTTGTCGGTTTCATCCTGCCTGCTCCCCCTGAGTTGAATATTCATTAATGCAAAATACTCCATACTCCATGTCTCCCCCTAATGTATACAACTCCTCTTTTATTTATTTTTCACATCTATATCACTCCTCCTTTGACATCAATGTCATAAAAAATTAAAAAAAAATGCCAAAGATCCAAAACTGTACAATGAATATCCCAAAAATATCTTACTGGAGATTAACAAATTTAAAAATTTCTGGATATGCCTTCTCCAATAGCTCAAGATAAGTATCCCAACCAGATTTGAAAGTGTCAGAAATAGATACAAGTCCATTCAGTATGTGTGCAAAGGAATCTTTCTCATTTAGCTCTGTCGGTGTGGGCTTCCAACCATATCCATACATTCCTTCTTATGTACACTGGGTGAATCCAACCGGGGGCTCACCAAGCCTCTAAGACTTCTGGCTCTCCTTATGATTTTGTCTTTTTCCTTCTCAAGAACAAAAATTTGGGCTTCTAAAATCAAAATTTGAACATCAATGGATGTAGTCAATGAAGTCAATCCATCAAAAGAATTAGCTATACTTGCAATTTTCTCCTGAAATTCCTTAATATTCTTATCCACATTAACTGCAAGTACATATGTGTTACAACATACCCTATAAATCTTTGTACACCGCTTCAAAGAATTATCCATCAGTTTCAACTTTTCATCAATCTTCTTCTTCTTCTCAAATTCAATCACCTGATCAAATGCGGCTCTTTTATCTTGAGTGAACCTCTCCAGTGCTTTCCAGTTTGAAATTTGCTGCAAGGATTGAAAATCCTTTGAAATATGCTCAGTAATTGTCTTAATCTTGCTGGATGGGCTTGCTTCATTGTCAAACTTGCAATCCGGGACTAGTCTATGTAAAATAGTGATAGACTGATCAATAATCCCTTTATCCTTAGATCCCTCCTTCATTAATTTATGTGTAGCTGTCATCATTTCAGTAGGACTCATCTCAGTTATGTTTTTCTTTACAACCTATGAGGTGTCAATTGAAAACAATGATGGACCTACTACCGGTTCCCTGTCAGATTCTCCTTTCTTCTCTTCTGATGATTTATCCTTTATAGCTTCTTCACTTGCACTGGTGGCTTCACCATTTCGTGCAGTCTCTATAACTACCAGTTCCTCTCTAAGAACTGTAACCTTAACCTATGCATTTGTATCCTATGCATTAGTATCATGTACAATATCAACCTTTTTACTCTCTATATTTGTCAGTGTCTCAATATTTGACTGTACACTTGTATCTACTAGGGGCTTAATTTCCACTATCTTAATGTTATTCAAAATTGAGGGTGAAGTACCCATAATACCCTTTCCTTTCCCTTCAATCAGAGTGTTTGTAGTGTCTATCTTTGATTCCGGTGAAGTAAAGAAACCTCTATTCTCCTCAAAGAAACTAGCCCATGCCTTTTGGGTCTCCTTTATTATCTCATTTACCCTTCCTAGCATAAGACTAGTTATTCTATGTTTGTTGTTAAAGACTTTTCTATCTGCAACCTCAAGTGTCTTATCCATTTCCTCTGGAGTAATAGAAACACAAACAAATAATAATTCTTGAATTTTAATATGCTTGTCTTCCTATATTGCTAATAGCCTCCTAGCATCTAACATATCATATAATTTTGCCGATATTTGGTTTTCAATTTCTATCAAGGCTTTCTTATAAATATCTAAATATAACAAAACTGCCTCTTCTATCTCTCTTTGTTCAACATTATCTAAATGATCATAGTAAAACTTTACATTCTTTAACATGCCATCCTTAGTGATTTCATCTACTAACTCTGCACAAGTTTTTGGTGGAATGATAGTTACATTACCAGTTTGAATAGCCATGTCAGTGCCATTCTTCTTCTTCCTTTTTACAGTACTAGATGGAGCTAAAGTGGTTACTTTTGGTGCTTGCTTCTGTGCCGGTAACTTTAATGCAACCTTCCTAACTAGTTGATTTTTAGCCTCTACCTTTGTTTCCTCTATTTTCTTCCTTACAACCCTTTTGAATGCCAGGGGTGTATCATCCTCAGATTCAGACTCTATTGTAACAGGCTCGATGTGTACTTCTGGATCCTTCCTCTTCCTGCCTTTCTCCGGGACAACATCAATTAATGTCTTGTGAAACCTTCTCAACAAACTTTCTTGCCTTTCCTTCTTGATTCTCTCTCTTCTTCTGGTTGAGCTTTGTTTCAACCTCTTGTGTATTCTATTTTGCAGTACCACAGGGATTCTCTACCTCATCAACAGGTGTATCAATCAATATTTTTGCATAAGCCTCAAGAATCTGTGCATCAACTTTATAGCCCATTTCCTCAATCCAAATCTTCTGAGGCTTAACCACTTCCATAAGTGTTTTATCTTTCTTCACCATGAAGCATATGTTGGTTGAGTATTTTTCAACAAAATGCTTAGGAACTCTTTCCCTAGATTTCATAGACTTCTGGAATCCCTTAAAATATCCCCATATTTTATCATATTTCTGACTGCTTAAAGTAGCAATTGACTGTTTCAATTGTCTCCCTACCGGGATATCAAATTCCCATTGCCTCTTCCCAAAACTGGGAGTGTCATTCATGAAAAATAACATTAAGTAGACAATTAAGTTGCCATACCAGAAAGTCCCTTTCTTTTCACCTTTAATCTTTCTTAGGTTTATTAATAGTTCATCTAACATCCAACCGCATAGATCCAATTTCTTATTTTCTCTCATCATTTTGTAAGCTGCGAAAAATGAAGAAACTGGAAACAGAATTTAGTTGGTTTGACTGAGTTACCTTATAACCAATGATCACACTACCAAATATGATGTTTGTGTCGATAATAGTGCTTATTCTCATAGATCTTTTGTTAGATGTCACGCTGGTCATTTTGTTAACATAATCATTCAAAACCTTCTTGTTTGGATGTTGACCAACCTGTGGTAAACCAGTGATTGCCCTGATGGCTTCCTTGGTAATCTTGTAAGGTCTATCTAACTAGATAAACTCTCCATGTACTCTGCTTAAAATATACCTTATGATTTCATCTTCAAATTCCAAAATATCCAGAATGTCTGTAAACCCTAATTCTTCAATGTGCTTGTATGCTAGTTTGATCTTTCTAGAATCTCCCATAAGCTCACTCATATACATGCTCTTTATATCAGATGTCCCCAAATCCTCAATGTGATGGTGTATGTATTCCCTAACATCTTCAATATAAACAAATCCCTCCAGAACACGGGAAAATGCTCCAACCAAGTCTTCCAAGGTAGCCACATGCGAATACTACTTGAAAGTTGGCCTAGGGTGGTCCTTGACCTCTACAACAGTCAGATTTGCAATAAAGATAGGAATAGATGATGATCCCGCTTCCATGATTAAAGGTAAATACTTGTTGATCGCTTCTGGTGAAAACCCTTAACAAATTCTTCCAGTCACCAGTGAAATTGCTCAAGAAGAAATCTGATTGCTCTTAGTCGCTCTTAATCACACTAAATTGCTCAGAATACAAGGTGATCAATAATGAAGTGAATTCAACCTTTTAACCTCTAAGAAAAACCCTAATCTCCCATTCACATCAATGACTGCTGGTGAAAGATACCGAATCTTGAACATAACACCTCCATGCTAGATAAGCATTTCCAATATCTGGAACATCTACCAGAACCTCTTCCTAGGGTATATGCAACATCTTCATGAATTTTTCCTACCCCTAAGGATCTGCCATAGTTACCGAATGATCTACCTACTGATACAAGAGAAATATCCTCTGTTGAATAAGTAACTGGTGCATTCCCATCTGCTGATTGTTCTTCACTCTTCCTGACCCATCTCTGAGTATGATCTTGTCGGATTTCACTAACCTTTTATTTCCCTTTCTCATTTTATCCTTTATTACCAACTGGTGGATTTATGCTTCTACAAAATTTATCAATATGTCCAACCTCATTACATGCATAATATGTAACATTGTTCCTTTGAATTTCTTTGCTGAAACTAGTATAATTGCTTGACCTGCACTAATTAACCATATGTCCAAATTTTCCACATGCATAGCATTTAACATTCATTCTGCAATCTTCTATTTTATGACCATACTTATTGCATTTAGAACATTTACTGGAAGCAAAATCAGGGCTGTGATTTTCTCTGTTTCTACATTGCCTAGCCATGTGACCAAATCTATTGCAAATAAAACATCTACCATTAAATTTATAAGCATTAAACTGCCTTATCGATGCCTTATGGTTTTGATCTTCATTAGCAGTACTGGAGCTTTGTCCTTGCTCAAATCCAAGTCCACTAGAATCTCCAATCTACCTTTGTCTCCTCAATAACTCATCTAGTTGTGCTGAACTAATTTTGAATTTCTCTTTGTACTCACTTGCAGTAGTTAGATCATCTCTCAGAATTATCATTTTTCTCTCAAGCTCTTGTTCATTACTTTGGGATTGTACAAATCAGTTCTCAACATATCATTCTTATGAACCAACCTACCACATTCTTCAAATTTGTTCTCTAGGGATAGAAAAAGATTTTCTTCCTTTTTCTTCCGGTCCTTAATCTCTTTAGACATTCTCATAGTTATAGCTTGCATTTCATTTCTCATGACCATATTCTCTTGACTCAGCTTTGGACATTGTTCCTTAAGTGCATCTTTTTCTTCATCATCCTGAATTTGCAAAAGTTCCTTCCTCCTATCTTGAATATATGATAGCCTCTCTTGTAGGATAAGAATGCATTCCTTAGCAGAATTCAATTCATCTTGTAGCTTCAAGTTCTTCAATATTTCAACATCATAATCTTTGAGTGCCATCTCAAATTTCTTATCCAAACCCATGTCCATGGATTTCGGATTCAAGATCTCCCTCAAGTTGTTAAACTTCCTCTGACGTACAAGGCTTTGATACCAATTGTTGGAATCCAATAACACTGAGAGGGGGGGGGTTGAATCAGTGTTATATCGGGAAGTTCAATTTTAGCCTTATTAAAACATGTATATACCGACTAGTATACCAGTACATACATAATAGAAAGAAGTAAAGCAGCTAATAAGCCAATCACATAAATAAGAATCATAGCACACAAATTAATATGTGGAAAACCTCAAAGAGGAAAAACCACGGTGGGATTTGTGACCCACAATATCAATCCACTGGCTATATGAATGGATATTACAAAATATAAGGGGCCTGCACTTGCAAGAAGGCTTATAGCCTAGAGAAGAATGCTCAATCACAAAAGGAGCCTCACTGAATACATATAAATCCAATCTACAATCCAGAGAAGTGTTGAACTGCAAAAGATAGAATCTTCTATGCTAGAATATAGTTCTGGTTAAGCTCTATCTATTTCGGTCTGAAACCCTAAACCCTTTGTTGGAATAACCCTTACATAAATATCCTCATAGACATAAACTCTCTGATATATTTTGCATTATATCACATCCACACTTTCATCACCATATCTATTACCATTCACATTTTTATCACTATTTCCAATATCAAAATGATCTAATCCAACTGACCTATATACCCTATACAACTTATCATGCCTTATGTTGGCTTACAAAGATAATTACAATATCAAATTACATGCCGACTAGATAACATAAATACATGAATAACAAAAAAAATTGTCGATGTAGGATCCAAGAGATGTTGGCCTCCAATACGGATAGCCATATTCTAAACCATGTCGGTCTGTATTGATGATAACCAAAGAAATCCTTCTATCTTGCCGGTGTTAGTGCTGGTGTAGTGCTTGCCGGTACACAACTAAACCAAAACATGAAGTCAGAACAAAATATCATGTTGCCATCAATGACAACATAGTGAAACCAACCAATTGAGTGTCAATTGCCAACATATATGCATAAGTGGTGTTGGTGCAGCTTCTGGTATGGATTCAAGATGCTGTTGGTGATCATGTTCGAGACTTGGTGGATGGAGATCATTGCTTTAGCATGTGGACCTATATTGGGTCCCGGTTGATCTAGGTTATGGACCAGTTTAATGAAATGTGTGGATTGAACCTCTCGATGTGTTTTCGGGATGTCTTATGGGTTGAATATTGTTTGTTTGGTCTAAGGCCGAAATGTTTTGTAATTATGTAATTGGTTTATTGTCTGGTGGTTGACCTGATTGTTTATGGTCAAGGGTTTGTATATATATGATGTAAGATCTCATTGTAGATCATCATGGTTATGGTCAAGGGAATGGGAAATGGATATGTAATGTGCGAATAATGTAATATCATTTAGGCAGAGGATTTGGTTGATCATTGGAGATCGATTTTGGTTTATGTAAGAGGATTTAGTCCTCTGGTATTGAGCTTAACTAAAACTATGCTCAGGCATAGGAGATGCTATCTTTGTAGTTCATACCTTCTTCCAAATTGTAGTATGGATTTCTATGTATTTAGTGAGACTCCTTTTGTGATGAGTAGTGCGCTCTAGGATGTTGGCCTTCCTACAAGTGTAGGCCCCTCAATTGTAATTCACATACTTATCACATAAGTATTATCTGACTATGGGTAGGCTTCCCACCATGGTTTTTCCCTTTATAGGGTTTTCCACATATAAATCTTGGTGTCATGTGGATGGTATTTATTGTCTGATTATTGTTTTTGCTTAATTGATTTAATTTCTATTTCAGTATTTGGTTCAATAATTCCAGTATAATGTTTTGGGTTTCGGTATTAAAGTTTTAATTGCTAAATATTCTGGTAATCTGTGACAACTAATTCACACCCCCTCTTAGTTGTCTTCTAGTTATTTGAATTGTCTAACAATTGGTATCAGAGATTTGGTCCTCTCTACAAAAATATTAACAACTTGAGGAAGATCCTATGGTGACTAACAGTTCAAGTTCATCCAGTTCATCTAGAGCTATCTTTCAGAGAGATATTTCTAGGCTTGATAGAACAAATTATACAATATGGAAGATTCAGATGAAGACTCATTTGAGATGTCTTGGAAAGGAGATTTAGGAGATCACATTGAATGGTGTCACACCTCATAATCTAGCATCTGGCAATCCCCCTCTGGAAAAATTGGATAAGGATCTTGAGAATGATTGTAGAGCAAGAGAAGCCCTCTTGTGTGCACTTTTTGATCAACAAATAATGAGATTAACCGACAAGTCATCTGGAAAGGCTATATGGGATAAGTTGGAGACTCTTAATGAAGGTGACCCTATTGTGAAGATTTATAAACTTGATGGTTACCAAGTGAGATATGAAAACCTAAAGATGGAAAAAGATGAAAGAATTACTACATTCATGGAAAGGGTAAATGAGATTGTTATGGGAATTCAATGTTGTGGTGGAATTCTGAGTTAAGATGAAATTGTTTCTAAAGTCCTGAGAACCCTACTACCATCTTATAAGATGAAGGCTACTGCTATTAATGAGTTGATAATAATGGCTAATACTTTTGTGAACAAAGATACCTTGGTTGGGAAATTATTTGCTTTTGAGCTTGAAGAATCTGGACCTTCTGGAGTTATGAAGTTTGAACCCTCTTTTCATGCATCTACATCAACAACTCTTAAGAAAGATTAAAAAGCTTTATATGCAAAGGAATTGTATGATATGAAGAAAGAAGATGATGACTTTGAGAAACTTGAAGCACTATTTTCTAGAAGAGTACCTAAAGGATCGATAGGAAGTAAGTATGAAGGAAAAGCACCTTTTAAATGTTTTGCATGTAATAAGATTGGTCATTTTGCATCTAGATATCCTAAAAGGAATTCAATATTTGAAGAAAGAGTTAGAAGATCTTTTAAGCCTAACCCTGGATATCATAATTAGTACAAGTACAAGAAAAACAGAGACAAATCATGCTACATAGCGGATGAGGAAGGTATTAATGACTCTAATGATGAACTAGCAAAAGAATCTACTAGTGGTTCAGGCAATGGAAAGGAATGGGTGTTCTTTTCTATTAGGGAAGATGTTTCAGGACTGGAAGAGAATGTACCTGAAGAGAAGGCACTTGCTGCTAAAATTGAAGACAAGGATGAATGGGTAATTGATAGTGGATGTTCACATCATATGACTAGAGATAAAGGGAAGTTTCTATCTTTGCAAGCATTTGATGGCGGTCTGGTTATATTTGGAGATGATAAAGCATGTATGATAAAAGGAAAATGAACTATATCATTAGATGGTAAGAATAATACTGACTGTTTATTTTGTTGAAGGTTTGAAGCATAATCTCTTAAGTGTAGGAAAATTGGTGGATAAGGGATTTCAATTACAGTTCAAGGATGGAAAATGCAAAATCATTAACGGATCTAGTTTGGAGATTGCAACAAGTACATAGACAAAAGGTAATATATTTCATTTGAATTCTGGTGATAAGACATGTTTTATTGCACAAATTGATGAGAGTTGGCTATGATATAAGAGGCTATGTCATGTGAATTTTGATTGCATTGTAAAGATCAGATCAACTAAGGCAGTTAGAGATATACCTAAGATTGCAAATCCCTATAATCTGGTATGTAAAGAATGTCAAATGGGAAAATAGGTCAGAACCTCTTTTAGGAGTATACAAGATCAATCTAATGATGTTCTTGATCTTATTCATACCGATTTGTGTGGTCCTGCTAGAGTTAAAAGTTTTCAAGGTGATAGATATTTCATGCTAATCATTGATGATTATTCTAGAATGATGTGTGTTACTTTTCTAAGGGAGAAATCTGAGGCTTTTGAAAAGTTTAAAATCTTTAAAGATAAAGTGGAAACTGAGATAGGATTGAAGATTAAATGTTTGAGGTCACATCATGGTGGATAATTCACATCTGGTGAGTTTACGAACTTTTCTGAGAAGCATGGTATAAGGAGACAATTTTCGGCTCCCCGGACACCTCAACAGAATGGAGTTGTGGAAAGGAAGAACAAAACTATCTTGGATGCTGATAGAAAAATGATGATGGAATCTAGTCTACCTCATATCTACTGGAGAGAAGTAGTGAGCACAACAGTTTATACATTCAACATAGTACATATCAAAGGAAAAACCGTTAAGACACCTTATGAATTATGGTTTGGAAATACACCTACAGTTAAGTATTTCAGAATCTTTGGTAGTAAATGTTATATTAGGAGAGATGATATCATTGGCAAATTTGATCCTAGATGTGATGAAGGCATATTTATTGGTTATTCTAATGAAAGCAAAGCATATAGTGTTGGGATATGCACACTCCAATGAGACATTGAAGGTGATTGAAGGTTTTGTCATTGATGGCAACCTTACAATCCTATGGCACCAACAAGACATTCCACTGGCACTAGCAAGATAAAACTCTACACTAGCACACACACTACCGGCACCGGCAGGGAAAGGAAGCATACCAACACAGAGGCTAACATGATTTTTTGTTATATTATATTTTGTTTATTATTGTAAAAACTTTGTAAGCCGACTTAGTATCATTGTAAAATTACTCTTATATATAAAAGATCATTTTAGGACATTTAAAAGGAGATGGAAGAATGTAATTAGGCAAAATAAGGCAGACCTATTATGCAAATTATAGGGTAAAGGTTTATGTAAGCAGCAGAGCAGAAACCGGTATTGGATCTGGCATTATAGATGCTATTCTGAAGCAGTTTAAGACACTGGATTTATATAATCCATTTTGTAAGTCAGTGAGACTTCCTATTTTGTATTTGAGCAGTGAGCTCTAGGCACTTGGCCTTCCTGCATGTGTAGGCCCCTCTTGTAAGTAATATTCTCTTATTGGCTAGTAAGTGAATATTGAGGGTCACAAATCCCACCGAGGTTTTTCCCACACCGGGTTTCCTCGTTAAATCCTTGTGTTATGGTGTGCTTTTCATGTGGTTGCTTTTATCTCTGTTTATTGCACTATTTCTTACTTACTTACCGGTACACTGTTATAATATGCTCTACATGTTTTAAGTTAAGAAATTCAATTTGCCAATTAGATACTGATTCACCCCCCTCCTCTCAGTATCTGTGGGAATCCTAACATATAGATGTTATAACAAGAGATTGCAAAGAATTGTGGAGAGTGCTAATATCAAGGTGGTGAGCTGAATAGAGGTCAAATCAGAGTTTATGAGAAGGAACTAGTGGTGGAAATGACTATATCTGAACTGGTAGCACCTTTACCAAAACATAGTGTTGAACCAGTTACTCCGGCAGTATCAAAAAATTCAATAGTAACTGAAGAACTGGGAAGAGGAATAGAGAGTCAGAGGACTCCTAGGTATGTGAGATTGAATCATTCAGAAGATCAGATCATTGGGGATAAGAATAATGCAGTGATGACAAGAAGAAGGATGACAACTAATCAGGTATGTTTAATTTCTCAAGTTGAACCAATATCAATAATTGAAGCATGTAAAGATGAATATTGGTTGAAAGCTAAGAAAGAAGAATTAGATTAGATTGAGAAGAATAACACATGCACTTTAGTTCCCCGACCTAAAAATAAGAATGTTCTTGGAACTAAATGGGTTTTTAGGAATAAATTGAATGAGGATGGTCAAGTTATAAGGAATAAGGCTAGATTGGTTTGTAAAGTATATTCTCAGAAGGAAGGAATTGATTATGGAGAGACTTTTACACCTATAGATAGGATTGAAGCTGTAATATTATTTCTTGCCTATGCTGCCCATAAGAACTACAAGGTTTATCAAATGGATGTTAAGTGTGCTTTTTTGAATGGGGATCTTGATGAGGAAGTTTATATTGAGCAACCTGATGGTTTTTCACTTTCAGATGATACAAACATGGTTTGCAGGTTAAGGAAAACTTTATATGGATTGAAACATGCACCTCGATCTTGGTATGCAAGGTTGGATAAATATCTTTTGAAGTTTGGTTTTACTAAGGGTAATGTTGACAATAATTTATATTATAATATCACTGATGATAGATTGGTTATTAAAGTATTTGTTGATGACATTATTTTTGGAGGTGAAGATAAGTTGTGCATGGAATTTTCTAAGAATATGGAGAAAGAATTTGAAATGTCTATGATTGGGGAAATGAATTTTTTCTTAGGTTTGTAGATTAATCAGACCGAAAAACGTATCTTCATTTGTCAAACTAAGTATGCTAGGGAATTGTTGAAGAAATTTGGTATGGGAGATTTTAAACCGGTAAGTACTCCTATGGTTATAAGTGAGAAATTGAAAAGGAAAGATGTTTCTACACTAGTAAATCCTACAAGATACAAATCTATGAATGGAGGTCTACTTTATTTGACTTAGACTAGGCCTGACATAATGGATGTTGTTTGTATTGCATCTAGATTTCAGAGTGATCCTCGAGAAAATCATGAGAGTGTGGTGAAAATGATTTTTAGATACTTGCAAGGTACATCTGAATATGGTTTGTGGTACCCTAAGGATGATGGATTTACTTTATGTGCATATACAGATGTTGATTGGGTTGGAGATGTTGATGACCAGAAAAGTACTTTCGGTGGAGCTTTCTTTCTTGGAAAGAAGTTGGTTTCATGGATAAGAAAGAAACAATCATGTACTTCTTTATCTACTACTGAAGCTGAGTATGTTGCTGCTGCTACTAACTATACACAGGTTCTATGGATGAAGCAAATGTTGAAGGATATCAAAATGCATTGCACTAGACCAGTAGTTATTCACTGTGATAACTTTGTTGCTATTGACATATCAGAGAATCCGGTATTTCATTCTAAGAGAAAGCACATATCTATCAAGTATAAATTTTTGAAGGAGAAGGTGGAAGAAAATGAAGTCGGATTGGTTTATGTGAACACTAAAGAGTAGATTGCAGATATTTTCACTAAACCTTTGCCTAAATAACCATTTGAGTACCTGAGAGATAGGTTAGGGGTTTCTTCCCCTTCGACAAAGAATTGATTGATGCTTTTTGGCATCAGTCCGGTATGTATTATTAGAGATAATATTCATTCCACCACTAATGTGGGGATGCTACTGCTCAGGGAAAGTAGTCAGCTTTGTGTTTCAGTGGTTTATGTTTTTGCTTTGATATTTTTGTTAGATTTCTGGCATTGATGTCAAAGGGGGAGAGATATTGATGTGAAAAAGAAAAAAAGGGAGTTGTATACATTAGGGGGAGAGATATATATGTAATTCAGAGCTTTACTGAGATATCATTCACAGGGGTAGTTTGGTCTTTGTTTCAGAATTTTATTGCTATATCTTAATGTGGGAGATTGTTGGTTGTCTTCCATTGGGGGAGACTTATTTGACATTTCTTGGTACGTAGATTTTTTTTTTCACATCTAGTGTTAACATCAATTCCAAAGGGGGAGATTGTTGGCCATTTGGAGGAATTGATTATGTGTTGCATTGATGTTTTGTTATTGATGTCAACACTAGCTATTTTGGATGCTTTACTGACATCCTTCTTGTTCCGATAGGTTGAGTGGTTTCTGGTTAGTTTGGATCTAGCATGATCCGGTATGCTCCAATATGGTTTGGTTATGGAAATGGCTTATTCACGATACTCATGTTCATATTCAGTCAATTGGTTTTTGTCTTGTGATCGGATGCTATCCTACTTGCTTGGAAGCTTGGTTTGTTGTTTCGGCGAGGGTTTACACCGACAGAGCTTTGATGAAGATCTGTGATGATATGCATAAGTGGTGTTGGTGCAACTTCTAGTATGGATTCAAGATGCTATTGGTGATCATGTTCGAGACTTGGTGGATGGAGATCATTGCTTTAGCATGTGGACCTATATTGGGTCTCGGTTGATCTAGGTTATGGACCGACTTAATGAAACATGTGGATTGGACCTCTCGATGTGTTTCCAGGATGTCTTATGGGTTGAATATTATTTTTTTGGTCTAAGGCCAACATGTTTTGTAATTATGTAATTGGTTTATTGTCTGGTGGTTGACCTGATTGTTTATGGTTGAGGGTTTGTATATGTATGATGTAAGATCTCATTGTAGATCATCATGGTTATGGTTAAGGGAATGGGAAATGGATATGTAATGTGCAAATAATGTAATATCATTCAGGTAGAGGATTTGGTCGATCATTAGAGATTGAGTTGGGTTTATTTAAGAGGATTTAGTCCTCCAGTATTGAGCTTAACCGAAACTATACTCAGGCATAGGAGATGCTATCTTTGCAGTTCATACCTTCTTCTGGATTGTAGTATGGATTTCTATGTAGTCAGTTAGACTCCTTTTGTGATGAGCAGTGCGCTCTAAGTTGTTGGCCTTCCTGGAAGTGTAGATCCCTCAATTGTAATTCACATACTTATTGTAGAAGTATTATTTGACTGTGGGTAGGCTTCCCATCATGGGTTTTCCCTTTACAAGGTTTTCCACGTATAAATGTTGGTGTCATATGGATGGTATTTATTCTCTGATTATTGTTTATGCTTAATTGATTTAACTGCTATTTCGATATTTGGTTTAAGCATTCTGATATTGGTGTTTTGGGTTCCAGTATTAAAGTTTTAATTGCTAAATGTTCTTTAATCTGTGACAACTGATTCACCCCCCCTCTCAGTTGTCTTCCGGTTATTTGAACTGTCTAACAATTTTACCCTAATTTCATAATTTACATCCAAATCTCAACTCAAAAATGGGAGACAACAAATTGGTGAATTTAATTAATGTTTCAACCCTCTTCCTAATTGGATTGTGGCTACATCTATTGAATTAATCCCCCTCTTTTAATGTAATGGTCCTTAGGTAAGATTAGTGGTTTTATTATCTTAATTGGTGAAACCCTAATATTAGAACCATTTACATTTTTGGTGAACTCGTCTTGCTTCATGCTTATTTTTTGTTTCTAATCTCAGATTTGAATTGTATGCACTTAAGCATTAATATTTGCACTCATAGATCATATATGCAATTGAATTATATAAATTTAGAGTTAAATTCATAATGGTACAATCACCGGTTAGGAGGTACCTCAAAGAGATCAATCTGGACTGTGCAACAAGAGTAAACACAACGGAAACAAGAGGATATGATGGAGACAATGCAAAAATGAATGTATTAGATCATGAAAACTGATTACAAGCAACTGGTAACATCCGGGTTACAAGATTTGGCTCATTGGCAGGGTTTACTTTAGTGGTGAATATTCGCCAATGGGAAATTTTTCACATCGGCGACCTAGGAAATGGGGAATATATTGTACCGACTAGGGGTTGCCATGTCACCAAAACATTATCAATTTCCATCAAATTCATGACCTGATCGCAATATTCTTTATGTAATTAATTGTTTCTATGTGAGGATTTCACCAATACAATATACAATGGACACACGGTAAATTTAATTTTTTCACTTACACTCTCTAAGGTTGCCTTAATAGATGACCATAATTCACCTATAGAAATATGAATATTTTTTGGCCAAGAGGACCCAATTCACCTGATATTTTATCGGCACGTGTCTCCATTCACCCCAATTTTTGCCAATTTGCCAATTAATTGGACAACTCATATTCACCTCAAAAATTACATAAGTCATTTTGAAGTTAAGCGAGATTCACCAAATATTTGTATACCATATTAAATTCCCATGGAATTCGCCATATAAGGATTGGTATAAATACATTCAAAGATCAGATCTATCTCTACACAATTTGGTGGGTTCTAGGCTTTGAATTCAGATCAATAGCGAAGTTTCAGACTAAGGAAAATCATTATTGTTGAATGCATTGGCGACTATTAGTGACCTAAAGGTGAGCGATCATGTTTTTGAAGTGTTATAATATTATTCAAAATTTATCTATATCTGTTTGCACTGTTGAGTTCATTCTTATTCACTGGGGACCTGTCAGTGTCAAGTGGTTAGCCGTGAGACCTCATAAATCTAGATTGTAGGTCGTAAGGCCAATGAAACATATATTATACTTTATAGTCTTATTATTACTTCTTCAACAAATTGATTTTTTTTTTGTAGCCTTTATTTCATTGGAGATGTCGAATAGGAAGAAGGTTAGGAATCCTAAATGTGGAGAAGGCCATGAGAGGCCAACAAAATGCAAAACATTGTCTTCATACTTTGGCTTTGGCAAAGATTGTGGTGAAAATCAGGAAGGTACATCATCACAAGTACGAGTACAAAATTCACCACCTACACCGTATGTTAAAGATGATGGTGAACCTGATATATCAGATCAGGATGAACTTGAACAAGATTATTTGGTAGGTACCCAAGTTAGTCGGAATGATATGATCGACTTGGGTGATAATGCGACAAATGATTATACACGAAAGGGGAAAAGAAAAGTCAAATAAAAAAGGATCAACCCAAATAAAAAAGGATCAGGAGTGAGATATGTTAGTGAGAAATTTTCAAATTAATCTGGCATCAAAGTATCCATTCATTGAACCAGTGGAGAATCCAATTGAAGGTGAGCCTCCAATAGAATGCAGGTTTAAGATTTTCACTTGGAAACATAAAAAGGAAAAGAGGTTGCAGGTAAAAATTGACACCATAGAAAAGCATATCGGTAAAGTTTATGAAAAACAAATGATAGACGAAGTTGAAAAATCAGTGATAAGATGGAAAACAAAGGAGGAATGTAAGCATGTGAGGAATGCTGAAGAGTATTAATTTCATGAGAAAATATAGACAAAGCTTGCAAAGTTAAAGGTTCTATTGAAGCTATTCTTGGAAAAGCAATGCAAATAGAACAACTAGGAAAATCTGTTCAGTTAAGTGTTGTTTTTTATATTTTGAGCAAAAGGCATGCTATGACAAATTTCCCATCAATTATTAGTTTATTACACTTTTTGAAAGTTCCTAACTATCCTAATAGTCACTGGTTAGAAAATAGTGGATGGGAATGAGCAAGTTGTCTTGTTGAGGTTGAAAAAGAAGATGTAAAGAAAAAAAATAAGAGAGTCAAACTTTATTGAATTTTCTTTAGATGAAGTTAAGATAGTAGACAATACATCATGGGTATGCATGCATTTTTATACTGTACAAAATCATGTCTGCCAACCTCATCTACTATCTGTTGCTAAAATGAAGGATAGTGTGATAACAGATAATTTATTTCAACTGGTAAAGAGATGTTTAATTGAATATGGAGGTATGGATGACATGATGATTGCCAAAAAAATGGTGTGTGTTGGAGTGGATGGAGCTTCAGTAATGCAAGGTCAGAGGAACGGTCTTTGTACAAAGATGGAAAATTCTTCTGCACCCTACATTATTGCCATTCACTACATGGCTCATAGAATGAATCTAGATTTTGGAATTGTGAGCAAGTATGCTCCAGTGAAAAAAAATGAAATTTTAATCAGAGAGCTCTACTCACACTTCTATTGAAGTCCCAAGCGATTTATGGAATTTCAACACTTTGCTGATGGAATAACTGATGGGAACAAGCTTCTAAAGGATAATGATACCAGGCGGATCTCTTTGGATGGTCTAGCGCATCGAGTTTTTTCAGAATATCCATCCTTGATTGGACTATTTCACACAACTCACTACGAATCAAAGCAATCAAAATTTCTTGACCTTCTTTGAAGGTTAAGTAATATAGAGACACTCTTAACTTTAGCAGCTCTTCTGCCCATGCTAGAGGAAATGAGGAATATTATGAATAAATCCCAACAAAGAGCTATGTATATTCTAGAATATGCTATGCTGCATAAGTTGACATGCATCACCCTCGATAATCTCTATTGAAGTCAACCAACACTATCTGATGAAAAATTTGTTAAGTGGCAGACACTCACAAATTTGAACAATCTTGATAAATTTTTACAAATCGGTGGAAACGGGGAGGTATGTGCCAATGTATGGGGAGTTGAGATACCAATGCACTTCTATGCCATGATCGACCCCGAGGAACTAGGAAAGCGCCCCAGGAAGCAGCTAGCAAGAGTTACAAGGGAAGATTTAGACAAGATTGTTGAGTCTATAACTACTTTTGTGAAGAAAAGTGCCTATGATCTTTCCTCATAGATTAGAAGTAGATTCCCTTCTAAGAAACTACTTGAAGCCATGTCTATTGTGTTTCCTCAATATTAGAGCCTCAATAGTCCAGCTAATTTTAGAAGTAAGCTATTGAATTTGATAAAACAATTTTGCATATCTAGAGAATTGAATGGAGTAACTATAAATGGAATATTAGATGAAAATTTTCTTAGAGAGAACAATATAACATAATGGAGAACCCCCATAAAGAGGGGTCAGTAACAAGGCTTTAGAAAAATCTAGGTGAGAACGAAGTGTTGCATGATTCAATATCAGAATATTTCAAGCTTGCTGATTTATGTCTTACAATGATATTGGGTTCAGTGGAAGATGAGAGAGTTTTTCAATGCTTTGGGGTTCCTGAAATCAAAGCTAAGAAACATACTAGACAAAAATTTGAAAAATTTCCTGAGGCTCTATACATCTAGGTACAATGTCCACACTTTTCCTAATGATAGGACACTAAGAATATGGAGGTCCAAATGTGAAAGAAGAGGTTTGGGAAACACTTCAAACCAAAGTACCAGTGGGACTATTGACTCATGTAGTGGACCTATTGGTAGCATTGAGATGCAGTTCAATGAAGGTATGCAGACTTAGAGTGAAGAAAACACAGACATGAATCAAGAAAGATCTGAATTTGATGAAGAGGAATGGAAATTGTAAGAGATTGGTATTTATTAATCTTATTACTGTATCTCATCATTCATATTACAAAAGCATATTATTATGGTTGATAACTTGATGATATTTTATGAGTCTGTCAACTTTTTGCAATTAGAATTTAATATTGATTTGTAATTGTATTTTTCAACTTTCTATTTCTAGATTTAAAAAAGCACAATAAAAGACCATAATGTGTTTTTGATAATAAAAGCAGCCAAAAACAAGGGGGTTGACCCATAGGCACAATTAAGAGAACAATGGCAAGACCATTTTTCACATAAAATCAGCAAAGAAGCAGCCTTTTACCTCTATCAAAAACAAAAACCATACTACGAGAGTTTATCAACAATAAAAAACTACCAGTCAGAGTATAATTCATATGCCACACAGGGCTATAACCAGAAAAATATAAACATAAGCCTAAACTGGGCTTATTTGGCCCGCAACTACTCAACATAGATAAAAAATTCCACCCCATGCAAACAGTCTTTTCTTTTTCCCTTGGCTCTTCTTAGGGAGTAGCTTTCTAGCCCATTCCTTCATGAGGAACTTGAACAGGCCTTTGTAGTCGTCATCCTCCTTGCCTTTCCCTTTGGTCGTGGTATCCTGCAACAGGCACAACATAGTAGCCAAGCATCTCATGACATTCAGTATGAATTTGGACACATCGTGCATCTTGGACTCCGTCACCTCCAGTCTGCTGGTGATCACCTGCACATTATCAGAGAGGGCCTCTATCTTTTACTCAAGCTCAACTAGGTTGGGATCTTCTTCCTTCACGCTACTGGCCTCTTCAACAACCAACATTTTTTCAATCCTGAAGGTTGGGGAAGGGAAATTGGCTGGCTTCGGATTCATAGAGGAGATGGGGCTTTCAGAAATCTGAGTGGAGCTCACAGAATGGGGGTCCTGTTTGTGCTGGGTCAGGGGCACTTTGACATTCAGAATGAAGTTGCCCATGTCATGCGAGGAGGAGGGGTCTCGTAGGGATTTCTCTGAGGGTTTAGAGGCCAATCTACTAGAGCGGTGAGGGGTGTTGGCTTCTTCAGTAATGTCCAAATCTGAGTCAATCTCCTAGATTTTGACTCTTTTAGGGGTTCTTACCTCCTTCGAGGAGTGATTCTTGGTTTTCTTGCTGTAGGATTCAAATTCTGGGCATCAAGGGCTTGAATCATTAATGGTCAGGGGCTGGGTTGAGGGGCTAACATTCTGCATAGAAATGGAACAGGGTGGGCAGAGGGCGAGGTGAAAGTTATATAGGCAGAGCATGAGGCCCTGATGTAGGATGGGAAAATCTTTCCCTTTCTTCTTAGCTTTGGTAATATCTTTAATGTTAGCATCCATCGAATGCATTAAAAAGAACATAATGGAAATGAGGTCTTTGTTCCTCAAATGGTCCAGGAATGGGAGATGGTAGTAGTAGAAAATGTCATACCTTCCCTCCAGCATAAAATACTTCATCATGATTAGCAGACTTTGTCCCACGGGTGGGGAAGTTCCTCCCCGTTGAATCCTCGAGCCCTCTTGATAGGGTTCTCGCCTTGGTAGAAAAATTGGTTGAGGTTGGTAGAGTCTGCAATGCGGCTCTACTTTTTCCATTTTCTATCCTCCATTGAAAGGCTCGTTGCCTGAGCAATAACCTCTTCATTGATTTTGAAAGAGATTCCCCCCATGGTCACCCTTCTGTCCTCCCAGGAAGTCACAAATTGTTTGGAGAGCCTCTTGACAATTTCCCTTCATATTTTCCATGGGTTTGTCAATTCCGCCTTTAGTGCACACAAACCAGGCCACCGGTTCGGCTTTGAACTCATCCACTTTGTCGAGTTCCAATCTAAGCCTGTCCCCCCCATTCTTGAATCCTCTAGTTTCACAGTTTGAAGACCATAATGTGTTTATTGATAGAGAGATATTTATTTAGACATGTTGAGAACTTAGATTTTCATTAATTCTTTCAAAATATAACCATATGATACAATTCACAATACACAACTCTGTGTGATTCTCCATGCAAAAGTCAATACAAAATTTCAAAACCCTTTGCAAATGACCCTGAATTCCCTTTTATAGAAACAAGGGAGAAACAACAACTTCAAGTTGATTTGCAACATGTGAAAATTCAACATCAAAATCAATTACTAAGGCACTAAACAATGAATATATCATCTCAACTGCCATCCGTATCGCAAACTCAACACAAATTTACATGGCCATCATAGGCCGAATTAGCAATTTAGCAGTTTAACAATTGCTACATGTCTCCTATTAAAAAAAAAGAGTTAAAAATTAAATATTAATTCAAGCCATTATAATTAAATATTGCTAATAACAGTGCCCAAAACCTAGAAATCAGAAATAGAGAAATGCAGAAATGTTAAAACTTGGGAGATTTTGAGAATACAAATTTACAAGGTTGAAGGTTTACACTATGCATCATAGGTTGGATTAGCAATAGAAAGTGCTATTTTTTTCATGTTCATAAAATAAAGTTATTTCAAGCGATGCCAAATTCCAAACAAAAAAAATATAAAACCTTGAAATTAAGAGTAAAAGGAGAAAATTGTGCAATACATACTATGATTCTTGAGATTTTTGTGCCATTTTTTGTAGGGTGCTCCACTCTTTGTCTGATGGAAGTCCAATATTATTTAAACTATGGTAAGTCAACTGCAACTTCATCAACAATCCATATTTAGAAGAGTGACTTGATATCACTGTTTCACCCAATACCGCATTCAAAGTTGTAAATGGTTTGATGAATTCCAAAAAGATCTAGGGAGTTGTGTCCTTAGGAAGCAAGTCTAAATCAAACTTCATTTTTTCCTCCATGCTTTTTTTGTAAGATTCTTTTCTAATAAATATATTTGATGGGTCAATGGACTTCGACAAACCAAGTTTAATCAAAGTGGTTGTCTTTTCTTGCAGCTTCAATATCTTATTGCCACCTTTATCCATAATTTCTAATGTTTCCCTTAGTTTCTACCATTTTTGAAGGATAGATGATGTCTTAATTGTTGGCCATTTGCTGGAATTAATTATGTGTTGCATTGATGTTTTATCATTGATGCCAACACTAGCTGTTTGGATGCTTTACCGACACCCTTCTGGTCCCGATAGGTTGAGTGGTTTCTGGTTGATTTGGATCTGACATGATCTGGTAGGCTTCGGTATAGTTTGGTTATGGAATTGGCTTAATCATGATACTCATGTTCATATTCAGTAAGTTAGTTTTGGTCTAGTGATCGGATGCTATCCTGTTTGCTTAGAAGCTTGGTTTCTAGTTTCGACGAGGATTTCATTGGCAAAGCTTTTGATGAAGATCTTTGATGAATTGAATAAGTGGCATTGGTGCAGCTTTTGGTGGAGTTTCAGGATGCTGTTGATGATCATGTTCAAGACTTGGCAGATGGAGATCATTGCTATAGCTTGTGGACCTATGGTGGGTCTCGGTTGATCTAGGTTATGGACTGGTTTTAATGTAATGTGTGGATTGGACCTCTTGATGTGTTTCTGGGATATCTTATGTGTTGGATATTATTTGTTTGGTCTAAGGCTAACATGGTTTGTAATTATGTAATTGGTTTATTATCTGGTGGCCGACCTGATTGTTTATGGTTGAGGGTTTGTATATATAGATGTAAAATCTTATTGTAGATCATCATATGTTTATGGTAGAGATATATGGTTATGGGAAAGGAATGTATTATGCAAATAATGTAATATCATTCAGGCAAAGGATTTGGTCGATCATTGGAGATTGAGTTGGGTTTATGTAAGAGGATTTAGTCCTCCGGTATTGAGCTTAATCGAATTTGTACTTAGGCATAGGAGATGCTATCTTTTGCAATTCAACACTTCTCCAGATTGTAGTCTAGATTTCTATGTAGTCAGTGAGACTCCTTTTCTGATGAGCAATGTGCTCTAGGCTATTGGCCTTCCTACAAGTGTAGGCCCCTGAATTGTAATTCACATACTTGCTGCAAAAGTATTATCTGATTATGGGTAGGCTTCCCACCATAGTTTTTCCCTTTATTGGGTTTTCCACATATAAATCTTAGTGTCATGTCAATGGTATTTATTTTGTAATTATTGTTTATGCTTAATTGGTTTAACTGCTATTCCGGTATTAATGTTTTGGGTTTTGGTATTAAAGTTTTAATTGCTAATGGTTCCGGTAATCTGTATCAACTGATTCACAACCCCCCCTCTCAGTTGTCTTTTGGTTATTTGAACTATCTAACATTAACTATGGCATCAATGTAGTTGTTAATTCCCTTAGATGCCAAATAGCTATCCCTAGTACTGTAGACTACTTGCAAAATCTATTTTGCCATATCCTCTTTTGAATAAACATGTATTCTCTTCTCAATGTGCCCTTTGATCTTCCAATAAATTAATCCCAAACTTTCATTCAATTCAAACCATTCACACAACTTGTCACTCCTCTGCATTATTTGCCCCCGAATGTTTTCCTATATATACTTCATTGTATTTTTCATATTATCTTTCAATCTATCCTCCGAAGTTTTAATTTTATCATTTGCATTCTGGCAGATCTTCTTTCATTTGTGCACATTTTTTTCTTTCTTTCTCTACTTCCTCTTCCAAATGTTTTTCTTTTTCCTTCTCATCATCCAATAGGTCCTGTATTTTTTTTTATTTCAGCAGCAACAAAATTATAACTTTTGTATAATTTTTGTGAACTGGCTCTTTCATCATCAAATTTTTTACTGCTTTTAGCCAGTTTTTCTCTTAGTTCCTTCAATTCTACCTCCATCTTTTCCTGCTCTGCAATTTAAAATGCAGAGCCCAAATTTTTAATCCTTTTCTGTAAATCATTGCACTCATTATTTGCTGCTTTCCTCTTTGATTTTTCATTTGCCAGGTCTGCTTGTAACTTTTCTATTTGTTTCTCCAACTTATTTTTTTCTCTCCACCTTTAGCAGTGAAGTGTAGACCAGTTTGTTAGTCTTTTTTGACACACTAATTTGGTCCTCTAAAACTTCAATCAAGGCAACTCTCTGCAATGCTCTCTTTTTTTATTTATTTGCATTTGTTGTATGTTCTAATTTTTCATAGTGATCATGTAATTGAAAATCTGGGCTTGCTGAAGCAATTGAATGTTTGAAAGGTGAAATAGTAGAGGCTCTAGTTCCACCTATGCTTGTGGTTTTAACTAATGCATTATGAGGAGTACCAACAACCATTCCTGATCTTGTCCCATTGTCACTTGCATGTGTAGATTTTCTAGTCTTTTGAGGGGTATGTTCTGAACTTGCAAATGATAGTTTTGTAGTGGCAGTGGCCCTTGATATAGGATTCTGAATAGTATGGGTATCTACCACTAGTGGCCTCTTGCGAGAGATATTTTGTTGTTGCACTTGTCCAACACCAAGACAACTAGTATCAGTAGTAGTACCCATGCCAACCCCACTAGTCACAGTGGCACTTGACTGAACACTAATAGGAATACTATCCCTAGATTCCTCACTAGTGGAAGTGGCACTTGATTCACCATCAATAGGAATACCATGATGTGGTGGTGGTTGTGGATTTGAACCTCTAACAAATGTAGGTGGAGCTGGAGGGTAATGAGTAATACCTTTTCATGATGAATCTGATGAATCAAGTCCAATGACTAGTTTAACAAGAGATTTTGATTTTAAATCTGATGGAAGTTGTAACTCAAGTGGAAACCAAATGCCTTCTCCTATGGGACCTAGACCACCACCTTCAAAACCCTTTTTTTCCATAATGTTTTCCTCTTTATTATATTTTTCTTTCATGGACTCATTGACTCCACCAAATATTGCAGGGACTATAGTAGTTGTTGGTGTGGCCTCAACCTCATACTCATTTTCATCATCACTCTTGTCATATGTTGTTGTGGGATGCTCCATATTCCACAATTTTCTAAACTCTTCATCCTTGTCGATGGACTCAAATTCTGCACTGGTCTTTGGTTCACCGAGATTCTTCCTCATAGTCCAAAATTATTTATTTTGGTTTGAGTCCAAAATGTCTTTACATTCTTGCAGAATTGTTTTGGGAATAGATTTGTTAGATGGATCAACAGATTTTTGGTAGAAATTGTAGGACCTGTTATTTTGGATGCCCTACTCTATTGTCCTCTATGTGTGCAATGCCATAATTTGTGAGGACAATTCTTCTGTTGAAATGTTATTGTTAGTGGCAGTTTTATCCATTTTTTTACCTCATCCCAGGAGTCCATGTTTCTAATCTTTTCTAGAAATGGTTTACTTTCATGTCGACATAACTCTAAAGAGTTCACATTTTTCTTAAGCCTTTCTTGAACTACACTGATTGGATCATATTATGAGAGACCCTCATCACCAAAGCTAAAACTATCAAAAAATCATGTGCCAGATTGAATGCTTTTCTCTCAAATGTGAACCCTCCACATGAGAAAGGCAAGGAAGGAAATATGCTCTTCTTTTGCTAACCATGAAAGATCCTATATGTTCTCTCCAACTACCATACATATTCCAATGCAAATACCCTCTCTCTCACATGCATTGGAAGTTTGTAGGGTTTTACTGCTGATCTGTAGAACCTTCACACAGTGTATTCTTCCATGAAGAACCAATTAGCCAATTGTATTTGACTTCTAAGTTGAATGCAATCTCTACAAGACCTAGGAAATCTAGGCATTAGAGTGCTTGTAATTATATGAAACATTGGTGCCAAAAAGAAGTCTACAAAATGGTTGTAGTTTTTTCTGTTATCATCCATCCTTATCTTAGGTGTCCACTAATATATTGGACACTCTGTTATATTCTAAGTCTTCTCATCAATCTTATAGTTCACAATGTCAAGATTGTTGGTCTTGAATATTGTATGATACTTGGATAGAAGAAGAGAGCACAAGTAGGATGAGAACCTAAATGTCTTACAGGAACCTTTTTTGATCATTAGTAATTGTTTTTGCATGGATTGAACAATGTGCT
Source organism: Cryptomeria japonica (assembly GCF_030272615.1). Lineage (NCBI taxonomy): Eukaryota > Viridiplantae > Streptophyta > Pinopsida > Cupressales > Cupressaceae > Cryptomeria > Cryptomeria japonica. The sequence goes on along the minus strand of NC_081412.1, from coordinate 196,445,976 downwards.
CAACAAAATTATATCTTACTGGTTGACTTAGACAGTGAATATTAAAAATCATTTCAAGAAGGCTAGCACCCACTTCCCTATCATTTTCCAATCCCAGGAAAAATGCCAACAAGGAAATAGTATCCTGAACCCTTGGAAAAAAAATGTTATAATCATAAGGAGGCTTATGATTCCGATCCAATGGAGTACCACACACTGTTAGAGCTTTGATAAATGAATCTCTATGACTTGGATCAAGACTCTCATATTTCTTTGCCAGCTTTCCTAGGTCAATGTGGATGTTTGAGTTTTGTGCTTCAAACCTTAGGTTCAACAAACGAGCAAATTCTCCCTCGGTTATGGATAGAATTTCCTCTTTTGTATTTTTATTAACAATTGTTTTTTTATATTCATCATAATTTTCGGCATAGACCATGACAAATTAAGGGCAAGGGAATACTTCAGGTAACACCATGCTTCCCAATCCAGCATCCCACGATGCAATTTTATTTGTACTTTGTTTTAACATTGTGTTGAAAATAGTAAATTTTGCCCTGTTTGGATCTCCCACCTTATTAGACAATGCATCTCTAATTTCTAAGACACACTTTTTACTATGGATAGCAGGGTCATAAATATCATGGTATTCGTCAGTGAAACCTGGTGTTTTAACCAGTTCGGTTAGGTATAATTTTTTATTCACTTGGATTTTTGTTGAGCTACTATTGGATTTTTGTTGAGCTACTACTTTCCAGTTTCCCCATCGATGTTACTATTAATGGTTCAAAATAATGCTAGATACAAGCCTAAAATGCAAACCCTTAAATTGAACCATTAGATTCAAAAAAATAAAAAACACGGGATGTAGGTGTTCTAGATTTTACCTGAAATTTTTATTTCACTAGATTGGTGCAAACATACTCTATTGCATTCCTCAATCTAGTAGTCTTTTCTGAATCTCCCTGGATTTACTGGTTTGTCCAAGAAATGAAATATGATTATGAGTCACTTATTTTGAAAACACTGAAAAAGTTCAAAAGTAATACCTAAAGGGAAAATTTTCTAGAATCCTGTTGTAATTTTATAAATTATTATAAATATCTATCCACTGCCGAAGGACAAAACATTCATTGCTTCAGTCTAAATTATAAGGATAGTGGACATGTCACCAGACATGAGTCACTTTTTTGGACTGTGTTTGAAGTCTTTTTAATCCTTTTCAACTTCCACCTGAAATAGAGCTTATTACACTTAATTATAAATTAAATATAAAATGTTCATTTCTGGGCGAAGTTCTCAAAAATATGTTTACTTCCCATATTCGGGCCAAAACCCACCCTAAGTCGTTGATCTGTTCTCATCCAACAGACGATGGTATATGTTGTCAGTTGTCATGGGTCCTAGGACTTTTGCCATTTTTCGACCACATCACTAGACATTAGTCACTTTTCCAGACTGTTTTTGAAGTCTTTTTAATCCTTTTCAACTTTCGCCCGAAATAGAGCTTTTTAGACTTAATTATAGTTAATTAAATGTAAAAAATTTAATTACGAGCAAAGTTCTAAAAAATGTGTTTACTTCCCACATTCGGGCCAAAATTTTCCCTAAGCCGTTGATTTGTGCTCATCCAACGGACGATGGTATCTATTGTCAGTTGTCGTGGGTCCCAGGACTTTTGCCATTTTTCGGCCACGTCACCAGACACAGTGACACTTCATCATCCCATGCGCATTTGGTGTTTCTAGGAAAAGTTTGGAAAAAAGTTTACCGTTTCCACTTTTTGCCCAAAATCCATCTTACATCGTTGATCTATTCTCGTTGCTCATGAAAAGGCATGGTTCGAGACTCCGATGGATTTAATTTGCAATTTGTTTATCAAAGTGATGGTCCAAGACTTGGATGGATTTAATTTATTTCAAGAAAAGAAATTAGAAAATTAAAGTTTTTTCTAATTAAACAAATGCCATGTAGTGGCTAGTACTTGCCTTTATAGTATTATAATATCTGCATATTGTAATAAAACAATTTACTATGAGCCTATGAATTTATAGATAATAAATAAGATATAATATAATATAATATAATGTAATGTATTATAAATATTATTTAAAAATATTCAATTTTAAAGTATAAATTATATTAATGAAAGTGTTCCTTTAGGGCTAATCCTGAGGTGTGTTAAAGCGTTCCCTTAGGGCTAATCCTGAAGTTGTCTGTGGTAGTGGGAAATTCCTCTTAGAGAGATTGGTTTGGTGAAGGAGATAATTGAAATCTACAATGGAGGTGAATTTCTTCTTCTCCTCTAACAAGAATTTTTTCCCATTTGTGGGGAAGGTGACAGACAAAAGATTGAAAGGCTTGTTCAAATGTAAGGACAAAAAGCTTGTTGATGTAGTGAAGCTTATCCTCTATGAAGATATTGCCTATGTAGGGCATCACTATCAAACTAATAGCATGATTTTGGCCCTCATAGCAGTGTGGGGATTTGACGTTGAGGAGGAGGTATTTAAGGTGCGAAACACCCTCACCACCCTCATCGAGGAAGACAACACGGTAAATTTGGGTGCAATAATTGCGAGGGTGGTGCCTCAGGTGGGACTCACTCATGTTGAAGGGATCTCAGAGAGGGTGGATACTATCCCATTTTTTAGGTGGAAAGAGGAAGGGTTGATGAGGAGGTGTAGAAGATGGGCCAAATGCGGATGGGTAGTAGTGAAATTGTGTGCCAAGCTTATGCGTACGAAGGAATACCTCCATGCCTTGCATGTGATTGCTCGAGCTGGAGTTGGAAGAGAGCTATGCCCAAGAGAGGCAACTAAGTAGGCCTCCAAGGTGGTGGCTAGTGTTAAAGAGGACTCAGAGCTTTGTTGCCTACTAGGTCTTCCTGCTCCTGAAGAGTCCTAGTGCTCTCTGGTTTGATGTGCTTTTTGGAATGTGCACTGCATGTTCTCCTTGGGGGTTAATTTCCTTTCTCCTCTTATGTATATGATTTGAATTTTAAAATTATTTAACTATGGATAGTTGGATGGGTTTCACTATGTCGTCCAAATCGGGGTTGGTCTACAACAAGGGTTTAGAATAAGTGTTTTGTGCATGGCAGAAAGATAAAACTGCCCACCACATTTTGTATCTTTCTTATATATTAATAAAATTATAAAATTATCGATAAAAAAAAATTAATGAAAGCATATATAATTATAATTTCTATAAAATAGTAAAATAATATTTATCTATATGGAAACAAGATTTTTTTTTGGATCGGTAAAAGGCCAAGGGCCGTAATTTTATTAATAATTAATAAAATGCTACATTTTACAAACTTCATTTAGTGTGGGCACCAGTAGGAAATAACGGAGTCAAGAAAACCTCTGGTCTTGCATGGGACTATTAAGTCTTGCATAATTCCAAAAAATACTAAATCAATCTAAATTACAAAGTTTCTCCACGTTGGACTTAGCGGAAGAACTAAGGTGAACATTTAGCATTTAGCTCCCCATTTACATGTCCAGTGATCTATTACATTATTATACATAACATTATATTAAATCAACTAAGGATTATCCTTTCACTATCTAATGATATGAATCATTCTCCAGATTTTAAGCTTGTTCGCTGATGTCTACTTTTTCCGTGTTAGATTTCACTCTTCCTGCCACAGTCCTGCTAAAACCACTCAACAATTCTTCTACAATCTCCTCTACAAGCTATTAGTCAAAAATATTCTTATAAAATAGAGTATATGAATCCATAGCGATCATCAATCAAACAACTTTAACAATTAGGAATTATCAAAAGCATAATGCAAAATGCCTTCAAATTACCAAAATACCTATATATGATTACCTATTTATATCAAGTATGATTAACTATAAAAGTTCAAAGTTATTGTTAAAATATATCGCTTCAAAGTCTGACAAAGCTAATATATTAAAGCAAACATAACATTTAGAGGGTTTAAATTTTATAACTATTTTAACAAAATTCTATCTTAGGCTACCCATTAAGCCATGCCTACACCCTAGCTAGAATTTCCGGTTTCTCATTTACCCAAATCCCTTCCCTGTGAGGTAGTTTTCAAACCAATCCTCATGACTAGGTCCTTGGACCTAAAAGAGATAGAGTAGAAAGTTTAGGCTCTTCCTAATTTCAACTCTCCTCAATGCAAATTCACCTGCATCATAAATTGTCAGAATATGCATCATTGGGACCAAACAATTGTTTAGTATAAGGATATCATAGTGCCTTGGTTTGGGAATAGTTAATTCATCATCAATATTAACCAACACTCTATCCAATTCCACAAGGATTAGTGGGATGAAAACCTCCTTGCAGATTTAGTCAACCATGTCTCTATCTCACTCAGTATACATGGCAATTGCAAGAAACATTGCAACAATATCTGGATTAGCCCTAGTCTTGTCATCACTTTTCATGAAATCATTTCCTAATATCTTGGCCACTACATGAATAACTAATTCATGTGGATACTGCAAGATGCCATGCAATCTTTCATTCGTAATCTCTCCCCAAAAGGCCATTTGCCTTTTTGAGCTTTTGAGTCTTATCAAAGTATCCGTCTACAACATGGAGCTTTGTGAGCTTTGTCTCAGACGTTAGGGTGCGATCAAACATCACCTTAATGCTAAATTTAAAGGTGAAATCTTACCTTGAGTAATAAATTCTAAGGGGACATATCATAAATATGTGTGAGTTGTGACTACCAATCTTTATGCATAAGCCTCATATGCAACAAGGGACAGGACAAGGTTAGGAATTAGGATTGGCCATGTAGAAGGGAAATCAACATCTAGCCTCAAAGGATGCCGCCGGAAGGACAAAAGCTAGCTTCATTCCTCAACAATAGAGAATGAGTGATACATATCATCATTACTATGTCAGAGCCAGCTTAGTTTAAAATTGTAAAATAGAAAGTTGCATTGGCAATAGAAGGTGGATGAGATCTTTAAGGATCTAAATAATAAATGCAGTACTATAGACGATAATGGCTATGTAACCCTTAAATATATTTGAGGGTATTTTTTAGCATTAGCAATGATTAACTAGCAGTTATGATGTATGTTGGAGTTTTTTGAATGGTGTAATGTAAGGGCTGTGTAGCCGTTGCCACTATAGACCAAGTATAAATTTATAATCATACACATATGAGTAATAGAGTATGTGAGAGACAAACAAAAAATAGATAAATAAGAAAATAAATATATAAAAGATCAATGGAACAACAACACAAATAATAAATTATATATATATATATATATATATGTATATATATGTATATATATATATATGTATATATATATATATGTATATATATATGTATATATATATATATAAAGAAAATAACAGAAAATATATAAAAATAAAAAATAAAATAACAGAATATACAAAACAAAATATATATACACATGAGTATAAAAAAGATAAATGAAAAGATGAATAAATATAATATAATAAAGTAGTATATACTGATCAATAAAGATTTTATGTTCTCTATTTTATTTTATAGTCTCTCAAAATATTTTATTTTATTTTTTGTGGTATAAGATTTTAATGAGAGGATATATTTTTAAGAATAATTGAAGTTTAATATTATACATTAGCCTAAAATTACACATTGGATGTTGATTTGAAGGCCTTAGTAACCTTCGATAAACTGGAAACTAATGATAAGAAGGTGACTGCTCTAAAGGGATATAATTCAATTAATTTAAAACATTTAAATTTATTTTTATTTAATTATATATTTATTAAATCAATTTTAAATATTTAGATTAATTTTTGTTAATTTATATATTTATTAAATTATTTTTAAAAATAAACTTTTTAATCCACCTTAACAAATTAAATATAAATGATTTTAGGGAATGTTATGACATCTATACGAATTGTTAACTCCCAAAATAAAACTCTTAAAACATATTAAAAAAATAATAATTCTATTACTTTAGTGACACTGAGTTTGTTCTTTAACTTTAGAGAAGAAATTAGAATAGACCTGCTATTTTTTATGGTGAAAATTAAATCTTATATCCACACAAATTGATAACTATTTAAGCTATTTCAAAACATAATGATTATGCTAAGTATCCTGTCAGGGCATGATGGTAGCAACAATTAATAAAATGAAATAGAAAACATTTTTATATCCATAAGAGGCAAACTGAAATGAACTGGAATTTGCAAAATTATCATTAATATATATGTTTCACAAATTTACAATTTTTATGTTGAACACAATGAACCATTGAGAGGGGGGGGGGGTGAATCAGTGGTTCCTAAAAGTCTTTTCCTTTTAAACCAAGCTTGGAGTATCGGTTAACAACCTAAACACTAAGCAATCAAACTGGTAAGATATGAGAGGATATCAAAAGAGGCAAACACACAAATGCATAACCCACAAAACCAGATGTACGAGGAAAACCCAATATGGGAAAAACCTCGGTGAGAAATGCTACTGGAGTCTACTGCTCCAATCTAGCCTCACAATGAAACAACAGGTTACAATGATTTAGGGAACCAACCCAAGGAGCACCAATCCCTACACCAAGCACCAACTCTGTGTGATACAATGAAATACAATTTTAATGCAATGATAGCACCTAGTTGCAGATGAGTTCTGCAACACCCGATCAACAGATATTTGTTGGTTATCAACCTCCTCTTCTTCACTAGTTCTTCCACTGCTGGTTATCATATTTCTCTCTCTGATCACTTACCGGTTACTCCTAGCTTTTCTTCTCTTTCTCTAAAACTCACACTTAATAGTGTCACACTTGGATGCTTTCCTAACCATTCACTCCTTACCAGTATGCTTGATTGTTTTGATTAAGTAAAAGTAGGTATTTGAAAGGTACCCAAACCTTGTACAAACTAGGAGAACAAAACTGTTAGACAAAAGTGCCTAATCACTTCAAAAAGACAAAATGATCCCACCAAGAGGAATCAGCTAACATAACATAACATTAAAAACCCATAATAGATAGTGAAAGGAAAGCATAGAGACAACAAAAAGATAGAACCTAGGACACCAATAGAGACCTAAATACTATTCATAATTTCCTCAACATGAACAACCATTTGTTTCATGTTGTTCCCCGAAGTCTTCAGTTCCTCCAGCTCACGACCTTTGATGTCACCCTTGATCTTTGTGTTAGCTCTGGTCCTCCTTTCATGACCCTTCTTGTCCAATTTCTCTTTATCACCATCCTTCTTAGCATTGTTTTCAAACCTGTTTATGAGGATGTTCATGTTGTCCACAGATAATTTGAGGATTTGGAAATTTTGATCTGCGATCTTCTTGATGTTGAGTTCCAACCTATCAATTCTGCTGCCGAAGTCATTCATTTTATTTTCCATTTCCTTTCTATCTCCCATCTCATTGACCTTTTTTTCCATTTCTATGATTTTTCCAGCCATACATTCAATAGCTTTTACATTATGTAGAACAACAACCAATTCTTTAACATGTTTAGCCAGGGCTTGTCACCAACCATAACTCTTGCAATAGCCTGCGTATCTATTTTTAAACTATTGATATCCTTCACCATGGTGGCGATGGTCTTACAGAAGGCTTTAACAGTATCATTGTCATTGCTGCCACTTTTATCCCCTTTATCCTCCCTTTGCAGACTTGTGGTATTCACAACCTCAATATTGCCCATCACCGGATTACCCTCCCCTTCTTTATCCCAACCCTCAACCTTCTTGTTTTCATCAACCTCCTCCTTAGAATCAACCAAAATGTGGTTGATATCTGGATTGTTACCCTTTTTAGTATTCTTCCTTTGAATCTGCTTTCCAATAGCTTTCCCTTTCTTTTTTTTAACAATTTTTTTCTCAAAGGATTCAATTTCAGAGTCTGACATTTCTGATTCCACAATAGTCCTTCTCTTCTTGGCCCTATTCCTCCCTTTTTTACTAGTTTCTTCCGATTCTCCCTCAGTCTCCGATTCGAAGTTAAATCCACTAGCTTCACTCTCTGTGGTCTCATCTCTTGCATTTTTGCCCTTAATAGGCTTTTCAATGCACTTCCCCTTAAGCATTTTATACACCAGGACCATAAGCCCCTGGTGGAGGGCATGGTTGCCTTCAGGGTTATTCTAAACCTCCTTTATAGTATGATCCATTGAGCATGCAAGGTAATAAGGAAGGCTCACCTTTTCCCCATGACAGAAATGGTTGAGCAAGACAAACTGATGCCCATAGGCTTTGGTAAACCTACCGTCTAAGGTAATGTAAGCAATAGAAGCAAATAAAACAAACCTCCATGGCCTGCAAATTCTCTTCGAAGCGTGGTAGGAGTTGTCAATTTTAATCATCTTTCTCCTCTCTTCATGCATAATAGGAAACTTATTTGCTGCTTTATATGATATGCCTCAGTCCTTGTAAAATTTCATTCCCTCAGTAGTCATCCCAGTGGCCTCGATAATGACCTCTTCATCAACATTCATCATCTGGGATCCGATAAGGATTTTACCATTTTTCCAGTTCTTGATGAAATAGCTAGTGATTGTGGGGTCTTTTCCACTTAACTGCTCCATGAAAACATTCAGACTCCCCTATTGAAGGATATCCTAGACTTCTATATTCTTTCTCCAGTCAGAGTAGGAAGTGGGTTTGAATCTTTTCTTGTTACCTCCCATTTTTCCAGCACCTTCCTTGCAATTCCTTCTCTTAGCTTGATAATGTCTCCTCTGGTTTCTGTGGGTACTCTGTAAGAATGCCCAGAATCCATGCCAAATAATAATGATAAGACACCTATATAAATGGTCATTATCTTCGATAAAACCCTGCATCGAGAAAGGTGGAAGGAGCATTAGAAATAATGATTAAAAGTACCACATTGCCTTGTTTGGCTATGATCCTAATTAAGTAGAGATTTCATTTCACTTGCAATCTCCATTTCACCATAATTAGTAATGATGTCTCCTGATTGGCAAGCCAGGTTGGTTGCCCAATCAGCACAGGAATTGGCCTCCCTATACACATGTGTAAAAACACACATATCAAATTCTTTGCTGGTTTTCCTAGTAGCTTTAATAGCATTACTAATAGACCAAGAAGGCGGGAATTTCATATTTAAATAATTGATTATGTTTAAAGAGTCTCCTTCACACCACACTTTAGTGCATTTAGCTTCCTTGGCAAGGATCATCCCATGGCAGGCCGCTATGGCTTCGACAACATGATTAGTCTGATTTCCTATGGGAATGCTTTTAATTATTTTGCATATTCCCCATTCATCCCTTAGGATCACTCCACATCCTGCGACACCCGGGTTACCCTTTGAGGCCCCATCAAAATTGATTTTCATCCATCCCTTGGGTGGACTGATCCATATCACACCCTCTCTAGGGTTGAGCTGAATGCACTCTTGACCCTTTAATCTCCACTTTTTGTAGATAAATTGATCATCCTTATCTTGAGGATTATCAATACCACCTATGATATTCATATTTTCCACTATACTTCTTCTTATTTTTTCAAACACAATTTTAGCCTTAGTAATCTTTTCTCTAAAAACTCTATCATTTCTCTCTTTCCATATGCCCCAACACATGTGATGTAAAGCAATTTTCCATAATAAGGTTGTGGATTTATTTCTTGAAGGATGATGCCAAGAAATGAAAATCTCCTGAATCAACTTGGGGAAACCCCAACTGACTTTGAAGTGGTCCAAACAACTTCCCCAAACATCAGTAGAGATCTTAGGGGTGAGGCCTTTCACCCATGCTTTAGCTCAACATGGGCTTTCCATGTTGTTGAACTGTTGATAATATAAAGAAGCCATTGTAAAAGTACCACTAGCAGTGAATTTCCAAATTAAATGATCTTCTTCTTCAACCCTCACCATAGAGTTCATTACTTTATTAAAACTACCCAAAGATTGGTCCACTTGAGATAAATCCTTCCACTGTCCATCTTTCCAGTAATCCTTCACCTTGGTTCCAAATTTTTCCTTGTATTGGTTCTGAAATTTGTTCCAATCAGGGTTTTCATTCAAAGGGGTCTCCAGAAGCCAAGGGTCATCCCAGAACTGGATAAGATTCCCTTTCCCCAATTTCCATTTTGCACCTTTGATAATTAAGTCTCTTGTTCTAGAGACATTTTTCCAAATATTGGATCCAATTGGGATACTCTCTGCTTTGAGGAAGCTTTGAAGTGTCGGACATTGACTTTTATATTTGTTATCCCATATCATTTTCCACTCTCCTTGATTTCTATATCCTTTCCAAATATGCTTGGCCATAAGGAACTCATTTATGTCCCTTATTCTTCTTAGGCCCATACCTCCTTTGTTTATAGGCTTGCAGACCTTCTCCCAAGCAATCAAGTTCATTCTCTTCTTCTCCTCAACCCCTGTCCATAAAAAAGTTCTCTGAATCTTTTCAATGGCCTCCGCATACTTAGCAGGGATTCTGAACAAACTGATGGTGTAGAGAGGAATACTTTGTAGAGTGGATTTCAACAATTGAACCTTACCTGCTTGACTGAGAAGAGCACCCTTCTAGCCAGATAGCTTCTTGTGGAATTTATCCACTAGGGTTCTCCAGAAAGTATCCAGAGGATCATGGCACAAGGCGAGCCCCAAGTAAGAAGCAGGCAAACTACCAGTTTGACAACCCAAAATATTACTAATTTTAATTCCCCTTCTCTCCGGGGTACTGATAAAATAAACAAAGCTTTTGGACTAGTTAATAAGTTGACCAGTGGCATCTCCATAGTTATCCAAAGCCTTTTTTAATCTTCTAGAATCCTTTGCTATAGCTTTCCCCATTATTATAGAGTCGTCAACAAACTGCTGATGGGAACATGTTTGATCTGCCAAGGAAGGATTCAAACCACAAAACTCCCTTTTCTCAACCATCTTACCAATACATCTCCCCAGACATTCCTCCATAATGATAAAGATAACTGGGGATAGAGGGTCCCCCTGCCCGAGACCTCTAGAAGCTTTAAAGAAAGCAGACGAAGATCCATTCATTAAAATAGAGAAAGAGGCCAAAGAGACAAGTTGCCTAATAAGGCTAACAATTCTGGAGTTGAAGCCAAAAGCAGAGAGAACATCCATCATAAAATCCCAATCCACTCTATCATAGGCTTTAGAGAGGTCTAGCTTCAGAAAAAAACCTTCTTTTTTAGAGAAAGTCAAAGAGTGAGTGTTTTCATGGACAGAGATGATAGAATCTAAAATTTGTCTACCCAGGACAAAACCACTTTGCTGAGGTGAAATGATGGAGGGGAGCAACTTAAGAATTCTAGAGGTAAGAACCTTGGAGATTATCTTATAAAGAGAGTTGCATAGACTAATAGGTCTAAAGAGATCCATAGAATCAACCCCCATCTTTTTGGGCATAAGAGCAATAAATTTCTAGCACCAAAAAATTATTTCATAGCTTTGGTAACATCATCTTCAATAATATGCCAGTACATTTGAAAGAAGAACATGGGAAAGTCATCTAGACCTGGGGCCTTGTTTCCCTCAAAGGAGTTGATAGCTATCAGAATTTCATCATGGGAAGGGATGGCAGTCAAGTGAGCATTCTAATCATCCCCTAAAATGGTAGGTATACTGTCCAAAAGGTCCCTTTGGGCCTGTGTATCCAAATTCTGATCCTTAGCAAGTAAATTGGAGAAAAAGTCCATAGCAGCCCCACTCATGGGATCATCTTCTACAACACATCTGCCATTCACTTTGATCTGAACAATTCTGTTAATGGCCTTATTTCTTAAGGTGGACATATGGAAGTATTTAGTATTCCTATCCCCTTCCTTCAACCAAACATTTGTTGATCTTTGTTTCTAGTAGGTTTCCCCTTTAGCTATAATATCATGATATCTCATAAGAATAGCATCTTCAGTATCTCTAGACGTATTAGTATAACCATTATTCTGTATCTCATCCTGGATTTCCTTGAGCTCTAATAGGGTTGTAGCTTTTGAAGTAAAGATATTCCCAAAGAATTCCTTATTCCACTTCTTCACATTGACTTTAACAATCTTCAACTTTTTGACCACTTTGTACATAGCATTTCCTTTAATACTGACCTGCCACCATTCCTTGATCTTACTTTCTAGATTCGGGTGTCTAGTCCACATCTTTTCAAATCTATAAGAGAAATGTCTCCTTCTATTCTTTACCTTAGCCATAAAGGTTATTGGGTAATGATCTGATCCTGCCCTTATGTGAGAAGATAAGGAGCAGTCATGAAGGTTAAACCAGTCTAAGGAAAGGAGAGCTCTATCAAGTCTAACCTGAATCAAGTTCTCACCACTTCTTCTATTAGTCCAAGTGTATTTGATTCCTTGTAGATCTAGGTCATGAATAGCATTATTGTTTATGAAATCCATTAGGTCCAATCTACTTTCCAGATTAGCTTGACTCCCTCCCTTTTTCTCATTTTCCTTCAAGGGGGTGTTGAAGTCTCCCATAATTATCCAGCTGTCCTCGGCAAACCTTCTTCTTAACCTAGTAAGATTTCTCCACATCTCACTTCTACCAATCTTTGTGTTAGGAGCATATAAGTTAGTTAGGACCCATGTGGTGCCATTCTTATGGTGCTTAAATCTAACACAAGCCAAGTTGTTGTCTTGAATCAGAACCTCACCTTCAACATTGTTTTTGTTCCAGAATGTAACAATTCCTCTTGATGCACCTTCTAAACTCCCTCCACTGAGTCCTCCATGTTTGAACATATTTAGACTTTCAACTTTATCTTTTGCCATCTTAGTTTCTTGAATCAAAAAAATATCAGGGTTTTTATCTCTAATCATACTTTTAACTAAATCATGTTTGTGAGGGCTGTTCAGTCCTCGAATATTCCAAGAGATGATTTTCATGGATTTTTAGAAATACCTGCCTCAAAGATGGTTCTTTGGGTACCATCTGCTATATTCTTGCTTGTTTCCATTGATCTCTTTTTGGCATTTGAATGTCTTCTTGGAGAAGTGTGTTGCACTCCTACATCCCCAAGCCTACTTCTCATGTTTCTGGTTAGCGTACTATTGATGAGGTTATTGTTATTCTTTTTTTTTTTGCTTATTCTTTCTTTTGTCCTCTGCTACTTCTTCTTCCTCCTACTTTGTTTCATTCTTCCCTAGCGCCTTTTTGATATATTCCTCATCTCCCCATTTTTGATCTTGTTCCTCTGAAAAGGACAACTTTACTTTTGCTGGGGAAGCTAATGAGATTCCCGATAGTCCTTGGCCTAGGATGTTATCAGGTCAGGCCTCCTAATACTAGTCTAATTCTTTATCTTGATCTTGAGAGTTTAAGACTAGGTTAAAATTATCTCCTTCCTATCTGTTATCTATGGGCTTTTTATCTCCTTTTTTCTCACCTTTATCTAAGATTAACTTCTGTCTTATCCTCTTCCATTTCCTCTTTCTGATTGTTGTCTTTTTTTCCATGCTCTGAATCCTTATCACTCAGCTCCGACTCCTAATGATCTATTTTTACGCTATCTATTTTCTTTGGTTCGTTTCCCTCTTCACTGGTGAGTTCTTCCTCCATCCATCCAATCTGAGACTGTTTCTCCTGATTTGGGTCATTGGACTCCAAGGCTTTTAGAGGCCTATCCACTTTCTTCCAAACCTTAGTTTGGAGGTAGGATTTACCCTTGATACTTGGGCATTTTTTAGCCCAATGTCTAACTTTTTTACAATGAAAGCAGGAAAATGGGATTGTTTCATAAACAATGTTCTGCTTCCACTTCCCCAGTTTAGATTCTATCTCTATTTCCTCTAGCATGTTCATATTAGGTCCAACTCCAACACAAATCCTAGCATAAATCAGCCTTCTTCTGGATGCCATAATCTGGTCAATAGCGATAAGCTCCCCGAAGGTGTTGGCTATTCCTGCAAAAACATCTTCCTCCCATAATTCCATTGGAAGCCCAGGGAGTTTAACCCACACCGGGACTTGGACCAAAAAATTCTTTCCTTTTGCTACATTAGGGTACCACTTCTGGATGTACATGATATGTTTACCTATTGCCCATGACCCACTACAAAGAATGTTTCTTCTATCCTCATCACAAGAGAAACCAAAAGATAGACAACCTTTGTTCATTGCAACCATATCAACCCAACCTTTCAAATTCCACTTTCTTTTGACAAATCCCTGAACGATCTCTATATTAGGTCTAGACCCAAAAAAATTACCGATCAATGTATTTTCCATTCTAGCAATGTTTTGGTCTATGATTTGGTCTGGAATAGCAATAGAAAACTTACCCTGAGACACATTCGAGGTGTTTTTAACAGGAGGCGATGAGGACTTACCTATAGGTTTAACCCCGAATAGAGAGGACCACTTATGTGTATGTCCATTCAAACTGGGTCCCCCCTTAAGATCCTTGGGGGTCAACAAAAGAACCTTTTCCAGATTATCTTTTCCTTCCACCATGTTCTCTGAACCACTAGTCACTTGCTGTCCTTGAGCTCCTTCCAAGTTGCCGACTTTTGTTTTTGAAGTTTGAACTTGCCCTTTCCCGCTCTCATCTGCTAGTCGCTCTTCATGTGGTCTTGGTCCTCCCCCTGGGTTCCCCAAGTCCAAGGGAGCATCAAGATCCTTACTATCTGAGCCCCCTCCATCTGTAGGAATCTCTAAACCATCTTCCTCTAGCTGTCTTGATGCCGAACCAAAACTCCCACTCAAATTTGAATTCTAGGTCCGACTGCACTCCATCGCTCCTCCCTCATCAACCACCATGGAAGCTTGCTAAACTATAATTATTTTCATGTTGGAACTATTATGGATCCTCTCTTTTGTTAAGACTATACTAGTTTAGCAGTTACTCTATCTCTACCAGTTAGAGCCTCACACTGGTTCAGCCTGCTAACTCCACATTCTGACTCTCTGCAAAGGAACTCTTAGATAGATAGTCTCTCTTCTTTCTCAAGCTCTCTTTTGTCTCACAACTTGCATCTAGCATCATGATCTTCAGTCTAAGTTCACATATTTATATATGAGGGTTCCCGCCAAAAGCAACATTCAAATGGTGGCATGCTAGGGTTTTCCCCTACCAACTCAATCTATATCAAATCTGATTGGATCTACTTTTTAGGATTGATGATCTATATTATATCAATCAACACCACCATATCCTTACCTTCCAGTGCACGTTTTCTATTTTTAGATGTCTGCAACATGCTTTTCAGTATTTCCCTATCAGTCACCTTTAATGGCTTGGCTATTTACTTTGGCCAATGAGTAGAAGGATTAGATCTTCTTGCAAGGTTAGTTCAATCACCTTTTCACTCTGTCTCCCTTGAGCTGCAACATCCTGCCATCATCCCATGATTTGTGGGTCATTCATTAATATTGACTTGCTTGTCAACTATCATGTCAATGAACACTTCACCGACCTCTACGTGCTTGCCACCTGGTGTCCACCTGTCATGCTTGTTGACATCCACGTATGCTCAGACTACAAAGTCAGTTTGACATCCTTCACCGACCAAGACATACTACTAGTTCAACTCACCTTACTGGTATAACCTAATTTCACCAATGGACCTTCAAACATGCCAACCTCTTCTTTGTTGGTGGATCAACTTGGCCTTCAATCAAACATGCTAGTCCACCCACTGAATCCATTTACAGATTACATTACTTCTCTTTGTCTAATGGTGATCAAATCCCTCTATTCTTGTTTGCTTCTTTTCTTGCTTGTCGGTGGTCTTGCTTTACCGGTAGATGCTGTACTTCATGTGTACCATTAACATACCTTTTCTATCTACTTACACACTCCATCCTTCATACTTTTAGATGCAATGATAGTCCCAAAGACACTGAGAGGGGGGGGGGTGAATGAGTGTCTAACCGGTTTATATAATATTTGAACTTATTTATAACTTTGCAACTTAAATTAATGTACTGGTAAACAAGAAATAATGCAGTAAAGAGAAATAATAGAGAAAACATAAAGGCACACCATAATGCAAGATATTTTGGCAAGGAAACCTGGTGTGGGAAAAACCTCGGTGGGATTTGTGACCCACAATATTTACTCACTAGCCAATATGAATAAATATTACCTACAACATGGGCCTGCATATGCAGGAAGGCCAACAACCTACAACTCACTGCTCAATAAAAGAGTCTCACTAACTACAAAATGGATAATTAAATCTAATACAATGTACTGCTCAAAATAGAATCTCTAATGCTTTGTTCAGTACCGGTTTAAGCTCTGTCATAAACCTTAACCAAAAACCTTGCTAGTGAATGATATTCACTTACATAACCTATCTACCTTGATACAAAATCCTTTTGCTATCTTCTACATAATATTCTTCTATTCCATGCTATTACATTCTATATCAAAAATGACTTATTAGATCTCATACATAAATAAGTCTATACAATACATCATGTCATCTTACAAATAATTAATTACATTTACAATATAATTCACATAAAAAAAACTTTGTCTCATGTCGGCCTGAGTGCCGATATACTTCATTGCTGGTGAATGTGCCTTTGTTGTGCTTGCCAATGCCAGTAGATGATGTCTATGTTGCCAGTGAACCTATTCAACCTATTACTGGTTCATTGCCATCAATGATAACATCAACCATTCTCATAGAGTTTATAATGCCAACAATCTCCCCCTTTGGCATTGATGGCAACACTCATGAGAAAAATCCAAAACTATTATCCAAAATCTGATCCCCAAAAAAGTGTGCTCCCCCTGAGCAAGTGATATCCTATGTGCATTTATTTTTCTCCATACTACTCCCCCTTTGACATCAATGGCAAAGGATGTCAAAAAGAATTAAAGAATACAAAAATGCTACCTCATAGCCTTTAACTGGTTTCTTACAAGTTGAAAAATGTCCGCCAAAATTAGATTCAGGCTCTGCATGAATTTGTTACTGTGTAGAAGAATGTTTTCTATTTGCCAGATCATGTCGGCCAGATAGTGCATCTGTTGCTCTGGTGATCATTCTCCTCGAATTGGTGTCTTTGATAGCTCAACCCTCAGAGTAATAAGACTGTCCAATCTTGAACCAAGTTTGCTTTTCAGTTCCCAAGCTTTTAACCTTATCCTTTCTTTCTCTTTTTCAAGTTTCTCAATCTTTTCCTCATAAGCTGCCATTTCTTGCTAAAAAACTGAGATAAGTCCCAAAGAACCTATCATATTATCTGCAATGTCATCTATCTCCTTTTGTGTCTTCTTAATTTCCTCATCAATATCTTCAGTCAGGTGGTGAGGCTTTCTAGATTCTCTATACAACTCCTTATATTTCAAAATTGTTGAGTTAAGTACCGATAATAGTGAATCCATGTGCTTAGTATAGTCTTTGATAGTTTTCTCAAAGAATTCACCTTTCTCTTTATCTACTCTTTCCTTTATAATTTCATCATTCACCTTATCTATGGTTAGAACATTTTTAGTAATAAATTTGGACAATGTGTCCAATTTACCTAAATAATTATCAATATGATCTATCTTACAAGTTGATGCAATCATCTTCAAAATAGGTAATGTGTCATCAATAGCCTTAAATGCTAAGGCATTGCAATCTATTATCCTCTTAATGGATTCCAATAGGACATCTGTTACATTAGTGGGTCTGAATTCTCTAGTAGAAGTGCTTGGTTTTGCAATAGATTTCCTTTCAACAGATACTTGCCCAATAGCCTTAACTATTTCTTCCTTATTTCTATCAATTTCTTCCTCTTTATTTACATTTTCTATCAGTTTCTTAGTCTGCATTATTGCCTTTGCTTCTTTTGGTTTTTCAGTCTGTGTTATTACCTCTACAACTATCGGTTTCTCTATCTCAAGTTTCTCAGAGTTGGTTACCTTAGCCTCTGCCGGTATCTCAGTGTTCAGAGAGTCAATAGTGTGTGTCGGTGACTCAGAGATCTCACTGTTCTTAACATTGGCTTCCTTAACCTCTACAATCTCTTTATCCACAACAATATTAATCTTGAGTATCAACATACATAGTGAAAAGAATTTCAGAATTCAGGTTAGTGTCATCATGTGTTCTTCAGTTGCCTTATTTGGTTGACTATCTGTATGTACTGGTGTATCTGAAGTTATTGGTGGAGTATCCTATGTTGGTGGAGGAATGTTATCTATAACCTTTATAATAGGTATACTACCAATTTTGCTTTTACCTTTGTCCTTTTGGTATACCTTAGCAAAAGATTTATCCAATTTCTCTCTCCCTTTCCTCTTTCTTTTCTTTTTCAACAAAAAATGTGTCCCATTTGTCCGCAGTTTCATCAACTATCTCTTTTACTCTCCCAGTCATTAGGCTAACTTGTCGGTGTCCACTCACAAAAACTGACTAGTTTGCTTCAGAAATTAGTTCATCAATTTCCTCTTTAGAATGTACAGGGTGTACTGCCAATAATGCTTCAACTTTTAACTTTTTATCTAATTCCATTACTCACATTCTTTTAGCTTCTAATCTTAGATACAAGTCATTCAGCAGATCATCTACAACTTCAATCAAAACCTTCTTATAGATGTCTAAATGCAAAATAATACTAGCCTCTATAGTGTCCTTGTCAGAATCCTTGAATGAATGATATAATTTATTTACATTGCAAATATTACCATCTTGAGTTATCTCATTTACCAATTCCTCTGGTGTAAGGGTATCCAGTGTCTTAGTTTGTTTCTTCTTTGGTGTTAGCTTTTTCTTAGGCTCCCTTACAGCCTGCTACTTCTTCCTTAAAGTCCTTGCCTTTTTACGAGAAGGAGAAGGTACCAGTGAGGGTTTCCTATTCTTCCTCTCAACTGTCTTGAACTTAGCTGTTTTTCCACTATCTGCATCTGAAGAAGTGACAACTGGTGAAACATGAGCTACCAGTTCACATCCTTCTAGTTCACTAGCAGATATACCACTTAATCTCATTACATTTTCCTTAACCTCTTAGCCATCTTGGATGCATCTCTGATAAATTTCTCTCTTCTTTTTCTCTGCTTCTGCATCGAAACAACACTCTCAATGGTCTCAGCACTACCCAAAATTTCTTCAGATGGTTCCTTAGGTGCATTAAGAAGTGTCTTAGCATATGCTTCAAGAATATTTAGGTCAACTTTATAACCCATTTCTATTACCAAAATAGTTCTAGGAGTAACAGCTTCCATCCATGTTTCATCTCATTTGATTACAAAACAAATTTGCTTATCATACTTGTTTATAATGCTTTGTGGTATCCTTTATCTAGCCTTCATTTTAGTTTGGAAGTTTTTGAAGTAGTCTGCTATAATGTTGTTACTATTAGAGTCCATACCGGTGATAGCTTCCATGATTTGTTTGCCTACCAGGATGTCATATCCAAAGTCCTTATGACCAATTTTGGGTATCTCTTTGGTGAAGTAAAGCATCAAACACACAAGTAGGTTGCCAAAACAAAAAGTCCCCTTCTTGTCACCCTTAATCTTTTTCAGGTTATCAATCATTTCATCCTTAAGCCATTCACAGATATCAACCCTAGCATTATTATTGACCATCTCATATGAACTATGAATACATAAGTTGGAAACAGAGTTTAATCTATTTGCATGAGTTACTCTATAGCCAATTACCATGCTCACATATCTCACATTTGCATCAGTAATGTCATTAACCCTAAGAGATCTATTGTCAGATGTAGCTCAAGTTAGGTCCATTACACCCTTGTTAGGTATCTTCTTTGTTTTGTTGGGCCTACTACTGGTTGAGGGTAAACCAGTAATTGCCTTGATTGCTTCCTTTGAGATTTTAAAAAGAGAGTCTAGCCACATAAACTCTCCATGAACTCTTCTCAGTATAGGACAAACTACCTCCTTTGGAAATTCAGGTATGTTCAAAATTTCAAATTTTCCTAGGTCTCCTACAATATTGTGCTCCAGTTTAACCAAACCTTGTTCATCATTAATAACATCATTGTACATGTTTTTCAAATCATCAGTCCCTAAATTTTCTATGTTGCAGTGAATGTAGATTCTCGAGTCTTCGGCAAAAGTGACTCCCTTCGGAATTTTTGAAAAAGCTCTGATAGAATCATCTTGCTTGGAAATTTTAGGGATGATCTTAAACATGGGTCTAGGGCACTTAATGTTTTCTACCACAGTAGGGTTTGCAATAAACTCAAGTGCAGAAGATGAAGATGCCATTTTGAAAGATAAATACCTCTTGCTTGAAATATTCAATGCTTGACTTGAAAAGCACTTTGTTGCTTTGATTTAGGATGCCTTTGCTCAATTTCGTGCTCTCTGAATGCTTGGATTCTTGGTGGTTGTAAATGAGGTCTTTCCGGTGCTTTATAACCAAAAAGTTCTTCAAATACTGCATTAAATGCTTGCCAGTTAAGTGAAATCTTAACACATCTACCAGTAAAGAAGAAATGTGTCTTCTTACCATCAATCAAGGGTAGAATGCATGAGTTTAAACTTGTTGCCATACCCCCTAAGGATTATTCCTTAGTTAGATGAAGAATCTCCTACCGGTAGAGGGTTTTGTTCTACTGGTGCAGAGACAAATTCATCAACTCTCTGATCTCCTTTCTTAATCCTTTGTTTTCAAAATTCTTTCTTTATTTCATTTACCTATTCTTTTCCCTTCTCATTAGATCTTTTATTGTTCACCAATATAGTCTTGCTTCTACAAAATTTTGCAATATGCCTAATCTTGTTACATGCAAACAAGTTACATTATTCCTCTGAATAGCTTTTCCATATCCTTGATTGGTTTGTGTTTTACATTGATTAGATAAACGTCCAAATCTACCACAAACATAGCATTTCACATTCATTTTGCAATTTTTTGAATTGTGACCAACTTTATTGTATTTGGAACATTGATCGGTGGGTAAGTTTGTATTCTGATTATTTCTAAATCTGCACTGATTTTCTCTATGACCAAATTTGTCGCAATTAAAACATTTCCCATTAAATTTATTAGCATTAGGTTGTCTTATCGGTTTACTATGATCTTGATTATTTGTAGTCCCAAAACTTTCTCCATGGTCAAATCCAAGTCCAATTGTATCTCCATCAGGTTTTTGTCTTTCAGCATGTCATCAAGTCTTTCTGAACTTTTCTTGAATTTGTCTTTGTGTTCATTTGCAGTGATCAACTCATTTTCTAGAATGCCAATTTGTCTCTTAAGCTCCTCTTTATCATGTTGCATGTGAATCAGATCTATCTTTAGCATATCATTCTCATGACAAAGTCTCATATTTTCATTTGCTCCATCATTAAGTCTCCTAGTCAAGTCTTCTTCTTTCTTCTTTTTGTCTTCAATATCCTTACATATCCTCATGGTTAAATCTTGCATTTCATTCCTCATGTTAGTGTTCTCTTGTCTCAACTTCTCTGCAATATCACTAAGAGTTTCCTTTTCATCATCATGTTTCTGCATTTGCTCATGAAGTTCCTTCCTCTTGTTTTGTGCCATAACCATGTTCTCCTGAAGTCCTTTAATGAATTCCTTAGCAGTCCTCAAATCATCTTCAAGTTTGATATTCTTCAATTTTTCTGCATCAAAATCTTCAAGTGCTCCTTCCAATTGTTTTCTCAAATTCTCCATCAGCACCAGTTTCAGAATCTTCCTCAAACTGTTAGGCTTTTGCAAATAGAGGACTAGGCTCTGATACCAATTGTTAGATGCAATGACAGTCCCAAAGACACTGAGAGGGGGAGGGGGTGAATCAATGTCTAACCAGTTTATGTAATATTTGAACTTATTTATAACTTTTCAACTTAAATTAATGTACCAGTAAAAAAGAAATAGTGCAGTAAAGAGAAATAACAGAGACAACATAAATTCACACCATAACACAAGATATTTTGGCGAGGAAACCCAGTGTGGGAAAAACCTTGTTGGGATTTGTGACCCACAATATTTACTCACTGGCCAATATGAATAAATATTACTTACAACATGGGCTTGGACATGCAAGAAGGCCAACAGCCTAGAGCTTGCTGCTCAATAGAAGAGTCTTACTGACTACAAAATGGATAATTAAATCCAATACAATGTACTACTCAAAATAGCATCTCTAATGCTTGGTTTAGTACCGGTTTAAGCTCTATCATAAACCTTAACCAAAAACCTTGCCAGTGAATGATATTCACTTACATAACCTATCTGCCTTAAAACAAAATCCTTTCACTATCTTCTACATAATAATCTTCTATTCCATGCTATTACATTCTATATCAAAAATAACTTATTAGATCTCATACACAAATGAGTCTATACAATACATCATGTTGGCTTACAAATAATTAATTACATTTACAATACAACTCACATAAATAAAACTTTGTCTCATGTCAGCCTGAGTGCCAGTATACTTCATTGCCGGTGTAATCTAGATGTTGGTGAATGTGCCTTTGTTGTGCCTACTGATGCCGGTAGATGATGTCTATGTTTCCAGTGAGCCTATTCAACCTATTACCGATTGGTTGCCATCAATGACAACATCAACCATTCTCATAGAGTGTAGAATGCCAACACATACTGGTTGACATCATTACTTGATTCACCTATACCGATCACCACTACTTACTCACCAGTGACCATTCCATGCTGGTTGACATCAATGACAATATAATGCCAACAATCTCCCCCTTTGGCATTGATCTCAACATATTCTATTCCTTCATCTAACCCTTTGGACTATTCTACCCCTTTGACAATAATGACAAAGGGTCGGGGCAACCCTCTAGCCAATTCATTCTTCACCGGTTACATAGTGTATTCTCCCACTTTGACCACTATCTGCTCAACCAGAAACATATAAGAATCAAATGTGATTGTACTATGAGTGCTACCAATTTGGAAAGTAGATTCCCATAATCATGAAATTCTTTTGGGTATTTCTACAATAATTTCCTTCTTCTGTAGTCAGTTCTTCCAGTACACCTGTCTAGTGTTCCTTTCACCCGGTGGTCTAATTGTTATTTTTATTAAAGTACAAATTGAATAGAAATTGAAGGAACTTTCAAATGAGGACCAATGAGTACTACCAAAACCTTAAGCATGTCAGTACTATAGCATAAAGACTTGGTCTCCCCCTGTGTCCAACATATAGTCCAAGAGATAGGAGATTTTAAAATGACTCCCCTTGAACCATAGATCTTCATACTCATTTAAGTGCATGAAGAAGGTGACACCACTCCTAACTTGTCTCTCAGATACTCAAATGTGTTTTCTAGTAGAGGCTTGGTGAAGAGATCAGCCACTTGTTCACCTGTAGGGTCATACTCTATCTTAACTTCCTGATCTGGCACCTTCTCCCCGAGAAAATGATATTTGATGACAATATGCTTTGTCCTTGAGGGTCTACTTCATCCATAGCACCTGAGAACAACATGTGGCAACAACAATATATTTTGCCTCAACAATAGATAGAGAAACAAAATCCTACTTCTTGTTGTGCCATGAGACCAACCGGTTACCTAGGAAGAATGCACCACCACTTGTGCTCTTTTGGTCATCAATGCAGCTTGCCTAGGCATGCAAGATAAAATCCACTTTCTTGGGATACCATAGTCCATAATTAAGTGTCCTTTCTATATACCAGAATATCCTCCTGACTGCATTACATGTGACTTTTTGGGTGCAACTTGAAGTCCAGCCACCATGCATACTTCCTGCACTATATCTGGTCTAGAAGCAGTAAGATATAACAAATTGCCAATCATGGATCTATACAATGTCTTATTCTCTATTGGTGATTCATCATCCTTGCTCAACTTTCATCTGATCACTATGGGGGTACTTACCAGTTCGCTATCTTCCATTTGGAATTTCTTCAACATATCCCGAGCATACTTGGTCTGAGAGACAAAAATTCCCTTGTCTAGTTGTGAGACCTGTAAACCAAGAAAAAATTGTATCTCTCCAAGTATAGACATCTCAAATTCTATTTTCATCTGATCAACAAGGTCCTTGCATAGAGTGTCCTGTTGCCTCCAAAAATGATGTCATCTATATACACAACCACAATGATCAATTGGTTTCCATCTGCCTTGATGTATAGACCGTTGTTAGTACTTCCCTTTTTGAATCCTTGCTCCTTCAGGTACTTATCTAGCCTTGAATACCATTCTCTAGGAGCCTGCTTTAAACCATACAAGGCTTTCTTCAACTGACACACAAAGGTTTCATCATTATGTAGCATAAATCCTTTTGGTTGCTCCATATACACTTCTTCTTCCAAATTTCCATTGAGGAAGGCAAATTTTACATCCATTTGATATACGTTATAACCCTTGTAGGCAAAAAAGGTTAGAAATATCCTAATTGCTTCTAGTCTAGCTACTAGTACAAATGTTTCTTCAAAATCAATGCCCTCTACTTGAGAGTAATCCTTGCACACAAGTCTAGCTTTATGCCTAACAATTTTACCTTCTTCATTCATCTTGTTCTGGTAGACCCATTTGGTGCCAATAATGTTCTTGTCTTTTGGTCTAGGGACTAATTCCCAAGTCTTGTTCTTCTCAATCTATTGCAACTCTTCTTCCATTGCATCCATCCATTTCTGAATTTTGCTGGCCTCATTGAATGTCTTAGGTTCCATCTCAGTCATGAGGTCGAAATTGACTTGTTCATCATTTCGGGCAAGTCTTCTTCTAGTTTGCACACCATCTCTCTTATTACCTAAAATCTTCTCTTCCAGGTGGTTTTTCTGCACATACTAGTTAGGGACCTTATTGGATGCTTCTTCCTATTCATTGTCTGACTGAGCTTCTTCACCTTCATCAACAAAATCATGATATCGGTTCACTTGTTCTTTTCTTCCTTTATGCATATCCTCATCAACCCTTACATGCAAACTCTCAATGACTCTTCTTAGTCTTTTGTTGTAGCATTTGTAGGCCTTGTTGTTAGTTGAGTAACCAAGGAAGATCTCTTCATCACTCCTGGAGTCAAAACTACCTAAACCATCCATGTCTCTCTTGATAAAACATTTTCTTCCAAACACCTTGAAGTACTTGACTGACGGTTTCCAATCATACCACAACTCATAAGGTGTCATTCTTCTATTTTTTCTTAACTAAACCTAGTTCAAAATATATGTTGTAGTATGAACTGCTTCCTTCCAATACATATCTGGTAAATTTTCCTCATCTAACATTGTTCTGGCCATCTCCTTGATTTTCATATTCTTCCTTTCTACCACACCATTTTCTTGTGGTGTCTTGGGGGCTGAGTATTGTCTTTTGATTCCATGTCTTTCACAGTAATCTTCAAATTCATTTGATGTGAACTATCCACCCCGGTCAGATCTTAGGCATTTCAGCTTGCATCCACTTTCCTTTTCCACCATCTCTTGGAAGATCTTGAATCTATCAAATGCTTGTGATTTATCCTGGAGGAAAGTGACCCATGTTATTCTTGAATAGTTATCAATGAAGAGCATAAAGTATCTTTCACCAGAAAGAGCTCTTGTCCTAGTTGGACCACATAGATTTGTATGTCCAAGTTCAAGTGGTCTGGAGGTGTTGTGTTCTTTTATCTTGAAGCTCACTTTAGTCTACTTCCCTTTCACACATTCATCACAAAATGTGCTTACTGGTTTGACGATTGGTGGTATATTTCTCACACAACCCTTTTTGTTTACTACAACTAGAATATCAAAATTTATGTGGCCTAATCTTTTTTGCTAGAACCAGCTTTCATATACTTATCCCAACATGCATTGGGATTCAAAACATTCTTTCAGATTGTATACATTTCCATCTATCCTCTTACTTTTAGCTACAACCTAATCGGTACTCTCCTTCTTTATCTGGCGATTGATAGAGTCAAAGGTGAATTTATAACCTTTGTCACACATCTGACTCACACTCAAAAAATTGTGCTTTAGGCCTTCCACATAATATACATCATGTGCTTTCATTTTGCTATCAATATTTAGAGTACCTTTTCCCTTTATTTTGATGGATGAGTTGTCTCCAAACCTTACTGAGCCTCCATTCCAATCATCAAGCTTGATAAATTTCTTTTTATCACTGGTCATATGATTGGAACAACCACTTTCTACAATCCACAAGTTTCTTCTTTAGGCATGTAGGTAGTCTGTACTATCAGACTTGATTCTGCTTTGTCCTTTTCTTTCTCAACCCAAACTGGCTGAGATTCCTTCTTCTTGTCAACTGCAATTTTATGCTTTGGTTTGGCTATTGGTTCTTGATCATAAGTTTTCCTCTTCTACTTCATTTTCCTGTTCTTGTAAAGCTTTACAATATGTCCAAACTCTTGACAGTTATAACATTTCACATTTACATTGAAAGATGAATCTTTAAAACTATTTTAGGACACCGGTTTACTCTTCCTACATTCAAAACTCCTATGACCAAATCTATTGCACTGATAACAAAAAAAATTCATATCCTAGAGTGCATTAAATGGATTTCTACTTTCATAACTCACAGTGGGCTTATTTATCAATCTACAGTCAACTATCCTATGTCCAAAATTGTTACACCAGTAACAATAGCCATGAAAGTTAAATACATACCGGTTTGGTTCCCTTGGTCCTACAAACATCTATCTCACCTGGGGTCTTCCTTTCATGCTACTGACTCTACTGAACCCTTCATGATCAACCTTTTCTTTTCTCCTAAAATATGCATTCTGGTACATTGAATGTGGTCTCCAGTTCATTGATTGAGAATACCAATTTTTGGGGCGGTTTCTAACAACTTCTACATAAGTCTTTTTACCGGTATCCTTGCTTACTGTGAATGTTTTCTTCTCTTCACCTTCACTTGAAGAAGTGAACCGTATCTCCTTACCAGATGTGTGTTTGCTATTTGAAATTTTTTCTTCTTCAGATCCTAAACCATCTGATCTTTAGATTGCTTCTATTTTCTCAACATATTGTCCAAGGCTTCTATGCTACCCTCATATTTGCTCCTGATTTTCAGTTCATCCTTACTCTTTTCAAGCTCCTTTATGAGCTTCACTATTTTTTATTCCAAATCTTGATGCTCCTTTTCCTTCTTCATCAAATTAGAGGATGTAACTTCACATATCCTCTTGGATTCTTCCAACTAGAGTTTTAAGTTAGAGATAACTTGATTAGACTCATCCAGGGATTGCTTCAAGAGACCTTGTTCTTCTGCTGCAACAAGCTCGAACTTCTTGAGTTCTCTTCTTGTCTTAACTCCTCAAGAGAACTTATGAGCTTACCTTCTAGATCCACTTTAGCTTCACAATCTTCTTCCTCATCTTCACCAATTGGTTCATCTAGCGCCATAAAGAGATTAAATTATCTTTCATTCTCATGGGAGTCATCTTCTGATGTATTTTCTTCATCTATGGCATCATCCTAAATGGTATATAAGTTGTTCTTCTTCCAGTAGCTTCTTCTTCCTTTTGGTAGACTTTCCTTTTGTTTGTCTTTACTGATAGATCTGCCAAAAATTCTTTGCTCATCTCCATCGGTTTCATTATAGGGACATTTTGTAGCAAAGTGTCCAACTTTACCATAGTTGAAGCATTTGAGTGGTAACTTTCCTTTATACTTATCAGATCCTCTCTTGAGCTTTCTGACAAAGTTTACTACCTCTACATTCGATTCTTCACTGGATCCTTTATGAGAAACCTATTCCTTTCCCTTTTTGATGGAGTTGAAAGCTACCTCTTTCCTTGAATATGCTTCACCAGTTGTCCTCATTTCATAGGCAGTTAGAGAGACAAATAACTCATCCATTGTGAAGGTTTTCAAATCCTTGGCTTCCTCTATGGAAGAAACCTTAGTATCATACTTAGATGTGAGAGATCTAAGTACCTTTTTGACAATAATCTCATCAACAATTTCCTCTCCAAATCCTCTGATGGTGCTCATAGTTTCATCTACTCTATGAAGGTAATCTGCAATATTTTCTTCTTCTTTCATCTTCAAGCCTTCAAGATGACTTCTTAGTGATTGCAACTTGGCCTCTTTGACTTTGGCATCTCCTTCAAATAATCTTTACAATTTATCCCAAGTCTCCTTGGCAGATGCACAGTACATGACATTGACAAACTCATTATTTGATAGCCCGCTTAGAATAGCATGTTTAGCCTTTGCATTGTTCTCATACTCCTTCTTAGCTTCTGGATTAGTGGGAGGAACACTAGGGATAGTATACCCATTCTTCACAGACATCCACACATCAAAACCAAGAGAGGAAAGATAGGTCTCCATCCTTCTACTCTAGAAGGCATAGTTAGATCCATCAAACATGGGGGCTTTTGAGGAGGCAAACTCATTTCTTGCCATTGTGTTCTTTGACATGAATCTACCCAAGCTAGAGAAAGCTTTGATCAATTGGGAACCTAGGCTCTAATACCAATTGTTGAACACAATGTACCACTAAGAGGGGGGGTGAATCAATGGATCCTAAAAATCATTTCCTTTTAAACCAAGCTTGGAGTACTGGTTAACAACCTAAACACTAAGCGATCAAACTAGTAAGATATGAGAGGATATCAAAAGAGGCAAACACACAAATGCATAACCCACAACACCATATCTACGAGGAAAACTCAATATGGGAAAAACCTTAGTGAGAAATATTGATAGAGTCTACTGCTCCAATCTAGCCTCACAATCAAACAACAGGTTACAATGATTTAGGGCACCAACCCAAGGAGCACCAACCCCTGCACCAAACACCAACTCGATGTAATACAATGAAATAAAATTTTAATGCAATGATAGTACCTAGTTGCAAATGAGTTATGCAACACCTGATCAACCGATGTCTACCAGTTATCAACCTCCTCTTCTTCACCGGTTCTTCCATTGCTGGTTATCATATTTCTCTCTCTGATCACTTACCAGTTACTCCCAATCTTTATCTTTCTCTAAACTTCACACTTAATAGTGTCACACTTGGATTCTTTCCTAACCATTCACTCCTTACTGGTATGTTTGACTATTAAGACTATAACATTTTATCAGTTACTATGTCTCTGCCAGTTAGAGCCTCACACCGGCTCAACCTACTAACTCCACACTCTGACTCTCTGTGAAGAAACTCTCAGACTGATAGTCTCTCTTCTTGCTCGAGATCTCTTTTCTCTCATAACTCACATCCAACATCATGATCTTCAGTCTCAAGTTCATATATTTATATATGAGGGTTCTCGCCAAAAGCAACATTCAAATGGTGGCATGCTAGGGTTTTCCCCTACCAACTCAATCCATATCAAATTTGATCAGATCTGCTTTTCAAGATTGATGATCTGCATTATATCAATTAGCACCACCATATCCTTGCCTTCTAGTGCACGTTTTCTATTTTTAGATGTCTACAATATGCTTTTCAACATTTCTCTATCTATCACCTTTAATGGCTCCACTGTTTACTTGGGCCAACGAGTACAAGGATCAGATCATCCTACAAGGCCAGTTCAATCACCTTGCCACTTTGTCTCCCTCGAGCCGCAACATCCTATCATCATCTCATGATTTGCGGGTTCTTCATTAATATGCACCTTCTTGGCAACTATCACGTCGATGAACACTTCATTGACCTCTGGATTCTTGCCAACTAGTGTCAACATGTCATTCTTGTCGACATCCACCTATGCTCAGATAAAAAAGTCAGTTTGATACCCTTCATCGACCAAGACATACTATTGGTTCAACTCACCTTACCGTTATAACCTAACTTCACCGAACCTTCAAACCTACTAACCTCTTCTCTATTGATGGATCAACTTAGCCTTTCATCAAACATGCTGGTCCATCCATTTAATCCATTTATAGATCGTATTACTTCTCTTTGTCTAATGGTGATCACATCCCTTTGTTCTTCTTTGCTTCTTTGCTTGCTTATCGGTGGTCCTGCTTTACTGGTAGATGTTGCACTTCATGTGTATTGGCAACATACCTTTTTTGTCTACTTACACACTCCATCCTTTATACTAGTTGACATCATTACTTGCTTCACCTATACCATCACCACTACTTACTCACTAGTGACCATTCCATGCCAGTTGACATCAACGATAATATAATGCCAACATTTTACATGTCAAAATCCCTCAAAAACTTTAAAGCCAAAATGAGTGAGGTTACGAGGAAATAGCCAAAAAAAAAACTGCTAGGGGGTCGGGGCTAGGACACAGGCAGTGGACACATTCATGGTTTACCCTAAAAATCTTGCCTCCCCTCTATGTAGAATTATTCATACATTATAAGTTGTGAGAATTCTTCAAGCTATTTGTAGTCTAGAAATTCATCTAGGAGAAACCATTTCCGGAGAAATTCCCTACCAATCCGTGCCCATTTCCTATGACATGTCAACTGCTCCGCATTCAGGTTAAAAAGAAAAGGTTGCCTAGCCACTGTTTGGTCAGGGAGGAGAAGCTTGGTTAATTCATTCGCCTAAGGAATCAACACCCCTACTTTTGCAAAGACGATAACAGTAACGTCATCTCTAAGGAAGTCTTCTTTAAACACCTTCCTTAATAGCAACAATATATCCACCTTGTCTCCTGCGAGGTCCAAAAGAGATGCCAAGAACAAGGACGTAACGTCCATGTTAACATGGTATCTATTTTCATTTCATAGAAAATCTCTTCCCAACACCATTCTCACAGCCTCATTAGTGAACATCCCAACCTTTTTATAGACTGATTGGAGGGTTGGGTCTCTAATGGAGCCCAAAAAGGCCCTCTAGTCCTCTACAGACATGCTTCTGAAGCAAATAGGAGTGTCCATCTTGAGAAATTAGAATACCAAAATATACAGCCTGAGCCTATAGACCTAAACCAGAGGTAGAATTTAACTACCGTGAGCTCTGATGATTTATCTACCAAAGGCTAATTGAAGATGAAAGAAGTGGAGATCATCTATAAATAACTGAAGCTCTTGATTGTAATAACTCCTTCTCTAATTGTATTAATTCCTTTAACTTTTTTTTAAATCTTTCATATATCTCTACAAATCTTTCCCATAATTGCACTAGTGTGCAAAATTGGAAACAATTCTAAACTAGTACCAAATACCATATTGGAAGTCATGCTGAAGTCGCGGGAGCATAGTGGATTATAGTTAGTGACAAGACATATATTAAATGACCAACATTATCGATCGTGATATTTGATATGTGCCTATTGAATCCAATTCCATTCCAGGTACTTTTTGGAGAACTACGTTCTCTTCAGAAATTTGGGCCGAAATAAAACTTTAGTCACTGATCTACGATCATCAAACGATTTAAAATCATTGATGGATTTTAGGTACGTGTGACGTGTCAATGAGGTTGCGCTTATCGATACATCGTGCAGAGTTTGGACTCAATGTGATGTGATGTGACATGTCAATGAGGTTGCACTTATCGATACATCGTGCTGAGTCCATACTCAATGTGATGTGATGTGACATTCCTTGTCTGTTAATGGCAATGAATTCATGAAATCGCCAATAAAATATATCTTTTTCCATAAATAACAAAATATTAGCCAAACAAATTAAATAATTTTCAAATGGTGGATAAAAATCACCAATACACTTAAATAATTTTTCCTTCAGAGTACAAATTTTCGCCCATACACTTATATATTTGTTCCTTTAACCAAAAAACATTTGCATCCTACAATACATATTTTCCCCATAGAACAAGGTATTATTTGCCAAAATTTTATGGAACTTTCGTACCTTAGAAAAAAATCGCCAATATAAATTTAATTTTTTTCCTACTTTGAAATTTGTTTTTGCCATCAATATGAAAATTTCCCCCCCAAAATAATGCCTGATTAGCCAAGGTTTTACACTTTTTCCCAAGGGGTGATTTGTAATGCCCCACCAAGAAGCCCTAAAGGAAATGACAACAAATACTTGAAAAGAGTGCAAAATATTTTTTTTATACAGGTCACATAAGCATAAAATATTAACATTGCAATAGAAGTTTCACATGCAGAAGACTTAACACAAACTCCTAAAGGGTTTCCCAACGTGAATTACTTAATTAAAATAATATATACTTAAGGTTAATTGATCCAATTAAGAAATTTATTTAACCATTAAAATCTTAATCACACAAATAAATAATTTTTTATTCATTGCACGTGATAATAAAAACACTACTATACTTCATTCAAATTGACACATTCAGTTACATTACATTAATGATTTAATTGGAGATAAAATTTCCTAACATTTAACTCACATCATAATACATTTCTTTTACATTTGAAGGACAACTTAGTATTAAAATTGCACTTATACATCAAGTCACATATAAATTACATAATGACTACATCAATTACAATTGCCATGAAGGCATACAAATAACATATGGTACAACTGCTACATAAGGGTCCAAGATATACAAATATGATCCAAGGACACAAGGAGGATCCAACTAGTACACCAAAATGAAATGAATCCAAGAGAAACATTTGGAGCACTTGCGAAGCTAATCCATCGCAAGAAGGCAAAAACAAAATACCCAATGAGAAGTGGCACTACCAATCAACCATGTGGCCCAAAAAGGAATCACCCCTCCATGCTAGGAGATTGTACTAAGGCCCCCAAACAAGCCACAACAAAGAATCACATGGTCTCACATGTACATCAAGTACTCACACAAGATATAAGCATACAAGTCTGACACTCACAAGAGTGCTCCATGTAAAGCCAACACATGACTACACACTAGTGGACATAAGGGAAGAGTGTCATCGCATAGCTAGTATGGGTTACCCTAGCATGCCTCCATAGGCCCCGACCCCCATCCTCGTTTACCCTGGTAACTTCTCCTGAACCTCTGGCCCCCATCCATATCTCATGCGGACCCAACAAACCTTTCAAGAAGACAAGTTAATCGGTTTGCCATTACAGGCCTTCAACTGCATCTTGAGTTTGTACTAACACTCAACCATGAGTGGGGTATAATTTATCTTGATTAATATTTGTAAAACCCAACCCCCCATTTTTTAATTAAGTTATCACTTATTACTCAACTTTCGATGGGTTATCCTGCTAACCTCTTTGGGCTTGGCCCCCACTCAAAAGCCACTCTTCTGTATGACACTACACAACCTCCAAAGAACCTCAAGGAAAATCACAAAGGCCAACTAACATAAGGAGTTCAAAAGGAAAAACTGAAGAACAGCTTGATTAAACAAACCTTCTACCAAGGTTAAACCACTGGAGGTGTGAAACAAACAATTGGTCTATCCACAAAACAAGACCAAAACCAAAATAAAGCAATTACAACCATACTTAACACTTAACCACTTAAGAATCAACTTGCGCAATAAACTTACATTCAACAATATGACATCATGACACAAGAATGCCTTAACCAAATCAACATAAAAAATTCACCAATCAGAGTAAACACTCAAGGGATACACTTGCACTACCACCATGACACAAGAATGATTTTACCAAATCAACCCCAAAAATTCACCAATCAGAGTAAAAAATCGAACGAATCTACTTGCACTCTAAATTCATCCATGTTAAGGAATCATAATGATTACTCAAAGTATAATTAAAAATTATCAGTCTCTAATTGCGGCTATTTCAATTACTAACTCTTTCATGATCAAAATACACCTCAATAGGGAATAACACATGAAGACGAGCTAAGTAAACATACACTCAAATAAACTTGTTCACTACTCAATTTTAAACCATACACCTTAAAAAGAATAACAACAACTCGTAGCTTAAATAAACCATCATTTAAAGACAAATATAAAATCATTTCAATTTAAGCCAATTTGGCTATAAACAAAATCCCATATGCATTCAAAATTTCTAATAATGACAATGTCAATTAAATACAGTTGGAGGACAAAATCATTATTTAAATCGAATATAAATCATTCCAATTAAAAATTGTACTGTGAACATAAAATATGACCATTCATATATCCTTTATTCTCACAAAAGAATTTATGATTATATCGAATTAATCTCAATATTTACTTTATATTGCTAAATTCAAAATACACATTATATACAAATATTCATTTATTCTTTTCAAAAATTTGATATCCATTTTAAAACTCAAAATTCCATTAAACACCATATTCAAATTTACAAGTTAATATATATATTATAATGCGTTAAAAAAACATCGAAACCATGAAATAAACACTTTACTGTGCTGTTTTGATGACTGTGTTGTTTTCCCATAGGTCACGGTAGGTTAGTGGTATGGGGAGGATTTTACCCCCCTATCCACTACGTGGTGGAAGGGGTTTCTACCCCCAACACCATGGTTGTGGTGAGGGAGCACCAAAACGTGGTGTCTCTCCCCACCACGAGGGGTTGAGAGGCACCACATTGTGGTGCCCTCTCCCCACAACCATGGGGTTTGGGGATGCACAACGGCTCCCCTCCCCACGTAAACAATTTTTTTTATAATTTAAATTTTTTAAAAAAATTCTGTTAAATAATCTTTGTGGCCTCAGAGACAACAGGCTTCAATTTTTTTTTTATAAATTTTTCTCTTAGTAAAAAAATCAGAATCAACAGGGGTACAAAAGTATATTTTTGTTAAAAATCTTTGTTCTCATAGACAAACACACACATCAGAGTATTATAATCAATCTAATTTTTTTTAAACAAAATTTTCCCAATTGGAAAGTTCTAGAATAGGGTTTTTTTAACAACTCAAATAAAAGTGGGTATGGATTTTTTTAATAACCCAATAAAAGAGTAAAACATATAAAGTCTGAAACAAGGATTTAAATACCAAATTGATCAATTCTTTTCTTCCCAAACAACATATTAGGGAAATACCATAACATAAAAACTAATTTTGTCCCAACAGAAATGAACAATTAATTGCACAATCACAGACAATTAAAAAAAAAAGAGAAGAACAAGCAAGAATTTCAGGTAGCCAACCTGCAGAGCTTTCCTGGAGGAAATTTTGAGAAGAGCTATCCCCCAATCCTCCCAAATACTAGGATTCACACCAAACCCACACAACTAGCAAAGAGGAGAAGTTTTCTCTAGCCAAAGAAGAATCATCCCCCTTCTTTTCCAAAAAATATTACACTATAAAGTGATTTTCTCCAAAAATCCCATTTAGGGCAAAATTCCACTTTTTAATAAAAATTGAAAATCTTATTTTATTAAAAACATTAACATGACATATATAAACCAATTCCTATTATTTTTTATTTTCATTTTTCTTTTCAACACAAAAGTCAATAATTGATTTAATAACTAATAAATAAAATCAACTTCCTTTCTCTTTTTTTTTTAAACAACAATACTCAAAACATAATTTAATTTTTGTTAATAATCCAACATTCACTCTAACTAGACAATTAAAATAATCAATTAACTAATTAACCACAAAAATGGTTCTAATGTAATTTATTCTTAATTCCCTTAAATCAACATGACACACATTAATACTCATTAACTACTCAAGAAGGGATAATCAATCACACAGAATGCATAACACACAAAACTCAACTTAAACAAGATAAGGACATGACCCACATACTGATGTCGGAAAATCAGCCTACTTAACGAACCGATAGGGTAAACAAAAGACTAACAATTCTCACAACGAGCAAGGCTAGGGACGACATTAGGGCCTTAGAACTACCTCCTCCACTTCCATTAGGTTAATTAGGTACACTCAGACATGTGGAGCCAGGTGGAGTCGATACCTTGTACTTGCAATTCCCTGCATAACCGAACCACTCATATGTATATACACAAACATGGTAAACACACCGGTGAAGGAGAATCATGGCGTTCCATGTCTCACCAAAATGAGTGATAGGAAATCATCTCCTCGCATCCCATACACTTCCACACAACATGACGACATACACATAAAGCAACTTGCACATGAATCAAATGTGTTAGTTCTCCATTAGTGACACATAAATAAACTAGACATTTCATCATTTATAAAGTACAATGCAAAATAAGAGTTTACAACTACTGATCAATAAGCAATAACACCTAATCAATATATATTCCTCAATGAGCAATAATGCACAATCATATTCATTAGTCACACTCCAAAGTGTCATACCAGAATAAACATCACAATCACAATAAATCACTCATCCACATAAACTATTGAAAATTCAACCTTGGTCAACGAGGTCAAAAAGGGTCTGAACAAGGTAGGGTTACCACATGCTTTCTTAAAGTTATCCCTGCTCACTGGCCTGTCACATACATGCTCAATTATAGAACAGGTCAACTCTGGACCTCTAAATCTAAAATCTATCCTCTATGTTCTATATGACTGATTTCTAATGCTTAATAACAATGATTTATATGATCCATGGAGTTCCTGTTGGCCCAAAAGGGATCAATTGCTAAAGAACAAGATCAAAATTGTAAAACCAATAGGTTGGCCTCTGCCAAAGAGATTCCTCTAGAAAATCCAAAGGATGAAGTGCAGATCAAAGGGAAGGTCAACTTTACGCGAAAGAACATTGGAATCCATGAACTAGGGCTCCACAAGCTACGAAAAGGATCTGCAAGATTTGCCAATAGAAAATAGGTCCAAGGAGTTTCGATGATCTAAGCCAGAAAATTGTCTCAAAATCTGAAATCGATAACTTGCCAGAAAATGATCCAAATGCTCCACAGTTTAGGAATAAGGAAGATGATCATGTCCTCAAGAAAAATCCAGCTCCACAAGATCTGGTGAGCCAATGCAAGAAAATACAAAAAGGAAAGTTAAAACTGCAAAATTGCAAAACAAACAGAAAATAAATATTTTTGGTCGATGCAAGATTGCCAAGAATCAAGGATGCTCCTGCATCAGATATCTGAGGTTGTTGAGAAAGCGAGTCTCTCACTTTTTTGGGACCAGAGTAAAACCAAGGCAGTCCACCTCTATTAGAGAAATCCAAGATGAATCTTCAATGGGTCTGTCCTTCCATTTCGACAGATCTTCTTTGTACTAACTATTCCAGGTACTAAACCCAATCCTACTATCCAAAAAGTCTTAAATATGCTCTAGTTCCTTCTGGGGCAACTATTTCTCCAAGTCTATAATACTATCTTCTCTGAGTTCTGACTCACAGTACTGATGTAGATCTGTGATGTTGAATATAGTTGAAATACTCAAATTATTAGGTAACTCCACTTCATATTCATTTCCAGAACTAAATTTCCTCAAGATCTTGCAAGGTCCAAACTTACTCATCTACAACTTGTTATAGGTTCCAATTGGAAATCTTTCTTTTCTCACATACACCATCACTTCATCGCCAACTTCAAATTCCTTATGTCTTCTCTTCTCATTTTCTTTCTCCTTATACTTTCTATTCATATCCTACAAATGTTTCTTAACCTGAATATGCAAGGCCTTCATGTGATCTACAAATTCTTCTGCCCCTGCACTCCTCTTGTCTTCATTACTGATATCTCTCAATTCTGATATACCTCTAGGGTGTGCTCCAGTAACAATATAAAAAGGTGTTCTTCTGATACTCCTATTTACCGAATTATTATAGGAAAACTCTTCTTGTGCAAGAATCAAATCCCAACTTTTGATTTTCTCTCCAACCAAGCACCTCAACAAATTTCCTAAACTCCTATTTACCACCTCTGTTTGTCCACCTGTCTATGGGTGAAAAGTAGAACTGAATTTAAAATCGGTCTTCATCTTCTTCCAAAGTGTTTTCCAAAAATAACCAACAAACTTAGTGTCTCTGTTTGAAACTATACTTCTAGGTAATGCATGCAATCTCACTACCTCCTTGAAAAATAGGTCAGCTACATGCACTACATCTGATTTCTTCTTACAAGGCATGAAATGAGCCATCTTCAAGAATCTATCCACCACCACAAATATAAAATCATTTCCTCTCTATGTCTTAGGTAATCCAAGTATGAAATCCATGCTGATATCCTCCCAAGGTCTCTGTGGCACTGTCAAAGGATTATACAATGCCACATTTTGATTACTACCTTTTGCAACTTGAAAAATTCTACAACTCTGCACAAATTTCCTAACATCCTTATGAATCTGAGGCCAAAAATAATGTTCACTCGCCAATGCTACTATTTTGTCAACACCAAAGTATTTGGTTAATCCTCCACTATGTTTTTTCTTTATCAGATTCTCCCTCATAGAACTCTTAGGTATGCACAAGTAAACTCCTCTGAATACCATCCCATCCTGAAAAAAGTAATCCACCCATTTGCTTCTATCTACCATAACCGGTTCTCTACATGCTCTCCAAGGTTCTATAAAATCTAGGTCATCATCATACAAGGTCTTCAATTCCTCTAATCCTAATACTGTCACTCTCATCTCTGTCAGCAAATTCCTCCTTCTACTCAATACATCAACAACTTTGTTAGATTTCCCACTTCTATGATTCAACACAAAGGTATAACTTTGCAAAAACTCTACCCATCTCATATGTCTCTGATTCAACTTACTTTGATTATTCAAATACTAAAAGGCTTGATGATTAGTATACAACACAAACTCCTTAGGCAATAGGTAATGTCTCCACTTCTTCAAGGCTTAAACTATGGCATAAAATTCCTGATCATACACTGAATATCTCCTCCTGCCATAATTCAACTTCTCACTAAAATAAGCTACTTCTCTCCCTTCCTGACTCAATACAGCTCCAATTGTAGTTCCACTTGCATCACAATCTAATTGAAACACTTTGTTGAAATCTGGTAAAGCTATTGAAATCCGGTAAAGCTAACAGAGGTTACTCAGTCACTTTCTGCTTCAATAGTTCAAAACTTTTGTTTGTTGTGGTTGTCCACTTGAATTCTTTCCTATCTCCTCTCATTGCCTCAGTCATAGGGTTACAAATAGAACTGAAATTTTTGATAAACTTTTGGTAGAAACTAGCCAATCCATGAAATGATCTTACCT
Source organism: Cryptomeria japonica (assembly GCF_030272615.1). Classification (NCBI taxonomy): domain Eukaryota; kingdom Viridiplantae; phylum Streptophyta; class Pinopsida; order Cupressales; family Cupressaceae; genus Cryptomeria; species Cryptomeria japonica. Next base: position 196,407,157 of record NC_081412.1, on the reverse strand, counting down.
CTCCAACACTTTCCGGTGTAGGCCATTCAACAATTGCTTTTACATTTTTAGGGTCCATCTTCAATCCATCCGCAGATATTACAAATCCCAAATAGACCAACTCTTCCTTCATGAAAGTACACTTCTTTAGGTTTATCAACATATTTTCTTCCATCAACCTTTGTAAAACTTGTCTTAAATGTGAAAAATGCTCCTCTTTTGTCTTATTGAAAATCAAAATGTCATCCAAATATACAATAACAAAATTAGCCAAGAATTTTTTTAATACCCCATTCATCAATCCCATGAAAGTACTTGGTGCATTAGTCAATCCAAAAGGCATTACCAACTGTTCATACAATCCTTCATTTGTCTTGAATGTTGTCTTCCACTCATCTCCTTCCCTGATTCTGATATGATGATATCCACTCTTCAAGTCTATCTTTGTGTAGTATTTGGCTCCACTCAAATAGTCCATTATGTCATCCATCCTAGGTAAAGAAAACCAATATTTCACTGTGATCTTGTGCATTGGTCTGGAATCTATGCACATCCTCCATTCTCCACTCTTCTTATGTGCTAACACTACATAAGAGCTCAAACTTTCTCTGATCAAACCTGTATTCAATAATTTTTGCACTTGTTTATTCAACTTTTCATTCTCTGTCAGTGTCATCTGGTGTGTATCTTTGTTAGGAAAACTAGCTCTAGGAATCAGGTTCATGGAATGACTGATGCTCCTCATAGGTGGTAATCTATCAGGCACATTATCTAAAATGATGTCTTCATACTCTTTCAACAACTTCTTTATCTCTTTCGATTGTTCTTCATGCTCTAGGTTCTCAGTCTTCTTAGGAACTAAGACAAAACACACATTCTCATGCCTCATTCCATCCACAAATTTCCTTCCATCCACCAAACAGATTCTAGCATTCTTACAGACTTCACTCTTCAAATGATCCTCCAAGGGTAACAAGGTTTGTTTCATCCCATTTTCTACAATAGTGTATATGTTCTTTCTCCCATCATGTATTTCTTGTCTATCAAACTGCCAAGGTCTAACCAACAAAAGTTGACAAATGTCCATAGGCATAATATCACACAAGAATTCATCATGATAATTCCCAATTTTCAATTTCACCAAATATTACTCACTTACTAACAAATTATGGTCATCCTAAATCCATATTATCTGATAAGGCTTAGGGTGTTTCAATCTTTCCAACTTCAATTTATTCACCATTTCTTCTAAAACAAGATTATCCGAACTACCACTATTAATAACAACTTTACAACACTTACCAGATACCTTACATCTGGTCTTGAACAAATTTCTCCTCTACATTGGTTCTTCATCTTCTCTGGTATGACACAAAGATCTCCTCATCATCAACAGTTCTCCATCTTCTAGTTTGTTAGCTGATCCGGTGGGGATTTCTTCCACCAATGTTGTTCTCCTAGTGTTCTCTATCTTCTTACATTCGAAAGCATGGTGTCCTTCTCCTCCACACTTATAGCACATTCCTCTAAACACTCTCTTATCTTGTCTTATGTCATCTTTTCCAAGACTCTTATTCTAGTAACCATTAGGTTCTCTCCTTCAGTAGAAATTTCTATCATCCTTCTGGTATGAATTACCTTCGTTTCTTACTTCCTTGTCCTTGTTTTGATCCATACAGGTTCCTCTTCCTCCTTGAAATCTCCCTCTAGAAAATCTTTGGCCTCTACCTCTCTGTCTTTGCTCATGTCTTTTGTTCAGCTTCTCTTCTACTTTCAGGGCATATAGATTAGCTTCTTCATTACTCTGAAACTTGATCAAACTGAGTTCATCTTGTATAGACATTTACAATCCATTCAAATATCTCACAACTTGTTCAACCTCATCATCAACATGTTTGGATCTGATATTCAACTTGTAGAATTCTTTGTGTAGTACCCCTCCCTCGATTAGACTTTTTAGATACATATTGTGACTACACTCAACTTTTTTAGTGGATATTAGTGGATACTTTATATTATGATATTTTACTCAGACATTATGCTATCATGTGTTATACTTTAATTTGAGTTTCAATGTATGTTGCTCATGCATTATTTCCCTATTTATAGTTAAATATTATTTTATTGGATTACTGACATGGACTAACACATTTATTTTATGCGTGAGATGCATTATGTACATGTTGTCATGTTTGTAAGTGCATGTGGTGTGAGGAGATCATTTTACTTCACTCACTTCAATGAGACATGGAACGTCATGATTCTCCTTCACTGGTGTGTCTACTGTGTTTGAACATATATATGTATGAGTGAATTGGTGATGCAGAATTTGCAGGTACCAGGTACTGATTTCACTTGGTCCCATAGGTCTAAGTGTACCTAAATAATCCAATGAAAGTGGAGGAGACAGTCTTAAGGCCCTAAGTTTACCCTTAGCCTTGCTCATCATTGAGCAATGTCAATCATTGGTAAACCGTCCCTCTTTGTTGTTATGTGGGTCGTGTTTCTATTTTGACTTGTTAATTGTGTGTTATGCGTTTTAAAAATTTATCTTGAAATAAATGATGAAGTGTGCTTTTATGTTTTAATGGATTTATTGATTATTTTATTTGAATAGTTAAAATCAAATTGTTGAGTTAATTAGTAAAATATTGTATCATGTGTTTTCAATTGTTAAAAAGAAATAAAGTTATTTTACCTTTATGTATATTTATTGGGCAACTGATTTTCATGTTTTTTTTTAAAAAAGAGGGGAAATGATTTCAAATTAGAAATTTAATGAAATGTGTATTATTTTGGAAAAGAAATTTAAATTTTCTAATTTTCATTTTCAAAGTTTATTTGTGACCTAAAAGATATTTTGGGGGGAAATGTTTTATATAATGTAAAATTTTCCCCAAAAATATTCATTCTGCATTTTAGAAAATATTTTCTGGAGAAAAAACCTTTGTGTTTTGAGCTGGAGATTGCTGGGGAAAGAACTCGCTTGGTGATTTTTGGCTTGCTCTTCTTCAACCTTGTCCACCTGGATAGCTAAACAGGTTGGTGAAAATTGGTTGTTAAATCTATGTGGTTTCTTTTTGTTGAATGGAATTGGCAAGTAGTTAAATTAGTTTATGGTTATTTCCCTATAGTTCATTTTGAAAATCTTTCCATTGTTGAATTTAAGGGGTTATGCTGCCAAAATTTTCAAGTTTGGAGCAAACCTGGGAAGATTGGGAAAATGGGAAATTACTAGTTGTTAAATTAAATTGGAAAGAAAATCTTATACCATTTTGTTTTGTGTTTCCAAAACCCCTGTTGTTTTAAGAAAAAATGGATTGTAAATTTGTTGGGGTTTATTTTAAAATTACTGGTTAAAAAGAAATATGCTAGGTTTTTTATTTGTGGCTAGAAAAATTGATTTTATGAGTATTTTAAACTTGTTAAAAAATATATATATATATTTTTCCAGTTCTGTGTTTCTGGAATGAACTGGGTTTGTTGTGTTTTTAAGAAAAATGTTATTAAAAAAAAAATTGATTGGAAATTTAAAAAAAATAAGAAAATATCGTAATTGGGGAGTGGAGGGGGAGCCGTGGCGCAACCCCATAGCCACCCCCTTCCCTACCATGAGCTGCAACACAATGAAGTGGGGATGTGGGCCCACATAGTGGGGGCTACAACCCACTATGTTGGGGTGCAGACCCACCATGTGGAGGTGACAACCCACGGTGTGGGCTTGCAGACCCACCACATGGGCTGCAACACCCACGTAATTGTGGGTTAAAAAGTGTTTTGTTTTTAAAAAATAAAAAAAATGTTTTTATTTAATATTTAATTAATATATATATATATACATATATACATATATATATACATATATACATATATATATACATATATATATACATATGTATACATATATACATATACACATATATGTATACATATATACATGTGTATATATGTGTATATATATACATATGTATATATACATATATGCATACAAATATGTATACATATATGTATATATACATATATGTATACATATTTGTATACATATATGTATATATACATATGTATATATATACACATATATACACATGTATATATGTATACATATATGTGTATATGTATATATATACATATATACATATACACATATATGTATACATATACACATATATGTATACATATACACATATATGTATACATAAACACATATATGTATACATATATACATATATGTATACATATACACATATATGTATACATATACACATATATGTATACATATACACATATATGTATACATATACACATATATGTATACATATATGTATATATACATATGTATATATATACACATATATACACATATATATATATGTATACATATATATATATACATATATATATATATATATATACATATATATACACATATGTATATACATATATATATATACATATGTATATGTATATATATGTATATACATATATATACATATACATATGTATATATATATATGTATATATATATATATGTATATATATATATATATATATATATATATATATATATTTATTTTTGTTAATGTGGAAAAATATATTTTGGGGAAATATGAAAAGTAAAAAGAAAAATAGTTATTGTTTTTGGAAATTGTGTATTTTTATTTTGCAAAAATATACATATTAGAATTTAGTAAATAAATATATATATATATATATATATATATATATAAAAAGAAAAATAGTTATTGTTTTTGGAAATTGTGTATTTTTATTTTGCAAAAATATACATATTAGAATTTAGTAAATAAATATATAAATATATATATATATATATATATATATATATATATATATATATGTATGTATGTATATGTATAAATATATAAATGTATGTGTGGTTTTTAATTTATAGTGAAATGGTGATTTTTTAAATGGAGTATTTCTAATTTTAGAAGAATTAGAAAACCTTGGTCAATTTGCATTTTAAACGAAATGGAAAAATAATGTCATTCTAGATTAGTGAAGATGCTTGATTTAATTGACTATATTCGCATTTAATTTTGAAATCGCAAGTTCTTGGTTAAATGTATTAGTTGTTTTCATGTGGTTGTTATTGTGGCTATTCATGTCACTAGTTAGAGATTTGTCAGTTAGTTAACATTGTACAAGGGCTTGTTTGGACAAGTGGTTTTCTATTGTTTTGAACTCTGTGGGTTATTCTAGTTTGGTACCTTGGTTTTAGGAATTCGTTTGGTCATTTTTGGTTTAGTGTCATAAGGGAGAGTGGCTTTCGAGTGGGGGCCGCACCCAAAGTGGTTAGCAGGATAACCCATCGAAAGTTTGTTTAAGTAAGTGATAACTTAATAATATATTAGGGGGTTTGGTAGATTAAACATTAAGTAAGATAATTATACCTCGCTCATGGTTGAGTGCTATTACAGACTCAAGATGTAGTGAGAAGGTCTGGAATGACAAACCAACAACCTTGTCCTCATGAAAGGATTGTTTGGGTCCACATGAGACTTGGATGGGGCCGGGGGTTCGGGAGAGGTTACCAGGATAACCCAGGATGGGGGCCGGGACCTATGGAGGCTTGCTAGGATAACCATACCAAGCTATGTGATGACACTCTTCCCTTATGATCACTAGTGTGTAGCCTTATTGGTTTCACCTGAGTTTTATTATGGAGTCATGTTCTGTCAGTTTATACTTCATGTGTCTTTCTGATGTTGTGTTTTCAACCATGTTTGTGCATACCTTATAGGTTACTAGTGGGTCGTATTTCTATCTCCTAGCACGGTGGGGTGGTTCTTTTTGAGCCACATGGTTGGGTGGTAGTGCCACTTGCCATCGATTGTGCTTGTTCCTTCTTGCGGGAGTTGGCTTGACAGGTGTTTCCGTTGCACTTGGATTCGAGTGACTAGTCTTTCAATTGGATCCTATTTGTTATTTGGATCATTAATTGTATATCATGGACCTTATATGGTTAGTTATAATTATTAGATATGTATGCCTTCATGGAAGATGTAATTGTAATGTAAACATTATCTGATTTTTGAGACTTAGTGGTTTAGTGAAATGTAATGTAATTCTATCTTATGATGCAAACAATGCATGAATAAAATTAAATGATATTGCATATGTTTTTTTTGGAAATTAAATGTTTAATGTAATGGATAGAATACTATGAAATGAAACTTAAACATGTTATTGATATTTTATTACTATTGGATGATTTAACCATTGGATTAATTAATGTTAGGCAATGTTAGTTGTAAACCATGTTAACCAAGTTGGGAAACCCTTTAGGTGCTAAGTTAAGTCTTTCGTTGTGTAATTTTAACGTAATGTTAACTCATTGTATCATTAAACTTATTTTAGTTTAAAAAAAAAAATTATTTGCACACTTTTCTAGTGTTTTAGTTTAATCCCTTCGGGGTTTCCTGGTGGGGCATTACAATTGGTATCAGAACTAGGTTTCAACACTCGATACTCTAGTTTTAAATTGAGCCCATTCAACTAGACCTATTGCTAAGTCTTAGTGTTTGTGTTTCCCTTGTTAGTATCCCTACTGTAGGTCTAAACTTTTTCTCTTGTGTTGTTGTTAGGAATATGGTTGGGAAAGGGAAAGGAAGAGGTCGTGGTGGTGGTCATGATCATGGTAGAGGTAGTGGACATGGCCATAGCGTAGGCTGTCATAGTCCATCACCATAGCCCACTCATGAGAGTGTTGAGTAGGTTCAGTCAATTCATCCTAGTGATCCCAGAGAGGTTAGCCAGCATAGTGAGTAGCATACTATATAACAAGTTCCTGAAAGGGAGGAGTTGCGACAAATGTTTGAGGAGGTATTAGCTTGACTTGGTCCTAGACCAGAGGCCGAGCAATAGGTTAATGTTCAATTTGTGGAGTCTCATCTTTGGGATCTTGAGGAGAGAGAGAGGTCTCCCAGGAGGAGAGAGGTTCCAGTGGACTAGGAGACAATTGCCTTGGGTCATATGAGGGATTTGTTGAGATCTCGTCCTCCCACTTTTGATGGTTTGGGTACCAAACTTGAGGCTGAGACTTGGCTCATTGACTTGGATAGGTGTTTTTCCATGCATCCCTATGGTAGTAACACCAAGGCGAGGTGCGCTATTATGTATCTAAGGAAATTTGCTTCTACTTGGTGGAGGTTGGAGGAGTAGAGGATCAATGTGGACATTAGTACAGTGTCTTGGGAGATGCTCCTAGAGAGGTTCAAAGATCATTTTCTCTTGGTAAAATGGGGATAGTGTCAGGCCAATGAGTTTCATGAGTTACATTAGTTGGGAATGAATGTTGATCAGTATGAGCATAGATTCTATGAGCTCAAACAATATGTCAGTATTGGGAACGATGAGGCAATCTTGGTCCAACACTTCTTGAGAGGTCTTAATAATCACATTAGTGGGAGCGTGCGAGTGTTCAAGCCTACATCAGTTGAGTTAGTCATGGTGAAAGCCAGTCTAGTGGAGCAAAACCTTTCTCGAGCTCATGGTGGTCAGTCATGAGTTTAGATTGTAGTGTACCTTTCAATGGATCTAGATCGTGAGGGAGTTAGTCCCAGGCAGTTGTACCTTACAGGAGTTTTCAGACACCCGCTAAGGGTGGGCAGCAACAACAGCAACAAAATTTTTAGTCTAGGCTAAAATAGTTTCAGGGTTAGTGTGGGGGCAAACCTCAGTTTAGGAAGGACATGAACTAGCAGAGGATTAGAAAGAGTTTTCCAGGAAGTTTCTAGCAGTCCAGTGAGCCGACTAGAGGTAGAGGACCTGCTAAGGGAGCTTGTTTCTCTTCTAGTCAGTATGGCCATATATTAGCACATTTTTCACAACATTCACAACAAACTAGTAGATAGAGACCGACAACATCAGAGCCTATAGTTGGGGATGCAGGTTGATCCCACAAAGTTTTCATAGTGGTTGATGACCACCAAACTGAGCACCATGGCACCGTGATCGAGAATACATGTGTGTTGGGTGGTATATCTATCTCAGTATTATTTGATTCAGGTGCTTTTGATTCCTTTATATCTTCCTCCATTGTGGAGTGGTGTGGGATCGCGTCTATTAGATAGGAAAATAGGTGCAAGTAGATTTGGCTATTGGTTTTCATGTGGTCGTAGATCCCTTCATTCCTAGATGTGAGTTGAACCTAGGACCCTTTGCTACCATAGTTGATCTTTGAGTTATTCCTTTAGGGTCTTATGGAGTTGTGTTGGGGATGGATTGGTTAGCATCTCATAGTTCTAGTGTAGACTATCCTCAGGAAGATAGTGGAGTGTTTAGATGATCATGGTAGGAAAGTTGAGATAGTTGGTATTCCTAGATCTATATCACTTCACATGATCTCCACTGTGTAGCTTAAGTGGTGTATGCATCAGGGATGCCAACTTTTTGCAGTGTCTTTTGAGGACATGGATGAGGAGAGAAGTAGGGAAGTTGCTCTTGATAGTCACCCTCTTCTTTGGGAGTATGCCGATGTGTTTCCTATTGACATTCCCAGTATGCCTCTGAAGCGAGATATAGACTTTCACATTGATTTAGTTCCTAGAGAAGAACCTATTTTGAGAGCACCATATTAGATGACCACTCAGGAGTTGAGTAAATTGAAGTTGTAGATGGAGGAATTTTTGGCCAAGGGGTTCATTCATCCTAGTGTTTCTCCATGGGGTTTGCCAGTTATCTTCATGAAGAAGAAGGATGGTTCTCTTCAGTTATGCATTGATTATCAATAGTTGAATAAGATAACCATTAGGAATCGATATCCATTTCCTTGTATTGATGATCTATTTGATTAGGTAAAGGGAGCCAAGGTGTTCTCTAAGATTGATCTTAAATTTGGGTATCATCAGTTGCGTATTCATGATGCAGACATTCATAGGATGGGTTTTTGTACTCGTTATGGTCACTATGAGTTCAAGGTGGTGCCATTTGGGTTGATGAATGTGCCTTCAGTTTTCATGAGCCTCATGAATGGGGTTTTCTGCAACAACGTTGATCATTTTGTCCTTGTGTTCTTAGATGATATTTTGATTTATTCTAAAACTATGGAAGAGCATGAGGGCCACTTGCGACATGTATTGCAATTCTTGAGGGAGAATCAACTTTATGCCAACTTGGTGGAGTGTGGTTTCTTCCAATCAGAAGTGAACTATCTTGGTCATTTGGTTTCAGGAGAAGGTGTATCTGTGGATCCTTCTAAGATCCAAGCCATTGTCGATTGGCCAACATTAACTAATGTTTCTGAGGTTTAGATTTTTATGGGTTTGGCCAGATATTACCATTGCTTTGTTTAGAGTTTTTCCCAAATAGGTCACCTGATCACTTCTCTTCAGATGAAAGGGAAGAAGTTTGTTTGGTCAGAACAGTGTGAGGCAAATTTTCATACTTTTAAGGAACTCCTTGTTAGTGCTCCGATTTTGGCAGTTGCTAATCCATCTAGAGATTTTATGATTTGCACATATGCCTCTTTAGAAGGCATAGGAGTAGTGCTTATGCAAGATGGTTGTGTGGTAGCCTATAAGTCTCACAAAATCAAGGACCACGAGTTGAACTATCTAGTTCATGATTTAGAGTTGGCAGCTGTAGTTCATGCTTTAGTCATGTGGTGACATTTTTTGTTAGGGTGTCAGTTTGAGATGCACAATGATCACCATAGTTTGCAATACATTTTCACGCAGCGAAACTTGAATGCTCAACAACGAAGATGGATGGAATTCTTCTGCAAGTATTATTTTGAGGTTCATTATATTTAGAAGAAAGAGAATGTAGTGGCAGATGCTTTGAGTCATAGGTGGAATGAGGTTGCAACATTGTCCCTTGGGGTGGATTTGAGAGATAGAATCATTGGGATCCTTCCTGAGGACATCTGGTATCAGGAGGTTAGAGCCATGACTGAGACTAGAAGGCCATTAGAGGGAAAATATTCTAGATATAACCTTGAGATAGATGGTCTTCTTTGACATCTTGGGCGGATCTATGTGCCTCCATTGGATGGACTTCATACTTTGATCATGACTGAGGTCCATCATGCACCTTATTCAGCACATCTTGGTGTCAAGAAGATGCACACGGATTTTAGATAGATATATCATTGGGCTGGAATGAAATGTAACATAGCTGATTTTGTCTCAAAGTGTTTAGAATGTCAGTGGGTAAAGGTGGAGCATCAATACCCTGTAGGGATTTTACAACCTAATTTGGTATCGGATTGGAAATGGGACATCATTTCCATGCATTTTATAGTTGGGTTGCTTATTTTTTCATGTTGTCATGATGCCATCATGGTCATTGTTGATAGGTTGACTAAAGTTGCTTAGTTTGTTCCTATTCAATCTTCCTATACAACAATAGTGGTGGCATGAGTTTTCATGGAAGATGTGATGAGGCTTCATGGGATTCCTAGGCAGATCATTTCAAATAGAGACCATGTCTTTACTTCATTATTGTGGACCTCACTTTAGCATGCTTTAGGGACCCAGTTTAACTTTAGTTCAGCTTATCACCAAGAGACCGATGGTCAGACCGAGCGTGTGAATTAGGTTTCGGAGGACATGCTTCACATGTATGTTATGGACCAATAGTTGCCCTGGGAGGAATATCTATATCTTATGGATTTTACTTATAACAATGGATATCATAGCTCCATAGGTATGTCTCCCTTCCAAGAATTGTATGGTCATCCTTTCCATACTCCTCTGAGTTGGGATCGGTTAGAGGACAGGGTGCATATAGGACCGGATATGCTTCAAGAGATGGAGTAGTAGGTTGAGAAGATTCATGGGCATTTGGTAGCAACATAGGATAGGCATAAGAAGTGTGTTGATGCTCATAGATTGGATCATCATTTTTCTATTGGCGAATGTGTATTCTTGAGAGTGCATCCATGAAAGAGTCTGATCCGCTATGGAAAGGGTTTTAAGTTGGTGCCTCATTTTTTGGCCCTTTTGAGATCCTTGAGAGGATATGACCTGTTGCCTACCATATTTCTTTACCACCGAGCCTATCTTACATCCACGATGTTTTTCATGTTTCTATTCTTAGACTTTATCATCCTGATGTGACCCATGTTCTTGATTGGAACACATTATAGGCCGAGGGCGGGAAGCTTTCTATGGAGCCCGTGTGCATTCTGCAGTGTCAGGGTTTGACCCTTAGGGGTCGTACCATAGATCAAGTAAGGGTCCTATGGGCCCCAGATGATGAGACCTCAACTACATGGGAGGATGTAGCGAAGATGAGAGAGCTATACTCTTATCTATTTTAGGTTTCCCGGAGTAAGCCTAGTTTTGGGGGGAAGGATGTAGTACCCCTCCCTCGATCAAACTTTTTAGATACATGTTGTGACTACAGTTGACTTTTTTAGTGGATATTAGTGGATACTTTATATTGTGATATTTTACTCAAACATTATGATATGATGTGTTATACTTTAATTTGAGTTTCAGTGTATGTTGTTCATGCAATATTTCCTTATTGATAGTTAAATGGTATTTTATTGGATTATTGACATGGACTAACACATTTATTTTATGCCTGAGATGCGTCATGTACATGTTATCATGTTTGTAAGTGTATGGGGTGTGAGGAGATGATTTTCCTTCACTCACTTCGTTGAGACAAGGAGTGCCACAATTCTCCTTTACCGGTGTGTCTATTGTGTTTGAACATATATATGTATGCGTGAATTGGCGATGTAGGATTTGCAGGTAACAAGGTACTGACTTCACTTGGTCCCACAAGTCTGAGCGTACCTAAATAATTTTATGGAAGTGGAGGAGATAGTCTTAAGGCCTTGAGTTTAGCCTTAGCATTGCTTGTCACTGAGCAGTGTCAGTCGTCGGTCAACCATCCCTCTTTGTTGGTATGCGGGTCGTGTTTCTGTTTTGACTTGTTAATTGTGTGTTATGCATTTTTAAAATTTATATTGAAATAAATGATTAAGTGTGTTTTTTATGTTTTAATAGATTTATTGACTATTTTATTTGAATAGTTAAAATCAAATTATTGAGTTGATTAGTAAAATGTTATATCATGTGTTTTCAATTGTTAAAAAGAAATATAGTTATTTTACCTTTATGTATATTTATTGGGCAACTGATTTTCATGTTTAAAAAAAAAAAAAAAAGGGGAAATGATTTCAAATTAGAAATTTAATGAAAAGTTTATTATTTTGGAGAATAAATTAATTTTTTTCAATTTTCATTTTAAAAGTTTATTTGTGACCTAAAATATATTTTGGGTGGAAATTTTTTATATAATGTAAAATTTTCCCCAAAAACGTTCATTCTCCATTTTGGAAAATATTTTCTGGAGAAAAAACCTTTGTGTTTTGAGTTGGAGATTGTTGGGGAAAGAACTTGTTTGGTGATTTTTGGCTTGCTCTTTTTCAACCCTGTCCACCTGGATAGCTAAACAGGTTGGTTAAAATTGGTTGTTAAAACTTTGTGGTTTCTTTTGATTGAATGGAACTGGCAATTAGTTAAATTAGTTTATGGTTATTTCCTTGTTGTCCATTTTGAAAATCTTTCCATTGTTGAATTTTAAGGGGTTATGCTGCCAAAATTTTCAAGTTTGGGGCAAACTTGGGAAGATTGGGAAAATGGAAAATTATTGGTTGTTAAATTAAATTGGAAAGAAAATCTTATACCCTATTGTTTTGTGTTTCCAAAACCCCTGTTGTTTTAAAAAAAAATGGATTTGAAATTTACTGGTTAAAAAGAAATATGCTGGGTTTTTTATTTGTGGTTGGGAAAATTGATTTTCTGAGTATTTTAAACTTGCTGTTAAAAATATATTTATATATATTTTTCCAATTTTTTGTTTCTGGAATGAACTGGGTTTTTTGTGTTTGTAAGAAAAAATGTTATTAATATTTTTTAATTGGAAAAATATTTAATATATATATATATATATATATATATATATATATATATATATATATATATATATATATATATATATATATATATATATATATCGTAATTGGAGAGTAGAGGGGGAGCCGTGGTTCAACCCCATAGCTGCCCACTTCTTTTCCACGAGTTGCAGCACCATGAAGTGGGGTTTCAGGCCCACATAGTAGGGATGCAGGCCCACGTAGTGAGGACTACAACCCATGGTGTGGGGGTGCAGACCCACCACATGGAGGCTGCAACCCACAGTGTGGGGCTATAGACCCACCACATGGGGTCTATGGTCCCACCACATGGGCTAAAACACCGATGTAATAGTGGGTTAACAAGTGTTTTGTTTTAAAAAAGTAAAAAATTATATTTTATTTAATATTTAATTTATATATATTATATATATTTATTTATTTTTGTTTATGTGGGAAAATATATTCTGGGGAAATATGAAAAGTAAAAAGAAAAAGAGTCATTGTTTTTGGAAATTGAGTATTTTTATTCTGGAAAAATATACATATTAGAATTTAATAAATAAATAAATTAATTTATATTTTTATATATATACATACATACATACATACATGCATACATACATACATACATATATATATATATATATATATATATATAATATTTATATATCTATATATACGTGTATATGTATAGCTATATAAATGTATGTGTGGTTTTTCATTTATAGTGAAATGGTGATTTTTAAATGGTTTATTTTGAATCTTAGAAGAATTAGAAAACGTTGGTCAATTTGTGTTTTAAATGAAATGGAAAAATAATCTCATTCTAGATTAGCAAAGATGCTTGATTTAATTGACTGTATCCACATTTAATTTTGAAACTACAAGTTCTTCATTAAATGTATTAGTTTTTTTCATGTGGTTGTTATTGTGGTTGTTCATGTCATTAGTCAAAGATTTGTTAGTTAGTTAACATTGTACAAGTGCTTGTTTGGCCAAGTGTTTTTCTATTGTTTTGAACTCCATGTGTTATTCCAGTTTGGTGCCTTGGTTTTGGGAGTTCATTTGGTCATTTTTGGTTTAGTGTCATAAGGGAGAGTGGCTTTCGAGTGGGGGTCTTGCCCAAAGTGGTTAGCAAGATAACCCTCAAAAATTTGTTTAAGTAAGTGATACATTAATAATATATTAGGGGGTTTGGTAGATGAAACATTAAGTAAGATAATTATACCTCACTCATGGTTGAGTGCTATTACAGACTCAGGATATAGTGAGAAGGCTTGGAATAGAAAGCCAACAAATTTGTCCTCATGAAAGGATTGTTTGGGTCCACATGAGACTTGGATGGGGCTGAGGGTTTGAGAGAGGTTACTAGGATAACCCAAGATGTGGGCCAGGACCTATGGAGGTATGCCTGGGTAATCATACCAAGCTATGTGATGAAACTCTTCCCATATGGTCACTAGTGTGTAGCCTTGTTGGTTTCACCTGAGTTTTGTTTTGGAGTCATGTTCTGCGAGTTTATACTTCATGTGAGTCTTTCTGATGTTGTGTTTTCGACCATGTGTGTGCATATCTTATAGGTTGCTAGTGGGTCTTATTTATATCTTCTAGCAGAGTGGGATGGTTATTTTTGAGCCACATAGTCAGGTGGTAGTGCCACTTTCCATCGGGTGTATTTGTTTTTTTCTTGTGGGAGTTGGTTTCACAAGTGTTTTAGTTGTGCTTGGATTCTTGCGACTAGTCTTTCAGTTGGATCCTATTTGTTATTTGGATTATTAATTGTATATCATGGACCTTATATGACCAGTTATAATTATTTAATATGTATGCCTTCATCGCAAGATGTAATTGTAATGTAAACATTATCTGATTTTTTAGACTTAGTGGTTTAGTGAAATATAATGTAATTCTATCTTATGATGCAAACAATGTATGAATGAAATTAAATGTTATTGCATATGTTTTATTTGAAAATTAAATGTTAGGAAATGTTAGTTGTAAGCCATGTTAACCATTGGATTAATTAATGTTAGGAAATGTTAGTTATAAACCATGTTAATCAAGTTGGGAAACCCTTTAGGTGTTAAGTTAAGTCTCCATTGTGTAATCTTAATGTAATGTTAACTTATTGTATCATTAAACTTATTTAAGTTTTAAAAAAAGAAATATTTGCGCACTTTTCTAGTGTTTTAGTTTAATCCCTTCGGGGTTTCCTGGCGGGGTGTTACACTTTGATATACTCCTTCATGCTAGATTCCTTTTGCTTCAAGTTCTGCAACTTCCAAAATAAATTTACTTGATAATCAGCTAGCATCAACTTTGATTTTAACTTGGCAACCATCCGCTACCATGTTTTGATCCTCTCTTTACCTCTTCTATGTCTATCAAGCTACAAATTTTCCCACCAAAGAGATACATGACCTTTCAACTGGGTGCGAGCATATTTCACCTTTCTTTCTTCTCAGGTGTTCTCAAAATCAAAATACTTCTTCTTTTTCGAGATCCAGTCCATTAATTCATCTAAATCTAACTTTCCATCATACTTCGATGGGGTAAAATGTGGTTTAGTGTTCTTCCTACTCAAAACCCTTAAGAAACTCTCTTCTTCTAGATTGATCATCGGTGGATTTTCTACTTGTTCTGTCGGTGCTTCTTCTTTTTCATCTTTGCTCACTTCTTCAATATACTGGCCTCTTCTCTAGGTTGTCTCAATGGCTTCCAACCAAGATGTAATTCCTCTCAACATTTCTATCACAGCAGGGTCTGCATTCCCTCGTGCTCCACCATTCCGATTTCCTCTTCATGCCATCTTTATGCTAGGTCTCTGTAGCTATAGGTTGGATCCATAGTCCACCACCCTACAAAAAAATTCTCAGGACAACACAATCTTTGAGATGAAATCTCACTCTGATACCACTTGGTACAATCACTGGTTAGGAGGGACCTCAAAGAGATCAATCTGGACTAGGAAGAAAGAGTAAACACAATGGAAACAAGAGGATATGATGGAGACAATGCAAAACTGAATGTATTAGATCATGAAAACTAATTACAAGCAACCGGTAGCATCCTGGTTACAAGATTCAACTCACTAGCCTTTCACATACATGCTTAATTATAGAACAGGTCAACTTCAGACCTCTAAATCTAAATCTATCCTCTATGTTCTATATGATTGATTTCTAATGCTCAATTACAATGATTATATTATCCAAGGAGATTTGGTTGGCCCAAAAGGGATCAAATGCCGAAGAACAAGATCAAACATGTAAAACCAACAAGTCAGCCTCCGCCAAAGAGATTCCTTCAGAAAATCCAAAGGATGAAATGAAGATCAAAGAGAAGGTCGGCCTTACCCCAAAAAAAATTGGAACCCATGAACTAGGGCTCCACAAGCTATAGAAAGGATCCACAAGATTCGCCAATAGCAAATAGGTCCAAGCGGTTCCAGTGTTCTAAGCCAGAAAACTATCTCGAAATCCAAAATCAATAACTTGCCGGAAAATGATCCAAATGCTCCATGGTTTAGGAATAAGGAAGATGATCATGTCCCCAAGAAAAATCTAGCTATGCAAGATTCAATGAGCCAATTCATGAAAATACAGAAAGGAATGTTGAAACTGCAAAACATAAAACAAACAAAAATAAATATTTTTTGTTGATGCAAGATTTCCAAGAAGCGAGGATGATCCTGCATCACATAAAAACCCTAATTTACTCTTCTAAAATTGCCTTGTGGGTTGCATAATTTTTTTAATTTTGGTTTTACATCTAATTTTTATGACATGTTATGTTTAGATTTAGATACATCTATTGTTCAAATTCATAATTCAAATTGTTTAATTCATTGGTTAATCAACCATTTTACAAAGAAATTACATTGTTTAATCATACTTTTCAATCTCTGTCTTTAATTTTCCTCCTTTATGCATGAATTTAGTTACCCTTAGTCCTACATATAATATTCTAGTGAGAATAATTTATAGACTTAGGGCTTCTCAAGGTTTAAATACTAAGGATATGGAGCTTTAGTTGGATAGCTTATTCCATGTGAATGTTGGTGCTTCCTCTAGTCCAACAAATGACATCACTTATAATGCCCCCACTTAAGGTGTAAACATAGCTCTAGGTTGATATCTTGAGGTAAAAAGAAAATCCAACAAGAATAATTACCCTCATCACCAATGAGATATCCTTTAAGAAACAATGTATATGCATTCCAAGCTAAAGAGGCTTCAACACTTTTAAGCAAGAAAGAGATAGTCATAAAAGATATATCTTTCAACAAGTGCAAAGGGATCCGTTTGAGGGATGAATGATCAAATAAGGAAAATATCTTTCTCCAAATACATCTACTTCCAAGAGAATATCTTTAACAAAAATTAACACCTTTAACCAAAGAATAGAGGGGAAGGAGACCAAGGATGCACACCTTCCCTAATTCTAGGAAAAAGAGACTCTTGATGAAGGATTACACACTTTCAACACCAAGGAGAGATCATTTATAAGAACAAATAATTTAAATCAATGAAGAGGTCCTAATCAAGGATACAAACCTCCAAGAAACATTGAAATCCCCATGAAGGATGAACAAATCTATGCAAGAAAGGATATCTTTATAAAAGACGCAACTCAACAAAGGAAAATTTAAGCCTTATAAAATAGAGAATAGATTGAAAGCTATTCTTTCTCCACAAACATGGAGACAAAAATATGAAGGCTATTATGTTGTCAGTCATGTATGATTGTACATGAAATTGTAGCACCATGAGAGACAAAGAGCCCCAAAAATGTAAGATACTAGTGTTATATAATGACGAGCAACAATAGGTGAAAGGAATACTAATCATCTACTATTTGAATGGTACCATTTGCAATGAATTGTTGAAATTTACATTCCAAATCATGACATTCATTGGTGGAATAGAATGGATTTGATAATACGTGTAAAAAGAAGGATTATCTTTATTTTGTTTACAATTACTTCTTCAATTTCTTAAAGAAAATTAAATCAATTTATCCCTAAGAAGATCAAATAAAATGTTTTCTAGTTGCGATGAAAATTTGGGAGAAGAACACATAGATACTTTAGGAAATGGGGGAGGACATCTTATGCCTTCTCTAGTACATTGTGAGGGAGATTCTATAGGGACTTTGATTCCTTATTCCTTCTTTCCAAGACCTTATTCACTATATTCTTGTTTATAAATCATATAATAGCTAACCTTATAATGTGTTTGCAATTGTGAAATGGAAGGAATTTCATTATAGACCTTATTTAACTGTTGTGTAAGTGTAGCTTGAAAGATCAACAAGATGAAGGGGAAGGATCTTTGTATGGAGATTAATTTTTATATCATCATTAATATCCACTTTGTTAGGTTGGGAAGAGGTTTTCTCATCATCTAAAGCTTCATCTTTACTCAATGTTATGTTAGGAGGTACATATTATGAATAAAATGCATATCATCATCTTGTCTCAAAAGATGTTGATGATTAAGATAAGCTCTTCGAGAATAAGAAGGATATAGAGTGATAGATGTCCTGATATTAACATGCCTACCTTGTCCCTCTTGCACCAAAGAACCCTTGCAAGAAGATAATTCATCATTACTCTTCAATGTTACATATCTCTTGGACAAATCATTGATAGGAGCATTAACTCTTTCCTCATGAATAAAACATACTCTAGGAGAGGTACAAGTATGAATCATTTCAACATCATCTCTAGGAGGACTATCAAAGGTTCCACTTGAAACATCTACTAAAGCTTTAAAGAAATCCAAATATTCCATAATTATCTTTAAAAAAATCATCATAGAACAATATGAAACATTTATGAAAGATTTGAGAAATGATTTAAATGTAGGAAATATCTTTTCAACCTTCATGATGCAATACATAAAAGTGTTATAAACGAATGCATGCAACACAAAGTGAAAGAGGTCATTATCCAACATAATATTTTAATAGATATAACTCATAAACTATGTAGTCACATGTGAAATAGAAAACCAATCAGATTTTATAAATTTTATAGTGAAAGATCATATCTGAAAACACCCAATTAGACATATACAAAATGTTAAAAGCGTTGGATTCACCAAAATGTTTAATGGTGAAAAATGGTGGTTCACTAGTCTAATTATATGAACTAGGAAAAAAACCCACTTTCAACCATATTACATTTAGGGGAATAAGAGTCAATAGGCTCAACCTCAAATCTATTAAAAAGGGATAAGAACGAATTGGATTTCTTTACTCTCTTTATTTGAGTTAAAATTGAATTGATAATGGAAAGGGCATGAATTGATGAATGATCTGTTTTCAACAAGAAGGAAGGAAACTGAGAGTGGGGGTGGGGAGGCGGTGAATCAGTTTTCACCGAATTAAACAAATTAAGCACAATCTCAGATATGATCAATGACAACAAAAAGAAAGATAACAACAACACACATAACACCAATATTTTTGACCTGGAAAACCCGGTTAAGGGAAAAACCATGATAGGAACCTACCCATAATGAGATGATACTCTACAGTAGTATGTGTAAATATTACAATGGAGAATGCACATGCATTCATGCACACTTCCTAGATCTCATTACTCAAATTACAATAAGAACCAAAAGGATACAACCCTCGGGGAAGGTTCACTACCTTATAAAGATGATCAGACTACAATCCAGAAAGAATGAACTACAAAAAGAGCATCTGCTAATGCCTGATGACAGTTTCAGTTATGCTCAAATGTCTACCCTTCACCAATATCTACTCAACACACTAAACCAACATATGAATTCACTTGATCTCACATACACCACTCTCTGATAATGTAGACTCAACAACAACCACCAAATTACATGAATATTACACCCATTTATACAAATCATCAACCTTGATTACAAGGTCGCCCAAACCCTTAACACCTAATTACTAAATTACATCACACGATACATAAATAAACCACTAGAACAATACAATGTTAGATAACATAGCATGGACCTAAATCAACTCCTCAAATGTGCATTACCACCGAAAATCTCACCAAGATCAACCGCAACATGTTACACCACCAAAATACTGCACAAGGTGAAAATATCACCGGACCAATAACATCATCAAGAACTCGCACAATAATCAATACAGATCATCAAAACAAATAGGAAATGAATAGGAAACACCAAAAAGAATGTTAGAACCATTTGCAATAGCTGCACGAACACCACTTATCCAAATCTTCATCAATCAACATGCTAACACTTCAAGAACACTTAACAACAACTTGGACAAGAAAGATAGCTTTCAGAGAATAAAATCACAAACCATCTGAAATGAAGATACACATGAACATCCCAAACACTCTCCCAAATCCGCAACAAAAGATATGATCATAACGAAGCACAATCGATCAAACACCAAAACACTAAACACTGAAAACCCGTCTCCATATTGGAATCCTCAACTCAGTCAAATCATCACACAACATTATGAAATCAATAAAAAATAAAGTATCTCTAGTTGATTCAACATCCCAAACAGATAAAATGACTAGATCAACTCACTGCAATCATCAGATGACCAAAACATTTCTCTGCAACACCAAAACACAGGAATATGTTGACATCAATGACAACAACATGTCCTAGCAGCAACAATATCCAACTACATCCCCCTTTGGCATTGATGACAACATATGAATGTGAAAAATAATCAATGCAAAGTAATAAATTCAACACCAGAAAAATCCCCCTAAGATCATGCACACAAAGCTCCAAAGATAATGCAATTTTTCACATGCTTCTCTCCCCCTTTGACAACAATGCCAAAGATATAAATAGATCAAGATTCTCTCCCACTAAGAAGGAAAATCTCTCCCCCTTAGAATAAATCCACAGCTTTGAACAACACATTGACTACTCTAGCTAAGTGGCAACACCAAATCATCATCCTAGATAAGGAGAATAAGACTGTGAAGTCCACCAAATTGATGCATCTCCATTTGTCTCTCAAATACACAAATGTATCTTTAGGAAAAGGATTAGTGAAAATTTCTGCAATCTAATCTTTTGTGGATACATATTCAAATTTTACTTCTTCATCACTAACTTTCTCCTTCAAGAAATGACACTTAATTGATATATGCTATGTTTTATAGTGTAGTACCGAATTCTTGGAAATATTAATAGCACCTGAATTGTCACAGTAAATAATAGTAGGCTCATCATACACAACTCTAATGTCTTTCAACATCTGCTTCATCCAAACTACCTGAGTACAGTTGCTAGTAGCAACAATGTATTTAGCTTCAACAATAGATAGAGATATAACATCTTGTTTCTTACTTGCCCATGAAACCAACTTCTTCCCCAAAAAGAAAGCTCCACCGATAGTGCTCTTCTAGTCATCTACATCTCCTACCCAATCAATATTAGTATAGGCACACAACATGAAATCATCATTCTTTGAATACCACATACCATAGTCAATAGTTCCCTTCAAATATCTGAAAAATTCTCTTCACATCGGTAACATGAGTCTCTTTAGGATCAGCTTGAAATTTGGCACAAAGACAAACAACATGCATGATATCTGTGATGGCATTGTGTTTTCATTGATTTCAAGTAGTATAGGATGGCAACCAGTATGGGAGATTGATGACCAATGTTGTCATTGATGCATACCAAAAATTGTGTCATTAATGTCATCTAGCATACTGATCATGGGAGTCACTGGTACATAGGTTAGTATTGACATGTATTGAAGACATGGAATGAAGACCGGTATGAAAACATGTCATTAGAATTGATGAAGAGGCAAAATGATAACATCTGTAAGAGAGAAAGATGTTGGATGTTGATTGTGATGAACAGATGAAATGTTACAAAAATCACATCAACACTGGAGGGGAAGTATGTGCAGGCCACCGGTATGATGATTGGATGTGGAAAAGAAGGACTCCCACCGGATAAAGATGAAGTCACCAAATGAAGAGATATCTGACTGTGAGTGCCCAACTGGATCATATGTGCATGTTTGATTATATGCCTTGTCAAACATGGAAGCCAATTGGTGCAATGCTAGATGAAGATGACAAGGATCTACTCCCACCGGTAAGTGGAGCTTATCTCCTATTATACATGGAATGCATTATAGTCCTCTAAGATAAGAAAAAAGAGTAGAAGGTAGGTGATTGAAGGCTCACACCAGATCAACTGGTGAAACACTAAGTTTCCTTAGGTGCATGAGATCAGGGTCTTGTACCACATTTGCAAGGGAAGACATGATGAGTTGCCAATATAGATATTGAAGGATATGTTTGTCACTTTGACAAACTAGGTTATATGAGAACTAGTCAAATGATGAAGAAGGCAAGGTTGAGCAGTTGTAGACAAGAGAATGCAACCGAATTGAAGATGGAGTTTGTTGAAAATTGATGACATGGTGTCATAAAGGTGGTTGCTGGTAAGTATGTCCACCGATAAAGTTGACAAGGTGCAGAAGTGAAATGCTCCCATCTATTGAAGATGTGCATGAGGTAGGTTGGCAAGTGTGCTGAACAATTTAGGTGTTCCACCGAAAGAGAAGCAAAGTGCAAGGGTGAAGATATACTGGTTAGGGTATAATCGATAGGGTGTGTGAATCAGTAGATGAACCTGGTTGTGTGCTACTCATCGGTGACCAAGTCGGACTGACATAGTGAGCTAAGATGGATGTTGAAAAAGGTGCCATGTGAAGGTGAAGTGGCATGCATGCAAAAGTTGGTGTGGTGTGTTAGTAAGGTCATTGGCAATTGGTCCAACATTAAATGGTGACTGTGAAGCTCAAGGAAGGATGGTAGAGGATTGCAGCTTGAGATCAAGGAAACAACAAAGATTCATGATAGTCTAATCTAGTAGATCAAAGTAGGTGAAGGAGACCACATCATGCACATGATTGACTAGACACAAGGTCCAAAATCATGCTACAAATGACTAAAGATAGAAGAAGTGAATGAAAAGGTAAACAAAATGGTGATTCTCATTGATGGGGTGTTGATCATCAGTAAAGGACATGATATTTGATTGGATATGATATGTTATGATGATCAAAAAAGAGATTTGATGTAGATCTAGTGCATGGTGGAAACCCTAACACGCAAATGTTTGAACTCACATTTAGGTAGGAAAGTCTGGCTATAAGAATGCAAATCAAAGATGTAAATGAGGTTATTGTATGATAGAGTGAAAAACCAGAGAGCCAACCAGTCAAGTGATCAATGAAAATCACAGAGGAGACTGAGTATGTGAGAGAGAGAATTGGTTAGAAGAGTTCAACTGACAAGAGTGAGGCAATTGGTAGTTTGCTATTAAGTCTGACAGAGGAGTACACCCATGGTGACTGAATCAATAGAGAAGAGACATAGAAGATTGCAGTGAAGAACTGGTAAGCTAAGAACTGGTAATAATCAGATAGTAGACATCTAACTGAGTGAAGAAGAATGTGGTAGCCATCAACAGTATGATAGAGAGATAAGAGAACCGACAAAGAGTAGTGTACCGATAAAGAAGAAGAAGAGGCTGAACTAGTAAGGTTGCAGCAAAGAGTGAGTTGTAGTAGGAGATCAGGTTGCAATAGTGAGAGGGTGAGCAAAGAACCGACAAAGAATTGGAGAGAGGAGAATTAGTGGAGAGACTTGGATAAGAGTTACAAAGCTCTTTTGTAACAAGGAGATTACTTTTGTATTGGTGCCCTAGCTCGGTGCAGGGGTTGGTGCTCCTTGGGTTGGTGCTTCTTGGGTTGGTGCCCTAAAGCAAGAGTGGTACTGCTTGGGTTGGTGCCCTAAATATTGTAACTGAGGTTTTCATTGTGAGGTCGGATTGGAGTAGTAGTCTCCAGTAGAATTTCTCACCGAGGTTTTTCCCATCATGGGTTTTCCTCGTACATCTGGTGTTACGAGATGTCCTTTTTATGTGATTTATTTTTTGTTATCCTCTCATCTAACTGATATGTCTACTTTATATTAGATCAGTTAACTGATATATACACATAGGATAGAAAATGGAAAATATTTGGAAACCACTTATTCACCCCCCCCTCTCAGTGACATCTCATGTTCAACAATCTGGTCTAGTTTGAGTCGGGTATAGCAGTCCACCAACCATATATCTATACAAGGTTTGATTAAATTTTTGAGATTCATCATTCTTTGACAAATTGCATCTAGTCATCATAGGAGTTCCAACAGGTTTAGAATCAGCTAACCCAAATTTCTTCAATAGTTCCCTCACATACTTAGAGTGAGAAATGAAAATACCTTTACCAGTCTAAGTAATCTACAATCCTAAGAATAATTTTATCTCACCTATCATGGACGTCTCAAATTTCTTTTCCATATCATCAACAAAATTCATACTCAAATCATCATCTCCTCCAAAAATAATGTCATCCACAAATACTTCAACAATCAAAATGTTATCATTCTCAACCTTAAAATATAAGTTACTGTCAACAATACCTTTACAAAATCCCAACTTCACCAAGTACTTATCTAATCTTGCATACTAGGCTCGAGTGGCTTACTTTAGTACATAAAGTTCTTTCTTCAATCTACATAACATGTCTCCTTCATCTGATAATGAAAATCCTTCTGGTTGCTCAATGTAGACTTCCTCCTCAAGATCAACATTCGAAAAGGCTAACTTGACATCCATCTGATAAACCTTGAAATTCTTGTAGGCAACATATGCAAGTAGCAATCTAACAACTTCAATTCTAGCTACAGGAGTATAAGTTTCCTCATAATCAATACCTTTCATCTAAGAGCATCCTTTACATACCAATCTTGCTTTGTTTCTTACCACTTCACCAGCTTCATTCAATTTATTCTGGAACACCCATTTAGTAACAATCACATTCTTGTCTTTAGGTCTTGGAACAAGCTCCCAAGTGTTATTCTTCTCAATTTGATTCAACTCTTCCTCCATAGCTTTTATCCAATTCTCATCCTTACATGCTTTAACAACATCTTTAGGTTCAATCCTAGAAATCAAGCATATATCTTCAACAACAAGTCTTCTTCTAGTCATCACACCTTTGTTCTTATCACCAATAAGTTGATTCTCAAAATGATTCAATTTTACATACCTCAGAGTCTTCAGATTATTCTGATTCTCAAGCTCTTGAACTTCTTCACTGACAACAACAATATCTAGATAAACTGTCTCCATTGGATCATTCTGCTTCAGGATCTCAGTTTGTACAAACTTAGAAACAATATCTTAATCATCAATCTCATATCCACATGCTTTGATCTGCTTCCCAAAACAATCATCAACCTTCACATTTGCACTTTTCACTATCTTCTTCAACCTCTTATTCTAACATTGGTAGGCCTTTCTCTTAGTAGAATATCCCAAGAAGATTCCTTCATCACATCCTGCATCAAAATTTCCTATATCCTCATATCTATTGATATAACATTTTTTTCCAAAAACTTTGAAATATCTAACTGTAGGAACATGACCAAACCATAGCTCATATGGAGTCTTACCAAAATCACCTTTTATATGCACCTGATTGAATGTGTAAACAACAATGCTAAAATTTTATTTCCAAAAGGTTTGTGCAACATTTCCTTCAATCATTATCATTCTAGCAACATCCAAGATTGTTTTGTTCTTCCTTTCAATAACTCCATTCTACTGAGGGGTTCTAGGAGAAGATAATTGACTTTTAATTCCATTCCTCTCACAAAATGTATTGAATTCACTGAATCTGAATTATCCTCCTCTATCAGATCTTAGACACTTTAGCTTCAACCATGTCTCAGTCTCCACCTTTTCTTTGAATATCTTGAAGTTCTCTAGTGCTTTTGATTTCTCCCTTAGAAAAGTCACCTACATCATTCTAGAGTAGTCATCAATCAACAACGTAAAATACCTGTCACTCTACATTCTTCTCACTCTTGTAGGACCACACAAGTTAGTATGAACAAGATCTAACAGTCCATTAGATGTATACAACTTGCTCTTAAATGATGTTCTTGTTTGCTATCCCAACTGACATTCTTTACATGCTTGATTAGAAGGCTTTGCAATCTTAGGAAAATATCTAACAATTTGAGAAAAAAATATCATTATCATACACTTAAAATTAACATGACACATCCTTCTATGCCACAACCAACTTTCATATATCTGAGAAATCAAACAACTTTTCTCACCGACATTCAAGTGAAATATATTACCTTTAGTTTTAGTCCCTATTGCAATCTCTATACTGGAGGCATTCAAAATATTACATTTACCATTCTTGAATTGCAAATCATATTCCTTGTAAACCATTTGTCTAACACTCAAAAGATTATGCTTTAAACCATCAACATATAAGACATCATCAATATTATTCTTACCATGAAGAGATATAGATCCTCTACCATGAATTACACAAGCTTTATCATCTCCAAATCTTACTATACCACCATCATACCTTTCCATATTCACAAGTTTACTTTTATCACCTATCATATGATGTGAACAACTACTGCCAATTACCCATTCATCTTTTTCTTCAATAATAGCAGCCAAAGCTTTTTCCTCAACAATGCAGCTTATAGGATTCATTGGTACTAGATCATCTTCCTTGATAGAAATAAATACAAATTCATCTCTTGAATTCCCATTGTCTGATTCTTCATTTGTCACACCTTCATTAGCAACATAATAACATCTCTTTTGATTTCTGTACTTTCGGTAAGGCTTGTAGGGCTTATCATGCTTCTCATATTTATCATGCTTATCAAATCTATCATTTTTTTCATTCTTATCATACCTAGACATTCTTTTAGGACACTTAGAAGCAAAGTGTCCTATCTTATTACAAGAGAAACATTTCAAAGGTAACTTTCCACCATACTTACCGACTCCCTTAGGCAATCTCTAAGCAATAAGTGCTTCAAGCTCATCCAACTCTTTCTCTTTCTATTCCATCTCTCTCATCTCTCTCTCATATCTTAAAACCCAAGATGAACTCTCTGTCAAATAATATAGCTACTTCCTGAATACAAAGGCTTTAAATGTAGTCTTAGATTTAGCATGTGATTCTCCAAATTCGCTCAACTCAAATGCAACCATCTTACCAACCAACATATCTCTTGTCACAGTAGTCACACTCTGAATCTCATCAATAGCAGCAACTTTGGCTTTATAAGAAGAAGGCAATAATCTCAACACCTTAGGAACAATCTCATCTTCCTCAAGAGTTCCACCGACACATCTAATGTTCATAAAAATCTCATTCACTTTAGCCATAAAGGATGTTATCTTCCATCTTCTCCCATCTTCAATGTCTCATAGTTTCCCTTCAAACTTTGCAACTTAGCAACTTTAACTTGTGCATCTCCTTCATACAAGACTTATAGCTTTTTACATATCTCATGTGTAGTCTGAACTCCCATCACATTAGTCATCTCTGAATTGGTCAAAGCACTCAACAATGCTTCCTTATCCCTTATGTTATGTTTAGTTTCCCTGATTTCATCAGCAGTAACTGGTCCATTTGGAGGAACATTGTAGAAATTCTTTGTAATCTTCCAATAGTCTTCTCCAAGACACTTCAAATGAACTTACATCTTGTCCTTCCATACAGTATAATTATTTCCATCAAATCTAGGAATATCCTTCTTAAACACATAGGTTTCCATCTCTAATCTCCTCAAGTGGTTAATCTTCTTTTAGAGGATCTAGCTCTGATACCACTTGTTGGCAATAGAAAGGAAGGAAAACTGAGAGGGGGAGCGGGGGGTGAATCATTTTTCACCATATTAAAAAAATTAAGAACAATCTCAGATTTGATCAATTGCAGCAAAAATAAAGATAACAACAATAACAACAACACACATAACACCAATATTTTTGATGTGGGAAACCCGGTTAAGGGAAAAACCACTTTGGGAACCTACCCACAATGAGATGATACTTTGCAATAGTATGTCTAAATATTATAATGGGGAATGGACATCCATTCAGACACACTATCTAAACCTCACTGCTCAAATTACAATGACCCAAAAGTCTACAACCCCCAGGGAAGGTTCACTACCTTACAAAGATGATCAGACTACAATTTGGAAAGAATGAACTACAAAAATAGCATCTGCTAATGCTTGATGACAATTTTGGTTAAGCTCAAATGTCTACCCTTCACCAATCTCTACTCAACACACCACACCAAAATATGAATTCACTTGATCACACATACACCACTCGCTGATAATGCAGACTCAACAACAACCACCAAATTACATGAATATTACACCCATTTATACAAATCATCAACCTTGACTACAAGGTCAGCCAAACCCTTAACACCTAATTACTAAATTACATCACACGATACATAAATCAACCACTAGAACAATACAATGTCATAGACAACATAGCATGAACCTAAATCAACTCCTCAAATGTGCATTACCACTGAAAAACTCGCCAAGATCAACTGCAACACGTTACACCACCAAAATACTGCACAACACAAAAAATATCATCGAACCAATAACATCATCAAGAACTCACACAATAATCAATCCAGATCATCAAAACAAATAGGAAATGAATAGGAAACACCAAAAAGAATGTTAGAACCATCCGCAATAGTTGCAGCAACACCACTTATCCAAATCTTCATCAATTAGCATGATAACACTTCAAGAACACTTAACAACAACTCAAATAAGAAAGATAGCTTCTAGAGCATCAAATCACAAACCATCTGAAATGAAGATACACACAAGCATCCCAAACACTCTCCAAAATCTGCAAAACAAGATATGATTATACTGGAGCACAACAGATCAAACACCAGAATAGTGCAACACTGAACACTAAAAACCAGTCTCCATACTAGAATCCTCAACTCAGTCAAATCATCACATAGAATCATGGAATCAATAAAGAATGAATTATCTCTAGTTGATTCAACATCCCAAACAAATAAACCAACTAGATCAACTTACTGCAATCACTGAATCACCAAAACACAGGAATATGCTGACATCAATGACAAGAACATATCCTAGCAACAACAATATCCAACATGATCAACATAAATAGATACTTTCAAAATAGATATACAAACAACCTATATTTGACATCTAAGCTAAAAAAAGTCATACAATGGAGCTAGGTGACCTTGTCCCAAAGTTATCAAACATGGATATCAAAAATAGATTTGAGATTAGGACATCATTCTAAATGTCTCCCTAAAATTTTGCTAAAAGTATTAGACAATGGGTCTACACAACCTTGTACTAGATCCTTCACCTCTTCAAAATATGGTTTTATGTGTCTCAATCTTCTCTTTTCAAATCTGTATGTTCTCCCTCTAGAGCTTGTCACCTACATATACAAAAGGGGAAATGGTGTTGGGTTATAGGGGTTTCCCTTAGTGAAACCCTAGGTTTGGAATTAAAACATAATAAAAAATAGATAATTCAAAGCCCTAAAGTAAATTTCTCAAAATTATGAATTGAGCTTTGTGTTGTTAATAATGGTGATGATGTAATGCTCTTTGAATCTGACCTGCACATGTTGATGCAATAACATGACATGACAAGGCATAAAAGAATCAATCATGAAAACATGCTTGCATGAATATTTTTGCAACTTGTTGCTCCATAATACTCAGATCTAAAGAATACTTTCTCTTGAAGGATATGGTGGGTTGAAATGATGCTTCATGGATGCTTGATGAATCTAACTATTAAAAATTTATGAAGAAAGTGTTGGAAACATGTGTTGTCATTGATCTCAACTTGATGTCTGACAGTATGTATTGTCACTAAGGAAATAATTAGAGTATGTGTAGAGGTCGTTGATGTGTTTTATGGTACATGTATTATTAGAGAGTAGTTGTGCCAATGGTCAAAGATGTAGAAGACAGTTTGGAGAATCGCTTGATGTCATTATACTAGTCCAAAAAAAAAGGATGGCGCAAATGGTATGCATTACATGTTGCAATTTTCTTGGTCATTGTCCACATGCTCTAGGTAATAATAATATGATGTTTTTGTTCAATAATTTGTATGGTTCCCTATGTATGTGTGTTGATACTTTTCTCCACACTCTTTCATCTTGCATGATTTTGATGTGTGGTTTTGGAGGAATGCTTTGCAGTATGTTAAGAACCATTATATCAATTTTCACAACTATTTGTATGAAAATCATTGTGTTGGATCTTCTATTCCTAGTCTGTTAGTGTAAGATGTTTCAGTTGGGTCACTGGAAATGCTCCACATTGTACCACAATTATTGATATGACCTTGTAGCTTTGGGAGGTTGTCAAGGATAGTATATTTGATCAGTGACAAGTGTTTCAAGGTTGTTGGGTGCTTTGGTGTATGATATTCTTCACAATGACTTCATGCAAATGGTCTAGTTTGCACAATGTTTACTAGTTCAGTATTGATGTTCCTATGCACTAAATTGTAATGGTTCGTCTCTTTAGAAGATGTTGTAGGTAGGTTATATATGATCTCCAATGCATTGCTCTTGGCCTATATGATGTTTTTAGTTTCTCCCCATTGGTAAAGAGGTTAAGAAGAATTGGTCTTGACAGTGGTATTGATAATTGGTCGACATGATGTGTTACTTCATTTTCAGTTGATCCAAACCTATTTCATTGGTGTTAAAATATGTGCTATGATATGTTTAGGGATTAGATATGTGCTTGGTTTATTTTCAAACTAATTTTAGGGTTATTATACATATTTGGAGCTGACCTATTCTAGGTCACACATTACATCTGATAGCTCCTATTTGAGACAAACTAAGTGATGTTTTTGGATGATGCAAAGGATATATAAGGAATAACAAATTAGTGGTGAAGTGTGAATTGATGTGAAGTATTTCAATATGCAACATATATTAGTAAAATCTTAGGTGATTATGAAGTGTGCTGAATCTATATGACAAAACAATTCGGGCTACAAAGGGTAAGTGCACTACAGGCATTTGTCAAATGCTTCTTCTTCTTTAGTTCACATTATTCATACTATTGTAATTTCATCAGTCCTTGCTTTAGAGAAGTGAAATTCAAATTGTAAGCATTATATATTTCCCAAGGCTAGCACGTCTTAGCTTGAAAGTCTATTTAGAGAGTAGTGAGCTTCCTTGATAGTGAGCCTAAAATAAACTTTGTAAAAGCATGTTTCATATATTGTGAGTTAATCCTTATCATGGTTTTTGCCTTCTTGGTTTTTTCATGTATAAGTCCTAGTGTTTTTGTGTTGTGGATGTTGTGCTTCATTTCTACTTTTGTTGATCTAACTTAATAGTTCTAAGAGTTAATGTATGGATAAAAAATGATGTATGCTAATTCATGTCCCCTTCTCAACATCTGAGTATACTCAATAATTGGTGTAGAGAAAGGCTCCTAAGGAAAATTCTAACTATTGAACTAGATCCTGCATTTGAACATGAAATTTTACTATGATGCTGAATGATAGGATTCTTCTTGAAGTAGATCTTGAGGCAATAGAACCTATTGGATGGGATATTGATCCTACCGATTGTGAAATAGATTTAGGATTTTGAAATAGATTTAGAAGGAGAACTTTGGTCTACTCTTGATTATTTGGATAATGCCCAAGAAAAAAGTGAAGAATAAAGGATGATCATCAAGCTAAAGGCTCAAATTTTGGAAAATAAAAAATGAAAGGACAAACTCAAGATTGTAGAAGATAAAATTACCAAGATGAAGGGTGAAGGAAGCCGAGTCTATAATGATAATCTCAAAAAGGTAGAAAATGACATTGTAAATATAAAGATTCAAGTTGAAGGAAAGAAGATTTTAGATTGCTTGGAAACTAAACTTTAGTGATAAGACAACAAAGTGCACAAATCTTGAGGAGGAAATTTCTACTCCAAAAAAGGAATTGAAGGATGCACAAGAACAAGTGGAGAAAAGTTTTAAAATCAATAGAAGTAGTGACATGCTTGATGAGATGCTTAGTTGTTAGAAACCACACAAGACTATGGGTGGCCTTGGCTTTGAAAAAGGAGATTGTTTTAAGCACAAGAAAGGAAAAGAAAAGGTTTAAGATGAATCCAAGAGACAAAGTAATATTAGAATAACTTTACTCAAGTTTAGAACAAAAGGAATAAATTTAAGAGATTAGTTCCTAATAAATCTACTCAAACTGGGT
Organism: Cryptomeria japonica; assembly: GCF_030272615.1. NCBI lineage: Eukaryota > Viridiplantae > Streptophyta > Pinopsida > Cupressales > Cupressaceae > Cryptomeria > Cryptomeria japonica. The sequence goes on along the minus strand of NC_081412.1, from coordinate 196,375,094 downwards.
ATCCTCAATCTTTTAATGAATTTTTTTTTCTTGTAACAAGTTTGGAGATAACATTATAAAGTGCAGAAGTAGGATGAATATAAATTAATTTAGGCCCTCTAGGTCTCAACCCTTTAATGGTCTATTTTATGCATGCAACAAATATGGTCATAAGGAAATTTAATACAAAAGTATAACTATGAGGAATGGTTTCGTGAATATGAGCAACATTAGGAACACTCAATCTTTCAAAGGCTACTATTATACATGCAAAAAGTTTGGTTATAAGACAACTAATTGTGGATCTAAGTTAAGGAGTGGAAATTCTCTATAATAGTGTGATACATGTTATAATTGCAACAAACATGTACATGTTGCTAAATTTTATAGAGGAAAGAATGTAAGGACATCCATTTCATGGAAAAAGGTCAATGAAATAAAGAAAGAAATGGAAAAGATGTGGGTAAAGAAGACATAATATAAGGAATATGAGAAGGTAAAGGATGGATCTATACCTTAGGATGCTATAGATAGTTCTTCCATAAACTAAATTGAAAACATGTTCATTTAGGGGGGGTTATATTTGCATCACTTTAGAAACCCTAAGAAACAAAGATGCCAAAATATTCAACACAATGGTCCAAAATGCAATGAGCATCATGTGTTGACAACAACAAGTCGAATGACTCATTTTTTGAAGCAAATGATCCTCTTGTGAAATATTGCAGAGTGTTTGGGTAACCTATGCTACCACAGAAGGGTTAGAGTTGCTTAAAATAGTTCGATCAATTAATATAGAGTTGATGGGATAATTGAAAATTATGTATATGCTACACTTAGTCATTTTTAACCTCATTCAAAGAAATCAAGCGCGAGTGGAGAGTGCATTTGTGTGCGAACCCCTACTATCATTTTTCAAGTATTTATTAGTTCTTCTACAAAACCTAAATCTTAAAAGTTAATTATGGCTGCTCTGAGGGTTGTAGATGTTGTTGATGGACCATTACCTATCTATAATAAAAAGGCACACAAACCTCTAATGAATGACTCTACTGGGGTGTAGTGCCCCTCCTTGATTCATCCTTTATGATAGGATGTGATAGATATTTATGAATTTGTTTACACTAGTTTTCTCTTTGACGTTAGTGGATTCATTATGGTTATCATGAGTCTATACTTTGGTTTAATTATTAATGTTAGGTTAATGATTAGCTTCATGAATATTTACTCATTAGGAGATATGATTCATGATTATTGCTTATGGTGATTTATCTTGTGCTAACCCTAATTTGATGTTTACATTAGACATGAATGATGTTGACATTATTCGTTATGTTATGTTCTTGTTATGATGCCTTAATATGGGTGTGGAAGGGACGATGTCATACCACTCATTGCAAGTAGGGTGTGACTTTGGGATTCTAAGCCTAGTTCTTCTATTAATTAAATAAATCCTTAATTATTTAATTAATTCATTAATCCTCTTCTAAGCCTTTTATCATTTAAATAAATACATTTATTTATTTAAATTATCTTTTTCTAAATTAAATAAATATCTTATTTATTTAATTGATCCCACTTCCTCTATTAATTAAATGAATCTTTATTTATTTAATTAATTCATTAGCCTTTTCAACCTATGACACATGTCATTCATCTCTTAATTTTTACACTACCTACCCTCTCATTATTTTCTTATTTCCTCTACCTACCCTCTAATCCTAGCTGACCATTTATCTTTTACACCTCTCAATCTTATCGCTCCATTTCTTATAGTGTCTTCTACATAAGAGGATGCTTATTTCATTATCAACCCTAATAAGCTAATCATTCTAATCAGCTATTCGACTCCCTGAGTACGTTTTTGAACTTTCATATGTGATCAAGTCTACTTGCAACCACATTTCCGTTCTTTGTTGAGCTCTTGTGTACACATAAAATTTGAGAGCAAATATATCAACCAAGATCAATGTAGATAGGAAGAATGGAGATCCAAACCCTATTGGACATGTGATGGTATAATATTTGTGATTTCATTTGATTTGCGTTGTCTTAGGTAATCTTCATATGTTATGGTGGATCTTTGTTGTTGTTAGGCTAGGGTTTTGTGGTTGAATTCATTTAGTCTTTCAATATTGTTATTCCACTTTCACCATAAACATTTTGGCATACCCAGTGGGACATGGATTTTGGTTAGATCTATGATTTTTACAGATTTTTATAACCGTATATTGCGGTTTTGTAAAACAATTTGGAAAATAACCTTGTGCAACTAGGGTTTTGGACACAAAATTAAGATCTTGAAGAGATCTGATTCGATTTCACAAACAGCTTGGAATTTTTTCACCAAATTTTGTTGGTAGGTTGAAGATAGTATCAAGAGCTCTCAATCGTAAATTCAAAATTTTTGGAACACATTTGCATTTTCCATGAATATTTTATGAATTTTCATAAAAAAAGAATTTTGAGAGGAAATGAGAGAATTTTTTGGATTTTCTTATATTTTTGAAAATCTCTTAGAATTATAAATAGGATCTTTTCTTTGTGGTTTTAATTTTGATGCAAACTATTTCCTAAAAAATCAGATCTTTAAAAATTAGGGTTTTTCATTATTTTGATCAGATCTCACAAACAACTTTTCATTTTCGCATCAAATTTTTTTTTGCAAGTCAATAACATTATCAGAGGTTCTCAGTAAAAAAATAAAACTTTTTGGAGCATATTGGAATTTTCTATGAATTATTTATACAATTTCAGAAAAAAAAATTTTTTGAGAGAAAATAATAGAATTTTTTGGATTTTCTTACATTTTTGGAAATCTCTCAGAATTATACATAGGATCTATTCTTTGTGATTTTAATTTTGATGCAAAATAATTCCTTAAAACTCAGATCTTTAAAAGTTAGGGTTTTGCATTATTTTGATCATATCGCACAAACTGATTGGAATTTTTGTAGGAATTTTTTTATGCAGGTTTGGAAGGCTATCAGAAGTGTTCAGTAAAAATTTCAAATTTTTGGGATCAATTGTGCATTTTATATGAATTGTTTATGATTTTTCATAAAAAATTAATTTTTGGAGCAAATTAGCCAATTTTTTGGATTTTCTTACATTTCTGAAAATGTCTTGAAATTTAATAGGTTCTCTATTTTTTTATGATGCAAAATAACTCGTGGAAAATCAAATCTTTGAATTTGTCAAAAAATGCATTGTTGAAGGCCCCCTATTTCACAAAGTCTTTTGGATCTAAAATTTACCTAACTTGTGTGCTTGCAGGAGGGGTATTATTGCAAAACTACTAACAAATATTTGTTGCAAAATTTTGGCAAAGGTTTTTTATCTTTATTGTGTGTCGTGTTTTCATAGATTACCAAACACTTCAATTGGTGCATTAAAATTGAACCAGTGTCTTTTGTGTTAATCTTTAGAGGGCATGCCTCCCTGTGTGGTCATTAGGACTACTAGTGAGGAGGGAACGACCCAAGTGGTAGCAAGGAAAACCCACCTCTTCCAAACCACTATAGACAACTGTATCCACGGTGAAAGCCATGGGTAACATGTGTTGATTAGTTAATACCGACACTATGTCTCCCCATAAACCTGTTTGATCAAATTTACTTGATCAGTTGTAGGGCGTAACCCCTACCGACTGGGAGCATTCTATATTTACAGAGCTAAAAGTGTCGCATGTATGGCCTCATGAGCAGATGCCCTTACTAGCACCTTATTATTTTAGAAAGCCAAAATCATTCTAGTTATTGGGGCAAGAGGTCGGACCTCTGGAGTGGCCCACACACATATGGTTCTTAGTAGAGATACAAAGTTCACCATGGGGAGTTTTCATGGGGACTGGTACTTGGCTGCCCTGGAGAAGTGAGTGCCGAGGGTGGAGCCAGTGGGGTCAAGCATCTAAGTATCCACTCTGAATAGCGTAGCCTCAGGGGAAACCCCATGTGGGATCAACAACTATTGTCCTGGCCAACCATAGGAATTGTGCTTGCCTTCTTTTAAACATTTGAATATTCAAGATCAAACATCAAAACATTGTGTCCTTTGTGTCTTCAAGTGTATGCAAAACATTTTACATCAAACAACACACTTTCTTTGAGTCATTTTGAGTCTAAACACTTAAAAACATTGAGTCATCTTGTCATGAAAAATAGTCAAAAATTTAGATTTGTTCACAGCAAACAACTTTACAAATTCAAAAAATTGCACTCAGTTTCCAGAAACGTGTCTATGTCTGACGAAAACACATCTATGTCATTTAGCCGCGTCTGTGAAGTACAGAAATGCATTTGTGTCATCCTAAAGGAAATTGCTTTGACAAAATCTCAGAAATGTGTCTATGCAGTGTTCAAACACGTCCGTGTCATTTAACCATGTCTGTGAAGTATACAGGCACATATGTGTTCAGAATTGAAAAAAGTTATAGTCCAGCAAACAAGAGCAATCAATTTCAAACTTATTGAGCTTCCTAGGTTATCTCTCTAGGTTTTCATGTAGCATTCAACCTACCTTTGGGTCTCACAAATTTTATCATTGCTTTACACCTTGCATTATATTCACATTTGTCTAAACTTGAGTCAAAAGGTCACTTGCTTGTCCTCATCTTTCTTTGTCAACACACTACATACAACAACATTTTGCTAAGTGGTCCCTCATCAAGGTCTATCACCTTTGGGTCTCATTTGGTCTTACTTAGAGTCAAGGTCAACTTACCTCATCAAGAGAAACTATCATCTCTTTGGAAGACACACCTACTCTACTACATACATACTTGGTCTTACACTTTGGACATTGCAAGTAAACCTCATATTCATTTACATTCTTTCCAACTCTTGGTCTTCCATACTCTTTTCCATTTTCATCTAGTCTCGCACATCTTGGTCAATACCTAGTTCATGGTTGAAACCCGTTCCCAAAACTCTAGGAGAGAAACTAAAGAGGCTCAAGAGTCTGCAAACATGAGTGCCTATAAGTATGACAATGATGTCTTTTTCAATTCTGATCATACCACATTACCTGACATGGACACTTATAGAAACATTCAAAATATTGAGAACATGGACACTACAAACAACAATGATACACACAATGAAAATATGGAAAAAATTTTTGTACATTCAGCAGAAGTGGAAGACTCTATTATGGATCCCTGTTTTAATTGATTGGTTGAGGAAATCATGAGAAGAGATAGATAGTATTTTTTACAAGTGATGGCACAAAGTGGAGCCAAGATACCTCATGATTTTGACATGTCTCAAATAATGGAAAATTGACCTATGCAAGCACCTCAACTCAACACGGATCAAAGGAGGCCTAATAATGGAGGTACTAGAGGACCACATCTTGTGCCTAAATCACCATTATCTTTGTTCCAAAAACCCAAGGTCCCACATACACATGGTCAAGCATATGATACTCACCTTCGCAGACCATTATGGAAGTCTTATGCAGAAAAATATACTCAATCACATGCCAATACTAAGGACCAACCACCAAAGCAATTGGATATCCAAAGGCATGTTCAAAATTTGGACAGAAGGAAACCCCGTGTTAAATTTTGGGGCAACACATTAGAACAAACTCATGACATGCCTGTAGAGTATGGTATACATGAACAAAACATATATTCCATTCCTCATCATGACTCTATACCAAGTGGTCCATATACACAACATCAATATAGACCTCCTCCATATGAACATGTGTATGATCAATACCATCCATATATGCAACATGCTCCTCCTCCACCAGGTGGTTCAAGCATGGGATATGGTCCAAGAAGTTGGTCTCCACCTAAGAACATTTTGGAACAACAAATTAAGGACTTACAAAAGAAAATGGAGGACATAAATACACTGAAGCCAACTTACACAATGAGAGACATATGTCCCTATCCATTTGACAAAAGCATTCCAATGCCTCCTTTTCCTACACATTTTGTGACACCTAAGTTTGATAAGTATAGAGGAAGAGGGGATCCTAAGGCACATATAAGGCATTTTTCACAACTTGCATTGAGGTAGCAGCAGAAGAGACATATTTGATGAGATTATTCCCAAAAAGCTTAGGTGATCAAGCTATGGAATGGAATGGTTCTCCCAACTTACACCTAGAATTAAGTCATGGGGTGACTTAGTAGAGGCATTTATCCAACATTTCTCATACAACACAGAGATAGATATATCAATTACTACTTTGTGCAACACCAAACAAAGGGATGGAGAGTCTTTTTCATCATTTTTACAAAGATGGAGGAATCTAGCCAATAGATGCTCTAGTGAAATTCCACAAAAACAAATGGTAGAGATGCTCACCCAGAATGTTAACAAAGACATTGGCTATGACTTGAGAAAATATTGTTTGTCCACCTTCAAGGACATCATTGAAAAGGGCTTAGCAACAAAGAAGGTCCTAATTGAGCAAGGCATCGTCAAAATATTCAAAGAAAACAAAGAGGACTTTAAAGGAAAAGACAAGCCAAGATTTTGGAGTAAAAACAAGAACACAGTCAATGATGTTGTTGTTGATGCCAGTATAGTACATCCCAAAATTTTTTTTTTGGGATCAAGCACTACAAACAATCAAGTGAATACTCAAACAACTTCCAAATCACGAAGAAAGTACACCCCATTAGGAAAACCACTTGAGTTAGATTTCAAGAAGCTAGTGGCAAACAAAATAATAACAATTCTAGATTTGCCTCCATATGAGCCAAAGGTCAAACCAAATTGGTGGAATGATGATGAATACTATGAATATGACAAAAGCAAGGGTCATAAAACAAGAAATTGTTACCAGCTAAAGAATATCATACAAGATCTTATTGATAGAGGGGACATTGAGATTGAAGGACACTCATCCAATCAAGAACATGAGATGTTTAAGGAACCATTCCCAAAACATGACAAGGGTAAAGCTAAAGCCACAGATGACTAGACCAACTATACCAGAGCATCCTATAACTATGATTCAACTCTTAGTCACATTTTGATGGACAATTATGTCTCTACCATTATCATCAAAGACAAAATGCCTGAAAATTCTACCCAAAGACCTAAAGTTGTCCTAAAAGGAATTGGATCTTCTTCTAAACCTACCTTTGAATGTAATGTTACAACTCGTTGAGGTAAATTCACTTTGCAAGGTTCTCTAGCTAAAAACACCAATTCCTCATCAACCAAAATTGAGTATGATCTGGTAGAATAGTTAGGGAAGACACCCGTGCTTATCTCAATCCTTGAGCTCTTACGCATATCCCCTACACATAAGGTGATTCTTGACAAAACTTTGAGAGACACTTCCATCCCTACTAATCTGAACATGGACCAGTTTCAAGCCATGGTGGGATACCTTTTCGTTCCACACTCCCTTACATTCACAGAAGCTAATGACGCCTCCATGAGCCAACCACATAATGCACATTTACACATTGAAGCCTTCCTACACAAATATCAAATAAGATGAGTCCTGATAGATGGAGGAGCTGGTCTCAATATATGTACTTTTCACACAATAATACTGTACGTTAGGAATTCGGAAATCATCACAAACAAGATAAACATACTAATCATTAGCTCAATCACAAAAACTCAAATGTAATGATCTATCCTAAACACATTCAATAGAGACATAAAGATAAAAAATGTAAAAAGATTATGCAAACCAGATGTTCCCTTCATGCGGCTCCATTGTTCTTCTTTCTTCTCCAAATAGTTTTTGTTGTAGATCTCACCTTCAAGTGCATAAACCTAATTGAGAAAGCAAGATTGACATTGACACAAGAATACTAGAAGTGTGATTTGACAAAGTGATTAGAAATTCAATAGTCTAATTAGGGTTTAAGAATCAAGGGATTTGATTGAAGAAATTCATCCAATTTATAGATAAATTGGAGAAATGATCAAATTAGCATGATAATGATTCGAATGGAAATTCAAATCAAGAATAGCAAAATTATGACATGTGTATGACAAATTGCTATGCAAGGATTTATGACAATTTATGACAAATTTCTATGCAAGGATTTATGACAATTTATGACAAATTTCTATGCAAGGATTTATGACAATTTATGACAAATTATGACAAATTTCTATGTCATTTCCATGAATTTAGGAGAGAAATAGGAGGAAATTAAAATTAGGAATTAGAAAATTAAGAAATTAGAAAATGAGGAATTTAGGAATTAAGAAATTGATGAAAATTAGAAATTAGGAATCAGGTAAATTAATTAATAATTTGTCATTTATTAATTAATTCACAAAGAGGAATAATTGGCCAATTAAATGAACATTTAATTGCAATGAGAAGACTTAGGATAAATGAATAATTTATTAATCCTAGAGGAAGAAATGACAAACCAGGTTAAATGATGAAATCACAAAACCCTAGAAGATGAATAATTGACTCGATCATGATTTGATTTTGGATTGATAAATGACCAATGTGATAAATGATTTGATTGAGAAAATGCGCCAATTGACGAGGAACAATGACAAATTGATCCAAATTGACATAATTGAGACAAACAATGATCAATGACAAATTGATCGCAAAATGACAAAATTGAACAAGAGGACAAGAATTGATGACAAAAATAGATTACAAAACTACAATATTGAAAATGACCACGATCAATGACGAATCGATCGCAAAATGACAAGATCGAACATGACAACGACCGATGACAAATCGATCGTTAAATGACAAGATTGAAAATGATATGGATTGATGATAAATCGATCGCCAGATGACAAGATTGATAAGAGGACAATGATTGATGACAAATCGATCGCAAGATTGACAGGAGGACAAAACCCTAATTAGGATTGACGATGTCCAAAATGATGACTGGATAGTGTTGTCGAAAGACCAAATTCGAGAGCGAGATAAATGAAGAATGTAGAAGAATGACTCGATGTTCGCAAATGATAAAAACCAAGTATGAATCATAGGAGAAATGTTAATGCGATGCAAAAAAAACTAAAATGATGACGAATCGATTGCAAAATGACAAGATCGAACATGACAACGACTGATGACAAATTGATCGTTAAACGACAAGATTGAAAATGATAAGGATTGATGATAAATCGATCGCCAAATGACAAGATTGATAAGAGGACAATGATCGATGACAAATCGATCGCAAGATTGACAGGAGGACAAAACCCTAATTAGGATTGACGATGTCCAAAATGATGACAAATGAGCATGCACATTGATGCAATAAGATAAAATCGATCAAAATCATGACTGGATAGTGTTGTCGACAAGACCAAATTCGAGAGCGAGATAAATGAAGAATGTAGAAGAATGACTCGATGTTTGCAAATGATAAAAACCAAGTACAAATCATAGGAGAAATGTTAATGTGATGCAAAAAAACCTAAAATGAGGCAATGCGCAAATGTTAAAGTATGACTCCACAAGCGTTGACCATTTTTAGGTGTCTACATTTTGCCCCTCTTTGAGATAATGCAATTTTAAGCATTGTTTCAAAGAAAAATAATGAAAATGCCCCAGACACTGACAATGACATATGCATGCCCCCTTGAGGAATTGACCGGAAACATGCAGAAAAGAGGCCAATTGATCGATAAAAATGATAGGATCGAACAGACTGACAATCGGAGATCGGATGCATGAAGGACAAGCAATTGAAGATGCAAAAGACCGTGACCAACATAAGATGGAGGGGGTGTACATCCATCTATGCACTGACAAAGATCTATAAATGGGACCAAAAGAGGGAAAATTTCTCATTTGCACTAGACAAAGAGGAGGATTTGTTGCTCTGGACAAGGACACTTGCAGAGAGATGGCAAACATTCCAATGGTGGATCACCTCGGGGAACATGTACGCACATTCAGATGACTAGATGACGTAGGAGCAGCGGTATGGATCTCAAATACCCATGTGTTCAATTTCATGAATTTTAATTGCTTGCGAGACATTGTGGGGCCCACAGGGGATGCTGAAAAGGACTCCTGCACTTGTGTAGGGTGAATCCTGTGCTTGTGTGGGGTCTTCTATGCTTGTGTAGGGAGACACAGGTGTAGGTTACCTGACACAGGCGCAGGTTACCTTACACAAGCGCAATTGTGCAATACAAACCCTAATTTTTGTCAAAATGACATGCAAATGATCCGGAAAGGGGGGATAAGGGTAAGATAGGTCAGAGGAGATGAAAAACACCCTTATTAGACATGAAAATGAGGAAATGCAACCCATAGGAGAAAACCCTAAAACTGACAAAATGTGCCCCAATTTGTGATGCAGAGTCGACAGTATCCGTTGATCACACGGGAGAACTAACTAGATTGCTTCATGCTATGACATAGACTCAGGAGCATAGAGAGAGATACCTTACCAGGACTTGGGATATACTATGTCACATCCATGCCCGAGATTAGGGCAAACACAGGACTGCTTACTGCATTGGCAGAGCGATGGCATTTAGAGACTTCCTCATTCCATCTAGCGACTGGAGAGGCGATAGTGACACTGGAGGATGTATGGCGTATCCTCCGCATTCTGATTCATGGAGAGATGATAGAGTATGACCCAGTGATAGGGAGAGATGCATTGTGCAGATTGTTTGAGTGCGACATAGATGATCTGGATATCGTCGAGAGGGAGATTGGCTGGGAGACTATGGCATCAGAGTATGATCGACGATACGTGGTGATAGCCATGGTGATAGCATGTCTACTAGCATGAGATAGACAAGGACATGGATTCCCTATTAGATGGGGAAGAGTGCTGGAGCAGATGGCGACAGAGGGGACAGTGTATGCCTGGGGACCATGTGTACTGGCTATGCTCTATTTTCAGTTGCATCAGATAGCATATCAGGGAGTGCAGACTTTGAGCTGTGGAGTCACATTGCTGCAAGTATGGGCATTTGAGCACATAGCCATATGTCGACTGATCATAGATAGACAGGTAGTACCACATTGACCATATGTGTATTGCTATGGGGGAGCACTGAGACAGGGTCCTTTTGGATACATACTATATTGGCGACATGAGCTAGATCGACTGAGAGAGTTCATATGGAGGCCATATCGTGATTGTCTGGGATGATTAGATGATAGTGATGAGCTACCATATTGTAGACAGGAGAGGTACCTAATTGGGTGACCAGTGAATCGCCAGAGAGTGATTGAGTTTTACCTGCCAGAGAGAGTCAGATGACAGTTTGGAGAGAGGCAGGATGTACCTAGGAGGACTGCACACTTTGCCCGATCTCACAGAGAGACGAGTCAGTGGGTGAGTATGATTCACCGACACATAGCATATGCATACTTCTCACAGCTACAACAAAGATAGTGGGATTGGAGATCAAATGTGATGGATGTTGGGACGACAGAGGAGTATGATAGATGGTTTTCACGACGGTAGCCAGTGTCATTGACAAATGCGGATATTCCAGTGCCGAGGCGACAAGAGGACTTCCCACTCACAGGAGAGGAGGAGGAGGATGAGGAGGGGGAGGATGGGGATGAGGATGAGGGCGGGGATGAGGATGGAGATGAGGATGGGGATGACAAGGATGAGGGTGGGGATGAGGATGGAGATGAGGATGGGGATGACGAGGATGAGCCAAATTCAGGTGAGCATGAGGCATTGCAGGATATACCCATAGAGCCAGAGACAGCTAGGACAGAGGAGATGGAGATGTGCAGGGTTACCATAGCGAGTCAGCAGGATCACATTGCGACATTAGAGAGAGAGAATGAGCAGTTCAGAGCAGAGATAGCCAGACTCACAGTGGCTCGAGATACAGTAGTAGCGTAGGCACAGCGAGAGGAATAGAGAGTCACTGAGTATATTGGGTTGATTCGGGATGCCAGTGCACGCGAGATGGCACAGATGCTAGTAGAGACCAGAGAGGATATACGCCATTGGAGGACACTATATGAGAGTGCAGTTCCACCAGAGCAGAGAGCACCTTCATATCGGGCACGATCGAGGACAGAGAGCAGGGCATGCTCTCGGAGGTCATTGAGTAGCATGGGGGTGAGTGGACCTATGAGACCACCACAGCCAGGACCAGGAGGGACATCATCCGCAAGACCTTGCAAGGATGAGGAGGATAGAGGGAGCACCCAGTGACAGAGGCATGTGCTCCTTAGACAGATAGTAGACATTATGTAGTTTGACATGTTGTAGTCAGCTTGCGAACCATACTTAGGATGGACAGTCCGATTTTGTACTCCAATATTTATTTTGATATATGATATGATATGCATCGATATGATGGGATGCAATGTGTTATGACCTTTGTTATTTTCCATGGATGGATGACTTATGCACTGTTTATGTACCATTATGGAATATGTATGGATATGTTTATAATATGAAATGGATAAAATGCTTGATGTGATGTTTGATATAATGCAAATGTACTAACGAATGAATGCAGGATGCAACATGTATGGGAATCGGAGTACTAGACCGAACTAACTATCCGAACCGATGGAAGAAATGTTAGTAAGAAGAAAATGAGACAGAAGACAGTTAGAGATGAAGAAAAACTTTCTTTCAGTAATGCACTTTGTAGGTGAGAACCTTTATTTTAATGTAGCAAAATGGATGCGTAGCATCATGGCATTGAAGGCCAGAGCTGAAATGCAACCCTTTTTTGCAAAAGACAGACACATCACAGACAAACAACAATCACAACAAAAAAGAAAAGGGACCATGAACCATCCCGATCACTCTAAATCACTCAGTGACATCATCGAGCAACATAGGAACATGACCGAAGCCAAAGATAAATCAATAAAAAGATAAGATGCACAAATTCCAACAAATCAAACAAACATCTTGTTCTTCATTGTCAAAAGTTGAAAGTGTTGATAGGACGATCATGTTGTCTGGTTTCAAGGAATGTGGTACCCCGTCTAAGATAGGACACAGTCTGGTTTCAAGTATACCACACCCTGTATAAGACCCATGATATTAGTGACAAGGACAAATGGTTTTGAGGTTGATTGATATGACAACTCGGATCAGTTTGAATGTTTGGTTTGAGTGAAAAAGTTCATCTGTTAACGCATGATTTCATTAAAGCACAGTGTATGATTGCGAGTCGTTGGAGGTATACTCAGCGATCTGTCTTATGCACAAAAGGGATCCTTTATTGCAAAATGCGTGTTTTTGGATTTTAATGTTTTGAAAAAAATTTTGTGTTCATTTTTTCAGGACATTATTCGATTTTTTTTGAAGATTTTTTCAGGACATTTTTTAAATGTTTTTGAGATTTTTTCAGGACATTTTTAAATGTTTTTGAGATTTTTTCAGGACATTTTTAAATGTTTTTGAGATTTTTTCAGGACATTTTTCAATTTTTTATGATCTTTTTTCAGGACATTTTTCAATTTTTTAAGATTTTGCCCCCAGTGTCTAGCAAGGCAAGGAATATGACAGGTGAATAAATAGGCTTGCTGAAATGATGGTGGATAGAGAGAAGACAAAGGCCTTTCATCATGGAGACAATACAGATGCAATTTTCAAGGGCTATGGCATGATGGGACAAGAGACTGGATACGACAATGTAAAGCAGTGACATGGCATGAGGGACATGTCAAGAGGTTTTTGAAACCATGTTTAATTTTTTGCATCCTTATGTCAGATCAAGATCAAGGAATGAAAAAGAGTGTATGGATAGTGATAAGATATGGATAGGATAAGCAAGACCAAGAATGGATAAGGGATATGGACTGAAGGTCGGGATAGGATACGGGATAGTGGCAGAAAGTTGCAATAAGACAGGGAATATGGATGAAAGGTCGTAATAAGCAAATGGATAAATACCAAAAGCTATGATGGACTAAAAGCTACAAATAAGACACATGATGCTCATGATGATCCTCAGCCTTGTCAAGATCAAAGGTGGAAAAGGGAAACTGGACATGAGGGACAATAGGATATGAAGGGTAATGACATGGTATGATAGGGTAAGGAAGGGCAGTAGGATATGAAGGAGGAAACCTGCCCCCAAGTGTGGTGTGCAAGAAGTTCATAGATTATGCATGATGCCTGTTTGCTAGGTTTTCATCATGATACTTGCTCAAGGTGCCTGTTTGCCAGGTTTTCACCAGTAGACAAATTATTTTTCTATACTTTTTTTTTTCTTTTGTCTTTTTTTTTTTTTTTCACCTTTTGTTTGATTTTTTTCAATAGGAGATGGACACATGATAGGGGATGGAAGAAGGACTCAAACATCTTTTTGTTTGGATAGTAGCCTTGAAAAGAAAAATGGACCATGACCTTTGAAAGTATGCTCAAAGACGTTGGTAGGATGAGGACATGGAAAAAGAGATGAAACTAAGGCAATGAGTTATGCAAAGGATGGGATCAAAGGGATGGAAGGATGGAAAATATGCATTGGATAATGGATAGGGTATTGGAAGAATTGTGCTTGAGTGGATGGAAATGTTGGCAAGATCAACATTGGCACACACCTTGAGGGGTGATGGACTGATGGAGGAAAGACGTATTTTGGATATTGAGATTTTGACGAAGGAAAGGCTATGGATTTTGGGACATAAGGGCCCAAAATGGATGATGAAGGTGATGGATGAATAGAATTGGAAGGTTTGGATGGAGGAATAGCAATTTTGGATGCCAAGTTGGATGTTTCTTTAGGCTTTTGTGCTTCAAGGAGCTGCTTAAGGATCCACATGGTTTTTGATTTTTCATCCTTTTGTGGTTCCTTGGAGTGCATTGCTTGCACAAGGGATTTAGGAACCCATATATATTTTGACTTTCCTTTATTTTGCTCAGTGGGCCTTTGTGGCCTTTTGGATATTTCTTTTTCTTTATAGATCATATTATTCTTTTCTTTGACATGTTGATTATATTGGACATGTTGATCCTTGAATACATGTGGATTTTTAGACTTATGACTTTTATACTTGGCATCCAAATTGCTTGGAGGGGGAAAGGAATGCATGGATGGATATGAATGAAATGGAATTCTTTTGGATTGATGAAATTTACTCAAGGATGTGTGCCTTTGCTAACCTTTCATAGAGAACAAAGGGATATAAGGACCTAAGATGGATGGAAGGTATGATGGGGAAGGTGTATGTTTTGATTTTGACTTTGAAGGGATACCAGCGCCTTGAGTGTGAGCTCTGTAGCCATGACCATTAGTATATTCTTTGATATGGAGGGGTTCTTGCTCATGAAGGTCTACTCCTTTGCCTTTATGAATATCTTGACTTGTAGGATACTCTTTTCTTTGGGAAGAAGACGCGAGTCCATTATGAGGTGGATATGATCTGAGAGAAATAGTGAGATCTTGAAGTGGATCGGATTGCACCAAAATGGAAGAACCCATTATGCATGTCGAGGGTTCATGAACATCTTGCACTGACACATTAGAATCATGAGGGGGATTAGGATCATGTTGTGGACATGGTTCAATGATAGGCTCTTTAAGAGATGGAATGGGAGGAATAATGGGATCATCAAAAGAAATGCGATCTTGGAGTGGATATGCTGGATTAGGATGTGGAGATGGAGGAACAAGTGGATCTTGTGGAGGATCTGAAGGAATGATAGGGTCTTGTGTTGGAAATGAACTTGGAAGGATACTTTGATCTTGATAAGGAGGAAAATCATTGGATTCCTCTTTAAAGGTACTTTGCTCTTGACTTTCAATGGGATCATTGGAAAGGATGGAAGGGATATCTTGATCTTTCTTAGGAAGTGGAATGTCAATGGGATTTGAAAGGACATTGTTTTCATGAAATGGAAGGGGATCATTTGGGATTGGATGAACTGGGATATCTTGATCTTGCTCGGGGAATGGAGTGTCAATAGGACTTTGGATAGGATGGACAAGAATATGGGAATCATCATGAGTGTCTAGGAACATGGGATCTTGGTCAACAATTGGATGGGATGATAAGGTTTCAGGATCTTGATCTTGATTTTCTTTAGGACTCATTTCTTCATGCTCTAAATTATCCTCTTGACATGGGGTTGGACTTTGGATATGCATGGGGGATTCTAGCAATGAATCAATGTTTTGGCATGAAGGGGATGCACTTTGAACATTTGTGATGGATTCTGGCAAGGAATCAATGCTTGAACATGAGGAAGAGGGACTTTGAATGGGGTCCTCTAAAACAGGCAATGGCAATAAAGTGCATGGTTGCATTGGGTCTTGTATTTCTGAAACATGACAAGGATGTGCATCATGAATTGGATTATCTTGGCAATCAATTATGGATAGCCCTTGGATAATTGCATCCTTGGGTGTATTGTTTGATGAGGACAATATAGAAGGTTCTTGTGAAACTTCTAAAGGTGTAGGGATAGATGCCACTTTAGAATCCATTTGTTTGTGGGGGGATGAGGCATTGCTAGACATAAGTGTATTAGTTTGATCTTCCTCAAAGAACTCACTTGGTCATTTCCTTAAGATCATTGCAATAAAGCCACCTTTCTTTCGAGGTTTTGACATAGTTGTATCTAGAATTTGAACTTGTTTGGAAAGAATTTGGTTCTGGTTTAATGTCATGTTTTGATATTGGACTTGGTTCAATTGTTCTGACATGTTTGAAACTTGGGTTGGTGTGTGTTGCAACCTTTGTTTTTGAATGTTTGGTTGTTGTTGTTGATACTGAGTTGTCCATTGAGTTTGTTGTTGATACTTGATAGTCGGTTGGACATATTGTTGAGATTGGACCATTGGTTGTGTTGGTTGTATATGTTGGACCATTGGTTGTGTCTGTTGGAAATGTTTGAGCTGTTGAACAATTGGTTGTGATGGTTGAAAATCTGATTGATAGTAAACACCTTCTTGTTCTTGATGTGAAGGCACATAATGTTGTTGTCTCTTTTCTTGAAATTGTTTCATCATCTCTATTTGTGAGAGGAGAGTTGGTATGTCTGATCGTTCGATAAGAGACCTTACATCAATTGGCTCAATATTTGGATTTTGACCTGGAAGTTTTTGAAACATTTTGGACATTTGTGATCTATTCTTCGCAATGTTTTTCACTCTTTGTTCCAATATCTCCTCTTCTTGAGCTAGTTTCTCCTCTAGTTTTTGTATTTGGAGACTTGTTTCATCATAAAAAGTTTGATCGATATTACCTTGTTGTTGGGTTCGATATAATTGTGATTGCCTTGGATTAAAATTCGATTGCATTGTCGATTGATATGTCAAACTTTGTTGCATCATTGGTGCTTGGAACCTTGTTTCAATAGACATGTCACTATGCAAATGCAATATTTTTGGAATTTTTCAAGGGAAATATATGATATGCAACTAAATGCAAACTTGAATAGATGAAAATGCAATCTATGTTTTTGGTTGTTTTTTGAAGATTTTGACAAACTTTTTGAATGCAAATCTAAGAGAGGGACCCTTAGGAAATTGGAATGATATCTAGACCTCAAAGGAGAAAAGGACTTAAGTGACAAAAGGACAAATGACAAAGTCTCCCCTATATGCTTGGATACTAAGCTAGGTTTGACAAAATGACATTGATGACAAAAGGACAAAATATTTGATAAGGTTTAGACTTCTTAACAATGACTTAGGGTTCATCTAAGATTGGGATTACTCAAGTATGACAAAACCTAGTTTTGACACTATATGCAAAGGGACAATTACTATGCAAATGACCTTAATATGATATGATAATGACCTAAGCCTAATGAAGAGGCCTAGGGTATGCAATGTATGACAACGGTATGACTTTAATGCAAGAGGACATATGCAAATGGATGACCCTTATTGATATGCAAAGGAGTATGACTTAGGTGAAACCTAACCTTGGTACTTGACAATGAACTTTGCAAAATGAAACCTAGGATGAACCTAAATGTAAGTGACATGCTTCTTGAGACAAGATTTTGAACAATATTTGACAACCATGTTTGAAGATGAGTTTTTGAATCTTGTTGAACCTTTGTTGGATGAATGTCTCTTGTGTTTAATCTTATGTTGGATCAATTTGTTTTGCTCTTGAAATGAGGTACAATTCAACTTTTGACAAGAAAATAATACAAGATATTGCAACTTAGACTCAAGACAATCATGCTCATTTCCACATTTCTTATGGTAGGCAAGGACATTAGGTACTTGAGAGGTAGACTCATTATGGGATTCAAGGAGAATACATAGATTCTTGACCCCACAGGCTCCCCTCCATGGCACTCACTTCTCAGGGCAGCCAAGCATCAGTCCCCATGGAAATCTCCCCATGGCGAACTTAGTATCTCTTCCAAGTATCCGAACTTGTCCTTCTCAAGCAACTAGAAGGGGTTTTTTTGGCCTCTAAAAACAAGGTGTTTAGTAAGGATTTTTGTTAAGTGTTACTCCTTGATGTCACGCAAGTGTGATTGAGAAATTAAGCCCATCAAGATACCAAAAAAATGTAGTCACGCAAGCATGATTTAGACCTTGAGGCCCTACTTAGATGTTGATATAAGAAAGAGTTCAAGGGTCATCACTTCCCAAGTAACTGCAATTTCCACGTAACCCTTCCTTCAAAGCTTTCGCTTATCGGGTATTTTTTTATAGTGAGTTAGAATGCCAAGGTATTCTAGCCATACTCACTTTGGGTCATTCCCTTCTCACAATTATCACTTGCTTGCAAAAGCAAAGTGGTCGGGAAGGCAGGCCCTCTAAAGGAGACACACAATCAAAGACAAAAGCATGGTATCGAAGATCTGGATTTCTGATCACCCTAAAAGGATGAGAGCATACTCTCCTACTCCAATGTCACACTCAACAATCAAAGAAAAAACATGTTCATTCCAACCTATTAGAAATCACTAGGTGCCTAAAACATTAATAACAAACACCAAGTTTAGTTGTTTCTCCAAGGTAACCTGCAAAACCCAAGTTAGAAGTTTGATTTGTTGTCTTTGACTATCGATTCTGCATAACACATGTTAGTAGTTTGATTTGTTGTCTTTGCCATGCGTATGTCAAGATTCTGCATAGATAATTAGTACCAAAATCCAAAACACAGAAAACAGAATGCAAAAACAAGACAATTTTCAAGTAAAACACTGCATTTTTACCTTTGTTTTGGACTTTACACAGGCGCAGAACTCAGGACACAGGCATAGAATGTCTTCTACATAGGTTCAAGTTGCTTCACACAGGTGCAAGTTTCTTCACACAGGCACAGAAGTCTCCAGAAAACCCTGGACGACCCTATTTTTGGGCTTTTGGCCTGCAAATCAACTTGAAAGCACTCAAAAACACCATAAAGAGGTTAGATGGTTAGTGTTCACGTCGGGTTCACCAATTAATGTACGTTAGGAATTCGGAAATCATCACAAACAAGATAAACATACTAATCATTAGCTCATTCACAAAAACTCAAATGTAATGATCTATCCTAAACACATTCAATAGAGACATAAAGATAAAACATGTAAAAAGATTATGCAAACCAGATGTTCCCTTCATGCGGCTCCATTGTTCTTCTTTCTTCTCCAAATAGTTTTTGTTGTAGATCTCACCTTCAAGTGCATAAACCTAATTGAGAAAGAAAGATTGACATTGACACAAGAATACTAGAAGCGTGATTTGACAAAGTGATTAGAAATTCAATAGTCTGATTAGGGTTTAAGAATCAAGGGATTTGATTGAAGAAATTCATCTAATTTATAGATAAATTGGAGAAATGATCAAATTAGCATGATAATGATTCGAATGGAAATTCAAATCAAGAATAGAAAAATTATGACATGTGTATGACAAATTGCTATGCAAGGATTTATGACAATTTATGACAAATTTCTATGCAAGGATTTATGACAATTTATGACAAATTTCTATGCAAGGATTTATGACAATTTATGACAAATTATGACAAATTTCTATGTCATTCCATGAATTTAGGAGAGAAATAGGGGGAAATTAAAATTAGGAATTAGAAAATTAAGAAATTAGAAAATGAGGAATTTAGGAATTAAGAAATTGATGAAAATTAGAAATTAGGAATTAGGTAAATTAATTAATAATTTGTCATTTATTAATTAATTCACAAAGAGGAATAATTAGCCAATTAAATGAACATTTAATTGCAATGAGAAGACTTAGGATAAATGAATAATTTATTAATCCTAGAGGAAGAAATGACAAACCGGGTTAAATGATGAAATCACAAAACCCTAGAAGATGAATAATTGACTCGATCATGGTTTGATTTTGGATTGATAAATGACCAATGTGATAAATGATTTGATTGAGAAAATGTGCCAATTGACGAGGAACAATGACAAATTGATCGCAAAATGACAAAATCGAACAAGAGGACAAGAATCGATGACAAAAATAGATTGCAAAACGACAATATTGAAAATGACCACGATCAATGACGAATCGATTGCAAAATGACAAGATCAAACATGACAACGACCGATGACAAATCGATCGTTAAATGACAAGATTGAAAATGATAAGGATTGATGATAAATCGATCGCCAGATGACAAGATTGATAAGAGGACAACGATCGATGACAAATCGATCGCAAGATTGACAGGAGGACAAAACCCTAATTAGGATTGACGATGTCCAAAATGATGACAAATGAGCATGCACATTGATGCAATAAGATAAAATCGATCAAAATCATGACTGGATAGTGTTGTTGACAAGACCAAATTCGAGAGCAAGATAAATGAAGAATGTAGAAGAATGACTTGATGTTCGCAAATGATAAAAACCAAGTACGAATCATAGGAGAAATGTTAATGCGACACAAAGAAACCTAAAATGAGGCAATGCTCAAATGTTAAAGTATGACTCCGCAAGCATTGACCATTTTTAGGTGTCTACAAATACAATTGGGATATTCAGACAAAGCTGTGAATTCTACAAAGAAAATTACCATCAAAGAATATGATGATGAAGAGCGTTCATCCAAGGGCACAATCACCTTACCTCTCAAGTTGGGCTAGTTACAAAAGATATGGTTTGTCAAGTCCTTGATCTAGAGCTCACATACAACATATTACTAGAACATCCATGGATTCATGAGATGAGCGCAGTACCATCTACATATCATTGATGTATCAAGTTTCTACATAATGGAGTTGGAGTGACTGCCAAAGCTGACCCAAATCCATTCATATATTGCAACAATCTGTGACCTAGATAAGAAATAACAATCCTAGTCAATCAAGAAGTTGTTCCATCTTCGGCATATGTGGATCCAGAATCCTTGAAACCTTCTAGATCCAAACAAATAGAGATAAAAGAAAAGCTCAATGTTAAAGACATGGGATGTGGTGAGTATATCTTTCACATTGATCAACTCCCACTATCTCCTAAGGTATTCAATCAACAAGAATAACCTACAAACAGTTTGCAATGCCAAGGAACTGGGTATGAACCACCTAGTGTTGTGGCTACTAAGTCTAAATGCAAATTTCCTCTAGTGGTGCAAGCAGCTCTTGATATCAATAGTCCTAAGAGTGGTTCCAATGAAGAATCTATTGAGCGTATCGCCAGCCCTCTTGAGAACTCATATAGCCTTACCATTTCATCCGCTCATTCCATTTCTAGTCCTCTCCCAGACTTGGATCAAGAAGAATCACAAAAGCCCTTACTAATTGGGGATCAAAAATCAAGCTTTGAAAAGAAAAATCTAAAAGTAAATAATAAAGAAAAGTCCTTTAGTCCAAATCAAAAGCAAAATCTATTGGACTTTGCAAAAATCAAAGTCAAGGATAAAAATCCTATGAAAGAAAAAGAACAAGAGTTGATCTCCCCTAATATCAAAATAACTGGGGGACAAAGTTCTACAATTTCAAGCCAAAAAGAATACTTGTTAATCCTAAGTCTCTATCATGTCATCCTACTTTCACTTTTTTTCGTAATCACAAGCCTCCATCACTAATCCACTTGTTCTACACATCCTTTCCCTTCTGGTGATACATAATGGACCTTTAATGGAGCTTACTCGAGGGACTTTGTTATCAAGGGTTCCTAAACTTCTTTAGGTGACATGCATATTGACCTACATAGTTCACACCCTTTTAATTCTATCCCATTTCCTTTATCAAGAAAGACAGTCACTCAAGCTACACATCATTCAGTCAAGGAACAACACAACTACAATTATAAGGTTAAGCCTCACACATTTGAGGTAGGTGACTTAGTTCTCAAGGAAAATCCTAAAAATCAGCAAGACAGAGAGAAGAAGGGTAAGTTCAAACCAAATTAGCTTGGTCCTTACATCATTACAATAGCCTATGGATCTGGTGCATATCAGCTCTCAACCCCAAAGGGTGAACCTTTGGAGGATCCTATCAACAGAATGCACCTTCACTTGGTCCTTACATCATTACAGCAAACTATGGATCTGGTGCATATCAGCTCTCAACCCCAGAGGGTGAACCTTTGGAGGATCCTATCAATAGAATGCACCTTCACAGGTTTTACACATAGCTCTTCAGAGTATTCTAATTCAAAAATACAAAAAAATCATAAAAAGAAAAAATCGTTACTTGGTGAAAACCTAGTAAACAGGCGCCTTGTGACACACACACAAAAAAAATAAAAAAAAATAAAAAAAAGTCAAGAAATAAATTCATCCAATGGTGAAAACCGCTTCGATGGCACCCTGGGCAAGTACCGTGGTGAAAACCAGGTTACCGGCACCATGTGTAGAGACATTTCTCCTCCCTCCTTCAGGATTCACTTTCATCCTTTCACTTTAAACACACTCATAGCCTATTCATCCATAATAAACTTACCCATTCCCATCATGGCTTGTTATTGATCTACCTTAGATTGGTTAGCCATTCATAATAAACCTCCCTCTTCACCCATTTCCATTCATAATAAATCAGCTTTTATCTGTGGCTAAGGCAAATCCTACATCTAGTGATGGGTGTGGAACTAAGAGCATCACATGTTTTGAGGAGTATAGTTTCTTCCAATTTTCTTCAGTCTATCTGTGTACAATTCACAATAAAGTAACATTTGCATCACAAATCCGTAATAAAGTATCAGTTGCATGGATTCAGTCAGTTTCAAATGAGACACAATGGCAACAATGGGCTTCAACAAATCAAATCTTTTAATAGACTCAGACAACATTTGGTTCAGTGCTATCTATCCTTTTGTGAAAGTAAACATTGTGACCACAATCAAATAGACTTATACAAGTGACAAGGGACACTAAACTTGAGGACTAGAGTAGATGTTGGTGTCAATTCTTGGCTTTCTTTTGATTTTATCTTTTGGTGACATGTCTTTTAGCTTTTCTGGGATGTCTTTGACTAGAGATTTTATCTCCAGGATGTCTTTGACTAGAAAAGTGAGGATGGGGTATCGTCACCTATTTATTTTTCTTTGTCGTTTGTAGATTGTCTCTTAGTAATGCTTTGGCTTGTCCAAGGGTATGGGGACATTGTGAGTCTAGTATGAACTAGGGCATTCTTTGTTTGTGACTGTCTGATGTCCATGCAAATAGGTACAATGACTTTCTGGGTTGAACATATATCTGGATTGTCATACCTTGTTTGCCATAATAAAGCTCAATGATGATAAAGCACAAGAAGTTCTTTCACTTTGATATCGTCTATCTTTCATCCCCCTTTCTTGATTGACCTCCATTGTCCTTCCCAAGTCTGTGTATCCTACTATCACATGACTGAGTATAATGACACACCAAAAATATTTGTATTTCATGTAGTCTGCACCTACATTACCACATATTAGAATTTCATACATATAGATATCACAATTGCACCATATCCTGCACACAACACATGTTAGCACATTTTACATTCTCATCATGTAAATAGTTATTTGCATTATCATATTCATCTACATTTCATACATTCACATTTGCATTGGGATAACATATTAAAAGCATAAAAGAACAAAAATATTGCATTTCCTCATGTACATATTTGCATCTATATCATAATCATCACATAGATACATGCATCATATAGAAACATCACATAGGTTCACATACATATAGCTACCGCAAGGATGAATCATCTAATATATATATATCAAAATCATAAGTGTCATGATACAATGATGTCAAAATCATATGGCTACAATCACCCGAAGGTGTCTACATCATCATACAAAATGGTACAAAACTAATACATAGGGAGCCCTCTAAGGCTATGATGAACTCCCTCCCTCGAAGCCAGCTAGCCTCAATGGAGTCTGAGCCCTGGAAAGACCTGCCCCAAGATCATCTCTTCTAATCCTTCTATTTGGTGGTGGTGGTGGACCCATGACCCCACTGCTAGATGCTTGTCGCTTGTCTCTCCCTCCAGTGGTCATCATCATCCGCGATGGTCTTCAGAAGCTCCTAGCCTGCTAATCTGGTGGCACCACTCCATAGTATAGGTCTCACCAGTAGGCTATCTCCTCTCCTTCCCACATAACATAGGCATATCTGAACTCTGTGTCCTCTGCTGCATGTCTCCCTTCCCTCAATGTTGTCTTAACCTCTGTATAGTGTTGAATAGCCTGATCCCTCTCCCGCTCAGTATCCCTCAACTGTCTCCTAAGCCTAGATATCTCCCTCTCTAGATCTTGGATCTCATCTTCTTGTCCCTCATAGATCTCCCTCATGGATAGTAGCTCATCCTCCTCCTCTTCCCCCTCACCCTATCCTTATCCTCATCCCTATACCTATCTAGGAGCCTGTGGCTATCTGGGAACCTATGTTGCTAGCACCTATAATGATAATCCACCTTTTCCCCTCACTCCATGAGCTTGTCTCTCCCCTCACTCCATGAGCTTGTCTCTCCTCTCTACCCTCTCTCCTTGGAACCACTCTCCTCTATACCACTGTGCCCACCTCTGTCGTCGACCTCTACCTCTGCCATCTCCACTATCATCTTCGTCATCTCCACCGTCTCCATCTATCAGATCCCCTAGATCCATCAGCCTTGGAAATGGATGCTCTCCCCAATATGTAGTGTACGCTGCATCCATCCCTACATCCTTTATATCTACCCACATATCCCAAGGTAGGGGAACCATCTCTACCATCTATGTCATAGCCTAATCATATGAAAGCTATGGCCCCAAATGCACCTGATCCCTCACTGTCCGTGCATACAGCCCTAATCCCCGTGGCATCCGTTGTATCCTACAAAACTGCCTACCACCCTATCTACAAACTGCCTTTCAATAACATATGGTGTCTGACCAATTAGATACCTGCTCTAAAATATATATGGTAGCTCCATTGCATCATCCTCCCACTCCTCACAGTCCCGGTACAGCCTCCATACCACACTATCTATCTCATTCATAACTTGACGCCAATACTCCAATCTCCCAATCTGTGGCTAAGAAGGAATCATATCATACAAGTGTACATAGTTGTTCCCATGTCCTTTGCCTCTAAAGTGTATCAGATGTGTAACCAGAAGATGCTCATATGCCCATACCTGCAGTAGTGTCACTCTGCATCCCAATCCTACTGATCCGTGATATACAAACTGATGCAGCTCATAATACAAGTGTGCCAACAGACATGACCCCCATGCAAACCTAGTGTGCTCAATCACCAATGTCTCCAGAGTCCTCCCCCATCCCATAGCCAACCCTCATGTTGCTCTATCCGGATAGAGGAACCCACTGATCACTCCTACTAGCATTGCCTGTAGCACCAATCCTATCACTGTCATAGTGTCTCAGGCTACATGTACTACCCTCATCTCCAGCCCTGGATCTTGAAACACTCATCTCAGTGCATCCCTATCTCCCTCTCGATCATAAGGAACTAACTCCCCATCGATCAGTATCCTCAGTATCCTGTATACATCCTCTAAGGTGATTGTCATCTCACCCATCGGCAAATGAAATGTACATGTCTCTGAGTGCCATCTCTCAGCTAAAGTAGTCAGCAATCCCATGTTCACCCAAAACAAAGGCACATACATAATGTATCGCAGGCCCATAGCCTCAACTGCTGCTCTATCATCAAGTGTCAGCTCTGATCGTAAACTCTAAGTCAAAGGGAATCTCTCCCATGACTCCATCATCGGTAGGTCCTCCTGCAGTCAAGAAAATAAACTGTGTCAATCCTAGTGGCATTTCCTATTCATCACAAAATGCTATTTTTTATCTTAGTGCTTATATCTATCATATGGCACTCTATCCTAGTGGTAGTCCCTGTTCATCAGAAAGTGCTTCTTTTTATCTTAGTGGTACTCCCTATTCATCACAAAGTGCTTCTTTTTATCCTTGTGGTACTCCTTGTTCATCACAAAGTACTTCTTTGATCCTATCTTTTAGGGCACCTACTTGAGTGTATCCTCCTGAGTAGCTTATCCAATTGGCAACGTATGTTCTATCACATAATTGTCAATTTCAGCCTAATCCAGTTGACAACGTATGTTCTATCATAGAATTGTCAATTTCTTTGGTACTCCCTATTCATCACAAAGTGCCTCACTCTATCATATCCTAGGGCCTCTTATTGAGTGTATCCTCTTGAGTAGTTTCCTAATTGGCAACATATGTTCTATCACAAAATTGTCAATCCTAGCCCTATCTATTATTCTAGTCTTCCCTAGAGGACCTGCTTGAGTGTATCCTCTTAGTAGTTTATCCATTTGACAACGTATGTTTATCACAGAACTATTGATTTGGCCTTGAAGACATAAATGTGCTTTTTTGACACATAAATGTGCATGCAAGACACAGATGCACTCGCATTGAACACAAATGTTGTTACAATCATAGACGCACCTGACACCAACACAAACACACCTATCCTACCCAGACGTGTCTGGCACCAATGCAGACATGCCTTGGAATTTTTCCTCTTGCTTGACATTTTTTAGACATACCTAGAGCACATTTATTACACTACCTAGAATGCATTTATGATAACAATTAATGTGATAAGGTACAAGGAGGTTTTGTGGTACTTACTGGCTCTCATGCATCTGCTGGCCTCTAAAATCGGCAAACGTGATTGAATCTATGCACCAATGCCATCGTTGTTGACTGCTAACTACTCTCTACTCTCTCTACACTCTGATCTCTTAGGTGTGTGGATGACAATGAGGATGTTTTCTCTTGTAGTCTATCTTATAGACTACCCTAGCCCTTGTTTCCCGAGTCAGTGTTCTTTATCCTGTGACTTTGTCATTCTATCCTATCTTGTCAGTCCTTTCTAGCCATTCTTTCTTATCAAGAGATTGTCTACAATCTTTACAGACATTTTCATCCCATCTCTCGAGGGGGAATATCATTCCCATCTTGGGGCAACTTTGTATCAGTTCATCTTATCTTCTTTGAAACAACACGACAAGCTGCATTGTCTCAAAGAGGGGCAAAATGTAGACACCTAAAATTGTCCTGTCTAATTATAATATTTTTATTTATTTAATTATTTTAAGCCTAATTCTTCTATTAATTAAATAAATTCTTATTTATTTAATTAATTCATTAATCCTCTTCTAAGCCTTTTCTCATTTAAATAAATACATTTATTTATTTAAATTATCTTTTTCTAAATTAAATAAATATCTTATTTATTTAGTTGATCCCACTTCCTCTATTAATTAAATGAATCTTTATTTATTTAATTAATTAATTATCCTTCTCCACCTATGACACATGTCATTCATCTCTTAATTCCTACACTACCTACCCTCTCATTATTTTCTTATTTCCTCTACCTACCCTCTTATCCTAGCAGACCATTTATCTTTTACACCTCCCAATCTTACCCCTCCATTTCTTATAGTGTATTCTATATAAGAGGATTCTTATTTTATTATTAATCCTAATCAGCTAGTCATTCTAATCAGCTATTCGACTCCCTGACTATGCTTTTGAACTTTCATATGCGATCAAGTCTACTTGAAACCACATTTCTGTTCTTTGTTGAGCTCTTGTGTACACATAAAATTTGAGAGCAAATATATCAAGCAAGATCAATGTAGATAGGAAGAATGGAGATCCAAACCCTATTGGACATGTGATGGTATAATCTTTGTGATTTCATTTGATTTGCATTGTCTTAGCTAATCTTTATATGTTATGGTGGATCTTTGTTGTTGTTAGGCTAGGGTTTTGTGGTTGAATTCATTTAGTCTTTCAATATTGTTATTCCACTTTCACCATAAACAATTCTTAGTAAGCCAACCTACACATTTGGTCTTAGGTTTTGGTATATATGTAAGATCTCAATTGTGAGATTAATGTAATGGAATGTAATATGGTATGGTAAGGTTGTGATATTTGGTATATGCAAATATAAGTAGAGCTACTCACGCAAACATCATTTAAAGATTCAAGAAAGGTTTGAAGGAGACAATCAGAGCTTAACTAATACAAAATCAAGCATTGGAGATGCTACTTTGAGTAGTATATTATCATTGGATTTAATCATCCAATTGTAGTTAATGAGACTCCCATTTTGTGATTGAGCAGTGAGCTCTAGACAACTGGACTTTCTGCACGTGCAGACCCCATTTGTATACACATACTATTTGCAGTAGTATCATCTGATTGTGGGTAAGGTTTCCCACCATGGTTTTTCCCCTTACAAGGTTTCCACGTACAAATCTCTATGTTATTTGTTGTGGATGTTGTTTCTCTTTCTTTTTCATACATTAAGTCTCATTAGTATTGATATTAACTGTTAATCTACTTACCGACATTAAGTTTGGTTTACCGATATTAAGTATCAAGTTTGATTAAATTATATTTAGGTTGAAATTAATAGAAAAATGATTCACCCCCCACCCTCTTAGATGCCTTTGGGTCCTAACAATTGGTATCAGAGCCAAGTCCTCTTTTTGCAGAAGTTTAACAACTTGAGGAGATTCTATGGCAACTAACTATTTGAGGAAGGACAGTCTGAAACTTGATGGAACTAACTATGGTATATGGAAGATCAGAATGGAGACACATTTGAATTGCATTGGAAAAGACATATGGGATGTTACACAGAATGGTTATGTTGGTCCTACACCAAGTCAACTTGATCAAGAGAATCATTGCAAAGAAAGAGAAGCACTTTTGAGTGCCTTGTTAGATCAGAAAATCATGGGACTATCAGACCGATCTACTACTAAAGCTATTTGGGATAAATTGGATACATTTAATGAAGGTGATTCCACTGTCAAAATTGCAAAACTAGAATTCTTCCGAGTTAGGTATGAAAATTTGAAAATGGAAGAAGATGAAAGAATTTTTTCTTTTATGGAAAGGGTTAATGAAATTGTTTTGGGAATACAATGTTGTGGAGGTTCCTTAAGTGAGGATGAAATTGTTTCTAAAGTTTTAAGAGAATTGCCATCGGAATAGAAAATGAAAGTAACTACTATTAATGAGTTAAGAACTATGCCTAATACATCAGTATCTAGAGATACCTTGGTTGAAAAACTTTCAGCATTTGAGCTTGAGGAATTTGGTCTTGTTGCTACAATTAAGACAGATTTAGCTTTCAAAGCATCATCATCTGCAACATCTTCATCATCAACTGATAAATCTGATTGGAAAGCACTTTATGCTAGAGAACTTGAAGACATCAGAAAGGAAAATGAATAACTTGAAGAACTTGAAGCACTATTTGCAAGGAAAATGCCTAAAGGTCCTATTGGAAGTAAGTATGAAGGTAAAGAACCTTTTAAATGTTTTAACTACAATAAAATTGGTCATATGGCATCTAGATGTCCGGATAGACATGCAAGATTGAGAGAAGAAGATAAAAGAACATATAAGCCTAACCTTGAATATCAGAGATACAGATTTAAGAAAAATAGAGACAAATCTTGTTTCTATACTGATGAAGGAGTTACTGATGATTCTGATGAAGAACCAAGAGACAATGGATGGGCTTTTGTTGCAATAACAGAAGATCAACCGACACCTACTGTTCCATCAGTAGAACAGGCCTTGGAAGCTAAAATTGAAGAAAATGCTGAATGTATTATAGATTCTGGATGTTCACATCATATGACTAGTGATAAGAGTAAATTCCTATCTTTTCAGGAATACAATGGAGGTCTAGTGAGATTTGGAGATGACAAATCTTGTTTGATCAGAGGAAAAAGAACTATATCTTTTGATGGTAAGAACAATACTGACAATGTTTATTATGTTGAAGGTTTGAAGCATAATCTTTTGAGTGTTGGTCAATTAGTTGAAAAAGGATTTCAGTTACAATTCAAGAATGGTAAATAAAAAATCATGAATAGAACTGGTTTGGAAATTGCAAGCAGTAATCAGACTAGAGGTAATATCTTTCATTTGAATAATAATGAAAAGACATGCTTGATTGCACATATTGATGAAAGTTGGTTAGGGCATCAAAGACTCTGTCATGTGAATTTTGATTGCATTGTAAACATTAGTTCATCTAAGGAAGTAAGGGATTTATCTAAGATTGTAAAACCTCATAATCCGGTATGTAAGGAATGTCAAATGGGAAAGCAAGTTAGAACAACTTTCAAGAGTATTTCTAAGAAAACCAATGATGTTCTTGATTTAATTCATACTGACTTATGTGGTCCAACAAGAACAAGAAGTCTATAGGGAGATAGATGCTTTATGCTAATCATTTATTATTATTCTAGGATGTGTTGGGTTACTTTTCTCAGGGAGAAATTAGAAGCTTTTGGAAAATTCAAAATATTCAAGGCACTTGTAGAGAATGAAACCGGCAAGAAAATCAAATGTTTAAGATCAGATCAAGGAGGTGAATTTACATCTAAGGAGTTCAATACATTTTTTGAAGTGAATGGAATTAGAAGACAACTATCAACACCTCAGACACCTCACCAAAATGGAGTTGTGGAAAGAAAGAATAGAACTATTCTAGATGCAGCTAGAAGCATGATATCAGAAGCAAATCTACCTGATGTGTATTAGAGAGAAGCAGTGAATACAATGGTTTACACTTTTAATAGAGTTCACATCAAAGGTGAAACTGGTAAGACACCCTATGAATTGTGGTTTGGTAATATTCCTACTCTTAAGTACTTTAGAATATTTGGAAGCAAATGTTACATTAGGAGAGATGAGTATATTGGTAAATTTGATCCTAGAAGTGATGAAGGAACATTTCTTGGTTATTCATCTAAGAGCAAAGCATATAGATGTTTTAATAAAAGATTGCAGAATCATTGAGAGTGCAAATGTGAAGACTGATGAACACTTTAGAAGAAATTCAAGGTCTATGGATTTTAAACCCACAGTTGAGATAATCACAAATGAACCTATACAGAATGCACCGGTACAGAATGTTGATCCTGTCACACCAAAATCATCAGAGAATTTCATAGTGACTGAAGAACAGCAACAAGTGAACACACCTAGATATGTAAGATTGAATCACTTTGAAAGTCAAATAATTGGGAATAAGTATCAAGGATTTATGACAAGAGGAAGACTGGCAAATGAAGAGGTATGTTTAATTTCTCAAATTGAACCAGCATCTGTTATTGAGGCATGTGAAGATAAACATTGGATTAAAGCTATGGAAGATGAATTGGAACAAATTGAAAAGAACAATACATGGACACTGATTCCCCGACCTAAAAATAAAAACGTAATTGGAACTAAATGGGTATTCAGAAATAAAATTAATGAAGATGGTAAGGTAATTAGAAACAAAGCAATATTAGTGTGTAAGGGATATTCATGGAAAGAGGGAATTGATTACAATTAAACCTTTGCACCGGTAGCTAGAATTGAGGCAGTCAGACTATTTCTTGCATTTGCAGCACACAAAAACTATAAAGTATATCAAATGTATGTTAAATGTGCATTTTTGAATGGTGATCTTGAAGAGGAAATTTACATTGAACAACCTAATGGATTTTCATTGACAAATGATAAAGATATGGTTTGCAATTTAAGGAAAGTTTTATATGGATTGAAGCAAGCTCCTAGAGCTTGGTATGCTAGATTGGACAAATATCTTATGAAGCTTGGTTACACTAAAGGTAATGTTGACAACAACTTATATTTCAAAGTGACTAATGAAGACATTTTGGTTATTAAAGTTTTTGTTGGTGACATCATTTTTGGAGGAGAAGATGGATTGTGTAAAGACTTTTCTAACAAGATGTAGGAAGAATTTGAAATGTCTATGATTGGGGAGCTAAAATTCTTTTTAGGATTGCAGATTTCACAAAATGATAAAGGTATATTCTTATGTCAATAAAAGTACTTGAAGGAATTACTGAAGAAATTCGGTATGAAAAACTCTAAACTGGTAAGTACTCCTATGACTGCAACTGATAAACTATAATTGAAGGATGATTCAACTCCTGTTAATCTGACAAGATACAAGTCTATGATTGGAGGTTTACTATATTTGACACAAACAAGACCTGATATAATGAATGCAGTATGTATTGTTTCAAGATTTTAGAGTAATGCTAGAGAAAATCATGAATTAGTAGTGAAAAGAATTTTCCGGTATTTACAAGGCACAACAAATCTTGGTTTATGGTATCCTAAAGATGAAAATTTTGATTTATGTGCATACACTGATGCTAATTGGGTAGGAGATGTAGATGACAGAAAGAGCACCACCAGCGAGGCATTCTTTCTTGGTAGCAGATTGATTTCATGGTTGAGCAAGAAATAGAGTTGTACATCATTATCAACAGCACAATCAGAATATGTTGCAAGAACAACTAATTGTACTAAGGTATTATGGATTACGAAAATGTTGAAGGACATAAAGGTAAAATGCAAAGAACCCATAATCATCTATTGTGACAATTTAGTAGCAATTGATATATCTAAGAATCCAGTATTTCACTCTAAAACTAAACATGTTTCTATCAAATACAATTTTTTGAAAGAGAATGTTGAAGCAAAAGAAGTGAGATTGGTTTATGTGAATACTAAAGAGCAGATTGTAGACATCTTTACTAAGCCTTTGCCTAAGGAAACTTTTGAATATCTCAGAGAGAAGCTTGGGGTCATACCATCACTAGTAGAGACTTAGACAGTTGATGCTTGGCATCAAACCGACAGAATTTACAGAGAAACCTTTTTCTGGCTTAGATGGAGGAGAGCTAATTCTCAGGGGGAGTAGTTGGTATTTGTAATTGGTTCTATGAATTGGTTTTATCTAGTATTTGTATCGCTTTGGCATTTGATGACAAAGGGGGAGAGATATCTATGGAGAAACATTAAAAGATTATCCTTTGGGGAGAGATTATTCATTGGGGGAGAGATTGTTACTCTCTGCATTTATATTTTAATTTCTGGAATTGTTATATTATGGAGATTGTTGGTTTTTGGTTTATTGGCATTTCTACTTTGGCACTTAGATGGTTTTTCCATCTTGTGTTGCCATCAATGCCAAAGGGGGAGATTGTTGGTATTATGGATATGATGCATTGGTTTTGTCATTGATGTGAACACTTATCAACACTTATCCTTCTGGAAATCTTTGGTTATGTTCACTGACAAGTTCAGTGACTTATGCACAGTCACCGATATTTGGTTCACCGATAGGTTATATTGTTCACTGGCACTAAGGATGAATTGTTATCATTTGGAGATCACTTGGTCATGTTGAAGACATGGTTTGGATACTTGGTTTTGATGATTTAGTTATTGGTCTAATCGGGTTGACATATTTGTTGTTACCGGTGAATTGGTCTAGGTTATGGACCGACATGCGTTATCTATTCTAGATTAGCACGGCACATTATGGAGATGATTTAATTAGTTGGTATTGTTGTTGAGCCGATATGATGCATCGCATCTTGAATTACTTGTAATTGATTTTATTGTAATATTCTTAGTAAGCCGACCTACACATTTGGTCTTAGGTTCTGGTATATATGTAAGATCTCAATTGTGAGATTAATGTAATGGAATGTAATATGGTATGGTAAGGTTTTGATATTCGGTGTATGCGAATATAAGCGGAGATACTCACACAAACATAATTTAAAGATTCAAGAAAGGTTTGAAGGACACAATCAGAGCTTAATTGATATTGAATCCAACTTTGGATATGCTACTTTGAGTAGTATATTATCATTGGATTTAATCATCCAATTGTAGTCAGTGAGACTCCCATTTTGTGATTGAGCAGTGAGCTCTAGGCGGCTAGCCTTTCTACATGTGCAGACCCCATTTGTATACACATACTATCTGCAGTACTATCATCTGATTGTCGGTAAGGTTTCCCACCATGGTTTTTCCCCTTATAGGGTTTCCACGTACAAATCTCTATGTTATGTGTTGTGGATGTTGTTTCTCTTTTTGTTTCATACATTAAGTCTCACTGGTATTGATATTAACTGTTAATCTGCTTACCGACATTAAGTTTGGTTTACCGGTATTAAGTATCAAGTTTGATTAAATTATATTTGGGTTGAAATTAATAGACAACTGATTCACCCCCCCCCCCCCCCAACCTCTTAGTTGCCTCCGGGTCCTAACAGTTGATACCTTGTCAGTTCTAGTATTTTGGTTAAGTTGTCATGTGATGTTTATTTAATTATTATGTGGGTTGGTTTTATTGTGATAATTAATTAATTAATAATGTTATAATCTTTATTGTGTGGTTAATAAATAATATTTATTGTGAGTTTATAATATATTAATAATTATTTTATGAAAATATATTATTAGAGCATTTATAATTATGAATGGAAAATTATATATTATATTTTAAGTGATTTGTGGGAGATATTATTGGTAATTGAGTTATTTAAGTATTTATGATTATATATGAATTTAATCATTCATTCATTTATTTATCTATTTAATTGTTTATTATTTAGTACTGTGCATGTGATATTTATGGTGGAGATTATTTTTAGTGGATTATTAAATTTATTTTGAATTATTTATTTATTATTTCTTGGTTGTCAAGAAAGAGTTATTAATTTATCGAGTATTTGTAATTGGCGATTTATTATCATTTGTGATTTTAAATGATTTTTTATTTTATTATTCTTTTGACTGAGAATTAATTATTTATTCTTTTTGAGTGATTTATCATTTATCATTTATTATTTTGTTATTTTATGAATTATTATTTTATAGAGATTTTAGTTTCAAAAATTAATTTAATATTCTTTATTTATTTATTTTATTTGGAGCTTTAATATTTAGTTAGTAATTAATTAATTATTCTTTTATTTTATTTAGTTTTATTGACTAATTGGAAATTTTATTTAGTAATTATTATTTTTAATTATATTTGAAGGTGGAACCAGAGTGAGTCTTATGCTTTGCATTGAATTTCTATTTTAGTTTTGTCCAAGAAGGATTTTTGCTTTAAGTTTTATTTAGGGCGTTTTGAGAATTTTTAAGGGGGAGTTTTGCATCATTATTGTGTGCGTGAAATTTTGGAAGAGGTTTTTCTTTATTGTTGCTTTGAAGAATTTTTGGTGAATTTGGGAGGAGAAGTGCTTTTTGATTTCAAAAATATTTTCTGTCCAATTGTTTGTTGTGGGTTGCGTAATGGGAGACTTCATTGTGGCTATGGATTTGCTTTGGCGATTTCTGGATTGTGGATTTGTGCTTCAATTTTTCTCTCAGTTTTTAGACCTTTCTTCTAATTTTTAGGTCGAAGGTTTTCTTGCCTTGTAATTAATTTTTTATTTTTTATTTTGAAGGAAAGATTGTTTTATCCGTGTCTGAAAATTGTCTTATAGGTTTACTCAAGAGAAATTGGTAAATTATTGTTGTAATATTATTATCATCATATTTCCCCAAGACTATATATTTATGGTAATCTAGGAGTTTGTAGTGATTTAATTCTTGTGTGATAATTTTCCCCATACTATGAAAGAAGTTTTGTATCATGCTTTCCAATGGTTGTAATTGGTAATCTGGGTGAAAGTTAATTATTGAATGATCTTGAGTCTGGTGTTTTGGGTTATATCGTGATTTTACCTGTGAGAATTATATTTAACCCCAGATTGATTATTGTTCTTTGATTAGGTTTATGTATTGTTTTGAATAAATTGTGTTGAGGTTTGAACCTTATTCGTATGCCTGAGTTTTGGAGTGTGAATTTTGTATCTTTGTATGTTGTATTTTGCTATGTTTCCATATGCATTATTTCTTTTTACATGTGCGCTAAACTATGCTGCAAATGCGCTATACTACATGTTATATGTGTGTCATACCATGTAATAAAAGCAGTAATTTATGTTATAATAAAAATGCTCCTTCACGTGAGAAATGCACTATTTCATGTTATATATGCGCGGTTTCATGTTATATGTGTGTTGTTTCATGTTATATATGTGCTACATCGTGTTATATGCGTTATTCTGTGTTATATGTGCCATTCTATGTTATATGTGCATTTTTGCATTTTTGAGTTATATTTCTAATTTTTGCCAGTTTAAGTCAAACGAGAGACTTAATTATGGACTTGAGATGATTCATGATGATTTTCCAGAATTGATTGTTTAGACTTTTTGATGTATTTTTATGATATTTCTTGATATTGCATAAATTGTATTCAGACAGAATTATGACCGTGAATTAGATTCATTATAATGATTCAGTTTTGTTCTATGGGAACTTTGATTATGCATATCATTTCATTTATGTGATATCTTGGTGACTATTTATTTGAGTTTTATCCCTAGATCATAGGAGCATATTAGGGGAAGTGGCTCCCAATGAGTGTCAGGGACACTACCAAGAGGTTCCTTGTAAGAATGCTTGGAGGACTGCTAGGAGACCTCTTGGAAGTTATTTGTAAATAAGTGATAACCTTAATTTATTTATTTAGGGGTTTGGTAGTTTTCACATTAAAAGATAATAACATGTTTTGGTGCCCCACTCATGGCTTAGAGTGCTAGCATAGGCTCAAGATGAGATTGGGAAGGCCTTAATGGTATGATGTACTCCCTTGTCTTCATGAGAGGTTGAGTTGGTTCCGCATGGGTGTCACCTACCAAGAGGTTCCTTGTAAGGATGCTTGTAGATCTGTATGACAACATGTGATGAAACTTTCCCTACGTATGTGTCCTTGGTCTTAGCCTTGTTTCATGGAAGTCCCTAGCATCAGTCTTGTTTTATATTTGAGCCTGTGTTTTATGTTGCCATTCTTGATTTTGTTTGGGAGTTAGGTGTCAGTCTAAGATTAGTGTGTGTGGGATGTTATATCATTCTCCAAGCATAAGGGGGGGGGTTCCTTTTGGTTCCACAGGGTTGGGGTCTTGATGCCTTTTATTCCATTGGGATATTTTCTGAGTGTTGAATGTTCATGAGCATGTTGGATATTTCTACATTTCAATAGTTCTTGTACTATGGATTCTTGGAGCAATTGTATGTCATGGTTTCCTATTTGTAGCAGATGATGTATATTTGTATCAAAATATTTGTACATGATGTAATATGTATTATGACTTATGTAATATTAATAAGGAAAAAGTGAAGAATAGTATTGATAGTTTAGGATTATTTGATGAGCTCATATTTAATGGATTTATTGTCCTAGAGGTGTTTAATAGAATTTATATGATTAATCATAGCATTACATTTTATATCATTTGTATAATCAATCATGATCAAGTAGCTACTCAACTCTTGAGTTGCCACTTTGGAGGTCATTGCTCTGCTAAGAGCC
This sequence comes from Cryptomeria japonica, assembly GCF_030272615.1. Taxonomy (NCBI): domain Eukaryota; kingdom Viridiplantae; phylum Streptophyta; class Pinopsida; order Cupressales; family Cupressaceae; genus Cryptomeria; species Cryptomeria japonica. Next base: position 196,337,526 of record NC_081412.1, on the reverse strand, counting down.
AATCAATTCAACACCTTCAAGGTCCTCAAGAAGAGAGGAAAATGGGATATTTCAAGTAAGGCTTATGGTTTGCATCTTTAATTTAGTTTTCAATTAAGCTTTCCATTGTGTTTTTATTGTCTCATTATATGTGTATGCCTTCTTATATACTACATTTTTAGCATCACATTAATTGGTGCCCATCATGGGGCCTAGCCCCTTTGATCTTTAACAAGTTTGCTTGCAAGAAATTTCATTGATAGGTTGATTAGCTCTTTTGAAGTGTAGATTAGCTCTCTTGGGCTCCCGAATCATGTTCTTGGTCTCTATTGTAGCGTTTCGACATCTAAAATGGCATTTTTGGGAGAATTCTCAACTCTGTTTTTATATTTTTCTATACTTTAGCGCTTTCAGTCTATACTTTAGCATTTTTGGTACATTTGTCAGTGTTTTCAGTTTGTTTGACAACATTTTTGGTATACAAAACAACATTTTTGGTGTCCAGACTAGTGTTTCTGGTGTGTAGAGTAGCATTTCTGGTGTGTAGAGTAGTGTTTTGGGTCCATTTGGAAGCGTTCTTGGCACATATGATGGTGTTCTTGGTCAATTTGATGGCATTTTTAGTTTTTTATTGATTTTGCAAATATTGTATGTTGCATTCCTTATTTCTTCTTCTAGACTGTCATTTTCCTTAACCTAACTTGCAAATTATTGGTTTTGCAGGTACTTATTTTGTTGTGAAAGACCAGAGTCATAAACCATTTTTTCGTCAAAGAATGCAATATAAAATACTAACTTTATTTGCAGCCATAGGATTTTGCACTTATTTTTGTTAAATTAGGCACATAGACTAATTACGATGCAAATGAACAAACATTTCTTATGTGTTTTGATGATAGGCAAGTATGCTCTCACCATTCTTAGGTGAATAGAAAGCCAGACTTATCTTTTTCTTTCAATAGTGCATATCTTTAGCGGGCCTGCCCTCTCGAGGAGCCTATAAGGCCAAAGCCATTAAGGCCGGTGAGAGGGGAATGACCCAAGTGGGAATTGCTAATGCCAAGTACTCCAACCCACTATAAAATAAATGTGATTTGATGAAAATCAAGTCAATAGCAGCACTCAGGAATAGCTCTCCTCCATACCTTTGGGTATATCGAACCTTGGTTTTCAAGGTTGGGAGACCTCTTAGTTGAGTTTATACCCAACGTGCCGAATGGATCCCTTACTAATTCCAATTAAAATTAGAAGCTACCCGGTTTACCTCTGAACATTATTAAATTCTTAGTGCATGGAGGGGGAAGAATATCTCCTTAAGATACTCACCATATGTCCCTCTTGATTGTATGTGTGAACTCCCCTTTTGAGACCTTATTTCGAGGCTCATAATGGGACTCCACTAGCTCTCACAAAGGAAAAAACATGGGCACCCTTTAGGGGGTGACAAGGCTATGCGAGCTGACAGGGTACCAAGTTGTGGGCTAAAAACTAATAACGAAGCCAATCTCCTTAGGATAGACTGATTGATGTATTTTCAATTGTTCAAAACCCATGAAAACTTGGGCTTTCTTTAAAGCTTCTTGAATATACACTTTATGTGTCCTTTGGGACAAAAATACAATCTGAATTATGTGTTTGTAAGTCAAGTCAAGATATCATCCATTGAAATACAACAAACATTGAAAACTCAAACTTCAAATTATCAAACTTACAAGTTTCACAGTAGATTATCTCTTTCAGTCCAAACAGTTGCATGTTCATAGTCCAAACAGTCGCACCTATGGTCCAAATAGTCACATTCACAGTCCAACCAGTAGCACTTTCGGTCCAAACAGTCACACTTTCAATCCAAACAGTAGCTCTATCAGTCCAAATAGTTTCATTCATAGTCCAAACATTAGCTCTTTTGGTCCAAACAATAGCACTTTCGGTAGAAATAGTCGCACCTACGGTCTAAAAAGTTGCACTTTCAGTCCAAACATAGAATGTTAACTTTCTCATATTTCAACATTAACTCTCCAAGGTTGAGCACATCAGAGTTTCTGGTCTAAACAACAAAGTTCTTGGTCTAAACAGTAGAGTTCCTGGTCTAAATAATAGAGTTCTTAGTCTAAACAGGAGCTCTCTTCGTCTAAAGGTTAGCTCCCTTGGTCTAATCAACAACTCTTTTGAGTTGAATGTCAAATTGCTCATGTTGCAGCATTAGATCTCCTAGTTTGTACTTGCTAGGTCTAAATATCAGCTCTCTGAGTTTGAAAATCACAAAGTCTGGTCAAAATTGCAATCTCCTAATTTCAAACACTTAATTTGCTGAGTCTACACATCATTATTTTGAACTTTAGAGTCACTGCATTGCATAATAGCATTTCTGGTCCATTTCTTAGTGTTTTTGGTCAGTATACTAGTCTTTCTGGTAAGTTTGTCAGCGTTTCTGGTCAGTATAGTAGGGTTCTTGGTCATTTTGTCAGCGTTTTTGGTAAACTGCACCAAAATTAGAAAACAAAAACAACCCATTTCTCAGAAAGTCAAACATAGAGACTAGGTCATCTTCTTGGGTCATTCAATCAGGTTATTTTCTATCAAAATAGATTCAAGACTAGGCATGTGAGGCCCTACCCCGACCCGTCCTAGCATTTCAGTTATTTTCATGTTGGAACTATTATGGATGCTTTATTTATATGCATTATGGATATAGAACTTTATATGATCCCAGGATTGGATAACATTGATATATTGATGCTTCATTTCTATGCATTATGGATATTGAATTTTATATGATTCTAGGATAGGATAACATTGAAATGGTGTATGTCATTTATTTGATTTGCAGGACTTTATTATGATGCTAGAAATATGATGCATATCTTATGAGTGGATTAAATTAATGAGGATTATGATAATTACTTATGTGGATTGCTTTGATATATGGTAAATTGATTTGTATGATGTCAATTGTATGCAAAGTGATTGATTTGTATTCTTATTTATGTGTTTAATATTATATGAGGCTATTTGAGAATTACTAATGTGTAATTGAGATGTGCAAGAAAATTATCCATGTGACCATGGAAACACTATGGAGAATCAAACCTAGGTCTATGTGTGATTGTGAAGCCAAGGGTTGTCTATTTGGAGAGACAACCCCTTGTTTGTAAACGTATTTTAATTTGTAAATGTTATGCTTGCATGAGTGTTCAATTTGGTAATTGGTTTAATTTATAAATTTCAATAGGGACAATTGCCATGTGTGTATTTGTGATGTGGAATTCTTTTTGTAGTGAAACTTGACACGTGTTGTATGTTGAGTTGACATTATCATGCCTCTTTTTTAGGAATTTATTTTACCAATGTTAAATTTCCAATTATCCTTGAAGGTCCCAAGTAAACCTAGGATAGTGAGCCATTAGGAAGGTCAACTCAGAGTTGACCCGTAGGTAAACTTTGGGTGGACTTTCAAAGGGTTAAACCAACTCCTAGAGTCAGTTTAGGAGCATTTTTAGTGGGTCATATGGTGTACCTATGGATGAAGGCCAAATTTGGCCGTGTCCACTCTCTAGGACTTGTTTAACCTCCCCAAAAAGTGAGTTTCCCAAGTTGGCCGAATTTCATCTTTAGGAGAGCCTTCCTTGGTTAGATAACCTTCTTGGTATGTGTCATTCCTTTTCCCCATTCCATTTCCCTTTTTGAGGTTCCTTGGTTAGGGAGTGTGTAAAGCTTTGGAAAGACCAACCAATTTGAGCTCTCACTCTATCCAAGAGGTTGGAAAGAGTGAGAGAAGACTTCTTAGGCAAGGGATTGAGACTTAGGAAGTTAATCACCCACTCTCCATCTTTGGAGACTAGTTCTTGAAATTTTGGAAGCAAGTTTAGGATAGAATTTTTGGCTAAGTGTTGAAGGAAAGAAGTGTGGATTTTGGCTACTCTTCTCCAAACTATCACTTGTAAACCCTTGGTAGATTCAAGGTTGTTTCAATCTTTTTCCTTGTATGTTACAATTTTGCTTTGAAAGATTGCTTGAATGTAGTTTGTTTTCTTCCTTTGTGTTTAATTTGTGAAGAAATATATGTGAGATTTCGCTTGTTTTGGTTATGCATTTTATTTGTGTTTTGGGAGTATCCAAGGCCATCTCACCCTTGGGAGGGTAGAGTGGCCTTGGGGGTGGAAGGTTGTTTGACAACCTTAGAGTGAGAGGCTCTCTTTAAGAGAGTGATCTCAAGGGTTTGTTTATGTGACCCTTGCTGCATAGTTTTGTTTATGCGTTTGGGGGTCATACGGGGATATATTATGGCATGTATGCCTTGGGGGTCATAAGGATGTTGGGTCAAGTTGGACTTGTGATGTGTTCTTGGTTGCCATGAGATGGCTTGTGATCTACTATTTTGCAGTTTCTCCTCAAGGCACTTAGTCTACTTCCACCCATGTAAAAATCACATTATGTGATGATGTTTAGCCTTGGGATGGGAATGTGTTTGTTGTGAGTTTTCCATGCTTGTTTGTGTATTACTTGAGTGTAACCCATCTAGGTCTTGGTTCTCCAAGCTCGGGGGTGGCTTCTAGTAAGCCTAGGTTGGGAGGTGAGCCCTCCATGGTCACAACCTTAAGATTTTGTAATGCAGGTTTGCTTGGAAAAGAAGAAAAAAAGAAAGCTAGGAGTTGCTACAATATTATTTATTTGAGTTGTAAAGAGAATAATGTATTTATTTATTTAAGTCCTCATTTAATAAAAATGAGAGGCTAGTTGGGTATTTCACCCATTTGTAAAGTTGACATATTGTATTCAAAGTATTCTTTTAAGAAATGCATTCTATTGTTAAGTTGATATTGCAAAATATGGTTAAATAGATATTAGAGGAATAATAGTTTTGCATTTTTCATATTTCTAAGTGTTTTCTAGACTATATTAATGCTGCTGTAATTTATTTATCTCTATCATTTATTAAAAAAAAATGCAAAATATATAATGAAAATGAATGAAATAGTAAGGCATGAATGTTAGTAAGAGAAAAGTAATCATTTAGTTTTATTTATCTAATTCAAAATGCAAAATATGATGAAATAGATTCTAGTGGGAATAATAATCTTTCATCAACATGATGGTAATGTTTTAAGTAATTTTCTAAGCTATTATAGTTGCTGCTGTAAATTATTTATTTCTGCTATTTATTTCTTTTAAAAAAAATAAAATACAGAAAATAAAACTAGGAAAATACATCTAACTCTAAAGATTAACTATATGACATTCTAAGGAGAAATAAATGCATTACTTTAATCAGATATTTTCCAGTAATTTGTCTTAATGTGTTAAAAAAAAAAAAAAAGGAAGAATAGACTTAGATAAGAATGTATCTAGTTGATCTTATATTCAAAAAAAAAAAGTATATGCTAAATAGACTTCTATACACATTAGATCTATTAAAGAAATGAAAAAAAAAAAGATAACTATTGTTGTTGTTTTATTTGCCTTTTGACAGTCATATTCTAATGTATTTGCTGCGTCTACTAAATATGGTAAACAAATTTTCAAGCATATATATATATATATATATATATATATATATGTATGCATGTATGTATGTATACACATATACATAAATATACATATATATATATACATAATTAATATACATATATATATATATATATATATATATATATATATTCACACACACACACACACACACACACACACACACACACACACACATATATATTAAAACACATTTTAAATATAAAAATAAAATATAAACAAAAAAAACATCTATGGCAAACCCTACCCTGAGAGTCCAGCGGAACCCAAGCTCCACGCGGGTGGCTCTTGGGCGGTTCGGGGCCACAAAGGCGTTGCAGCGCCACTGCGGACCGCGTCCCATAGGGATGCCGCAGCGTCACTGCAGGGCGCGATCCGCAATGGTGCGCAAGGCGCCACTGTGAGGGCACAACCCTGTGGCCTCCGATGTGCGTGGCCCCACCAATACTGTCGCCCACTGTTATAACCCCCCTATGGCCATTAAATAAATCCGTTGCCTTTTCACAGTCCGCTTCCCTCCGCCATTTCTCATTCTAGTCCCTTTATAACACATAAGACCCAAACCCGATTCGGGTTAGGGTAGGAATCAGAAAAGATAAGAAGTTTAAATAAAAAAATAGTTTGGTAATGTTATTTTATAGCATATAGTTAGGGTTTCGTGGGGATTATTTTAAATGTTAAGTTTAAGTTTTAAATTTTGGGGGGGAAACCCCTTTCAAAGTTAAAAGGGGTAACCCCACATTTATTTGGGTTTTATTTGGTATAGTTGATTAATTTTTATGATATCATATTTATATATATATGTGTGTGTGTGTGTGTGTGTGTGTGCAAGTATAGATGAAGAGGGGAAAATAGATTAGAAGGTCAAATGATCAAAACATAACAAAATAGACCTGCAAAATGCTAAAATATCATGAAAAGACTATTTCACCTTGCTATTTTACCTTCCCCTTCAGATTGAGCGTGATGAAGTGAAGGTGCCCCTTGATAGTGCTCCACTTGATGTGCTCCTTTGATTGCTGGATGTGGATGACTCTCCAATGTTGTGCACAAATGGAATGGATTTGGACAATGATAAGGATGAGATGATCAAGTTGCCAAGATGATTTCCTGGGCTCAAAAGGGCAGCATAAGCTTACTGGATTTCGAGATGTTCAAATGAAAGGATCGAGCCCTTTTATTTATAGGAAGAGGAGAGAAAAATGAATGGCTAGAATGGATTTGAGATGAAGGGCTAAGATTTACTTGTGAGCTCACACAAGCTCCAAGAGAGGGTGTGGAGACCAAGAAATATGCCTTAAAGGCATTTCGTATCTCCACACTCCACAAGGTGCATTGGAGGAATTAAAAAATTCTCCCAAAAGGATATTATGGGGATTGGAGGAATAAAAAGGAATTAAAAATTCCTTGAGAGAGGGGATACCTGGAGGAATGTGAGATTTCAAAAATCTTACATTCACCTAGGAAAAGATTATTTAAAAGAAAGGAGTTGACTTTGTGGCTAATCATGACGATTAGCCGTTAACGATTCATTAGGAGGGGGATTTGAGGAAATGTTAGGTGGGATTAGGATTAGACTAGGAGAGAGAATGAGTGGAAGGAATAAAAAATTAGAAGAATAATGTTAAGTGAGTTTAGGGTGTTTCTAGAAGAATTTATTAGGTTAATGATGAATTAAGAAGATGATTTGTAGGAATCCTGTAGGTTAACTAATTAATTGAAATTAATTAGCTAAGAGGATGATTTGTGAGGATTTGATTTTTTAGAAGATTAAAGAAAGGGATTGATTTATATCAATCACATGCTATAGTGACAATATTAATTATATTTAATTAATATTGAGGAGAATTTGAATTAACATAATTAATTAATTAATTATAAGAGGCATTAAAAATAATTAAAATAATTATTTTTAAGTGTCTACAATAGATTTAGATTAAGTACTTTTATTTTTATATATAAATAAATAAAAGTACTTAATCTAAATCTATACTCTCTCTCTCTCTCTCTCTCACACACACACACACACACACACACACACACACACATATAAAATCTATAAGTTTAAATCCTTTTGGTTTGATTTATATTAATAAGTATTAATAAAAGTCTATTGTAAATAATTAGGCCTTAGGGGATAATTGTTTGGCTTACATTATTTAAATTATATAGGGCAATGTATATTATAAATTTACTTAACCCTTTAGTCAAATTTCAGACATTATATTTATTGTTCAATTGGTTAATAAATTTCAATAGTCTAAATGCTAGAATTAATTTAAATAATTCTTGGAGCATTTAAAGGATTATTGTAGGGTATTAATATCCCTTGTCAATTAAGTTGTAGATTATTGTTTAAATTAATTTATTAATTAAAAGAAATATTAATGATTCTTTTCGAGAATCTATTCCTGCATTTAAATCATTTTCGCATGCTTGGTTAAGTTAATTAGAATAACTTTAGTATAAAAGCTCTTTTAAATTTCCAGAGTTCAAACATAGTTAAGACAAGATTTATTATTGTAGTTTTATTTTAGCTTAATTAGTTTTATTACGTTGTTTTGAAAAAAATTTGTTGTTCCATTATTGTCCAAAAGTTTGGGCATGACAAGGCATGCTAAAGGTTCTCAAGTATTCACCTCAAAAGAGTTTCAAGATCTAACACCTTAAAGTGCCACATCACATTTTATTTGATAAACTGATCATTCAAACATAGTTTCTCCTCAGGATCTATCATCCTTTATCACGAAACTACAAAGTTTGATCAGAATAACCTTGTTGTTTATCATAGGATATATCATTCTTATTGAATTTGGTATCAAGAATCACAAAATTTGCACTCCAAAACTAAGATCGAAAAACTTGCATACAAACAAATACTTGGAAAGATCATTTTGTGTCTATCCATCTATACTATTTACCTAAAAAATTGATCACTTAGTTTGACATATTATTCAAGATTTAAATCTTGCAAAACTTTCAAAACACGTGTATGCCCATTTTAACTAGGGCTCAGAGATGGAAGATTGCAGAAACAGAAATAAAAACATTTGAAATAACTGAAGATTATAGAAACATGGAACACAAAGATGAAATACAAGTTGAAGAGGAAATAACAGAACATATCAGAGACATCATAAAAGATCCTCAATTCGATAAATTTATGAAGAAAATATTGGAGGGAGAAAAAGAAAAATATTTCCTAATGTTAGCAAAATTTGGTGCTACACTCCCCCAAGATTTTGATGTGAACAAATTGACACAAAAGAGAAGTGACCCCCCCCTTAATAATGAACAATATGAGGATATTTTTGGTCTCAAAATTAATGACATGTCAATTCCTAGTAACACCAGAACCAATGAGGAAACTTACATTCCCAAAAGGGATGATGTAGAAATTCTAAATAACATTCAATCCAATGAAGTTACAAGAAGGGTTAGAGATGATACAAGAAGAGATCAAGATCCTCCTAGAATGCAAAATCATGGTTATACAAGAACAAATCATGTTGATAATCCTATCACAACTCTCACACAACAAATACAAACACTTCAAACACAAATTCAAGATATGTAGAGAGGAAATGTTAGAAGATACTCACTTCAAGAAATCTGTCCTTATCCATTCAAGAGAAATCTAAACATGATACCATTTCCTATAGGTTTTGAAACTTCTAGATTAAAAAAATATGATGGAAGCACTGATCCCCAAGATTATATATGAGAATTTTGCACAATGAGTATGGAGTTTGCACATGAGGATACCTACTTGATGAGATTATTTCCAAAAAGCTTAATTGGACTAGCTATGGAATGGTTCTCCAAACTTCCACTTGGAATCAGATCATTCTCAGAATTGGTGGATAAGTTTGTTTCATAATACTCTTACAACATACAACATGAAGTAACAATGCTAGACCTATGTAATTCCAAATAAGAGTGCAGTACCTTTCATGGCATTTTAACAGAGATGGAGACAATTAGCTTCATGATATCCTCGTATAGTGCTAGAGTATGAAAAAATGGACATATTCATCGACAACATAAATGATCAAATGAGTTATCATCTAAAAATGCAAGGACATCAAAGTTTTGGAAAGATGATTGATAATGGAATCAAAATGGAGGAAGCCATGATAAAGAAGGGTGAGTTGAAAATATACAAGGAAGGAGTTCACCCTCCTAACAACACTAACAACAACAACAATGATAAGTCAAAGTTTTGAAATAGAAATCATAATGTAATCAATGATGGGATAGTGGATAACAACAATGTGAAACCAAAACAACCGGTTTTTAATTTATCCAATCACTCAATAGCGGCTCAGCAAAACAACAATCACCAAAAAGCAACTATCAAAATTTTCTTTCGAAGGCAATTTATAAACATTGGTGAACCCCTTGGATCCGCATTTAAAATGCTTCTCACAAACAAATTGATTACTTTACCAGAAGAAAAAAACTTTGAACCCAAGGTAAACCCTGCTTGGTGGAATGACAACCATTATTGTGATTTCCATCGAAACAAATGACACCAAACAAATGCTTGTCAATGATTATAACATGTCATCCAAGATTTGATTGATAGTGAAGTAATAACTATGGATGGACATACAACAAATAAATCTCATAGAGCTTTCAAAACTCCTCTTCCTAACTATGAGAAGGGTGAATCATCAACATGGAATAATGGTAAAGTTAAAGAAAAGGTAAACTATGCTCATGCATATGACAGTGTGGTAAATATGATCATGGTTAAAGAGCAACAACATCAAGAACCCGCTCATGTTATCACACAAAGAAAAGCCAAAGTAGTTTTGCCGAGTCCTACAATAAACATGTCATCCACTACCAAACAATACAATCTAGTGGATCAATTATAGAAAACACCTGCACAAATATCCATCTTAGAACTTTTAAAGCTTTCACCTGCACACAAATAAATTCTAGAAAGAGCATTAGTCAACACAAAAGTGTCAAAAGGTCTTGATATAGATCAATTCCAAACCATGGTGGGACACCTCACCACCCCTCACTTCTTATCATTTATTGACGAAGATGACATGTCCTTGCAACATCCCCATAATGCTCCCTTGCATATTGAAGTCCTCATTCACAAGACACGTGTTAAACATGTCCTAATAGATGGTGGATTTGGCTTAAATATTTTCTCATTGAGTCTTGTCCATGCTCTAGGTTATTCAAAAGATGCAGTTGATCCCTAAAAAAAGATCACCATCAAAGAATATGATGAAGAAGGGCGTCCCTCTAAAGGAATTGTGATATTACCCATCAGAGTGGGACTGTTGTAGAAAGACACAACATGCCAAGTTCTATACTTGGAATTAACATACAACATACTCCTGGGAAGACCCTGGATACATGACATACAAGCTATTCCATCAATATATCATCAATGCCTAAAATTTCCCTACAATGGACAATAAATCACGATCTCAGTAGATTCAAATCCATTTTAGTATTGTAGTAATCTCAAACCAGCTCATGAAGTCATTGTTCCTCATAATAGGGAGGCATCATCTTCAAACACACAAACCAAAGAAAAATCATTTGCCTCAATTTTTTCAAGTATGGAAAAACAAATGCAGCTAAGAGATCAAGGGAATGGAGAATATTCAATATCCCAATTACCACTTTCTTCTAAATCCTATGGAAAACCATCAAACTCTAAACAACAACCAATTGTGAAACATCTTCCAATATTTGATGGAGCATTTGTTAGTGCTGGGACCTTATTAGAGGAAATAGAAGACAAAGATGTACTACAACGGCTATACAAGGATGAAGAAGTCCAACAAAAGATCAACAATGTCAAAATACCCACTAAAAAGTATGGAAACGGATTTAACATTCTTCAAAAAATGGGATACATTGGAATAGGTCCTATAGGAAAAAGAAAAGAAGGTATCTCAGAACCTATCCAACCTCATACTCAGTAGGATACAGAAAAAGTAGGCTTAGGGTATGGACAAGTTACTCTACCATAAGACACATTGTCTAACCAACAACAAGAATATGAAAACATACAAGAACAAGTTACAATTGAAAGGGAAGAAGCAGCTGCCAAGCAACAAGGACAAACAAACATGAAATGGAAAAAGAAGCAATCTCCTAATCAACAAGAGAAACAAACCAATGATACCTCCCAAGCAGCATTAACTCTTAATTAAAACAAGAAAGAAGCTAATATAGGTCAAGGAGAGCTGATAGCAAAGTTGACAGAACTCAATCTCAGTCCAGAAGAAGTTGAATATGAAAGAAGAAAAGATATAGCAATAAAAACAAAAGAAACACATTAAAAGCTATATGAACAAATTTGTCGATTGCAAGATGAAAGTGAGATAGATTCTGATGAGTGGGAATGAGATTCCTATCATTCTGAAGAATCAGCTGAAGAAAATTGCTTTGAAGAAGATGTAGATGTCGATCTAGTTCATGCGTATGCAGGAAAAATGTTAGGAACTAGCCCACTTGAATCAGGATCACATTTGGTTGACTTGGACTTAATCAAGGACAATCAAGAGCTACTTGTGCGAGGTCATTCTAATGAGAGTATTGTTATAGACATAGAAATGCATATTGAAAGCTCTGACATCTCTATCATGACCCCTAATATCTTTGAAACAATTCACCCTGAGGATTCTTTACCCTTAATCCATCTTGAACTTATGGACTGGGAAAATGAAAGACATAACACCATTGATACCTTTCCTAATGACCATGTCATATCCTTATATATTAATGCAATCGAACCCACAACAACTTCCACCAGGGATTTTGCTAACGTATCTTCGAGTTAAGTGGGTGCCAAATCTCCTAGTCGCAAAAATGAAAAAAAAGAAAACAATATCAATTCTAATGCTAAAAACCATTTACTCACAACATTAGACCTAGAAAAAGTAAAAAGAAAGGATGCATCTAACGGTGAAAACCTCCTCGAGGCACCAGAAGATCAAAGATTTGACACCTAAATTTTATCAAGAGAGATCATCTATCCTAATAGAACCGACAGAGGCAGTTAACATTGGCACAACTGATCTATATCCAACAACTTCTCTATCAGAACTAGAAAGGAAACAATATTTGGAACTCTTCAAAAGGAGGCAAATCAAAAGATGGTCATATGCAGACATTCCAGGGTTGGATCTAGATCTTATAATACACTACTTAAATATCATTCCAAGAGTAAGCATCAATAATGGAACACAACATGGATCAGGAGAAAGCATTCTATTCATCACACCACAAGGTCATACAATTTTGAAAGCATACAAATTAAGCTTTCCATGCACCAACAACACAACAAAATATGAAGCTTTGGTTATAGGTATGAAAATGACTATAGAAAGGATGACAAACTCATGCCTTACAAAAAGATGGTAGATTATTTCAAGAAATATTTTGTAGAAATAACTTTTGATCAAATTTTGAGGAATGACGACAAAGCAGCAGACTCCATGGCAACACTTGCTTCTCTATTGCAGACACAGGAAAATCAAGAGCATTATGAATTCCTCATGGAAGAGTTGTTTTACCTTGCTCATAATTTTCCTGATTCCCAAACAATCTATCACCGTGTTGGACATGATTTCTCTAGCTATGGCCAAACTTATAAATACCTGAAAGATAACACCCTACCTCCCGATTTATCAAAAAATCAAAAGAGAAACTTTATTCACCAATCCTCCCATTATACTCTTGTCGTGGATACCCTATTTAAACAAGGTCTAGATGGTACTCTTTTAAGATGTCTCGAACAAGAAGAATCTGAGAAGGCCTTACATGAAGTCCATAATGACATTTGTGGCACTCATTCAAGTGGTCTTACCCTTTTGAAAAAACTCATACGCTTGGGCTATTATTGGCCAACTATGGGATGAGGTTCTTTTCAGATAGATAAAACATGCAAACAATGTCATATCCATGGAAATTTAATTCATGCACTAGCACAAGAATTTCATGCTTTGGCACCATCTTGGCCTTTCTACCAATGGGGTCTTCATCTAGTAGGCAAGATAAATCCTCCTTCATCCAATGGTCACAAATTCATCTGTGTAGCTATAGAATATTTCACAAAATGGATTGAGGCAATACCTCTCACAAATATCATAGGAAACCAAATTGTTGCATTTATCTTGAGCTACATCATCTTTCACTATGGAATACCATGGCCATTATCACGGATAATGGACGACCATTCAAGAATTAGGATGTCCAAGAACTATGTGAGAAATTCAAGATCCAACATAGATTTTCCTCACCCTACTATCCACAAGGGAATGGGCAAGCAGAAGCATCAAACAAAAATATTTTGAAAATCCTCAAAAAGACAGTAAATGATGCTAGAAGAGATTGGTATATTGAATTGAACCCCTCTCTATAGGCCTGTTGTACTACTATTCACACACCAACAGGTGCCACGCCTTTCTCTCTTGTTTATGGATTAGAAGTAATATTGCCAATATAAGTAGAGATACCTTCTCTATGACTGTCATTAAAAGGCCTTATCCTAGATGAAGAACAACGAGTCTCTAGATTGCAGGAGTTAGAATTGATCCACGAATGAAGACAAAATGCCTTTGATCATTTAAAGGTATATCAATAAAGAATGTACCAAAGTTATAATCACAAGGTCAAACCATGAGTCTTTCAAGTTGGGGAACTAGTACTAAAGGAAAATCCATGAAACTAGTCAGATCAAGAAAAGAAAGGAAAGTTTGAACCAAACTAGTTAGGTCCATTTGTGGTCACAATAGTATTTGGGTCAAGAGCATATCAACTATCAACACAGGACGGGGACCAACTTGAGGAACCCATCAATAGCATGCATCTGAAGAAGTTTTATGTCTGAAAAACTAGAAAAATCCAACAACAGTGAAAAAGCAAAACTATAAAAATAGTGAAAAAGAAGAAAATACAAAAATAGTGAAAAAAAAAAATCAAATATGAGAAAAAGTGCAATAAAAATAGACGTTGAAAACCTAGCAAACAAACGCTATCCGTCAGCTAGCTCTTCCATCTATTGGTTCATGCATCCTTCCACTTGCATTCTTTTCCATCAACACTGTTCATATCCATAATAAAGCCTTTGTACATACGCAGACATCCTAGGTGTTTTCTCATCATGGTTTGGATCATTGTATTTATCATAATAAAGTTTGTTTCTAGACTAGGGAAAAATCCTGAACCTAGCCGAGGGAAAAAAATTTCATCATTTTGAGCTTAATCAAACATGTCGAACAACATTTAGGCAACACTTATCAAGCGAAAAAATGAGACACATCCAACATTGAACATAAGATCACATCATCAACCATCAGCTATCACATATCGGTCTAAACATGACAAACACATATCAATGGATAATATATTTTGACTAATGATTTTAACATTATGACAATAATGTTTCAACTATTTTATGTTGATTTTTGCTATCATGATTTCTGAGTGACTCTAGGATGTCTTTGACTAGAGGAACAAGGAAGGAACATGATGTTTTTCTTGTCTATTGTCTGTAAATTAATCATTAATATGTGCAAGGTTGTCTCAGGACACGATCATCAGAGTATCATTGAAAACATTTTGGACTTGCATATAGAAATGGTTAATACTGTCTGTTTTACGCAAGCAACACTCAGGTCATCTTGGTTCAATTATACCTCGATGCTTGTGCTAACTTCCAATATCAAAACCCAAGAAAGTAGTGCTCACGTCATCATGGTTCAATTATACCACTGATGTTTGCACTCACTTCCTATATTTTAAATACTCAATGATGTGTAGCGTCCTAAAATTGCGACACTTGCAATTTCGACTGCATTTGGGTCTTCACGGCGATGCAACATGGAACCTAAATGGAGACCCCAAAACTTGTTCATGACACCAAAAACTACATTTTTCAACACCCTGGCCTGATCCTCCTTGCACCCCGCTGTCCCTGGAGGAGGGACCATGGCGCCCAGCACCCTGGTCCTTTAGGACCATGGCGCCCAGCGCCCTGGTCCCCCAGAACCATGGCGCCCAGTGCCCTGGTCCCCCAGGACCATGGCGCCCAGTGCCTTGGTCCCTAGCCCTATTTTGGGCCCGGTCTCTTTTGGGTCTCGGGTCTTTATGTTTGCAAATTGGAAAATAATATTTCCTGGTCGGCCTAAGGTCAGGAAAATCAGCGTTTCAACCCTAATTGACAAGTATAAAAACTGCATTTTCTCTCCCATTTTGAAAAGGAAGGACATATGTGTACAAGACGCGGAAATGATATTCAAACATTCAAGCATTCAAGCATTCAAGCATTCAAGCATTCAAGCATTCCTTCAAGCAATTGATCATTCTAAATCTCCATTCAAGGCTAAGTGTTGCATTCAAGACAAGGATTCAACCATTGAAGAAGAGATCACATACAACATACAACATACTACATACATTACACCTTCGCATGTAAGAATACAAACATTCTTACAACAAGGTATCAGTACTTGTTTACATTACAAACATTTACATTTACAGCATTCTCATTTCTTGGTTAATTCCAAAACCGGGGTTTGACCTAAAGGCAAACCCCTCATCCCTAACCCCCCAATCATCTTTGCTTTTCTGTGTGTAGGTTGCAGGTACACGGTCGTAATTGAAGATCTGGAATCCTTGTGCAGAGACGAATAGATCCCCCTTCATTTCACGGATTTTTTGGAGGACCGTGTGCACGCCGGGCGCCATCGTCCTGTCAAATTTCGCTCAAATTTGCAGGACAGCACCGTCTCGACATTTTACTGCTAATTCCAGGTCCGCAGCTTCATCCTATATTCCTATCTCTGTTTATAAGTGAATCTTTCTCACTTTTCATGCATTCCTAGTTCAATCATTCTTTCCACATTTCTCTACAAAAGAGGGTATCCTTGCTATCACAACCCTTGAAACTCATATAGAATCCAATCTTGCATTGCGTGGGATTGGATCTTGTGGGTTTCAACCCCTCTTTTGAATGTAAAGTCTCTCCTAAGTGAAAACCATCAACCCTGGTGACTCTCCCTTCTCTCTCCTTGGAGTTGGGGAGGGGAGAATGACTAGGGTTTGATTTTTCCGATTTACATTTTGGTGAACCCGACATGAACATCCTCATTCTGATTTTTCATGGTTAGATCTGAAATTTTTGCTTTCCTAACTACATTTCCATGTTTGATCTTTTGCAAATTTTAGAGGTTGATTGCATAAAAACCCTAAAATTTTCTTTTTAGTAATTAAACTTGTGAAATGTTTAATTGTTAATACTTGTTTCAGATCTACCCTTCTACTGCAAATTGTCAATTCATATTTGTGCTTTAATTCTAAAAATTAAGTGGTTAAATGTCAAAACCCTAATTTTTAAAACCTTCTTGATTCAACCTTTGACTGATAATTTCACTAATCAAAACACCTCCAAATCGGCTGTAACTTTGGATTCTGCAATAAAATCACAATATCTTTCATCCCTGAAAATTTGGAAAAAAGTTGTGAGGACCGTGTGCACCCCGAGCGCCATTGTCCCCGACATTTTTTCTGAAATTTCGGGAGCTAGATCTTACTGTATTTTTCTGCTAAAATCCAGAATTTTGGCTGATTTTATCAATTTTAACACCTTCAAAATTAAAGTCAAAGTTGGTCTAGCGATTGCTTGGATTGAGGCTTCTAATCATTCAAAAATTGTTGAAATTGAAATTCATATCAAAATTGTGTTCCTTACTGTCCTAAATCTGAAAAGTGTGTTAGCATTCATTCGAAATTTCAATGTTCTATTCAATTTTTTTGCAGTTTGTGACTTTTGAAATTAAGTGTTTAATTGCAACAACCTTGATTTCCACTTTCAAAATTGAATTTTGTGTGAAATTGAGTCAACTTTTAAATTTTGAAACTTGCATTGCTTTCAGCATTCCCTCTAAAATCATAAAAATCAAAATTTCAGTTTCCCTCTCTTTTTTAAAATTCAAATTTTACATTTTTCAACAATCTTGGGAGGGTTCAATTTTGAGATTGCAACTTTAATTTGGCCTATCTACAGATCGTGAAATCACTCAATTTTTTCAGGTTAGCTATAAAATCATCATAACTTTCATCCCTGAAAATTTTGAAAAAAGTTGCGAGGACCGTGTGCACTCCGTTCGCCACGGTCCCAAACATTTTTTCTGAAATTTCAGGAGATTGTCCCGATTGCATTTAACAGCTTAAATCTAGGAGATTGGCTGATTTTATTGAAATTTGCTACCTCTAAAATTCAAAATCTTCTCTCTTTCTTTAGTGCATGAGTTTTACAACAATAAGTCCTACTTATACTATTCCCGTTAGATGAAGCCTTAGAATTAAGTCTTTCCAAGGTGTAATTACCGAGGAGATGGAACCTAATTTGAATGGCCTTTTTCACGAGGACATGGGTAATTCCTCTAATCCTCTTAATGATGAAGAAGCTCTCCATGAGGTTTCTGTAGAACAACTTTCAAAATTGGATAACCAATTTGATGATTTTCGACAATGGATGTCTCAAGAATACCCCGATAGTCAAGCTCTTTCATTAATTGAGGGTCTAAAACGTATGGTTCAAAGTGATAAGAATGGAATTGATATTTTGCGTGGTATTGCACACATTGTGGATTCAAATGTGATGCCTATGAAAAGTTGTGCTGAAACCTTAGGTTACACACAACCTCCTACTCAAGTTAATCATTCTATTCCTTTGACGACTTCTATTGCTAGTATACCTACTTTTACATCAAACATAATGACTACTTCAATACAAGAGATTCCTCCTATGATCACTAATCATGGGGGCAATCCCTCTTCTTCAATCAACCCTCTTCCTTCATTTAATCCAACTTCTTCATTCATTCCTTCAATGAGTGTCCCTATTATATCTCCACAAATGAACATGATGTAAGGGGGCAATTCATTTAACCCTTCCATTCCTCCTTGTAGTGTTCCTCCTTTCCAATCATCTCCTATGACTAACTATCATAGTGTCCCACCACCTTACTCTCTACCTTCTTTCAATAACATAACACCTCCATCACAATGTAACACGTCTAATATGAACTCTTCGACTAAAGCGACCATTAACAATCTTGCACAAACTGTCTCTTCTTTACAGCAACAAATTGCCTCTATGAATCAATCTAAGTTTAGTGTGCCCACATTTGATGTTGTGAGCCCACTTTCTCTTGACATTGTTCAAGCTATCCCCCCTAAACATGTTGAAATTCCACATTTGGAGCTTTATAATGGTAAGGGTGATCCTCTAACACATGTTAAGACATTTCAAACAATATGTACTGATTTTGCCTATGACCAAAGGTTGCTTGCAAAACTGTTCACTAGAACATTAAGAGACAAAGCCCTACAATGGTATTGCTCGTTGCCTTCTTATTCTATTACTTCTTTCGAACAACTTGCAAATGCTTTTATTCGACAATTTCAAAACAATATAAGTCCTAAAGTTACTTTGATTGATTTAATGCATTGTAAACAAGGTGTTAAAGAAAAAGTGACTGATTTCATTGGTAGATATAAGCAATTGTATGCTCAAATTTCTTTTCCAGTGCCTGACAATGATATTCAACGAATCTTTATTTCTAATTTACAAAAAGACATTAGAGAAAAACTCCTGTTTTCTGAGTTTACTTCTTTCCAACAGTTGTGCGCAACTCTTCACAATTATCAACTGACTGTGAGTCAAATGGGACAAGCAAATCCTATGACTCTGAGTGATAAGGGTGATAGTAGTCAACAACCATTTGGGAAGTTTAAACCGAACAGAGAGTCCATTAAATTCAATGAACACATCATCAACAACAATGTGAATGCGGCATCAGGTGTGCCTCCTATCTCTAAGTTTTTCAAGAAAGAAAGAAAGTTTACTCCTTTGAATGAATCATTGCATAGTATTATGAATAAGTTATTGGAACAAAATGTGCTTACTCTTCCTCCTCTAAGGCAAATAGATCCTGCAAAGATTAATTCACCCTATTTTGATAACAAATCTTTTTGTCAATTTCATTGTCATCTTGGGCATGATACTGAAAAATGTTTTGCTTTAAAGGGTAAAATTCAAGATTTGATTGATAATAATACTATCTCTGTTTCTGGAGTGAATGATAAAGGCAACACATCTGTAGCTCCTCCTAACCAAAATCTTCAGATTTTTACTGATCCATTACCTTCTCATACCTCTAATGCGATTGATACTTCTGATTCCTCTGTCTCACCTGATGATCTTGTGTCCATGACTCCGAATGTGATTAACTTTGTAGAGCAGCAGAAAATCCCTAAAGAACATTCCATCACCTTTGATTCCAGTGAAACTATCAGGGCACCTAATGGTCCTTTATATATAGTTGCAAAAGTCAAGAATACACCTTTCCGTGGGGTGCTTATTGATCCTTCTTGTATGGGTAATATCATTACTGAAGAATTTCTTTTTACTTTGCAATTGAATCAAGTGATCTATGATGAAACAAATGTGGTTGTGAAACTATTTGATGCATTTTCTTCTCCTACAATTGGTTCTATTACATTACCTATTGAGGTCCATAACAAATCCCTTGATGTGGACTTTGCTATTATTCCATCATTCGAACAATTTCGTGTGAAGCTAGGCTACCCTTGGCTATCTTCCATGAAAGCTATTGCTTCTCCTATTCACAAATGTTTTAAATTTCCCCATAATGGTGAAGTTGTTACTGTCAATCATAGTCTCTTTAAACCAGCTGAAAGAACTTCTAGCGTTCCTATTGATTACTTTTGGCCTAAACAATTGCAATCTCTTCCTCCGCAAAGTGATCATCTTTTTAAATCTTATCAAAAGTGGAAAAAAGATATGATCCTATCTCTAAGTGAACCTAGAACACCCAAACTTGACATTCCTATCGTTCTTGAGAAGGAACTTCTTCCTTTGAAAGATAAAACTAATGTCTTTCCTCAAGAAGAATCCCAACCCATTCCTATGAATGTGACTATGCCTATATCTAATAAACTTCCTAAAAGTAGACCTATACCTCCTTGTCATGATGGACTTGGTCTCCTTCCTAAACCGAATATTCCTCCCTTATATGGAGCAGTTCCTCCTCCTTCCTCTTATGGATAGAAGAGACCTTCCTCTTCTCCTATTGTTCAACCTAAGAGACCACAACCTAAACACCCAAGTGATAAGGATGAGAACATCCTCCTCCTATATCTTCGCAACTTCCTACTAAGACTAGACGAAATCGTTCTGCATGTGAATGCCGACGAAAGCGTCGTCTTAGAGCTTAGGCAGTTGCTTCTCAAACTTTGCAATCCCCAAAAACACCTTCAACTAATATTATTCCATTTTCTCCTCAGCTGACGATTGAGCCGAAATCTCCTGAACATAAGGTGCATGATGGTCTTGATCCGGTGTGAGTTAAAGATCCTATTTTTATAAATCTTGATGATGATATAGATGAAAATGTTATTCATGATGAAAATTTTACTCCTATTCATTCTCATAGTAAATATGAATATGTTGATGTTAATAACCATTTATCTAACGAATTTTCTAAAGCACTTATCCTAGCTCCTAGACAAGAACACCATGGCTTGGGGTATGAACATATCCCTTGTTTGGATCTTGTGATAGCTCCATCTGCTGTGTTGGATGTTCCTCCTCTAGCGTGTTCCCTACCTTCCTGAAACATTGATCAGCAAGATCAAGGGGTAGATGACGTGCTAGACTAGTTTCATTAGCATAGCAGACTCTTTCCTCCTCTCTTCTGTTACTTCTTCTATGTGTTATTCTCATTCTTCTATTTGTTGTCCTTAGTGTTGTCTACTTGAGGATGATGCAAAGCATTGAGATCTCTTTTGGTCTCTCTCATGTTGACTCAAAAGACACATGTGTTCCCTTCTTCTAGGTGACCTTCCTTGATTGGGGAATGAAGAACAATTATGCATACATACATATGATATACATGAATTATCATACATCATACTGACCCCGAGGAAAGCGAAGTCACCTTGTGCTTTGTGTTTTGTGTCTATTATCCTTGGGCTTATCTCACACTTGGGGGCTAAATCCTTGTGATAACGTGCTCCTTTCTCATTTCTTATATGTATCACTACCTTAAAGCAATCACCCCTGGTGAGGTGTGTGCGATCGCTTTAACGTAGGGGGGCATACATCCCGTTCATATCTTTTCAAGATACTTGAAAATTTCTTGACAAATTTAGCTTTGCCTTGAAAATTTTTTTAAATCTTTCTTGCATGACTCATAGTGAGGGAACCTTACTACTGAGAGTCATGGTTCTCCCTCATGATCTTCCCTTTTACTTTGTCAATCGAAGTCGTAAGATCCTTAGTCCACTGGGGGCTTGGTGTATCTTGCCTCCTTGACGTGGTGAAACTTTTTCAATGTTGTTTCCTTGTACTTTACCGAAAGTATGAGCGTATGCTTATACTCCCGCTAAAGTGGGGGCTAAATGTAGCATCCTAAAATTTGGACACTTGCAATTTCGATTGCATTTGGGTCTTCACGATGGCGATGCAACACGGAACCTGAATGGAGACCCCGAAACTTGTTCATGACACCAAAAACTGCATTTTTCAGCACCCTGGCCTGATCCTCCTTGCACCCCGCTGTCCCTAGAGGTGGGACCATGGTGCCTAGCACCCTGGTCCTTCAGGACTAGGGCGCCCAGTGCCTTGGTCCCCCAGGACCATGGCGCCCAGCGCCCTGGTCCCTGGCCCTATTTTGGGCCCGGTCTCTTTTGGGTCTCGGGTCTTTATGTTTGCAAATTGGAAAATAATATTTCCTCATCGGCCTAAGGTCAGGAAAATCAGTCTTTCAACCCTAATTGACAAGTATAAAAACTGCATTTTCTCTCCCATTTTGAAAAGGAAGGACATATGTGTACAAGACGCGGAAACGATATTCAAACATTCAAGCATTCAAGCATTCAAGCATTCAAGCATTCCTTCAAGCAATTGATCATTCTAAATCTCTATTCAAGGCTAAGTGTTGCATTCAAGACAAGGATTCAACCATTGAAGAAGAGATCACATACAACATACAACATACTACATACATTACACCTTCGCATGTAAGAATACAAACATTCTTACAACAAGGTATCAGTACTTGTTTACATTACAAACATTTACATTTACAGCATTCTCATTTCTTGGTTAATTCCAAAACTGGGGTTTAACCTAAAGGAAAACCCCTCATCCCTAACCCCCCAATCATCTTCGCTTTTCTGTGTGTAGGTTGCAGGTACGCGGCCATAATTGAAGATCTGGAATCCTTGTGCAGAGACGAACAGATCCCCCTTCATTTCATGGATTTTTCGGAGGACCGTGTGCACGTCGGGCGCCATCGTCCCATCAACTTTCACTCAAATTTGCAGGACAGCACCATCTCAACATTTTATTGCTAATTCCAGGTCCGCAGCTTCATCCTATATTCCTATCTCTGTTTATAAGTGAATCTTTCTCACTTTTCATGCATTCCTAGTCCAATCATTCTTTTCACATTTCTTTACAAAAGAGGGTATCCTTGCTATCACAACCCTTCAAACTCATATAGAATCCAATCTTGCATTGCGTGGGATTGGATCTTGTGGGTTTCAACCCCTCTTTTGAATGTAAAGTCTCTCCTAAGTGAAAACCATCAACCCTGGTGACTCTCCCTTCTCTCTCCTTGGAGTTGGGGAGGGGAGAACGATTAGGGTTCGATTTTTCCGCTTTACATTTTGGTGAACTCGACGTGAACATCCTCATTCTGATTTTTCATGGTTAGATCTGAAATTTTTGCTTTCCTAACTACATTTCCATGTTTGATCTTTTGCAAATTTTAGAGGTTGATTGCATAAAAACCCTAAAATTTTCTTTTTAGTAATTAAACTTGTGAAATGTTTAATTGTTAATGCTTGTTTCAGATCTACCCTTCTATTGCAAATTGTCAATTCATATTTGTGCTTTAATTCTGAAAATTAAGTGGTTAAATGTCAAAACCCTAATTTTTAAAACCTTCTTGATTCAACCTTTAACTGATAATTTCACTAATCAAAACACCTCCAAATCGGCTGTAACTTTTGATTCCGCAATAAAATCACAATATCTTTCATCCCTGAAAATTTGGAAAAAAGTTGCGAAGACCGTGTGCACCCCGAGCGCCATGGTTCCCGACATTTTTCACAAAATTTTGGGAGCTAGATCTTACTATATTTTTCTGCTAAAATCCAAAATTTTGGCTGATTTTATCAATTTTAACACCTTCAAAATTAAAGTCAAAGTTGGTCTAGTAATTGCTTGGATTGAGGTTTCTAATCATTCAAAAATTGTTGAAATTGAAATTCATATCAAAATTGTGTTCCTTACTGTCCTAAATCTAAAAAGTGTGTTAGCATTCATTCGAAATTTCAGTGTTCTATTCAAATTTTTTGCAGTTTGTGACTTTTGAAATTAAGTGTTTAATTGCAACAACCTTGATTTCCACTTTCAAAATTGAATTTTGTGTGAAATTGAGTCAACTTTTAAATTTTGAAACTTGCATTGCTTTCAGCATTCCCTCTAAAATCATAAAAATCAAAATTTCAGTTTCCCTCTCTTTTTTAAAATTCAAATTTTACATTTTTCAACAATCTTGGTAGGGTTCAATTTTGAGATTGCAACTTTAATTTGGCCTATCTACAGATCGTGAAATCACTCAATTTTTTCAGGTTAGCTGTAAAATCATAAAAATATCATAAAAATAGAAAGCATTACATTGCACATACATCGCATAACATATTCTCATTCACATAACATCATCATCATATATCCATCATATAAAATCCATAAACATATAGAAAATAAAGCATACATCATGAAAGTAACTGCACAACATAATCATATATCAAGTAGTATGCATCCATCATCTCATAGGTCATGTAGAGAAAATAGGATCATGAAAAAGATCAATGTCCAAGGTACAATGATATCACAAAAATATATGAGATACATCACACATATGCATTGTGGGAATCAGCAATATCTCATCACAAAAAGGTGTGTACATGAATGGATCAATGTCCCATCTTAGTGTGACCACTATGATGTGGAGTGAAACTCTATCCTAATGTAGCAAGTATAGTAGCACCGGTTAATACACCTATACCTGGGTCCCCACATTGGGGATCTCTTTGAAGTGGCCCTGTCACTCCTCGACTCTCAGTCTGGCTCTATCCCAATCTCCTCCTCAGCTATGAAAATTCTGGAGCCCTCCGATCAGCCAGAACAGTGGTAAATTATAAGGTCCTATAATACTCAACCTCTCGGATCCCATAGTGCATCATCTTCAAGGCAGTCTTCCCTAAACTAGACTCTCCTAACAACTATACCGGTGCCTTAGCCTGTCGACACCTATCCCTAGCTGCATCTCTCTCGACCATGAGAGAAGCCATCAGAACCTCTAGCCAAGCCATCTAAGAGTCCCTCTCTGCTAGTTGATTCTCTAGCTGCTGAACTTGAGCCTATTGCTAATGAGATGACATCCTAATGAGGATTTGTCGAGATGCCTCTGCCTGTGGGTGCTCAACATGTGATACTGTCATAGGTACCTGCTCAACCTTCGGCTCTGGGACCTCATGCCCCTGATCCCCTAGACCAGATCTCCTCTAGATGACCACCTGTGTCATCCATTCTGTATATACATCTCTGGCAGATCTAGCTCTGCTAGCTCCTAGTGTGCCTCCCCCTACTAGTGCCACTGCTTGGCCATCTCCCTCATCCTCATCTCCCCCATCATCATCTCCTTCATCATCATCTCCAGCACCATAATCTCTTACATCTCCTCCATATCCATCTATATCATCCCCTACATCTTCGCCATCATCTCTACCCCTACCTTTTCCCTCCCCACCATCCCTTAGTTGTTTGGGAGCTCTGCATCATAGCCTCTCATCATCCTCATCTAAAATTGGCTCTTGCTCATCAGAACATGTCAGCCTTAGAAACTTGTGTACAATACAATGCATGACGTACTCATTTGTCATCCCGCTATCCATCACACCTGGAAGATAATCCCAATGCAATGGCCCCAATGATTGATACTCTACACACACTTGGTCATATTAAATAGAGGGCCCCCAAGTAGCCACATCCAGTCTCCTACAAGCATAATGAGCTGTACAATGTGGTATCCCCTGTATCCTACCATACTATCTCAACACCTTCATACAAAGGAATCACTCGATGAGATAGGGTGTTGATCCATTTAAGTATTGTGATACAAATACATACGACATCTCTAGTGCATCCTCAGGCTAGATCTCGCAATCCTTGTATGGTCTTCATAACAGAGTATCCAAATCATCAATTGTTCATCACCAATACTCCAATTTGCCAAGCTTTCACTAGACAATGATACCCGGATACCCGTCAGCATAAGGCCTGCATACAAGTCTATCTTTGTCAGCCAATGGTCTTGTGATAGGAAGGTGCTTGTAGGCCCATATCTAAAGAATGATCACCCTTGCTGGTAATGCAGTCAATCTCTGGTACTCAACTCGATGCAAGTCATGATAAAAGTGCACCAACATGCATGACCTCCAAGCAAATTTGGTCCCCTCTGTCACCATCTACTCAAGAAGACAACCCCATCCAATAGATTATCCCTTTGACTAGTGATCAGGATAAAGGAAACCTCCAATGAATATGGTGAGAACTATGGGTAATGTGGCATAACCTAGCTCTAGCATCTCCTACCACACAATGTCATATCTGCCTATCTCATCATCGTCGAACACTCGAAAAAGTGCATCTGTCCCACCCCACTCACTGAGATTGTAGTACACTAGCTCACCCATCACAGGGATCCATAATATAAGGTATACATCCTCAAGTGTCACCGTCATCTCACCCGTCGTTAAATGAAAAGTGTTGTTCTCAATATGCCAACTCTCTTCTAAGGCTGTCAATAATCCCGGTTTATCAAGGGCTAGGGCATTGTCAAGAGGAGAAGGTAAACCACACCTTTCAATGTGGTCTTGCTCCACTTGGCTAAGGCGCGGTATGAGCATCCATGGTTTCAAGAAGTGCTCTCAAGACTAGAGGACACTAAAGTGCTCCTGCAATCAAATCATCTCATCATATAAGTCTCTTGATTTATCTATCTATCAAATCAATCTATTTATCTGTCTATCTTGCTCAATTGAGATTTTTATCAAATCTCATTGGGCCCTTATCAATGATGCTCATCTATCATGAGGTCATTATCAATCTTATCCCATCTCGCATGTACATCGAGATAATCATAATTGATCATCAAATTCATCAATCAGGAGTGTCTAATTTTATCAATTAGATAGCTAATCACATCTTACCCTATCAAAATCAAAAATCAAATCAAATTGGCAGTAATCCAACCTCTTTATCACACATCATTAAATAGAAAATTCAATAAATGACAAAAATCGACAAATCAAATCATTTTCTTCAAAAATCAACACATCAAATCATAATCAGAAAATCACCCAAATCAAAAAAACACAAAAATTCTCAATAATCGAAAAATCATCAAATAATCAAAAAATCGCAAAATCAAATCAAATCATCAACAAATAAAAAACACATCAAAAATTCATGAAAAAACATCGAAAAACACAACAAATCAAATATATTGTCAAAATCATGAAAAATCATAATAAAAACCCAAAAAACCAAGATGTCTTTGACTAGAGGAACAAGGAAGGAACATGATATTTTTCTTGTCTATTATCTGTAAATTAATCATTAATATGTGCAAGGTTGTCTCAGGACATGATCATCAGAGTATCATGGAAAACATTTCAGACTTGCATATAGAAATGGTTAATACTTTAAGTTTTATGCAAGCAACACTCAGGTCATCTAGGTTCAGTTATACCTAAATGCTTGTGCTAACTTGCAATTGCAAAACCTAGGAAAGTAGTGCTCAGGTCATCATGGTTCAATTATACCACTGATGTTTGCACTCACTTCCTATATTTTAAATGCTCAATGATGAAACAAAGAAATGACTCCATGACCAGTCCAATTGTCACATTGCATTTCATTTTGCATGGGATCACAACACTCATCTTTTCCAAGGCCAAAGACTAACATGGTGTTATCTATCTTATTACGTGATTGAGTATATTGGACAATAACAAAAATAATCAATTCATTCATCCTGCATGATAAGTTAGTTCATCTCATGTAACCATTGCATACTAAGACATCAATCATATAAAGCATCCAATCATTCATTCATTTAGTTATATTATTGCATTGCATCTATTTTATCTCAAATCATATAAAGTAGCATCATTGCATTGCATTGCATCCATCTCATATTAACATGCATGAGAAAATCATAAAAATATCATAACCATAGAAAGCATTACATTGCACATACTTCGCATAACATATTCTCATTCACATAACATCATCATCATATATCCATCATATAGAATCCATAAGCATATAGAAAATAAAGCATACATCATGAAAATAACTACACAAAATAATCATATATCAAGTAGTATGCATCCATCATCTCATAGGTCATGTAGAGAAAATAGGATCATAAAAAAGATCAATGTCCAAGGTACAATGATATCACAAAAATATATGAGATACATCACACATATGCATCATGGGAATCACTAATATCTCATCACAAAAAGGTGTATACATGAATGGATTAATGTCCCATCTTAGTGTGACCACTAGGATGTGGAGCAAAACTCTATCCTGATGCGGTAGGTATAGTAGTACTAGCTAATACCTCTATACTTGGGTCCCCACCTCGGGGATCTCTTTGAAGTGGCCCTCTCACTCCTCCACTCTGAATGTGGCTCTGTCCCGATCTCCTGCTCAGCTATGAAAATCTTGGAGCCCTTTGATCAGCCATAACAGTGGTAAATTATAAGGTCCTATAATACTCAACCTCTCGGATCCCCTAGCGCATCATCTTCAAGGTAGTCTTCCCTGAACTAGACTCTCCTGACAACTATATCGGTGCCTTAGCTTGTCGACACCTATCCCTAGCTACATCTCTCTTGACCATGAGAGAGGCCATCAGAACCTCTAGCCAAGCCATCTAAGAGCCCCTCTCTGCTAGTCAACTCTCTAGCTGCTGAACTTGAGCCTGTAAGTCCATAATCTGAGCCTATTGCTGATGAGATGACATCCTTATGAGGATCCATCGAGATGCCTCTCCCTGTGGGTGCTCAACCTGTGATACTATCATAGGTACTTGCTCAACCTCTGGCTCTTGGACCTGATGCCCCTAATCCCCTGGACCAGATCTCCTCCGTCTGATCACCTGGGTCATCCAATCTGTATATACATCTTTGGCATATCTAGATCTGCTAGCTCCTAGTGTGCCTCCCCCTGCTAGTTCCACTGCTTGGCCATCTCCCTCATCATCATCTCCCCCATCATCATCTCCTCCATCATCATCTCCAGCACCATAATCTCTTGCATCTCCTCCATATCCATCTCTATCATCCCCTCCATCTCCGCCACTACCTCCTCCCTCCCCACCATCCCTCAATCCTTTGGGAGCTATGCATCATAGACTCTCATCATCCTCATCTAAAATTGGCTCGGGCTCATCCAGACATGTCAGCCACAGAAACCTGTGTACAATACAATGCACGACATACTCATTTGTCATCCCGCTATCCATCACACCTAGAAGATAGTCCCAATCCAGTGGCCCCAATGATCGATACTCTACACACACTTGGTCAAATGAAATAGAGGTCCCCCAAGTAGTCACATCCAGTCTCCTATGAGCATAATAAGTTGTAGACTGTGGTATCCCTTGTATCCTACCATACTGTCTCAACACCTTCATACAAAGGAATCGCTCGATGACATAGGGTGTTGATCCAATCAAGTATTGTGATACAAATACATACGACATCTCTAGTGCATCCTTGGGCTAGATCTCGCAATCCCTATATGGTCTCCATAACACAGTATCCAGATCATCCATTGCTCATCGCCAATACTCTAATTTGTCCAGCTTTCACTAGACAATGATACCCGGATACCCATTAGCATAAGGCTTCCCTACAAGTCTATCTTTGTCAGCCAATGGTCGTGTGATAGGAAGGTGCTCCCAGGCCCATATCTAAAGAAAGATCACCCTTGTTGATAATGCAATCAATCTTTGGTACACAACTCTGTGTAGGTCATGATAAAAGTGCGCCAACATGCATGACCCCCAAGCCAATTGGGTACCCTCTGTCACCATCTACTCAAGAAGACAACCCCATCCAATAGATAATCTCTTTGACCAGTGATCAGGACAAATGAAACCTATAATGAATCCGACAAGAATAGTGGGTAATGGGGCATAACCTAGCTCTAGCATCTCCTACCACACAATGTCATATCCACCTATCTCATCATCCTCGAACACTCGAAAAAGTGCATCTGTCCCACCCCGCTCACTGAGATCATAGTACACTAGCTCACCCATCATAGGGATGCGCAATATCAAGTATACATCCTTGAGTGTCACCATCATCTTGCCCGTCGGTAAATGAAAAGTGTTGTTCTCAATATGCCAACACTGTTCTAAGGCTATGAATAATCCCGGTTTATCAAGGGCTGGGGCATTATCAAGAAGAGAAGATAAACCACACCTGTCAATGTGGTCTTGCTCTACTTGGCTAAGGTAGGGTATGAGCATCCATGTCTTCGAGAAGCGCTCCTGAGACTATAGGACACTAAAGTGTTCTTGAAATCAAATCATCTCATCATATGAGTCTCTTGATTTATCTATCTATCAAATCAATCTATTTATCAGTCTATCTTGCTCAATTGAGATTTTTATCAAACCTCATTGGGCCCCTATCAATGACGCTCATCTATCATGAGGTCATTATCAATCTTATCCCATCTCGCACGTACATTGAGATAATCATAACTGATCATCAAATTCATCAATCAGGAGTGTCTAATTTTATCAATTAGATAGCTAATCACATCTTACCCTATCAAAATCAAAAATCAAATCAAATCGACAGCAATCCAACCTCTTTATCACACATCAATAAATGCAAAATTCAATAAATGACAAAAATCGACAAATCAAATCATTTTCAAAAATCAACACATCAAATCATAATTAGAAAATCACCCAAATCGAAAAAATGCAAAAATTCTCAGTAATCGAAAAATCATCAAATAATCAAAAAATTGCAAAATCATATCAAATCATCAACAAATAAAAAATGCATCAAAAATTCGCAAAAAACATCGAAAAACACAACAAATCAAATAAATCGTCAAAATCATGAAAAATCATCATAAAAACCAAAAAAACCAAAAAACCAAAACTTTTCCGGGCTGGGACCCACCCACGCGCCGGTGGCGCTAGCGATGCTATCGGCCCCAGTGCTCATTCTACCCGTGGGGCCTATTATGGCGTTGGTGGCATGCGCCACACTTGTGGTGCACGCCATGTCACCATCGCCCTCCATAAAGACTTTTTTATTGGAAAATTTGAATTTTTTTTTTCAAAAACGCATGATAAATGCGTAATAAATTTTTTTTTTGGGGGATGTGACTTGAAATTTTTTCAAAAAATCCTAAAAACCCATTTTGTAATCCAAAAAACCCATCTTGAAACCATAATTTTTTTTACAAACCTACTTGGCAAAAATGTTAAAAAATGATTTTTCTAAAAATAGCTAAATTTTTTAAAAATCAACTAAAAATTGACAAAGCTGGGTTTTATCGAAGTATGTATCGGTGGACTGTAGGCCGGAGGATGCTCGTGTCGCCGAACTCGCTCGAACCTATGCTGGTGGTATGGGATTGCCATTCCTTCCTCTAGAGCAAATTTTCCAAACAACTGAAGTGCATAAATGAAGAGTGGTAAAAGGAATTCACCTTTTTAAACTCACAATGGGACATTTAAGTGGGATTTTTATTCCGCTAATTTTAATCAACTTGGCAGGGCAGCGTTTTCAAATTTCATATCGAAAAATGAATCAGATCGACTCTGAAAATCTCTAAATGTCGGAAAATCATTAAAAATTGTAAAAATTTCAAAAATTTCAAAAAAAAAAAAAAAAAAATTGCGAAAAATTAAAAAACATTCAAAAAATTATCCAATTCATCTCTCGAGGCGGCATCCTCGCATCAATATCTATTAGTCAGCGTCTAGGGCATCATATCAAGATTTATCATCTCAAAGATCGAAACCACATCAAATCCGCATCATATTGAGAGTTATCATCTCAAAATCGAATCAGTATGATATCGAAACCAAATATGCATCCTATCAAAATCAATATCAGCAACACCATCAATCAAGTTTTCTTTGAACCAATGGCGTCGTCACACATCGCTTCAAAGAGGGGCAAAAAGTATACACCTAAAAATGGTCTGAAGATAGTTAATTAAATATGTAGTTATTTTATTAATTCCCCTTCCCAATTAATTGAATTCACAAGTAATTTGATTAATTTCTCTATTCATCTACTAGTAAATAAATCTACATGATTTATTTATATAGTTCATTTCATATCCCCCTTTGATTAATTAATTCTAGATTAATTAATGCCCCCCCATATTAATTAATTCTTCTAATCCCTAATTAAAATTAACAAACTCAAGTTTGTTGAGATTAATTATCATTTTCCAAATTATTTGAATTTCTAAATTCAAATGAGCACATGGCTCCTAACTTTTAACCACCTAACCTAGCCATCCCCTAACCTAACCCATTCCACCTAACCCTGGGTTTAACTAACCCTATCCTATCTTGCACATTCTAACCTCCTTATCCTAACCTCCTTTGGTGTGGATATTTTCCCCTTGAGACACATGACACTTTTGCCACATGTCTCCTCCCTTGGACAGTTGCCCTCTCATGAGAAAGGCTTCTTGACACTTGTCACCATAGAGATGGCAAGTGTCTCTTCCTCCAACCTCTTCTCCGACTTCCTCAATCTTGGCCCTTGATATCTTCAGATTGGATCTAGATCATCAATTCCTGCCACCTCAGCTTTGGCCTTGGAATTCCTATAAATATCCCCCATTTTGGAGCAATAAGGATCCCTTGCACTCATAGCTTTAGCATCATTACTATAGGCAATTTTCATTTCAATCATCTAGTAATTAGCATTTTGGATTAATCATAGCATTGCATTTTATATCATTTGCATAATCAATCATGATCAAGTAGCTACTCAACTCTTGAGTTGCCACTTTGGAGGTCATTGCTCCGCTGATAGCCAACCAATTCAACACCTTCAAGGTCCTCAAGAATAGAGAAAAATGGGACATTTCAAGGAAGGCTTATGGTTTGTATCTTTAATTTAGTTTTCAATTAAGCTTTCCATTATGTTTTTATTGTCTCATTATATGTGTATGCCTTCTTATATACTACATTTTTAGCATCACAACAAGCATTCAAACACACTTCCTAGAGCTCATTGCTCAAATACAATAAGGGATACAACCTCAGAAGGCTCACTACCTTACTGATTAATTACAATGATGAATTACAATAAAATGAACTCCAAAATAACATCTACAATGCTTGGATGAGTTCCAGTTGAGTGCTAAATACACTGGTTGAATCACTTATACCATTTTGCTTTGTTCCTTTCCTAGTTAGTGAGCGGATCAAGAATGTACACGTTAAACTGCACCAAAATAGATTGTCGATCACCACTTGCTCACATAGAGTCATATCATACACCGAAAAGATCATCTACAATGGTCTTATATATCTGCAATCATAAAATAGATCATTTGCCATGTCGGCCTGCTAGTGTAACGTGTAGTCATATGTTGTCTTGACCGGATCACAAGATAAATTTAGATCAATAAAACAACAATAAAATGATGTCTCTATGTCGAACAAATCATCCCAAACATGATTCAATACATCACAATCATCGGAAAGCATTCAGACCAAAACTGCTATGTTCTTCTTGAGATATTGGTTAGCTGGCTACCAATTGACATCCTCAATCAAGGTCTATGATTACCAAATAGGAATCTCATGAAGAGTAGCCATCAATGACAACCCTAAACCAATAATCAACCATCACATTCTACCGAATGAGTGTCAATTTCCAACATACCCTAGGGAAGGATACAATGAAGATTGTAAATAATGTAATGAAGTTAAGAATCCAAAGGATGTCTACATGTTTAACTATTTATATGATTATTCCACTTGTGTAATTTAGTTAATATGTTCATGTTTAAATTGTCTATGAAATTTATAATGATTAATGAGTTAATGAAGTTTGGTTTGTTGTTGTAATCTTTAAAAAAAATATATATCTCTACTTTTCTTAGATTATGTGTTAGTTTCTCTTGAGTTTCATGGTGAGCATTACATGGGGCATTTTTTAGTGTTTCAATAAATGTGATTCATGTTGAAGATGTCCAAGCCTATATTCATGCCCCTTTGGAAGAATATGACCACATGAAATTGGTACAGTTTAGAGACAAACATTTGGCAAACAAGGAGTTTGTGTTGAAACTAGAGTATGCATGATCATAAGAAAAGAAGTTGGATGTCTAGAATTATTTTTGCATGTTTTATAAAAAAGAGATGGTCAATATTGTTTTGAGTAGCATACATGAACACTACATTTGGCTTGACCAATCTTACAAGATAAAAATATATATTAGGGTTATCATAGGATTATGTTCTACTAGAGAATTCCCTACACTAAAAGTCATGAAGAATGATGTAGTCATTAGGTTACCGGGAGTTGCATTTGATAAGAGGGCAGTAAGAATTGATGACATTGTTGATTTGGGTATCTAGTATGCCTCCATGGGAATTACCTATAAAATTTATTTCACCAATTGTGAAGGATCTACCTTTGCTGCAACAATTTACATTTTACACTACCTATCAAATACTAAAAGAAGGAAAAGATATTGATTTGTGTTAGCAACTATGACAACAATTAATGGAGAATCTATAGAAAACAAAAGAAACCAAGTATCTCTTCTAGTATGGATCCTTAATCATTTTTTTTATGCTTTATTTCTAGAGAGAATTGCTAGATAAGAGGAATGTGGTATGGAAAAGAAATGTATTCATTACTTCCCAAATTAGGGATCATGTGAATAGCTTTTCAGATGGGAAAGCCAATCACAGTGCCTTCTAGGGTTTCTTTAAAACTTTTAAATGTGATATGTAATCCAAATACATAATACCTATAACGCCTGCCAAGGAACCCTAGAGGATAAGAGAAATGCATACAAGCAATTTATGGAAAAGAAAATTGAAGTAATAAAGTGTCAACATGCATAACATATACAA
This sequence comes from Cryptomeria japonica, assembly GCF_030272615.1. NCBI lineage: Eukaryota > Viridiplantae > Streptophyta > Pinopsida > Cupressales > Cupressaceae > Cryptomeria > Cryptomeria japonica. The sequence goes on along the minus strand of NC_081412.1, from coordinate 196,302,706 downwards.
ATATAATGTTCAACCTCAATATAAGGTCAATTATTTGTTAACCAGCTATGCACATGTGAAAGTCTAAACTCATGAAACTCAATCCAAGATAACTCAAGTCGCCTCTAAGGGTTTCTTGATGTTGCTACCTTAGAAATGCATCCAAGACTAGATCAACAACACATGACCCACTAGGACATGACTAAATCAACGTCTAACACTAAAACAACATATCTATATTCATATTAAAACACCAATTGAAATGTGCCTATGATAACATCATAGAATGCCAATAATAGAGAAGCATAAGAGATCATACTTCATGCCTGATCCAAGCATTAGTACATGTAAAGGAATACCAATACATTTTAAATAACAATTATTACATCCATATCCAATTAGAGTGTCCAATACATACATGATCAATAATACAACACGTCTCAATATACAAGTGATTGCATCTTACAAGAGAGAGGGTAGATGAGAAGAATCTAGTGCTAAAGAAAGAGGTTGGCAATGCAACTTGGACATTTGGTACCCTCAATTCCACCCCATTGTGCTCATGGAGATAGTCACACAACCCAAATAGTCAAACAAGAATACAAGGGAGAGAAATAGGCTTACACAAGAGCCAAACATGGAGAAAATACTCAACATGAACATATCAACATAACAAGAGTCATTAAGCCACAATAAGATGTAAATACCAACAATGCACCACAAAGAGAAACAATCAAGAGAGATGGCGCCTGAGCATCAATAAGTAAAACACCGAAAGAGCAAAAAAGAATCCTCAGTCACCAACAACAAGGACAACAAGGCACCCAAAAGAGCAACACCAAATCTACAATAGGATATATATCACAACAAGATAACTAAAAGTTCAACCAATGGTAAATCTATAGGGTGCTACTCAACTAACATGAGCTAGATACTAGAGTGATAGTTTATAAAGTGTCATCATGCGTGCTCATGAGGATGCACAAATAAAACCAAGCATTCTCTTATATGGACAAGAATAAAGATCATGCAAATCCAATCGCTACATGTGTGGGCATGCTTTCCCAAATCATCCTTAGTCTTGTACTAGCACTCAAGGCATGCTTGGGGAACCAATTAAATCTTAATTAATGTTTTATCCCATCCCAATTTTAATAATATGTTATCACTAGATTACAAAACTTCCCAATTAGATCACCAAGAACACAAATTATATGTCAGCGACATGATTGGGAGCCACTCCCTAAACCCACTTTAGTCCTAGTCATAGGCTAATTCCATTCAATTGGATAAGGTATCAAAAGAAAATACAATGAAATGATTCGCTTTCCATATACTCAATAAAATTAAATATCTCTTTTACACAATTTCATCTTAGCCATATAGAAGGCATACTCAATTTGTCATACTACCAAAGGAATGGATCCACTTGATCCAGCGATGAGATTCAATCACATAAGAAGATACAAAGAATATATTTCAACCTCTCAACCATTCATTCAATTACTCATGTCAAGAGATATCAATTCATTATACTCAGAATGACATGGTTCAACTATCAATGCCAACTTCAATGCAAACCAAACATACTATAATGCTCACATGTGAGGCTCATACTGTTAGACACAATGTAACATTGAGAGGGGGGGTGACTTAGTGGTATTCAATCTTTTCCCTTTATCTACCCTATGTGTGAATACTTGTTATGATCCCAATACCTAGTGGGTCTACTGGTAAGATAAATCGAGACAATGCAATGCAAGCATACATAAGGGCACATCCCATAACACTAGTATATACGAGGAAAACCCAAGATGGGAAAAATCTCGGTGAGAAATGCTGCTAGAGTCTACTACTCCAATCCAGCCTCACCATGAAAACCTTCGGTTATAACATTTCGGGCACCAATCCAAGGAGTACCACTACTTCTTTAGGGCACAAAACCAAAGAGCACCAACCCCTAATTTAGGGCACCAACCCAAGGAGAACCAACCCCTACACCAAGATCCAACTTAGTGATTACAATATCATATTTCAAATAAAAAACCTAATACCTAGTTACAAATCTATTTTTTAACCTCTAAAATCTTTCTTCCAGTTCTACTCTTCTAAACTGGTCTTCCTCTGCTCTGCTCTCTACCAATACTCTTCTCACTTAGATCCTCCTTTCCTTCACTCTTTATTGCAACCTCACTGATTCAGCATCCACCTATTCTCTACTGGTACTTTGTTTTGTCAGATGTAATGCTTCTTGCTACCACCGGTATTCTCCACTTTGATCTCTGCTGATCTTCATCTTATCGGTCAAGCTCTACTAGGATCTTGCCTTGTTGGATCTGCACCAACACTCCTACTACACTGCAACACCTTCTCTACTTTTCTGTAGGTTCTAGCACCACCGATTTACACTACTGCAATTCTCCTTGCAGTTTACTAATCACTCTGACCTTGCCATTTAAGCCTCTGCTAAACTCTCTCACTAGTTGCACCTCCAAATCTTAGTCTCTATGATACTAGATGAAGTCTCTGGATTAGTTGGCTCTCTACTGGTTTTTCACACTTCACTCTTCAACATTCGACCCCTAATCTTCTGGTAGCATCAATCATCTTTGATCTTTAGTTGACATGTATATATCTGATTTTTCCTACCATGACTGGTATTCAAATCTCTGGTGTGCTAGGGTTTCTTCAAAAATCACAAGGCATACCACATCTAATATGATCTCATTCTGCACAAAGATAGGTAACCTGCTAGCAAGCAGGCATCACCTACCATATCTTCTTCCTTCCAAGGTACGTTTGCTAAACTTAGAAAACATGGACAGTTAGTCAAAAAGGCAAAAGATCAATCACTATAAATGGTTCTACAGATTGCATCACCAACCTCATTCTGCACCTAGACACTCTACATCGATCGATGCATCTCATCGATCACCTCTGTTCGATCTTCCTTGAGCTGGACACCTCTGCAACGCCCCCGATGATTTTCAAAGTCAACAATTAATGTCGACCAACTCTGCAACAACCTCACCATCATGACACTTCACCGACCTTTACAAGCTTTCCATATCAACTCCACATGGCATCCACGTCGATATCCATCTCAGCTTTCACCTCTATGTCGGTTTAGATAGGATCACTGATGATCCACTCAACTGGGTTTATCTACTGGCCCCACTTTGCTTATCGGTTTTCTAGCCCTGCTAGTGTATCTTGCCTTGCTTTTAACCTTCATACCTTCACCTTCCTTGTGCCGGTGAATCATGTCAGCCCGATCATCAATCATATCAATCCTCTGCAACAATCTTGGATGAATCATCATGTGCATCTTCATCAGACTGAGAGCACTTTTCCTTTGTCTCTCGGTCCACTTGGCGGTATGTCGGTATCCTCCTTGTTTACCAATTGATATGTTTATGCCTTCATACCAGTAATGTGCATGATATTTTTGTGTTGTCTATCTCAAACTATTATTCATGTGTGGCAATGCCACTTACCATCTACATATTGGTAACTCCAGTGTGTGACTGTAGAGCCTCATTTTCATTTGACTAGTTCTCTTCTCAACTGGTTTGCCAAGAAGGCAAACTCACCATCTTAACTCTTTCCTTTTTGCCTTGGTAGCGTAAGATGTCTTCTCATGCTAAACTAGTGCATATCTCTGAACATATCCTATGGAGGCTTCCTCATCTTCTACATTAGTCATCCACCCTATGCATCCAATCACCTGCCTTTGCTTACTTAGACTATCTTATCCTAGAGAGTCATGATGTATGGCAAGTAAAACTGGGATAAGAAAGGTATTACCACTTACTGGTGGGAAAGGATCTATGTCACTTGCTGGTATTAATGTGACATCCCTGAGGATCAGATGCATCTTCAACTTGACATATGACTAGTTAGATTTCTCATATGCCATCCTTTCTTACTGAAGGAACATGTACTGTATCACTCTTCTCTTCATCAGGTGGGAGTCTTGTTGTATAACATCCAACTCTTACCGATGGACTGCACATGCTTCACCTCCAGTGTTGATGTGATTTTTGTAACATTTCGATTGGCAGCCACTCAAAGCCAACACATTACTTACCGATCATCATACCATACTAGTCTCCAATGCATGTCTACAACACATGCCAACACTAACTTGTGTACCGATGACCTCCAATACTTGGTTGACATCAATGTCACCAATACACTTCAATCTCCCACACTGGTTATGCTATACTGGTTGACATCAATGACAACACAATGCCAATAATCTCCCCCTTTGGCATTGATGTCACCACACATGTAGTATCTAGTATACTATAAATCCTTTCTCCCCCTTTGACAACAATGGCAAAGTGTCTTGATAGTCGATATACTGCAAGCTGTCTCTTCCCCCATTTATACTTGTTTCTTGTTTCCTTTTTACCATTATGCTCTGCAACCTTTCAACTAGCAGCACATGAACTAGAGAACAAACACCAAATAGTTTGACATATTCTCCCCCTGTGTAGGTAACTCACATCTCCCTGTATACCAGTCCATGTGTAGTAGCAATGACACTTGATTTCCTCTTGTGTCAAGTGTATCAGGCACCAATCACAAGATATGACTGTGAACTCCCCCTGAATCATAGCCCTCTGGTCTTCATTTTATGTTAAGTCCTAAAATGATACCCCAAACTATACTTTATACCGGTGGAAGTGAGCATCTATACATGTTGATGGTCTTTCACTTCCATAACACCCATCCCATCTTTGTGACATAAACATACTTGACCATAATGCCAAGTCACATTGACTCCATGTCAACGCTCACACTTGTTGACATCATGATGTCACATACATGTGGGATCGGCTACAGGTCCAACACACTGTCATTTAGGATAGAGCCACTGCAACACAATCAGGACACATTGACTCACATATACCACTATACCAGATAATATTCATATTGGTAACACACTTCACACACGGGTTTACACTACCAGTTCACTATCTTCATGGGGACACCTTGTCCATTAGACTTTGTCTTCTCGTGTCACTTGTCTCTTATCCCAATTACACTTTGAACTATACATTGACACAAGTATGAGTGTGTAGTTAAGGCAACAACCACACATACACCTATCTCACCTTTTTACTTATTATCAAAAGCAACCTAGCTTCACCTTTGTCCTTATCAAGCATATGTGGGTGAATGATCTGATCAACATATACCCCCCCCTAACGATTTGTATCTCCTTTAAAATTTAGGAGATATCACCTATGCATTGAGTGCATAGTGTCAATCCATGGTCATGTTCTCTTCCTTTTTCCTACATACCTACTTGGACTTCCTCCTCTTCTCATTTGTAGCCTTTGGAGTAGGTCTCATCTTCTTTTGCTAATAGGTCTTTGCATTACTAGACTCTGCAATATGACAAGATACATTACCATAGAAGCATAATGCACTCATCCCAACTAGATGATTGGAAGAACTTCTATCAGACTAGTTTGATCTTCTTCTTAGAGTCATGCCATTGTAGGTTGCTACCAGTTTCAACTGACTTCTTGATATTGCAATAGCATCTCTCGTTTGGGCATGGCTATAATGCTGACTACCATGTGCATAAAACATCTTCTTCCTGCACTCATTACTTCTATGGCTAGATCCATTGCAATTATAACATATATAATTTACATTTCTTGAGGTAGCAAATGGACCCTAGTTAGCATAACCATGAGTGGGATTATCCATGTTTCTACATTCTCATGTTCTATGCCCAAATGTATTACATCTTCTACAAACTGAATCACTATTCCAAAGAAGAACACCTTTTCTATTCCTAGACATTTTTTTGCATACCTCTGCCCTATGGCCATATCCTTTACAAGAAAAATAGTAACCAGAGAATGGAGACATATTACTTACAAATTCATTTTGCCAAACATGAGGTGATCTGATTGGTTTGGCTTCTCCACTTCTACTTCTTTGGGGTGCTGCATCTCTTTGTCTTCCACCAGTGGGGAATCTCTTAGGCTGCCTTCATGCATTCTTGTCTTCGATGAACCTATCTTCTCTTAGCTCCCTTTTTCCTTTAGGATCTGCATTATTTCTTCTTGATGCATCGGTCTTCATTTTTAGCCTCAAGTCCTCACCAGATGTAGCTAGGTCAACCTTCTTTCTTGGTGCACTTCAGACTATGAAGGTCTGACCCTTTTTATCTCCATTAGAGGAGACAAACTAAATGTCCTTGTGAGAGACATCCTCACTTGTGGAGCATTCACCAGCAACATATCCTAATCCTCCAGTATCCTTGGTGTGTTTTTGTTTACTCAACATTTTGTCCAAGGCCTCGGTGCTGCCACCATACCGAATCCTTACCTTGAGCTTATTTTGACACTTCTCAAGGTCTTTCCTGATGTTCTTCATTTCTCCTTTTAGGTCCCAACATTCTTTGTCCTTTGTCTCCACTTCTAGCTAGAGTTCCTCACATCTTCTCTCCTTAGCATCAAAGGCTGATTTTAATTCACCAGTCAATCCTTTTGCCTCTTCTAGTTGAGGTGTTAATATGCAGATATTATTATTTGATTCTTCAAGTAATATTGTCAACTAACTACATTCTTCATGGACTGAATCTTTGTACCTCTTAAATTCATTTCTAACATTTTTCAGCTCTTCTTGTGCACTTAGCAATTCACATTCAAGATTAACTTCAGCTACATCTTCATCATCACTCACAAACACATCTTGCTAGTAAGAGTGATTTTCATGATTAATCTTTGATGTGTGCCTCTCATCTTGGAATTCTTTAACCATAAAGAGGTGAGTTTCATCTTCATCATTTCTGCTCTTGCTAACAGATTTACCTTCATCATCTGCAGACACACGTGCTTCATTCCTTTTCTTTTTTCCACATACTAATTCTGTAGTGCAAGGTTCATTGCCATAAAGTTACTTTAATTTGTTCCATAGGCTTTTAGCATATCTTCTTCTGTCCACCTATGAGAAGACATCACTAGATAGCCCACTAAGTATGGCCTCCATAGCTTCATCATTATATTTGTTTCTCCTTTCTTCTTCAGGACTAGTGGGAGTACTAACTTTAATAGGACATCCATACATCAAACATTAGGGTAGACAAATAGACTTCCATTCTATGACTCCATATGATATAATTTCACCCATCAAATACTGGAGCTGGGATTGACACTAAACATACCATTGTGTCCAAATAGCCAGAATCTACCCAAGTTGGTCAAAGCTTATCAACTGAGAACTTAGGCTTTGATACCAATTGTTAGACATTGTTGGTATTTTGGTATGGTTTTGTCATTGATGTCAACACCTACTAAAACTCTAGCACTTTGGAGATCCAACAACATTCACCGGCAAGCAAGTGACTTTTGCATAGTCACCGGTATATGGCACACTGGCAGGATATAATGATCACTGTCACTTGGTAATGTCAAAGACATCGTTTGGACATCTTGTCTTGGAGAATTGGTTATTGGAATATTCACATTTACATATTTGCTATTACTAGCAAATAGGTCCAAGGTATACACTAGCAGGTTTATCTTTTCTAGATCAGCATGGCACACTTTGGAGATGATTAATTATTGTTGTAAATGCATTAAGCTGACATGTTCAATCAGTTATTGCATCAGAGATTGTTTTGTTTGTAAAAATTTTTATTGTAATATCTTCTAGAGCCGACCTAATAAAAATGGTCTTAGGTTATGGTATAAATGTAAGATCTTAATTTTAAGATCAAATAGGGAATGTGAAAAGGAATTGTAAGAAGGTATATGCAAGATTAAGTAGAGCTATAGACACAGACATCATTTGAAGGTGAAGCTAGGTTTTTGTGAAGATAATCAGAACTACACTAGTTTCAAATCCAACATATGAGGATGCTATTTTAAGTAGTAAATTCTTATTGGATTTAACCATCAAACTGTAGTCAGTGTGACTCCTATTGAGCAGTGAGCTCTAGGCGCTTGGCCTTTCTGCATGTGCAAACCCCATTTGTATACACTTACTATCTACAGTAGTATCATCTGATTGTGGGTAAGGTTTCCCATCGTGGTTTTTCCCCTTACAGGGTTTCCACATATAATTTTTGGTGTTATGTGTTGTGGATGACTTTGATCTTTTGTTTCATGCATTAACTCTTACTGATATTGCTATTAACTGATAAAACTGTCTACCAGCATATTAGACTGGTTTACCAGCATAAGGTATTAAAGTTGTTTAAGTTGCATTTGGTATAAATTTATTTGACAACTGATTCACCCTCCCCCCTCTCAGTTGTCCCCGGGACCTAACAAACATAATGTACCACTAAGAGGGGGGGTTGAATCAGTGGTATTCAATCTTTTCCCTTTATCTACCCTATGTGTGAATACCTGTTATCATCCTAATACCTAGTAGATCTACTAGTAAGATAAATAGGGACAATGCAATGCAAGCATACACAAGGTAACATCCCATAACACCAATATATATGAGGAAAAACCAAGATGGGAGAAACCTCGGTGAGAAATTCTCTTGGAGTCTACTGCTCCAATCCAGCCTCACAGTGAAAACCTTCAGTTACAACATTTTGGGCCCCAACCCCAGGAGTACCACTCCTACTTTAGGGCACCAATACAAGGAGCACCAACCCTTGATTTAGGGAACCAACCCAAGGAGCATCGACCCCTACACCGAGCTCCAACTCAGTGATTGCAATATCATATGTTAAATACAAAAGTTAATACCTAGTTACAAATGTGTTATGTAACCTCTGCAATCTTTCTCCCAGTTCTAATCTTCTCAACCGATGTTCCTCTACTCTGCTCTCTACCGATTCTCTTCTCACTCATATCCTCCTCTCCTTCAATCTTTGTTGCAACCTTACTGGTTCAACCTCCTCCTCTTCTCTACTACTACTCTATTCTATCAGATGCACAATTCCTTGCTACAATAGATACTCTCCACTCTGACCTTTGCTAATCTTCTTCTTATTGGTCAACCTCTACTTGGATCTTGCCTTTTTGGATCTTCATGGACACTCCTACTACACTACAACACCTTCTCTTCTTTTTTACAAGTTCTAGCACCACCGGTTTAGCCCAGTGTAACTCTCCTTGCAGTTTAATGATTGCTCTGACCTTGCTGGTTAGGCCTCTACTAAACTCTCTCACTGGTTGCACATCCAACTCTTAGTCTCTATGATCCTTGATTTAGTCTCTGGATTGGTTGGCTCTCTACTACTTTTTCACACTTCAATCTTCAACATCCGACCCCTAATCTTCTAGCAGCATCAATCATCTTTCATCTTTAGTCAGCATGTATATATCCGAGTTTTTTCGCCATGACTGATATTCAAATCTCTAGTGCACTACGGTTTCTTCACCAATCTAGAAGCATATCATATTTGATCTAATCTTGTTCTACATGAAGATAGGAAGCCTGCAAGCAGTTAGACATCACCTACCATATCTTCTTCCTTCCAAGGCACGTTTGCTAAACTTAGCAAACATAGATAGTCAATCAACGAGGCAAAAGATCAATCACCATAAATGGCTTTGCAGATTGCATCACCAACCTTATTCTGCACATGAACACTTTGCATCAATTGATGCATCTCATCGATCACCTCTATTTGACTTTCATCAAGTCGCACACCTCTCTAACGCCTCCCATGATTTTTGCAGTCAACAATAAATGTCGACCAACTCTGCAACAACCTCACCATCATGACACTTCACTGACCTCTACATTCTTGCCACATCAAGTTGACATGGCATCCCTATTGGTATCCATCTCAGCTTAGACCTCTATGCTAGTTCAGACAAGATCACTCACCACCCACTCAACCAGGTTCATCTACTGGTCCCACTTTGCTTACCGGTTTGCTAGCCTTGGTAATGTATCTTGCCTTACTGGTTAAACTTCATACCTTCACCTTCCTTGTGTTGGTGAATCATGTCAGCCTGGTCATCAATCATGCCAATCCTCTGCAACAATCTTGGATGACTCATCATGTGCATCTTCATGAGACTAAGAGCACTTCACTTTTGTCTCTCGATCCACTTGGAAGTATGCTGGTATCCTCCTTGTTTACCAATTGACATGTTTCTGCCTTCGTACTGGTAATGTGCATGATATATTCATGATGTCCATCTCCAACTAATATCCATATGTGGCAATGTGTAGTGTCCACCCTTGATTCAACTTATTTTAACTAGAGTTGACTTTTATATTTCGCTTGATAGACTTATCTAGACTATATTTTGATGATTTGGATGATGATTACTCATGTGCTTTAGTGACTTATGATTGATGTTAGATACTATTGGACATATGCTATTTTGATGATCTATATGGATGTTGGTATTATCATGATTCATCATGTGATTTGATGATACATGTACTTGATGGACTTTATATGCTCACTATGTGATGGATTATTGATAGATTATATTTATCATGGTTTTTGATGATGATTATGATTACGCTAACCCTACTTTGTAATTACATATGATGAGATGTTTATGAGATGTGTTTGACTATTGGTTGACTGTCTTCATGATAGAGATGATTCCACATCACTCATTGCGAGCAGGATGTGTCATCGCGATTCTCTATCACTTGCTTTTTCTATATATGTATATGTATATGTTGTGTTATCATTTTGTGGTTGCAGGATTTTGCAGGTACCAGACATCGACTCCACCTGGCTTCACAGGTCTGAGCGTGTCTTTAGTTCCAATGGCTTATGTGGTTCGGAGATGGCATGAGATTCCCCTCACATTCTCTAGGTCTAAGTTGTTCACCATGTTTAGTCAGCGTCTTGGCATAATTCGCAATGTCAGTTAGTAAACTTGGTCCTTTGGTATTGTGAGTCCAGTTTAGGCCAGTTGATTTACTTGATGATGTTAGAGTAATTATGTGTAGTTTTCTATTTGGAAATGTTTATTTTAATGTATTTAATTTATAAGTTTTCAATATTTAATTATTTGATATTTATATTTATTTGATAATTAACATTTATTGATTTTATGATTATTTTAATATTTGATAAGCTTTATTGTTGTTTAATATTTATTTAATATTTGCAACTAATCTTTAATGGTATTTGACTATTTAATTATTTATTTGACTTTTTATGATTTAACATTTATTTGACATCTTTTATCTATTTGGTTCTTTAATTTATTTTATTAGCTTTTGGTTTAATTGATTTTAATTTCCTTTTGGATTAAATTTATTTTCATCTTATATTTATTTAATAGTTTGACTTTTTATTTCTAAGTGGGGTTTATGAGCACAATAAATTAAATAAAGAAATAAAAACAATCCCACTTAGTTGAATAAATATATTTTATTTACCTTACCTACCCTTCACTCTCATTGGTTAAATTCAAAATGGGTGAATAAATTATATTATATGGTGGGTTGGTAAAATATACTCCAAAATGGAATATTTTGATTGGCTGAAATTGAGGCTAGGGTTTTTGGATTATAGTTGCTTTTAATTTTCATTTCCGTGAAATTTTTCGGTTGGATTTTTGCTATTCTCCAAAAATTTCTCCAGCAAGTTTTCTTCCTTGGTTTTGGATTGCTGCACTTTTGGTTTTTGGCTAGAGCTTGATTGGATTTTGGTTTGGCTTGTGGGAGCTCTTCTTCAACTACAAACCATCACATAGGTTGCAGGTTGGAGGCTTCTCCATTGGTTTCTTGTTTTGCTTTTAAATTTTGAAACTTGTATGCTCTGTGTTTGATTTGATTAAAATAATAATAATAATAATAATAATTTGGTTTATGCATTCTCTTTAATCTTCCTAGATTTGGAATGGGTAATCATGGGATTTTAGATTCTTTACTTGGTTTACAGTTCTGGAGATAATGTTTCCTGCTCGTGAATGTTCAAAATGAGGAATATCTTGTAGATTTTGTATATGTCTTGTGCGATTTATTTTAATGAGATCTGTATTGTATATTAAGGATATTTTAACCTAGTAGATGAGTTCTTATGGAGATTGTAAATCTGGGAAAGAGGAGAGTCTTTGTGAGCTCCCAATCTGGCTTTGCCATAGAGGAGACTCACATGACTTTTTCCCCTTTTTATTTTTTTTACACATCCCCTTGTGTATGGATGTTATTGGTTATGTGGAATGTCTTTATAAATGTATTTGAGTCATATATTATTCTTTCTATATTTTAGATTCAAGGTTGTAGAATTTCTTCAGTTTTTGACAGTGTTGGAGATGTTCTTCCTCCAAAAAATCTACTTTATGTTTTCAATTGGAGCTCCTTGGACGAATTTTATTATTTTATTTTGTTCACATATTCTTATAGTTTATTTCGTGCCGATTCCAACGAGTATAAATACATCATATTTGGCTATTTATATTTCAAGTAGTTTTGATTTCACACTTAAGTAGTTTTCTGCCAAAATTTACTTTTTTTTATGCGCTAAAATATCAGTCATATGTGCCATTATGTGTATTTTTAAATTTTTGTCTAGTTTGAAGTCTATTTGAGGTCAGTTGGATTTGGGGTTATACCAGAGGCTTTTTTAGGGCATTTATGATGTTGTCTAAAATTATTTATGATTGGTGATGTCTTCATATGATTTATTTATTTTTGTTTTGTATGCATTTTACTCCATTTGAGTTGTTTGTACTTGCTCTCTTGCTGATGCACCAAGAGAGAGATTGAGATTCTTGTGATTATGTGCTAGCAAGTGGATAGGCCTTGCTAAGATTATGTGATGATTCATTTCCGATTTGATGGCATTTCTTATGGCCTTGATATGTTTATTTGGCCAAGAGGCTCATTGATTTTTGGTTCTCATGATGTTAACTTTCTCATGTTTCATGATTATGAGATGATATTATTGTTTGCATATGGATTATTTGTGATTTCAGATTTGTGTATATTCTCAGATCCAATTATGATTCTAGAGCCTCTTGTGTTTTCATGTTTGAGACCATGTTAGGGGGGAGTGGGCTTCCTTGTGATGACTGGGGTCACGAGAGATAGGCTTGCATGAGGTTCCTTGTAAGGATGCATGAAGTCTAGACCACTAGGGCACATTGGAGTTTTTTGTGATTTATAAATAAGTGATAACCTAATAATTGATGGGTTGGGTAGTTAGATTAATTAATAAGATGATAAATTGATTTTACCTCATGACTTAGTCCTAGGGAGGATGTTTTAGGATAAGCATGAGAAGGTCGTGAAGATGGTAAGCTAATCTCCCTTATTCTCTCATAGGTTGAGATGGCTCCACATGTCCATCAGGCTAGCACCTTGTGTTAATATGTTATTGTGTTATGAGGATGGCATGTGATGACACTCCACTCCTACATGTGTTTCCCCTTTTTGATTTATGGTTATTCTTATTGGATGCACTTATGTCTTGATGAGTTTTATGCCTCTAGGAGTTCATTCTTGTTATATTGTGTAAGTTCTTGCTTGAGAGTCTTTGTGTGGCTAGTCTCCTTGGTTTTAGGTGCCAGCCTAGGTTTAGAGTGTGTGTTGGGACCTTGTGTCATCTCCTAGCACGGGGGGTGGTTCCTTTGGTTCCACATGGTTGGCAGGTTGGTGCTTTTTAGCCATTGGGATGTTATTTTGGATTCTACTTGCGTGGACGTGGATTCTTCTTCATGATGTACTATGGATGTACCTTATAGCAGATTTATGTAATGGATAAGATAAAATGTAAGTAATGTAACACTTTTTGTATATCATAGACAGAATCTTGTAGTAGAAAGAGCTATGCTCATGATGTATTTAATGTACTTATATTTGTAGATGAATTGTAGTTGGAAATTGGAATTAAGGCCTAGTTGTATTGTACTATTGTAGAGAGGTGATCTTATGAGTCATGAAAATGAATGGATTATAGTTGGAATAGAATGGAATTGCATTATGGATCAGTTGTATTATCTCATGGGATGATTAGAGGCTAGTTAGAATGTTAAATAATCTTGAAAGAGGAATGTTCATGGAGTAATAAATGAATATGTTATAGGTTGTTAAATGGATTTAGTAAACATGTATGATTCATATAGATGCATTGGTAGAAAAAAAATTATGCATATCATGGGAAGTAAGTAATGTTTTAGGTTGCGTATCTCATGAGTAGATAATTATATTATGATGCAATAATGAAGGTGAAATATATCTTTCACGTGCGTAGTATGCTATTGTGGAAATGAATTTAAGAAATGGTGCTAAAGTACCCTAGGGAAAGATTAATGATGTTGTGATATTTTCGCTTGTGTTAATTCATGAAATGAGTAATGATATATGTTCATATTGGTTAATTGATGAATGAATGTAAATAGATAGAGATGTTATGTGTTGCATTAATTGTTACTAGATGTTAATTAAATTTTTTTTTTTTATCTCCATTTGTATATTTTTATTTAGTTTCTTTAGGGTATTTTGGCAGGCATTACACAATGCCACTTTCAATCTGCATACTAGTAACTCCAGTGTGTGACTATAGAGCCTTATTTTCATTTGACTGGTTCTCTTCTCAACTGATTTTCCAAGAAGGCAAACTCACCATCTTAACTCTTCCTTTTCTTCCTTGGTAGCACAACATGTCTTCTCATGCTGAACCGATGCATATCTCTGAATATATCCTATGGAGGCTTTCTCATCTTCTACATTAGTCATCCGACCTATGCATCTAATCACCTACCTTTGCTTACTCAAACTATCTTATCTCAGAGAGTCATGATGTATGCCAAGTAAAACTGGGATAAGAAAGGTATTACTACTACTGGTGGGAAAGGATCTATGTCACCTACTGGTATTGATGTGACATCCCTGAGGAGTAGATGTATCTTCAACTTGATATATGACCAGGTATCTTTCCCATATGCCATCCTTTCTTACTAAAGCAACACATTCTCTGTCACTCTTCTCTTCATCTAGTGGGAGTCTTGTTGTATAACATACAACTCTTACTGGTGGACTGCACATGCTTCACCTCCAGTGTTGATGTTTTTCTTGTAACATTCTGGTTGGTAGCCACTCAAAGCCAACACATTACTTACTAGTCATCATACCATACCAGTCTCCATTGCAGGTCTACAACACATGCCAACATTGACTTATTTACCAATGACCTGCAATACTTGGATGACATCAATGTCACCAATACACTTCAATCTCCCACACCGGTTATGCTATACCAGTTGACATCAATGACAACACAATGCCAACACATAAATGAATGAGAACAATGCATATATATATATATATATCCTAAACATCATAACAACATCTCAAGAGATCATATACACAAAAAATAATAATGTCATTACTCAAGGAGCAGCCTAAGGGATTCCAAATCATGAGTTTGATCTTGGATTGATCCCAATCAACAAGTACAAGTGAAATTATCTATGGCATCTCATAGAAGCATACCATGACATCACAATTCATCTCACTCAAGCCCAATCAGACTCAAGAAACAAGGCAAATTAGAAAAATAACTTAATTAGGTCAGTAGAGGAGCTTAAAACCTAAAATCATCTCAATGATAAGCAACTACATAAATATAGGAGAAATTACATAATACTTTAATAAATTACATTATTCTTTTCGGAGTTGTTCAAATCAGTTAGCAATTGATTAATCTAATTAGGAATTTCATAATCCAACTTGCAATTGTGTGAATCTGGAAGTAGATGCATAATTTTGTTCTGGGAACTCAACTAGGACATAATGTTTGACAAAAATAAAACATGGGAGGCTCAACCCATCTGAGAACTACCACATGACATTCCAGAAACAAAATTACAATTCCCATACAAAGATCTAATAAGAATTGGGCAACATAATCCCTCCAAAACCCCATTTTCATATTATTTCCCCAAACCCACAATCAAAGAAACCAAACAATTCATCAAGCACATAAAAGATAGGATTTAATTTCTCAACAATGTTTGAAATCCATATTACAACACATTATAATAAATCAAGGAGATCAAATTGAAAGATAAGAAAGAGTTTACAATTTTGTACCTCAACTTGGAGAGAAAATCCATTCACAAATTACATTATTCACTCTCCACCAATGGCTTCAAGAATCAAATGGCAACATGACCTCCTCAATCCAAATCTATCAACACCATACCCACAAAATTTTACCTCCAAAATTTCTCAATCTCAACAATTGCCTTTAACCACCAAGGGGTTTCGAGAGGAAAAAATATTAAGCAAATGAGCTCAATTACAAAATAAAAACTCACAATTAGGAGTTAGAATATAATAATAATAATAAAACTCAAATTAAAATCATAAAGACAATTAACCTCCCAAAATACCCCAAGGTAGAATCACTAAAACCTCAACAATCAAATACAAATAAGACATATTATGCATATAAATATTAAATTACTTCAACAATATTAATTACCATTGATGCATGCGGTAAACGATATATCTTGACTAACTAGCTATTCCCAAACAATCATTGTGGGCCAACTCAACATAATGACTAATTTTTTTAAAGTTATCAATTGTGGTAGTCCAAGCTCAAAGTAACAAAATAATAAAATCAAAAGGAATTGTCGTAATCAAAGGATGACAAGTTTTGGCTCTGGTATTTAGCCAATGTGTTATTTCCTATTAATGATTGTCGAGTATATGGGCATGCTCAGACCTATGGAGCCACGTGAAGTCAATGCCCTGTATATGTAGTTATTAAAACATTCAAACAACAAGTGTACTTTCTCATGCATATATAAATAAACAACCAAATTAACTCACATCATTGAAGGGGATTTTAACATGTATGCATTCTCATAAACTCAAATGATATGATATCATCCCTTTCACATATGATTATCAACTAAACCTTATAATAATAATTTCAACTAAAATAACATCATCAACATTATTGCTTACATCATTGAGCATATAAATATTTTTAAATAAGGTCAACATCATAACATCGTTATTAACATTATATCTCATCAAATCAAAATAACATAAAATAAAATTCATTAATTTTAATCATCTAATCTAGTTAACATCATTTATCTCATTCTAATTAAATCAGCATTTATATCCACATCTCTCATATGGCAATTTTGAAACCCAACATTGATATATCTCAAACATCAAGCACAATAGGTCTAGTTCATGCCATAGCTTCCACCCAATGAATCAAGTACCCAAATCAATCATGCAATGGTTTCCACAACTAGGCACAAGAAGAAAGAACAAATCCCAATACAAGTGCATTATCAAAACACCATGAAGTAATCCAATACATCAATGGTCTAGAATGATCATGAACATGTATCAAAGCGGGTCATAAAATAACACTCAAAATCACATACATTACAACAATGAAGAGTCTAAAGAAAGATCAAACACCACAAAAAGATCCACATCCAAAATACAAGAGATACTATCCAGAGGTGAAAATGTGAGTCCACATAAGGAAGTATGTGATGTAGAAAGGTAGATGGGAGGGCTATTACATCCTTCCTCCTAGGGCTAAGCTTACTCATGAAATCCTACAATCAATATAACAAGGCACCGTCAATACACAAAGAAATGGATATATAAGAGAACAACCAATGAATCATCCATGAGTCTAGGTCACAACACAAAATTCTCTTACCAATCACATTACTACAGAGAAATGGATCTATTGCACAACCCAAATAGCATCAACAACTCACAAAACCCACAACAAGCCATAACATAGTGCTAGGGACTCCCTCTAGCCAACAACTCTAATAGAAGCAACACAACCTTGAGAAAATTTACCCCATCACAGGGAAACCAAGATAAAAATAGAGCCTTCCACGGTCTCTCCTTGGACCAACAAACAAATTTTTTAAGGCTATCGCCCAAAATAATGAAAAAAATATTGTCCCACAAGTATGAAAATCTTCAACACAAGGGTACTTGGAGGCATGAACACTAGAAAATCACCTTTGATGACTAGGAGCACCCACATGATAGAGGTTCAACAAGCCCCAAAAGTTCATAAGGGCCACATGACCACCATAAACTATAGGATATAGGAGGAAATAGGATTTTACTATTGTCGATCATTTAGCTATAGCCGCATTAGGGGTTACTCAACCTATCTTGATCATTATTTTATACTTAACAAGGTTACATTATATTCTTCACAAGAGTCACCATGCTACGCTCACAATTGCAACCATCATCAAGATAGCCAATTGTACTCAATAGAACTACATCCTCCTCCAGCCTTAGGCTACCAACAACACAATCCAATGAGGACAACTCCTCAACTCATGCCATATTCCAACAAGGAGTCTCACAAAAAGGGCAAATACATATATGTATATGTATACATACATACATACATATATATACATATACATATACATATATATGTATATACATATATACATATATATATATATATACACATATATACATATATATGTAAATAAATATACATATCTATACATATACATATATATATATACATTAACATATACATATACATATACATATACATATACATATATATGTATATGTATATACATATACATGTATATATATGTATATGTATATATGTATATATATGTATATATATGTGTGTATATATGTATGTATGTATACACACACACACACACACACATATATTAAATTGTTAGGTGTCAAGGCACTAATTAAGGCCACTTCTTGTCCCTATGCCATGTTAAACCATACATGTGTAGCATCATAAATTGTAATCGGTCCAATTTACATCTCATGTTTGTGCTCCTACTTTAGTGTATCCTATCTTCATCCCCACTCTAGGTATGATTTGACCTTATTCTCCAACTTTAATGTTATGAATAAAATTTGGTGGTTCCCATCTTGCAGGTCCCTTTCCTATTTCTCTTTGTAATAGTATTGTTTTCTAGAGGACTAGGGAATGGAGCACCCTATTTTGGACTAGGGCACCCCAAAATGTCCTAGTCCCCCTTAAACAGGCCCCAATTTGGAATGGGGTAGGCCCTTTATCTCCCCAATGGCTTTTGGTCCTCGTGGCTACACATGATCATTGAAGGTTGGCCTAATTGAAAAATTACCTAGGGAACGCTCTATAAAGACATCCTATCAATTCATTACAACATTCATTGTTAGACAATTCAAATAACTAGAAGACAACTAAGAGAGGGGAGGTGAATCAGTTGTCATAGATTACCAGAACATAACAATTAAAACTTTAATATCGAAATAATTGTTAAACCAATTAAGAATAAACAATAACCAGAGAATAAATACCATCCACATGACACCAAGATTTATACGTGGAAAACCCAGTAAAGAGAAAAACCATGCTGAGAAGCCTACCCACAGTCAAATAATACTTCTGCAGTAAGTATGTGAATTACAATTGAGGTGCCTACACTTATAGGAAGGCCAACAACCTAGAGCACACTTCTCATCACAAATGAAGTCTCATTGACTATATAGAAATCCATACTACAATCTAGAAGATTGAATGAACTACAAAGATAACATCTCCTATGTCTGAGTACAGTTTCAGTTAAGCTCAATACCGGAGGACTAAATCCTCTTACATAAACCAAAATTGATATCCAATGATCGATCAAATCCTCTGCCTAAATGATATTATATTATTCACACATTAGATATCCATATACCATTCCACTGACCATGATCTACAATGAGATCTTACATCATATATATATGAACCCTCGATCATAAACAATCAGGTCAACCACCAGACAATAAACCAATTACATAATTACAAAACATGTCAGCTTTATACCAAACAAATAATATTCAACCCATAAGACATCCTGGAAACACATCGAGAGAACCAATGCATATGTTACATTAAGTTGGTCCATAACCTAGATCAACCAGGACCCAATATAGGTCCACACGCTAAAGCAATGATCCCGATCTGCCAAGTCTCAAACATGATCACCATCAACATCTTGAATCTCCACCAGAAGCTGCACCAACACCACTTATGCATATCATCAAAGATCTACCAGTGCAACCCTCTCCGGAACCATAAACCAAGCTTCCAAGCAAATAGGATAGCATCCCCACATCAGTGGCAGAATGAATAATATCTTAGATAATGCATACCAAGCTGATGCCAAAAAGTATCAATTAGTTCTTTGCCAGAGGGGCAGGATCCCCTAACCTATCTCTCAGGTACTCAAATGATTCTCTAGGCAAAGGTTTAGTGATAATATCTACAATATTCTCTTTAGTGTTCAAATAAACCAATTTGACTTCATTTTCTTCCACCTTCTCCGTCAAAAAGTTATACTTGATAGATATGTTCTTTGTCTGAGAATAAAATACCAGACTCTTTGATATGTCAATAGCAGCAGAGTTATCATAGTGAATAACTACCAGTCCAGTGCAATGCACTTTGATATCCTTCAACTTTTTCTTGATCTATAGAACCTGTGTATAGTTAATAGCAGCAACAACATACTTAGCTTCAACAGTAGATAAAGAAGTACATGACTATTTCTTCTTGATCCATGAAACCAACTTCTTTCTAAGAAAGAAAGCTCCACCAGAAGTACTTTTCTGGTCATCAACATCTCCAGCCCAATCAACATCTGTATATGCACATAAAGTAAAGTCATCATCCTTAGGGTACCACAAACCATATTCTGATGTACCTTGCAAGTATCTAAAAATCCTTTTCACTACACTCTCATGATTTTCTCTAGGATCACTTTGAAATCTAGATGCAATGCAAAAAACATTCATTATGTCAGGCTTGGTTTGAGTCAAATAAAGAAGACCTCCAATCATAGATTTGTATCATGTAGGATTTACCAGTGTAGAAACATCTTTCCTTATCAATTTCTCACTTGTAAACATAGAAGTACTTACCAGTTTAGAATCTCCCATACCAAATTTCTTCAACAATTCCCTAGCATACTTAGTTTGACAGATGAGAATACCTTTATTAGTCTGAGTAATCTACAAACCTAAGAAAAATTTCATTTCCCTAATCACATACATTTCAAATTCTTTCTCCATATTCTTAGAAAATTCTATGCACAACTTATCTTCAGGTCCAAAACTGATGTCATCAACAAATAATTCAAGAATCAGTATATCATCATTAGTGATTTTATAATATAAATTACTATCAGCATTACCCTTAGTAAAGCCAAGCTTCAAAATATATTTATCCAACCTTTAATACCAAGCTCTAGGTGCTTGTTTCAATCCATATAAAGCTTTTCTTAACTGCAAACCATGTTTGTATCATCTGATAGTGAAAAACCATTAGGTTGCTCAATATAAACTTCCTCATCAAGATCCCCATTCAAAAATGCACACTTAACATCCATTTGATAAATCTTGTAGTTCTTATGGGCAACATATGCAAGAAATAATCTTACAGCTTAAATCTGAGCTAAAGGTGTAAAAGTCTCACCATAATAAATTCCTTCCTTCTGAGAAAACCCTTTACAAACCAATCTAGCCTATTTCTTACAATTTGACCATCCTCATTCAATTTATTATAGAAAACCCATTTAGTTCCAATAACATTCCTATTTTTAGGTTGGGGAACTAAAGTCCATGTGCTATTCTTGTCAATTGGATCTAATTCTTCTTCCATAGCTTTCAACCAACATTCATCTTTACATGCTTCAATTACTGATACCGGTTCAACTTGAGAAATTAAACATATCTCATTAGTCGTCAGTCTTCTTCTTGTCATCACTTCATTGTTCTTATCCCCAATGATCTAATCTTCTAAATGATTCAATTTCACATACGTAGGAGTCATTTGACTCTCTATTCCTCTTCCCGGTTCTTCAATTATTATTGAATTTTCTATTACTACTGGAGTAGCTAGTTCAACACTCTATTCTGGTAAAGGTGCTACCGGTTTAGATATAATCATTTCCACCGCTGGTTCCTTCTCATAAAATTTGATTTGACCTCTATTTAGCTCATCCACCTTCACATTAGCACTCTCCACAATTCTCTGCAATCTCTTGTTATAACATCTATATGCTTTTCTTTCATTAGAATAACCAAGAAATATGCCTTCATCACATCTAGGATCAAATTTTCCAATGATATCATCTCTTCTGATATAGCATTTACTACCAAAGATTTTGAAATACTTAACTGTAGGTGTATTGCCCAACCATAATTCATAAGGTGTCTTACTAGTTTCTCCATTTATATGTACTCTCTTGAATGTATAAACCATTGTGGTCATTGCTTCTCTCTAGTAGATATTAGGTAGACTATCTTCCATCATCATTTTTCTAGCAACATCCAAGATAGTTTTGTTCTTCTTTTCCATAACTCCATTCTACTGAGGTGTCCAGGGAGCAAAAAATTGTCTCCTTATACCATGCTTATCACAAAAGCTATTAAACTCACTGGATGTGAATTTTCCACCATGATCTTACCTCAAGCATTTAATCTTCAATCCTATCTAAGTTTCCACTTTAGCCTTAAAGATTTTAAACTTTTCAAAATCCTCATATTTCTCCTTTAGAAAAGTAACTCACATCATTTTAGAATAATCATCAATGTGTTGGTATTATGGATATGTTGCATTGGTTTTATCATTTATGTCAACACTTATCAACACTTATCCTTTTGGAGATCTTTGGTTATGTTCACCGGCAAGTTCAGTGACTTATGCATAGTCATCAGTATTTGGTTCACCAATAGGTTATCATCTGGAGATCACTTGGTTATGTCGAAGACATGGTTTGGACACTTGGTTTTGATGATCTAGTTATTGGTCTAACCGGGTTGACATATTTGTTGTTACCAATAAATTGGTCTAGGTTATGGACCGACATGCATTATCTATTCCAAATCAGTACGACACATTATGGAGATGGTTTAATCAATTGATATTATTGTTGAGCCGACATGATGCATCACAACTTGACTTGTTGTAATTGATTTTATTGTAATATTCTTAGTGAGCCGATCTACACATTTGGTCTTAGGTTTTGGTATATATGTAAGATCTCATTTGTGAGATTAATGTATATATGTAATATGGTATGGTAAGGTTGTGATATTTGGTATATGTGAATATAAGCAAAGCTACTCACGTAGACATCATTTAAAGGTTTAAGGAAGGTTTGAAGGAGACAATCAAAGCTTAACCAGTACTGAATCCAACATTAGAGATGCTACTTTGAGCAGTAAATTATCATTGGATTTAATCATCCAATTGTAGTAAGTGAGACTCCCATTTTTGTGATTGAGCAGTGAGTTCTAGGTAGCTAGCCTTTCTGCATATGCAGACCCCAGTTGTATACACATACTATCTGTAGTAGTATCATCTAATTGCAGGTAAGGTTTCCCACCATGGTTTTTCCCCTTACAGGGTTTCCACATACAAATCTCTATGTTATGTGTTGTGGATGTTGTTTCTCTTTCTTTTTCATATATTAAGTTTCACCGGTATTGATATTAACTGTTAATCTATTTACCAACATTAAGTTTGGTTTACCGGTATTAAGTATCAAGTTTGATTAAGCTATATTTGGGTTGAAATTTATAAACAACTAACTCACCCCCCCCCTCTCAGTTGCCTCTAGGTCCTAACAATTGGTATCAGAGCTAAGTCCACTTTTTTGCAAAAATTTAACAACTTGAGGAGATTCTATGGCAACTAACTATTTCTAGAAGGACAATTTGAAACTTGATGGAACTAACTATGGTATATGGAAGATCAAAATGGAGACACATTTGAATTGCATTGGAAAAGGCATATGGGATGTTACACAAAATGGCTATGTTGGTCCTACACGAGGTCA
Organism: Cryptomeria japonica; assembly: GCF_030272615.1. NCBI lineage: Eukaryota > Viridiplantae > Streptophyta > Pinopsida > Cupressales > Cupressaceae > Cryptomeria > Cryptomeria japonica. The sequence continues at coordinate 196,278,944 of NC_081412.1, read as the reverse complement.
ACCTAATCCACCTACATTGAGTAATGATCAAGAGAATGATTGCAAAGCAAGAGAAGCACTTTTGAGCACCTTGTTAGATCAGCAAATCATGGGATTATTAGACTGATCTATTGCTAAAACTATTCAGGACAAATTGGAGACATTGAATGAAGGTGATTCCACTATCAAAATTGCTAAACTAGAATGCTTACGGGTCAGGTATGAAAACTTGAAAATGGAAGAAGATGAAAGAATTTTTCTTTTATGGAAAGGGTTAATGAAATTGTTTTGAGAATACAATGTTGTGGAGGTTCCTTAAGTGAAGATGAAATTGTTTCTAAATTTTTGAGAGCATTACCATCAGCATACAAAATGAAAGTAACTGCTATTAATGAGCTAAGAACTATGCCTAATTCATCAGTATCTAGAGATACCTTGGTTGGAAAACTTTTAGCATTGGAGCTTGACGAATTTGGTCCTATTGCTACAATTAAGATAGATTTAGCTTTCAAAGCATCATCATCTATAGTATCTTCATCATCAGCTAATAAATCTGATTGGAAAGCACTTTATGCAAGAAAACTTGAAGACATCAGGAAGGAAAATGAATAAATTGAAGAACTTGAAGCACTATTTGTAAGGAAAATGCCTAAAGGTCCTATTGGAAGTAAGCTTGAAGGTAAAGCACCTTTTAAATGTTTTAACTACAATAAAATTGGTCATATGACATCTAGATGTCTTGATAGACATGCAAGATTGAGAGAAGAAGCTAAAACAAAATATAAGCCTAACCCTGAATATCAAAGATACAAATTTAAGAAGAATAGAGACAAATCATGTTACTATGCCGATGAAGGAGTTACTGATGATTCTGATGAAGAACCAGGAAACAATGGATGGGATTTTGTTGCGATAACAAAAGATCAACCGACACCTACTGTTCCACCAATAGAACAGGCCCTGGCAGCTAGAATTGAAGAAAAGGATGAATGGATTATAGATTCTAGATGTTCACATCATATGACTAGTGATAAAAGTAAATTCTTATCTTTTCAGGAATATAATGGAGGTCTAGTGAGATTTGGAGATGACAAAGCTTGTTTGATCAAAGGAAAAGGCACTATATCTTTTGATGGTAAGAACAATACTGACAATGTTTATTGTGTTGAAGGTTTGAAGCATAATCTTTTGAGTGTTGGTCAATTAGTTGGAAAAGGATTTTAGTTACAATTCAAGAATGGTAAATGCAAAATCATGAATAGAACTAGTTTGGAAATTGCAACCGGTAATCAGACTAGAGGTAATATCTTTCATTTGAATAACAATGAAAAGACATGCTTGATTGCACATATTGATGAAATTTGGTTATGGCATAAAAGACTTTGTCATGTGAATTTTGATTGCATTGCAAAGATTAGTTCATCTAAGGAAGTAATGGATTTACCTAAGATTGTAAAACCTCATAATCCGATATGTAAGGAATGTCAAATTGGAAAGCAAGTTAGAACAACTTTCAAGAGTATTTCTGAGAAAACCAATGATGTTCTTGATTTAATTCATACTGACTTAAATGTGGTCCGACGAGAACAAGATGTCTATAGGGAGATAGATACTTTATGCTAATCATTGATGATTATTCTAGAATGTGTTGGGTTACTTTTTTCAGGGAGAAATCAAAAGCCTTTGGGAAATTCACATTATTCAAAGCACTTATAGAGAATGAAACTGGCAAGAAAATCAAATGTTTAAGATCAGATCAAGGAGGTGAATTTACATCTAAGGAGTTCAATACATTTTGTGAAGTGAATGGAATTAGAAGATAACTATCAGCACCCCGAATACCTCAGTAAAATGGAGTTGTGGAAAGGAAGAATAAAACTATTCTAGATGCAGCTAGAAGCATGATATCAAAATAAAATCAACCTCATGTGTATTGGAGAGAAGCAGTGAATACAATGGTTTACACTTTCAACAGAGTTCACATCAAATGTGAAACTAGTAAGACACCCTATTAATTGTGGTTTGGTAATATTCCTACTCTTAAGTACTTCAGATTATTTGGAAGCAAATGTTACATTAGGAGAGATGAGTATATTGGTAAATTTGATACTAGAAGTGATGAAGAAATATTTCTTGGTTATTCATCTAAGAGCAAAGCATATAGATGTTTTAATAAAAGATTGCAGAAAATCATTGAGAGTGCAAATGTGAAGATAGATGAACACTTTTGAAGAAATTCAAGGTCTACGTATTCTGAACTGGCAATTGAGATAATCATAAGTGAACCTATATAGAGTGCACCAGTATAGAATGTTGATCCAACCACACCGACATCATCGGAAAATTCCACAACGTCTTAAGAACAACAACAAGTGAACACACCTAGGTATGTAAGATTGAATCACTCTGAAAGTCAAATAATTGGGAATAAGTATCGAGGAGTTACAACAAGAGGAAGACTGGCAAATGAAGAGGTATGTTTAATTTTTCAAACTGAACCAACATCTATCATGGAGGCATGTGAAGATAAACATTGGATTAAAGCTATGGAAGATGAATTGGAACAAACTGAAAAGAACAATTCATGGACATTAGTTCCCCGGCCTAAAAATAAAAATGTAATTGCAACTAAATGGGTATTTAGAAAATAAACTTAATGAAGATGGTAAGGTAATAAAAAACAAAGAAAGATTAGTGTGTATTGGATATTCACATAAAGAGGGAATTGATTACAATGAAACCTTTGCACCGATAGCTAGAATTGAGGCAGTCAAACTATTTCTTGGATTTGCAGTACACAAGAACTATAAAGTATATCAAAAGGATGTAAAATGTGCATTTCTGAATGGTGATATTGAAGAGGAAGTTTACATTGAACAACCTGATGGATTTTCATTGACAAATGATAAAGATATGGTTTGCAGATTAAGGAAAGCTTTATATGGATTGAAGCAAGCTCCTAGAGCTTGGTATGCTAGATTAGACAAATATCTTATGAAGCTTGGTTATAGTAAAGGTAATGTTGACAGCAACTTATATTTCAAAGTGACTGATGAATACATTTTGGTTATTGAAGTTTTTGTTGATGACATCATTTTTGGAGGAGAAGATGGATTGTGTAAAGACTTTTCTAACAAGATGTAGGAAGAATTTGAAATGTCTATGATTGGGGAGATAAAATTCTTTTTAGGATTCCAGATTTCACAGACTGATAAAGGTATATTCTTATGTCAATCAAAGTCCTTGAAAGAATTACTAAAGACATTTGGTATGGAAAACTCTAAACTGGTAAGTACTCCTATGACTACAACTGATAAACTATCATTGAAGGTTGATTCAACTCCTGTTAATTTGACAATATACAAATCTATGATTGGAGGTGTGTCGACTTGAATTTCATCCTCGGAATGCTACCTGGAACAAGTTAGTTTCACAAAATACAAATAGAAATGCTACAGGAAATCCAAACTCAACCAATGAAACTATATGAAATGTATATGAAATAAAAATACTAATATTACCTTCATGGTTTATGTCTCACTGTGTCCTAACTCCATTGTTCCTGGTTGCAAATAGTGTGCTCTCAGACAATGCACTGATGGCTTCAAAGATGACATATGAAGAATGGACTAATAACTGGTAGCTAACAAATGCTATGATATGCAATACTACATGATTATGCTAAAATGATTATGCTAAATGATAATTGTTATTTGCTTCAAAATTAAAACTCACGGATGCATATGTTTTACAAATGATTTACTTGAAAATGCACTTGAAGTCTCTTGAAGTCTCTTAATTTTCTAACTCTCTCTCAAATGAAGCTCTTGATTTTATATTACTTTGAGAGGATGAGATGATGTGGCTTAGATCAATGGTCATGATCAGATCTGCAAATTTGGATGGCTATGAGCAAAGGTGAAGGTTGAGAGAAAGGGGGAAGGAGAAGACAAGTGTCACTCATCTCACCTTGACTAGGTTGCTAACAAAGAGAATCTAGGGATGGTTGGAGAAGATTTAGGCATGATAGGACAAGTGGACTCAAGTCCTTCCTAAGATGTAGGGATGTTGGAGAGAATATAGGAAATGGTTATGAAATATGTGTATGTACACAATATTTCATTAAATTTGGAAGTTGGAGATAAATGATGAATTAATATTTAAGAAATATTAATTTCCTTAGTTACATGTTGGATGAGTTGGCAAAGGGAAGATAAAGTGGAGACGAAAGGTGAGTTGGAAAATAGATTAAATAATTTAAGAAATCATTTAATATTTGAGACGATAGGATAGGAGAATAACTATTAAATATTAGATATTTAATTGTTTGAAGGAGATAACTAAATATTACATATTTAATTAACTTGGTTAGAGGAATAATTAAATATTAGATATTTAATTAATTAGTGGAATAAGATAGATGAATTAATTAATAAAATATTAATTAATAGAAAGACACGAAAATGAATTAAATAAATTAATCTTTTCAAATTAACTATTTAATAGAAGAATAATCATTAAATAAATATAAAATATTTATTTAATTGCTCATAGCCATTTTTATGTGTATACATTTTGCCCCTCTTTGAAATGATGTCGAGACAACATTGTTTCAAAGATTAAAACAAGTCGCGATAATGTGCCTGATGGAGATTGAAAATCCTGATTGTGTGCTCCCTCAGGAGATTGATCGTGAAATTGTTGAAAACTTTTGGTTGAACAATTGATCTCATGATAATTGATAGAAAATTTGTCAATTAAATTCATTTGTAAAAAAAACAAATTAAATTGCCCCTTTGAGTAGCATTAATTACTCTTCAAATAGTAAATATAAAATTAACCAAGGCTAATTTTAATTTCATTGTTATCCTTGTCAGCTTGTGAAGAAAATATTCTTATTGAGGTGGTGAAATGGTGATTCTTGTGGAGAACCATTGATTTGAGTGTGTACAATGATATCAGTGACCTCCTGAGTATGGGTATCCAGTATGTATCTTATCCCGAGCTTTGTTTTCAAATTTTCATTTGACTTTTCATGTTTTTAGGTGCGTTTTTTTAATTTTTTTAATTTTTTGATTTTTTCGGCATTGATTTAGCACATTTGCAGTTTGTTTTAGTGCATATGCTCATTACAATAATGCATATGTTAAGGATGTTAGCACATATGCATAGGATAGCACTTTTGCTTTGTTTGTTTGCACTTTTGCTTTGTTTGTTTGCGCTTTTGCTTTGTTTGTTTGTGCTTTTGTAGCTAAAATTAGCACTTTTGCTTGGTTTTGTGCATATGCTCTTAGGGTTAGCGCATTTGTTCAAAGAGATAGCACATATATTTTTGTTTAGCGCATTTACATTTAGATTGAGCGCATATGCTATAGTTTAGCACATTTGCATTTATATTTAGCGCAAATGCTCAAAATGGATGTTTTTGATAAGTGCAAAAGCTAAAAATCACTTTGATGATTAGATTTAACGTGTTTAATATGCATTGATGATGAATAGGAACTTGATTGAGTGATTGCATGATGTTGTTGGATAGATAGTTTGATTGATAGATTGATTGCTTGATTGCTTGATTGATTGAAAACCATGATTGACAGATTTTAAAATGATATGATAGGTTAAGTTGCTTCAATTTGATTTGATAGATTTGATAGCATAGATTGCTGATTGATAGATTGAATGATAGATTGAAAACCATGATTGATAGATTTTAAAATGATTTGATAGCTTAAGTTGCTTCAATTTGATTTGATAGATTTGATAGTGTAGATTGTTGATTGATAGATTTGATAGATTAGCGATCACTTTAATGTGATAGATAGATAGTTGATGATTGATTGAATTCTCTTGATAAAATAGGAGAAACTTGATGTTCTCCAATGTCGGGATAAATTACTGACAATACGACATTTAGTGCCAGAGCTGACACAAGCTGAGGTTAGACATATAGATGCTCATGGTTTATGCCATCTGTTGTATATGCCTAAGATTATGCATAATAGAGGATTGCTGACGGTGTTAGTTGAGAGATGGCACAGTGAGCATAACACTTTCCACTTGCCTACTGGTGAGATTCGTGTGACGCTCGAGGATGTCTATAGGATTCTGCACATCCTAGTGACTGGCGAGTTAGTGTAGTATGATTTATAGGATCGTATTTGGACAGAGGCTTGCAGAGTCATGTTTCCTGATGATAGCATCTCTAGAGGAGAGATCTACTGGGAGGATATGGTGATGTATTACGAGACTCGTCTTATGATTCTGGCTGGTTTGATTGGAGGATTTATTTGTCCTGATAGGTGATCATGAGGTTTTTTAGTTGGATGGGGTGAGATTCTCCTTAGTATGATGTAGCATCAGAATCAATATGCTTGGGGTGTTTGTATGTTGGCACATTTATATCATGATCTTCATCAGGTGGTGTATGATGAGAGTGCTAGCTTGTCTACAAGATGCACATTGCTATTACTCAGCCTATCCATCATAGAGTTCATGGAGAGAGATAGACATATGTGTATTTTTATGCAGGCATCCTTACTCAGCATAAGCTGGGTAAGATGGAGTATTGGCATTGGGTGCTTGATTCATTAGATAACATTACTTGGAGACCATATGTTGATTGTGAGCCATGGATGGATGATGCACAAACATTACCATTTATCATGCAGAGTAGATATCTCATTGGTCAGACTCCTTACATTGTTGAGCGATAGTTGATTAGTCACATTCTTAGACAATTTGGTATCATCCAGCCTATGCGTACTGGTGTGACTATATATGCTCAGTGGTATAGAGATAGACAGGATTGGGGACTTTCCTTGTCATTTGAGATTCCTTGTGTAGATTTTCTTGCTACTCTGAGAGTGGCTTATGATATGAGATTACAAATTCTTGATCCTGGGGTTACTGTAGAGTATGCTCAGTATATACTAGCTCATCCATTTCCTCGCATTATTGATCTAGTAGGTCTTCCTCCCAGCTCAAGATATGAGGATGATGATTCAGTTGATCCAGGTGTGAGGAGACGGAGATAGAGACAAGAACTTAGAGCTTCTCAGGAGGTTGGGGGAGGTGGATATGAGGGTGGGGATGGAGGTGGTGGTGGTAGGAGACCTAGACGGAGGGGAGGTCAATTGAGAGTCCGTGGAGGACCATTTGGACTAGTTGGCAGGATTGCGAGACCACGTCCTATGGGTGGGAGGGATGTTGGATGGATTGGGAGGGAGCATGGTAGGGTAGGTATGAGATCACCAAGAGGGTTGCCATTGAAAAGATGAGGCAAGATGACTGGACTGGATGGGGGTTGTGGGAGAGGCATTGATTTTGGATAGTTTTAGCCAGACCCTACGTTTATTACAGCTCATGGTGGAGATGATGAGGATCCTGAGGATCATGTTCCCCTTATTAGATGACGGATTCAAAGAGTTACTCAGATTGAGATTCCAGCAGTTGGATAGGTTGGTGGTGAGGAGAGGATTGGGGTTCATGCACCACAACAAGATTTGCTAGAACAGGATGCACCAGTGCATGATATGCCAAAGCAGGATGCACCAGAGGATGATGTACCAAAGCAGGAGACCATTGATAGTCTTAGAGCATAAATTGATCAGCTTTGAGCATAGGTGTAGACTCTTATGGCTAAGAGGGATAGAGCTATTATGAGATAGTAGGATACTCATGACCTTCTTGATCATATCCAGCAGGTTGGATCAGGTACTCTCTCGGCTGACACTGTTAGAGAATTAGTTTAGGCCAGGAAGGAGACTTCCCACTAGCGACGATGATATGCAGAGGCAGTTGCAGAGAGCCAGAGAGTAGGTAGTTATCATACCACCATGTTGATGGATACTAGCAGTGGCAGGGACATGGGACCTCCTCAGAGGAGTGGTGATCATGGGAGACAGGCATGTGGAGGATCTTCTTACCCTCAGCCACAAAGACAGACAAAGTTAGGTGGTAGTGGTACAGGACAACCGTGACTTGATTTGGAGGCACTTGTATTGTTTATTTGATATCATTGTATACTTGGTCTTTTATTGTTTTTATGATGATCTATATGTAGACATGGACTCTATATGATGACGATCTTTATTATGCATGTTACTCTATTTTATGATGCTGATCTATATGCTTTGATTATATGGATGATATTATGATCTTTTCTTTTCATGATGATGATGCTTTATATGATGATACAATGATAAATGTTTTTGATTTTTGATTTTGAGGACCTTGGATGCAAATGAAAATGATTACTAACTTAAATGATATGTAAATGATGAAAATGAAATTATCTATATGGAAATGCAAATGAATGATTGATTTGATTTAATGCTTATGATGATGTAAATACAAATGATCTACATGAAATGTTTTTGAGTTTATATGTAATGTTTATAATGAATCTAAGTGCAAAGATGCAAATAATAATGATGATACACTACATGATGAATGAACTGCACTTAATTGAATGCAAACTAATGCAATAATTTATATACAACTAAATGAAAAATGGATAATGATTAAAATGATTCTAAAAATGAATGAACCTATAACGATCAAATACAAATTATTTTTGTTTGTCCAAGTATACTCAATATTTATTTATGAGCGTTGATCTGTTAATGAAATGATATGCTTATAATGCAACTGACCATGAATGTTTATAATGTAGATGAATAATGAGCTAATGAATTGATCTAGATTTAAAATTTTACTGCCATTCTCCATATGCTATCTTGTAACAGTGCTTGATTTCATCATTGAGCTTTAAAATGTTGTAAGAAAATACAAGCAACTTGACATAATGATTCAAGATGACCCAAGTATTCCTTACATGGATTTTGATATAGAAAGTTAATACAAGCAACTTGATATAATGAGTCAAGTTGACCTAAGTATTGCTTGTAGAATAGACAAGGATTATCCCCTTTAATGCTTGACTTGGAACATCCTCCTTGATCTTTTGTCGATCATATCCTAAGACAAGTATATGCCGTAGTAAGATATAAACCATAGACAACAATCAAAGAAAATAATCAATGCCTCATCATAGCTTCTCTAGTCATGGACATCCCTAAGTTGCATAGAGTACATGATTAGCAATAAAATCAAGATATAAACACTGAATCTTGCATATCATTCACATGGTATTATGGTCATTAACTGATATAATCATCTTGATGAATGATCATTGATAATCCTTTATTACTTGCTGATCAATTCTTGATTTCCTGAGTTTCATGATTCATTTATTGATGAAATGCCTTGATCTTCATTGTTTTGTTTCTCGTTATCTATTTCAAAACCCTATGTGTTTTTGGTTTTTCTAAGTTTTTCAAATGTTTTGGGATTTTCAAAGATTCAAAAGATCACCTTAGCAAAAGGAATTAGGATTTTGCCCCCAGTGGAAACAAAAATTTATTATAGATGTATGAATTGATCAAGATCCAAACTATGGCGGGATACAAATGCAGATATGATTGATTCTAATAAGATCTAAGACAGTGACTACGACAAGTATGTCAAAGATTGTTTAACTATTGGTAAGCTACATATTTTCTTGCTAATGGTTCAGAACAAAGGATGTGAAAAGATGAATAAGCTAAGATAGATGGAAGTGATAGATGTGATAGGATGGAGTGGATAGGTGCGCAAAGCGATCTCATAGATGGAGGAACTTACTTCTTAGATAGCACCTGTTTACCAAGTTTTCACCATCTAAATTTATTGCATTTTTTTTTCTTCTATTTTTATTATATATATATATATATATATAAGAATTTATATGCTTTTTGTTAATTTTTTAAGGAGATTATATGCTTTTTGTTGATTTTTTTCAGGACTTTATATCTCAAGCATAGAATTTCTTGAGATGGATAAAATTGATAGGTTCATCAAAGTAGATATCAATACTGAAGGACTCATAAGATATTCTTTTATTTGCAAAAAAGTTTCTTCACATTTTGGATCCCATTTGATTTGAACATTTTTATGTAGAAGATGGGTAAACGGAACACATCTGTCTGCTAACTGAGAAACAAATCTCCTGATTGATTGCAATCTTCCTTGTAAAGATTGCAATTGACTTATGTTCCTAGGTGATTCCATCTCCATGATAGCTTTGACTTTTTCTGGATCTACTTCAATTCCACGAGCTGATATAATGTAGCCATGGAGTTTTCCAGAGGTTACCCCAAATGCACATTTCTTTAGATTTAATCTCAATCTATATCTTTCCAACCTATCAAAAAAATTTCTTAAAATGTTCAAATGTTCTTGTCTTGTATGAGATTTTGCAAGTATGTCATCGACATAGTCTTCCATAAATGTATGCATCATATCATGGAAAACTATTGTCATAGCCCTTTGATAAGTTTCTCCTACATTCTTAAGCCCAAATGGCATAACATTCCAGCAATATGTTCCCCATGCACAGGTGAAAGTTGTCTTCTCTTGATCTTGAGGTGCGATTCTTATTCTGTTATATCCTGAGAAGCCATCCATTAATGAAAACATCTCATGCCCTGCTGATAAGTCCCTATGATATCAATGTTTGGTAGCGGGAAATCATCTTTTAGACATGCTTTATTTAGATCTCTGAAATCTGTATAGACCCTTATGCTTTTATCTCGTTTTCATACTGGTACAATACTTAAAACCCATTTTGGATAAGCAATAGGTCTTATAAAACCCACTTCTAATAGTTTCTTGAGCTCAGTTTTTACAAGAAGAGCAATGTGTGGATGCATCTTTCTTAGCTTCTACTTAACTAGTTTTTCTTTTAAATCCATATTAAGATGATGCATGATAAGATTTGGATTAAATCCTAGCATATTAGCATAGGACCAAGCAAAATTTATTTGCCTTTGCTTAAATAATTCCATGTATTCTTTCCTCTTTGTTTCTGATAATGAGGCAACATAATGAAGTATTTTAGGATCCTTTGGTTCTACTAGAATAGTAGATCTCTCCTGAAAATATGCAGGAAGAATGTCAAACTTTCCATACTTTGGCACCTCAAAGAGGTTTTCACCATTAGATACGTCCTTTGTTTTCTCTTTTGATTGATCTAGTGTTGCCATGAAATGGTTTTCAACAATAGGTCTCTTTCCTTGTTTTATTTCTCTTTTGTGATTGGAAAGTTTGGCATTCTCATGATTATGAGAAACATCACTTGATTCTACAATGGAAGATATCTTAGGTGGGATGAGTTCAACAACATTAAGGTACATGGCTAAGTCATGATCATTGGCAAAGACATTCAATTCGGGGTTGTCTAAATTATCCCAATTAATTAGTTCAAGATGAAGAAGGGGTAAATCATAATCACTCTCATCATTAGGTGTTTCAACATTCATGACATAATGATCATAACTTGGCATAGAATAGGTATTGTCATAGATTAAATGTTTTTGAGATTTGTCTTTCTCAAGCATCTTCGAATTAGTTCTAACAAAATTAATATTAGCATTTTGTAGTTCACACTCAAGTGGTTCTTCAACTGACATTTGTTCCTTAAATGAATGGATTTTATCAACACACACATCTTTAATACTACAAATTCCTTCTTGATTGCCCTCATTTGCATTTTGGAGTTGACATACTTGTGTACATGATAAAGAGGATTCTTTTGCTATATTTTTTCTCCTTTCAAACTCAACTTCTTTTGGGGTAAAAGTCAATCCAACTTGACTATCTCTTGATTCTTCTATTGTTCTGCCACATTTGGATACATCTTGTTCCTCTTTTAATGAAAATCTTGTATTTCCATTTTCTTGATCTATCCTTGTTTCTACTTCTTGTGGCATTACTTATTTGTCTTTGTCATTTCCTTTCCTTTTTGCATATGCATCTTTTCTCTAAATTCTGAGTTTTTCTTGCCTTTTTTCTAACTCCATGTTTTGTTTTATAATAGACAAGTGTTCTTTTGTGATAGCTGCTTTGTCTTCATTGTGTTCTTTACTTGATGTAGTAGATAAGACATCTAGACCCCATTCATACTCATTTGAATCTGTCTCTGAATCTTGATCTAGGATTACTCCACTATACCATACTTGAATGTTGCATGGTGCAAAAAGTTCTCTGATTTCTGCCATCTCTATTTTTTACTGCTTCTGGAATATCTTGTTCATATTTTGCATTTGTTTGTATTTTTAGAACTTGTTGAAAAAATTTCTCTTTACCCTTGATGGTAATCTCCTTGTCTTGCTTTTCATGTTCTTCTTGCTCCTTTTGTGTATTTTTTACTATTTCTGCCGCTTGATGTAGCTTTTCTTGCCAATTTTCTTCTTTAGAAACTGATTTCTTTTTCCACTTTTGTTGTGGATGATTATGTTGCTTTTGATTGGATTTTAGATATCTAAGCCCAGATTTATCTTCTTTGGATTGTGAGTGTGGACAAATAGGTTCTGAAATACCTTGATGTCACTTACCAATTGGTCTTTTCCTTCATATCCCATTTTTTGCATGATTTCATAACCTTTGCCAAATTATTTTATGGGAATATTGACTTCTGCTACTATTGCTATAGTTTTATCTTCATCCTTGTACAACCAACCAAGAATGTCTTTGTCTTCATTTTCTTCTTCAAGAGTTCCAACACTAACAAATGTCCCTTTAAACATATGTTTTGATCTTTCTGATGTCTTTGATTGAATATCTGTAGGCTTTCCATATGACTTAGGGGAAAGTGGAAAATTATGCAAAGAATATTTTCCCATTCCTTCATCATTTAATTTGAGCTTTTCCTCAAAAGTTTCCCATAACTTTGCTTGAATTTATTTGGTAGGATATACTGATTCTCTGTTATGTGGAACTCTTGTATCTTGTGTTGGCTTCAAATTATTGCAATATTGACTAGAATATGCAATTATAGTGATCTCTTGTCCTTCATAAGGAAATTTCACACATTGATGATATGTAGAAGGAACTGCTTGCATCTTGTGAATCCATGGTCGTCCTAGAAGAATGTTGTAAGAGAGGTTCAAATCTAAAACTTGACACAATGTATCCCTTTCCACAGGTCCTATTTTTATTGGTAGAACAACAACTCCTTTAGAAGAACGTTCTACTTCATCATAAGCCTTGATGGTTATTTTCTTTTTAGGGTCCACTACATTTTTTGAATATCCCAAAGCTTTTATCAAACTTAATGTACAAATGTTTAAGCCGGCTCCTCCATCTATGATTACACGTTTAACACGAGTTTTATTAATGGAGACTTCAACATGTAAGGGAGCATTGTGAGGATGTTGCAAGGATGCATCATCATTTTCAGAAAACGATAAGCAATGAGGAGCTATAAGGTGTCCTACCATGTTTTGGAACTGATCTATATTAAAATCTTTTGAAACTACTATTTCTACTAAAGCTTTCTCCAAAATTTCCTTATGCATAGGTGAAACCTTGAGAAGTTCCAGAATTGATATTTGAGCGGGTATTCTTTGTAATTGCTCTACTAAATTGTATTGTTGTGAAGTGGATGTTGGATCTTTTGCTATACCTAGAAAGGTAACCTTTTCTTTGCTTCTAGTAATAACATTGATTGGCTTTGAAGATGGATTATCTTTAACAATGATCACATTTACCATATCATCATATGTATAAGTGTAATTCACTTTGGCTTTCCATTTTTCATCTTTTAATTGTGATGGTTCACCTTTATCATAATTTGGAAGTGGAGTTTTGAAAGCCAGGTGTGATTCATTTGTCTTATGGCTATCAACTGTGATGGTTCCATTATCAATTAGAACTTGGATAAGGTATTTCAATCTTTGACAATCATTTTTTAGGTGTCCTTTATTCCGATGCTAATTGCAAAAATTATTGTCATTCCACCAATTTGGCTTGACTGTTGGTTCATAACTTCTTGCTTCTGGTAAAACAATCAATTTTTTGGCAAGAAAAGTTTTTAGAGCTGATTCCAAAGGTTCTCCAATGTTTGTGAATTTCCTACGAGGATTGGAGAAAAAGGACTTGGCTTTATTTTTTTCTTGATTATTATTGCTTGGGATTTGACTTGATAGATTAAAAATATTTTTTTGTTGTTTTGTAGTACTATTATCGCCATTTCCTTCATTGCTGACATTCCTATTCTTTGACCAAAACTTGGGTTTGTCATTCTTATTGTTGTTGTTGTTGGAATTGTTGTTGTATGAATTATTGTAAATTTTTAGTTCTCCTTTATTTACCATTGCGTTCTCTATTTTCAGACCATTCTCGATCATTTTGGAAGAAGAGGGAGGACATTGCATTCTTAGTCGATAACTCAATTCATTGATAAGATTATCAATGAATATGTCCATTTTTTCTTGATCAGGTACATCTTATGTCCATTTTTTCTTGATCAGGTACATCTTAGGGATACCTATTAAACATGCATTTCCATCATTGTAAGAAGATCATAAAAGATTCACCATTCTTTCATTTAACATTGCAGAGATCGAGCATTGTTATTTCATTCCTTATATTGTAGGATTATTGTGAAATAAACCTATTCACAAGTTCTTCAAAAGATTTGATTCCGGATGGTAATCTTGAAAACCACTCCATTGATTGTCCATTTAAATTCCTAGGAAAAAGGCACATAAGGTAAGTTTCATCATGAGAAAATTCCATGCTCATAGTACAAAGCTCCCTAATGTGATCTCGAGGATCAGATTTTCCATCGTATTTGTCATATTTAGGAATCTCGCAATGTTGCGGAAATGGTACCATATTCAGATTTTTATCAAAAGGATATGGGAATATATCTTCTAATGAATACTTCTTGGATCTTGTTCCATTTTGCATGTCTTGCATCTGTTGTTATAGAGTTTGCATTTGTTGAGTAAGTTTTGACAATGGATTATCCACATAGTTTCTCCTTGTTTCTTCGTGAGTTCTTTTATCACTACATTCTTTTCTTGTGTCATCCCTTTCTTTCCTTGTTTCTTCATGACTTTCTTTGTTCACATCCTCGTTATTTGGATTATTTGTGTTTTGGGTGTTACTTGCCTCCACATCTTGTTTCAAGCTTTCTATGTTAAAGACTTGTGGTAGTTTAGCTCTAGATTTTGCCAACATCAAGAGATATTGTTGGCATATGGACACTCTAATGAGACATTGTGTGTGATTGAAGGTTTTGTCATTGATGGCAACCTTGCAATCCTATGGCACCAGCAAGACATTATATCGGCAAAGCATTACACAAGCAATCTTTCAATCCTATGGCACCGACAAGACATTATACCGGCAAAGCATTACATAGGCAACCTTGCAATCCTATGGCACCGGCAAGACATTCTACCGGCAAAGCATTACATAGGCAACCTTGCAATCCTATGGCACTGGCAAGACATTATAATGGCAAAGCATTACATAGGCAACCTTGCAATCTTATGGCACCGACAAGACATTATACCGGCAAAGAATTACTCAAAAAGGACAATGCACCGACATCAGCAAGATCACTCTACACCAGCACCGACACAGAAAAGACCATGTATACCGGCACAGAGGCCGACAGGATTTTTGATATGTAATATTTTGTTTATTATTGTAAGCCGACTTGGCAAATTGTAAAATGACTCTTGTATATAAAAGAGATCATTGTAGTCATTTGTAGGATATGAATAGGAAGCATAAAAATTATAAGGCAGACCTAATGTGCGAATTGTAGGTCAAGGGTATATGTAAAGAATAGAGCAAGAACCGGTACTGAATCTAGCATTGAAGATGCTATTATAAAGTAGTACAGATCATTGGATTTGTATAATCCTCATTGTAAGTCAGTGTGACTTCTTATTGAGCAGTGTGCTCTAGGCAGTTGGCCTTCTTGCATGTGCAGGCCCCCATTGTAAGTAATATTCTCTTATTGGCCAGTAAGTGAATATTGTGGGTCACAAATCCCACCGAGGTTTTTTCCCACACCGGGTTTCCTCGTTAAACATCTTGTGTTATTGTGTTCTTTTCATGTGGATGTGTTTTGATTCTGTTATTTACTTTAATTCTTGCATACCGGTATACTGTTACTTTATGTTCTGCATATTCAGTTTCAAGAAAATCTCATTACCGGTCAGATACTGATTCACCCCCACCTCTCAATATCTATGGAAACCCTAATAGATATTTCTCTTTTTGTTTTTCCAACAATTTTTCCATTAGCCTATCAAAATTGAAATATTGCTCGAGGTCTCTAATGGTGCTATTGACTACTTCTTCGTCAATAGTGATAAACCCAAAAGTTTGAAATATTGGATTATCTTCTTCCTCCATTTGTTGTTGTTTTCTAAGCTGTTCATATTGAGCTCTAGTCCAAACTAGCATGTGATTATTTCAAAGTTTTTGAAATTTTCCAATGGACCAAGTCAATAGGTGATTATTGGTTTAGGAAGATATGCCTTGTTGATTTTACCGCTATTGTTTGTTCATTGGGATAATGCATCTCTTTGTTGAAAAACATGTGTTTGCAAAATTTCACCATTAAAATATGTACCATAGCCACGTAAGTAGTGACAAAAATGGTGTAGGAATGTCCAATATTTTAATAAGATCTTGCGATTGATATACAAGAATCTTATTCTTTTCTGAGTAGCTTTATAACTAGGTTTTCTTTTCTTAAGGTGATACTTAAAAGTCATATAAGCATTTGACAATTTACAAGTTTGTTTGATTCCAATGTTGGTGCAATTCTGATTTTGTTATAACCTAGGTTCAAAATAGGAAAGATATATCCAAGATTATGAACCTAGTATAGATTGATCAAGCTTCATGATAGAGGATTTGATTATCCTGATGAGAAACTTGATAATGATGTTGATTTTTTGCACTTAAGATGTTTGAATCAATAGCTTGTTGAATGTTGATGTTTATAGAACTTTTTGGGAATAAGCTGTTGGATTAGTGACCTAGTTGTTGAGCTAGTTTGAAAATATGTGATGGTATAGAGACAAACCTACTTCAAGAATAATTTTGATATTGATGTTTTGACACTTTGGTTTTGATCTGGTGTTTCAAGTGTTGTAAAGCTTTCGTATTACCCTTTTGATCAAACTTTTCAGCAATTTGTTGGATTTTTGCTCACTCTTAGATGATAATTTTCTTCAATTTTTGACCATTTGGAACATGTTACAGACATAAAAGACACAATGTCTAATAAACAAAATGCACGAGCAAGTACAAATCTTATGGCAGGCTGAGACAATAGTTGTTGAATCTCACATGGGGTTTCCCCCAAGACTACACTATTCAAAGCGGATATTTAGGTGCTTGACCCCACTAGCTCCACCCTCGACACTCACTTCTTCGGGGTAGCCAAACACTAGTTTCCATAAAAACTCTCCATGAAAAACTTTATATCTCTACTAAGAACCGTATGTGTGTGAGCCACTTCAGAGGTCCGACCTCCTACGCCAACAACTAGAAGGATTTTGGCAACTAGTACAAGTGGTTTTTAGTAACTTGGCTTCCGGTCATGTGGCCATACATGTGGCACTTTCAGGTCTATCAATACAGAAGGTTTCCAACCTATAGAGGTTATGCTCCATAGGGTTTATGGGGAAACGTAGTGTCGGTATGAACTTATCAGCACATGTTGTCTGGGACTTTCATCACAAAAATGATTTATTTTTAGTGGATTGGAAGGACTCATTATTAGCCTGTTTCCACTTTAGGTCGGTCCCCTCTCATTGGCCCCCTCAAGGCAACTCGGGAAGGTAGGCCCTCTAAAGGATTTAATTGCTTGAAAGTAAGGAAAGCATAAAAGTGTGGGTTTGGCTTTTTGATCACCCAATTAAGGGGAGAGAATATTTTAACCTTTTCAAGCAATCAAAGTTCTTTTTAACCTTTTCAAAGCAAGTTGTTGGCTAAGTCCTATTTGGAGATGTTGCTCCAACAAGCATGGTGTTTATTTTAGCCTTTTTAGAAGCCTATGTGCAACTATTTTTAGAGAAAATACTAAAAATACAAGTTGCATGTTGTCAATTTGCCCTCCTAGTTAGACTAAATGAACAAAATATGATATGTTACTTCCCAAAGTAAGGCCTTTAATTAACTAGATGAGGAAATGCATAAAATTTGCCTTAAACACCATCCTGCACATGTATGTTAGTAGTTTGAAAAATATAATTTCTTGGACATTTGGACATGCAAGAAATTTTTGTTAATTTGTAAATAGAAGTGCTAATCTAACATATGTGCTATCTTCTTTCTCATAAGCGCTAACTTGTGGGTCAAAAGCGCTAACCTAGTCTGCAAAAGTGTTCCTCTATGGATACAAAAGCATGATTCCTTTGACAAATGCACAAATGAAGGATATAAATGTGCGAATCTATGATGCAAATGCGCAAATTTTAAGACAAAAGCACTAAACTTAAAATGCTTATGCGCTAACCTATGGTGCAAATGCGCTAACCTAGGATGCAAATGTGCTAACCTGCGGAACAAAAGCGCTATCAAAATTCACAAATGCATGAATCTGCATTACAAATGCATTAATTTTACTTTTTGTGAGATTTTTAAAGGTATATGCGAGGTCCATGAGACCCACGGTGGGCACCAAAATGTGTTGACTTGAATTTCATCCTCAGAATGCTACCCACAACAAGTTAGTTTCACAAAATACAAATAGAAATGCTACAAGAAATCCAAACTCAACCAATGAAACTACATGAAATATATATGAAATAAAAATACTAATATTATCTTCATGTTTTATTTCTCATTGTGTCCTAACTCCATTGTTCTTGGTTGCAGATGGTGTGCTCTCAGACAATGCATTGATGGCTTCCAAGATAGCATATGAAGAATGGACTGATAACTAGTAGTTAAAAAATGCTATGATATGCAATACTACATGATTATGCTAAATGATAATTGTTACTTGCTTCAAAATTAAAACTCACGGATGCATATGTTTTACAAATGATTTGCTTGAAAATGCACTTGAAGTCTCTTGAAGTCTCTTGATTTTCTAACTCTCTCTCAATTGAAGCTCTTGATTTTTAGAATTTGAGAGGATGAGATGATGTGGCTTAGATCAACGGTCATGATTAGATATGTAGATTTAGATGGTTGTGAGAAAAGTTGAAGGTTGAGAGAAAGGGGAAAGGAAAAGACAAGTGTCACTCATCTCACCTTGACTGGGTTGCTGACTAAGAGAATCTAGCGATGGTTGGAGAAGATTTAGGCATGATAGGACAAGTGGACTCAAGTCCTTCCTAAGATGTAGGGATGTTGGAGAGAATATAAGAAATGGTTATGAAATATGTGTATGTACACAATTTTTCATTAAATTTGGAAGTTGGAGATAAATGATGAATTAATATTTAAGAAATAATAATTTCCTTGGCCACATGTTGGATGAGTTGGCAAAGGGAAGATGAAGTGGAGATGAAAGATGAGTTGGAAAATAGATTAAATAATTTAAGAAATCATTTAATATTTGAGACTATAGGATAGGAGAATAACTATTAAATAGTAGATATTTAATTGTTTGAAGGAGATAACTAAAATTAGATATTTAATTAATTAGAGGAATAAGATAGATGAATTAATTAATAAAATATTAATTAATAGAAAGACACAAAAATGAATTAAATAAATTAATCTTATCAAATTAACTATTTAATAGAAGAATAATCATTAAATAAATATAAAATATTTATTTAATTGCTCATAGCCATTTTTATGTGTATACAGAAGGTGTATTGTATTTGACACAAATAAGACCTGATATAATGAATGCAGTGTGTATTGTTTCAAGATTTCAAAGTAATCCTAGAGAAAATCATGAATCAGTAGTGAAAATGATTTTCTGGTATTTACGAGGCATAAGAAATCTTGGTTTATGGTATCCTAAAGATGAAAATTTTGATTTATGTGCATACACCGATGCTAATTGGGTAGGAGATGTAGATGATAGAAAGAGCACCACCGGTGGGGAATTATTTTTTGGTAGTAGATTGATTTCATGGTTGAACAAGAAACAGAGGTGTACATCATTATCAATAGCTGAATCAGAATATGTTGCAGCAACAACTAATTGTACTCAGGTATTATGGATCAAGCAAATTTTGAAGGACATAAAGGTAAAATGCAAAGAACCTATAATCATCTATTGTGACAATTTAGCAACAATTGATATATCTAAGAAGCCGATATTCACTCTAAAAATAAACATGTTTCTATCAAATACAATTTTTTGAAAGAGAATGTTGAAGCAAAAGAAGTGAGATTGGTATATGTGAATACTAAAGAGAAGATTGCAGACATCTTTACTAAGCCTTTAGCTAAGGAGACTTTTGAATATCTCAGAGAATAACTTGGGGTTATACCCTCACTGGTAGAGACTTACACAATTGATGCTTGGCATCAAACCGACAAAATTTATAGAGAAACCTTTTTCCGGCTTTGATGGAGGAGAGCTACTTCTTAGGGGGATTAGTTGGTATTTGTAATTGGTTCTATGAACTGGTTGTATTTGGTATTTGTATTGCTTTCATATTTGATGTCAAAGGGGGAGAGATATCTATGGAAAAACATTAAAACATTATCCTTTGGGGAGAGATTATTCATTGGGGGAGAGATTCATACTCTCTGCATTTATATTTTAATTTCTAGTATTGATCTATTCTGGAGATTGTTGGTTTTTGGTTTTTGGAATTTTTGCTTTGGCACTTAGATGGTTTTTCCATCTTGTGTTGCCATGAATGCCAAAGGGGGAGATTGTTGGTATTATGGATATGTTGCATTGGTTTTGGCATTGATGTCAGCACTTATCAACACTTATCCTTCTAGAGATCTTTGGTTATGTTCACCGACAAGTTTAGTAACTTATGCACAATCATCAGTATTTGGTTCACCGGTAGGTTATGTTGTTCACAGGTATTAAGGATGACTTGTTATCACCTGGAGATCACTTGGTTATGTTGAAGACATGGTTTGGACACTTTTTTTGATGATTTGGTTATTGGTCTAACTGGGTTGACATGTTTGTTGTTACCGGTAAATTGGTCTAGGTTATGGACTACATGCCTTATCTATTCCTAATCAGTATGAAATGTTATGGAGATGGTTTAATCTATTGATATTATTGTTGAGCCGACATGATGCATCAGATCTTGACTTGTTGTAATTGATTTTATTATAATATTCCTAGTGAGACAACCTACACATTTGGTCTTAGGTTTTGGTATATATGTAAGATCTCATTTGTGAGATTAATGTATGTATGTAATATGGTATGGTAAGGTTGTGATATTTGGTATATGTGAATATAAATAGAGCTACTCATGCACACATCATTTAAAGATTCAAGGAAGGTTTGAAGGAGACAATCAAAGATTAACTGGTACTAAATCCAACATTAGAGATGCTACTTTGAGCAGTACATTATCATTGGATTTAATCATCCAATTGTAGTAAGTGAGACTCCCATTTTTTTGATTGAGCAGTGAGCTCTAGGAAACTGGCCTTTCTACATGTACAAACCCCATTTGTATACACATACTATCTACAGTAGTATCATCTGATTGTGGGTAAGGTTTCCCACCGTGGTTTTTTCCCTTATAGGGTTTCCAAATACAAATCTCTATGTTATGTGTTGTGGATGTTGTTTCTCTTTCTTTTTCATGCATTAAGTTTCATCGGTATTGATATTAATTGTCAATCTGTTTACCAACATTAAGTTTGGTTTACTGGTATTAAGTATCAAATTTGATTAATTTATGTTTGGGTTGAAATTTATAGACAATTGATTCACCCCCCCTCTCAGTTGCCTCTAGGTCCTAACACAATGATTAGCATAAAATATCAATCACTTTGAAATTTTTTAAGTCTAGCAGGGCCACACAAATCAGTATGAATAAGATCAAGAACATCATTAGATTTATGTTGTATACTCCTAAAAGAGGTTTTGACCTATTTTCCCATTTGACATTCTTTACATACCAAATTATAGGGCTTCACAAGTTTAGGTATATCTCTAACTACCTTAGTTGAACTGATATTTACAATAAAATAAAAATTCATATGACATAGCCTTTTATGCCATAACCAACTCTCATCAATTTGTGCAATGAATCATGTCTTGTCACCATAATTCATATGAAATATATTACCTTTTTTTTGTGTATCGGTTGTAATCTCTGAATCAAATCTATTAATGATTTTGCATTTACCATCTTTGAACTAAGAATTGAAATCCCTTATTGACCAATTGTCCTACACTCAAAAGATTATGCTTCAAAGCTTCAACAGAATAAACATTATTAGTATTGTTCTTACCATCCAATGATATATTTCATTTTCCTTTGATCATACATGCTTGTTCATCTCCAAATCTAACCATACTGCCATCAAATTCTTGCAAAGATAAAAACTTCCTTTTATCTCCAGTCATATGATGTCAACATCCACTCTCAATTACCCATTCAACCTTGTCTTCAATTTTAGCAGCAAGTGCCTTCTCTTTAGGTACATTCTCTTCCAGTGCTAGAACATCTTCCTTGCTAGCCAGAAACACCCATTCCTTTCCATTGTTAGAACCACTAGCAAAGTCTTCTGTCGATTCATCATCAGAATCAGCCACACCTTCCTCATCCACTATGTAGCATGATTTGTCTCTATTTTTCCTATACTTATACTTGTTCAAATATCTAGAGTTAGGCTTAAAATATCTTGTAACTCTCTCTTTAAATCTTGAATTCCTTTCAGAACATCTAGATGCAAAATGACCAATCTTATTATATGCAAAACATTTAAAAGGTGCTTTTCCTTCATACTTACTTTCTACCGGTCCTTTAGGTACTCTTTTAGAAATAGTGCTTCAATTTTCTCAAACTCATCATCTTCTCTCTTCATATCATCCTATTCCTTTTCATATAAAGCTTTCCAATCTTGCTTACCAGTTGATGATGCAGATGCATGAAAAGTAGGTTCAGTTTTCACAGCTCTAGAAGGTCCAAATTCTTCAAGCTCAAAAGCAGATAATTTCCTAACCAGGGTATCTCTATTGACAAAAGTATTAGCCATTATTCTTAATTCATTAATTGCAGTAGCCTTCATCTTGTAAGTCAGTGGTAGGGCTCTCAGAACTTTAGAAACAATTTCATCTTCACTCAGAGTTCCACCACAATATTGAATTCCCATAACAATATCATTTACCCTTTCCATGAATGTAGTAATCCTTTCATATTCTTCCATCTACAAGTTTTAATATCTCACTCAGTAACCATTAAGTTTAGCAAACTTCATAGTAGGGTCACCTTCATTAAGAGTCTCCAACTTATCCCATATAACCTTTGCAGATGATTTGTTAGTTAATCCCATTATTTGTTGATCAGAAAGTGCACACAAGAGGGCTTCTCTTGCTCTACATTCATTCTCAAGCTCCTTATCCAAGTTTATCAGAGGAGGATTGTCAGATGTCAGATTATGAGGTATAACACCATTTTGTGTGATCTCCCAAATATCCTTACCAAGACATCTTAGATGAGTCTCCATCTGAATCTTCCATATTGTGTAATTTGTTCCATCAAGCCTAGGAATATCTCTTCGAAAGATAGGTCTAGATGAATTAGATGAACTTGAACTATTAGTCACTATAGGATCTTCCTCAAATGGTTAAGCTTTATGTAGAGAGGACCAAAGCTCTAATACCAATTGTTAGATAGTTCAATAACTGAAAGACAATTGAGAGGGGGGGTGAATCAGTTGTCACATATTACCAAAATACTTAGCAATTAAAAATTTAATACCAGAACCCAAAACATTAATACCAAAATGCCAAAACCAAATACCACAATAGTAGTTAAACCAATTAAGCATAAACAATAATCAGAGAATAAATACCATCCACACGACACCAAGATTTATATGTGGAAAACCCAATAAAGTGAAAAACCATGGTGGGAAGCCTACCCATAGTCAGCTAATACTTGTACAATAAATATGTGAATTATAATTAAGGGGCATGCACTTGCAGTAAGGCCAATAGCCTAGAGCACACTACACATCACAAAAGGAGTCTCATTGACTACATATAAATCTAGACTACAATTCAGAAGAATGAATGAACTACAAAGATAACATCTTCTATGCCTGAGTACAGTTATGGTTAAACTCAATACCGAAGGAATAAATCCTCTTACATAAACCCAAATCAATGTCCAATGATTGACCAAATACTCTACCTAAATGATATTACATTATTTGCACATTACATATCTATATACCATTCCCATGACCATGATCTATAATAAGATCTTACATCATATATATACAAACCCTCGACCATAAATAATCAAGTTGGCCACCAGACAATAAACCAATTACCTAATTACAAAACATGTTGGCCTTAGACCAAACAAATAATATTCAACCCATAAGACATCCTGAAAACACATCGAGAGGTCCAATCCACACGTTACATTAAGTCGGTCCATAACCTAGATAAACCGGGACCCAATATAGGTCCACACACTAAAGCAATGATCCTGATCCACCAAGTCTTGAACATGATCACCATTAGCATCCTAAATCTCCAATAGAAGTTGCACCAACACCACTTATGTATATCATCAGAGATATTCATCAAAACTCTGTTGGTGAAACCCTTGTAGGAACCATAAACCAAGCTTCCAAGCAAACAGGATAACATCCGATCACTAGACCAAAACCAATTGTCTAAATATAAACATGAGTAGCATGAATAAGACAATTCCATAACCAAATCATACCGAAGCATATTGGATTATGCCAGATCCAAACTAGCCAAAAACCACACATCCTATCGGGATCAGAAGGGTGTCAGTAAAGCATCCAAAATAACTAGTGTTGACATCAATGACAAAACATCAATGCAACACATAATCAATTCCTCCAAATGGCCAACAATTCATTACATACCCCATCATTCATGCATTTGTGAAGTATTTATCATCAAGCATTTAATAGAGGTTCAAGGTTGTATTTCATCCTTCAAGCATTGTAGAGAAAAGTTACTTTTATCCTCATGCAAACATGTGTGTGTGATTAGGGTTTTTCATGTTCATGTATTTGTCATGCCATTGCATTCAACATATGTGATTACATTTAAAAAGAATTGCATAACCATCAACAATTGTAGATTTGAGGTATATCTCCTATCTACAACATCTCTCCCTCTCTTTTATGTGTGTAGGAAATGGATGGAGGAGTTGTACTCAATAATTCTAGCACAGTCGACTGTGAGGAATAGGTTCAACTTTCAATGGTATAAAATTTGAAGGACCAGGGTGGATTTGTGCTACTTCATTTTGAGAAATTAGGTTCAACTTTTGGGAACAAGTTCTAAACATTTTTTTTTTCCCAAATATCAGTTGGTGGCTCTTGTGGAACATTTGTAGCAATATTTTTTCAATAGTGGCTTTCAATTATTAATTTTTTTGTCCTAATTTCACATTTACAAATCCAATTTCAATTTATAAAGGAGGCAAACAAACCAATGAATCTAATAATAATTTCAGCGCTTTCCTTATTTGTATTGTGGCTAGATCTATTGGATTCACCCTTCTTTCAATGTATGGTTAATTTGGTTAGTAAGTGGTTTTATTATCTTAATTGGTGAAACCCTAATTCCAAATTATACCATTACATTCTTGTGAGCCTGACATCTTTCATGCTAGTTTCTTATTTATATTCTTAGATCTTATTTGTATGCATTTTACTTTTTAAATTTGCACTCATAGATCATATTTAGAGGTTAAATTCATAAAAACCCTAATTTATTTTCCTAAAATTGACTTGTGGGTTGTGTAATTGTTCAATTGTGTTTTCAGTCTAGTTCATTCTTACATTGCATCTTCTAATTTTCATGTTTCAAAACAATAAAAATAACAATTATTTAATGCATTGTTATATGTGTTTATATTAGTCCCTTAATACTTTGTTTCATTACATTAGCTTCTTTCATTGCAAGTTTCTTTTTTCTTAAATTAGAAAAATGTCAAATTTACTTTTACAAGACTTTACCACCTTTGATGAGTCATTTAGTACCTATGACTTTTATTTTTATCCTACTCATTATGACATGCTAATACAATAGAATACTATCAATAATCTCCCTTACAAAGATAATTTGGTGCAAGAGGATGCTCTTAAGCTACAAATATTTAAGATATATGAAAATCCCCTTTATGAATCTTTCAATGATTCCTCTTCCAAAGTTTCTCTCCCTAAAGAGGACATATAGATGCAAGAAGATATTTTAATGCTTCTCTCAATGATCTCACTCTTTGGCATGAACCACTAGCGAATGATGTTGATTATTCTCTTAACATGTACCTCCCCCACGAGAGTACATTGGAGAAAGAGGATGATAGTATGGTTAAAAAGGGTGATATGATTGATAATTCCTTTCATAATACCTCATCTTCTATTCATTTCAATAATCGTCCCCATAGAGATGAAGCATCAATGAGATAAGATTGTCCCTTTCCTAAGGTTTGTCATGAAGATACTTTAGAGAAATCATTTAATACCATTTCCAATCTTTATAATGTTTCCAATGCTCTCTCTCCTAAAGATGGAGAATCTAACCAAAGATCAAATAAATGTTATGCATATTGATGAGAAGCCTAAGATTGTTTTCCACCTTCATAGAGATGTCTCTCAACCTCACCAAAAACCAAAAATTGTTGTAAAGGATGGACTGAACCATCAACCTATTTATCATGCAGTGCCTTACACATATAATTTTGAATTGTTTAATTTAGAAGCTGACAAGAACATACAAATTCAAGCACAATATACTTTGTTAGTTCCTATAATATTCTCCCCAATTTAGACAAATATGCCATATCCTACTAAAGATGTTCCTAAAGAAGAACTCTTGGAAAATGATTGGGGGTCATTAGATTTCACACATTCTTTTTGTAGAAAATCTAAGATGTCTGAATTTGATACTCAAAATTTTTATTATATCACATGTCTAGATATTGATTGGGCCTCTTTAAACTTCAATCCAATTCCACTTAAGAGTAAGCCCTCTCATGATCCTACACATGGATATAATGGACAAGTTTTAGGATGTGTGCAACAAAGGCTTGAAAGTCATGATAAATCACACTTTTCTAATGAAAATTTAGGTTTCCAACCTCTTCCTTTGTCAAAATCCCCTCCTACATTGTCTATTGAATCCATGTCTTCTCATTCCAATATGGAATTAGAGAAAGATAATATTTTTTTAGGCCTCCTTCACACCAAATTTCTCTTCTTTGACCTAAAAAAAGAAGGAAATGTAGACAACATCTTGAAAATTCTACTTTTTGTAAGTATTGTTGACAACTATTTCGACACACTTGCCAAGAGTCAGGTAGTCAATGTGAACACTCACCACCTCTCCTCAAAAACAATAAGTTCTAGGGAACTGATCACTCCAAGGTCTCTATAGTTGGGTCTCGATGGTGATGGGAATCTCAATAGTTGATGTGGTTGTACCTATTAAGGGGCCTGATGGTTGAAACTAAAACCCAATAATCTTTAATAACCAAACTTCATTTTTTTTTGTATTTTATGATTTAAGATTCTTCTAGAAATAAATTGCAAGAGATAGGGAAAAAATAAAATAACAATGAAATCAATTCAATAACAACTTAATGGACTACTTAATTAGTACCTTGCAATCCAAAAATCATCAAATACTATCCAAATCAACATTCAATCACAGACCTCCAATGAACATGCAAAGTCATGCAACTTCACAAACTCATGGAAATAATATCACCATATTATAGTCTATCCTAGTAATTCTCATACACCACTTACGTGCATAGTATGATTCATAAAGTAATAAATAGAAGATCAAAACAAGTTGCTGATATCAAACAATAGACATTAATAGACTGCAAAGAACAAACTCATAGCACATATGCATAGATCAGACAATCTATAAGCTACTTCTTGTACTAACTCTAAAGAATGTATCACAAAAATAACTCAAGTTCATAAAAATCTACAAATATTATTCTAAAATCTCTAAGCGGGCCTCAAATCATTAATTTGTGGACCCCTACAATTGAATCAAACTCCTCAATTTATAGAGTTTTCTACCCTACTTTCTAGGAAATAAACCTAATCTAAATTAAGAACTCAAAAGTTGGGAGTCACAATTGACTTGCAAGTCTCTACCTCTATACTCTAGTCAACTACTATGAAACAGAGGCTGGGTGAGCACTACGAAGACCATGCTGCATTAGCCAGGCTTTCATAGTCATGCAGAATTTTGCCCAAAACTAAAACATGAGTAGGAGGCGTAGTTGAAGTCCTAGTGGGGTGATCATGCAAACACTCCTTTTAAAAGTCATGCTATCATTAGAAACTACATGTCTATCTTTCACTTCTTTTTATAGGATTTATAATAACTAATGATACATGCAACCACCTCTATAGGTGGATCAGCAACAAGCTTGATTCTAAGTTTGTACTTTTTCAAAACTTCCTCTACATTCTTTCTTTCCCTTTCTAACTCCTCTATTGTCTCTGCAGCTTGTTGATATTGTGTTATCAAAGATGTATATATGTCCATCAATGCAACACTAAACTGATCTGAAGGTGCAAAATGATGGGCCTCATATGCATCCCACTAGTGGAGTACCTGATCTTCCTCCATAGCTCCTGCATTGGTTATTCCAAGTCCAAAAACTCCTAATAATTGTCCTACAAAATTATCATACTTTTCCACTATTCTGAGGAGGGGAGACTGGATATTTGTTATATCCTTCACATATTGTTGAAGCATTTCAATCTTTAACTCCAAAATCAATGTGTAAGATTGTAAATTTTTACAGCTGTCTCCACCCAAGAGGTCCTCCTTATTATCTCTTCTTCTCCAAGACACAAAACTTTATTCAAGACCTAGACCTTCTTGCTAAAAGTGTTGAGATTCTACTCCCATTCTTGAGAGCAAGAAGCTAACACTTCTCCTACTTGCATAGCCTTCTTATATTCCCTCATGGTATTTTGCAAAAGTAGTCTAATTTTAGATGCATTTATTTGTGCCCATGAATTTGTCATGGTGGCCACTTGTCTTACATCAACCAATGCTTTTACATCTCCCTCTAGGACTGATGAGGTTGAAGGTAAATTATCATTTATACAAGTATCCAAAGGCTTACCCATATCTACTAGCAGTTGCTTGTATTTCTCTAGCTGTGCTTTGACCTTTGAATGGGAGGTGTAATCTATTTCCATTCACCCTCTAATGATGCTAGTAGCCAATTACAAGGTATGTAATTCCCCCCACTTAGTCTTCTTACCTAGTTTCACCCGTGACACTTGATACTTTGGAGAGCTTTGACCTTCTACCTACAGACGAACTGCTATATCTGCAATTACCTCACTAGAACCTGTTCTTGACAAATGATGTATAGTCTTGGCCTTCTTAGTTTTCCTTGGTTCTTCAGTGATTTCATGTTGTAGTGTAACTTTGCGTAGCACTAATTTCCTTTTCTTTTTCTCGAAGGTGAAATTCAACCATTGCAGCACATCCTTATATTTATCACCTTCATGAGGCATGATGTCAGTAGTCATTACATGCACATCTGATTGCTCTTCTACTTCATCTTTCTCCTCTTCTTTTGTATGCTTAGGTTCTTGAGATGAAGCAATTTGATGTGCCAGGATAGCTTGGAGATCCATATCAACATTTAACTATTGCTGCTTATGTAACTATCCTAACTTATCACCAACCTCTTCTTCAAATGTCCTACCATCTTTATCCATTTCATCCATATCTTGCTCCATGACTATCTCTTTCAACAAATCTTCTTGGTCCTATGGAGTTAGGACCAAGCTTTTGTCCTATGAATCTTTAGCCTCATTTCGTTCCTTCTCTCCTCCAAGTGGCTAATGGTCTATAGGTTTTTCATCCTCTTGGTTAGAGTCTATTTCGATGTTATGGACACTTACTATTTCCGTGGTAGGTATTAACACCTATGTCATGGAAGGCACTGTTGTTGTATCAATTGGTGGTGGCATAGGGGCAATAGCAGCTAATGTCAAAATTAGAGTTGTTGCAGTGATAGATGGAGGCTGAGTGGGTGCACTTGTCGTATCAGGAGGAGGAGGTTGTGCACTTTCATCTACTTTCCCTTACTCATCTTCCTCTTGAGTGCCCTCTCCTAGCATTTGTCCAATTTTCGTCCTCATAGGAAGTACCTCTACCAATGGCACAACTCCTAGCCCTTCTCTTAATCCAAAATCTGCAACCTTTTTCAAAAGTTTAGATTTCCTCATTTGTTCCTTGACTTTCTTCAACAATTCTTCAGTACTCTCTTCAGGCTCAATAGCTCCATTTGGGTCAGTTGATGTGTTCTTTTGAGAGCTAGATCTCATCTTACAAGAATATTCCTTATAACCCCTTGACTAGGGAACACCTAAAGTAGATTCTTTTTTATTCCCTTTCAAAGTGCTTGGCCTAACCCTCAAGATTAGACATTGTCTAGTTCTATCTACAATAGTTTGAGTTATTATGTCTATATCTGTATCTTCATATGCCAACCACCTTATGGGAGAGAGAGGCTTCTTCTCAATTTATTTCTCTTTATATACAGAATATAATAGTTCACCATCATCCCTTAGTTCTTTAGGGAGATTGGTCTCTACTTTAAAACTTATAATCTGAGGTACTAAAAGCCTACATTAATTCTTTTGTCTAATTTCAAAACTTTCCTAGAGGTTTGCCTAAAAAATCCTCCAATCTAGGCTTATGCCCCTCATATGATTTTGGCATTATTTGTTTTAGCTTGTCATAAGGATCATAATACTCCCTTGCATAATTAAATTCCTTAAGATTTAGATCTCGAAGTTTCTAATCTACCATCTTTGCAACCGGAATCTTAGAATAAAAGAAATAACCAATAGAAATTGAGAAACCTATAATAGTTTTGTATTTTGAAGATAAAAGGGATTGGAGACTGAGAATTTTCTAGACATATTCCAACAATATAATGCAATCATTGCAGTATCGCGGTAGTAGCATATGGTTTCCTATGAACCCACTAATCCTAATACATGTAGAGCGTTGGTTCTGAATGAACCAACATGCCCATTCCCTGATGATTGCCATTCCTTATGGGCTTATCCTATAACCTGTATCACCTGTGAGTTTAATGATAATAGGGAAAAGGAAGGCATCATTTATTCTTTTAAAATGTGCCTTTGCATTGTTTAGAGGGAGTTGTGTGTAATACTCCCACACCTTTTTCTACCCTTCCTCATCATGTAGCTAGCCCTCTATCTACAATCCCAGGAATTTACCTCCTCGGGCAGCCACCTAGATAACATAGGAGGTAAAGAAGAATTTCTTTGTTTGATGCACCTCCTTCATCTGCTTATGTATGTTGTGAGAAAGAATTTGGGCCCAGTCAAAATATTGTTTCCCTATTAGTATAGTTGTCATGAAATGGAACATCCAAGGATGGAAGTGTTGACAATCTAGCTTGTTGAAGGCTTTTCTCAGGATGATGATTAAATATCATTGTGGCTCCTTTAAGTCTTCCCTCATAATATCTGTGGCTTTTAGCCTTGTCTTCCTCTCCTCTTCCAACCAGTTCTCATTCATATGCATCTTGTTTGAAGCAATATTGTTATTCCATACTCCGACAGCTTCTTCCTCTGTTGTCAGGAGTACTTCATCC
The DNA here is from genome assembly GCF_030272615.1 of Cryptomeria japonica. Lineage (NCBI taxonomy): Eukaryota > Viridiplantae > Streptophyta > Pinopsida > Cupressales > Cupressaceae > Cryptomeria > Cryptomeria japonica. The sequence goes on along the minus strand of NC_081412.1, from coordinate 196,247,307 downwards.
CTCGTAGGGATGCCAAACACAAATCCTAGCATATCTACTAATAAATCAATTACAGTTCTACCTTGATCAGCTGTGCACTTCCTGGTATCTACATTATAGAACTGTGCAACGGTCATAATGAATTCATGCATCTGAACTGATTGCGGGAAAATTATTGCCTCCACCAGACCTGATCTCTTAATTCTCCTTAGAGGGGCCTTTGGCCTTGGTCTTTCCAATTGTGTTTTGATGTCTTCTAACTTGATATGCCCCACCTCTATATCTGTCAACCATTTAATTTGGTCATCCAACTTTGAAACATAGACTGCCCCTGATATTGATATTTCATGGTCACAAAATTTTTTTCCAACTCCTTCCCTCTCTTGTTGGAGGTTGGGTCCATCTAAATGCTCTGATCTCCAAGAAAGAATCACAAACTAGTCCATTGCATAGTTAAAAATATCAATAATATTATCCACCTCGGGACTCTGAGGTTTCAAGGTGAATAACTTCCTTTTAAAACAACTAACTTCAAAACTCTGGGGTTCTGAGGTTAGCATAGACTTAAAAAACTAAGTCCAGAACTCCAGGGCTCTGGGGTTCTTGGGTAGATAGGAAAAGTTGACTTCGGGACTTCAGGATTTCAGAGTCCTAGGGTAGTTCAATCGGGTGCCAAGAAGATGCTTCGGTACTTTGGGGCTACGGGGTTCCAAGGTTAAAATAGTGGCCAAATAGGAAAGGACCTCGGGACTCTAGGTTTTCGGGATTCTGAGGTTTGGGGTAGTTCACTCATAGGTTTGGAGATGATCCGGGACTTTGAGGTTTTGAGGTTCCAAGATAAAAGCATGACCCAAAAGAATCAACCTCAGGACTCCAGAGTTCCAAGGTGAATAAAACTACCCAGCCTAGAACTCCAAGGATCTGGGATTCCAGGGTGAAGAAAACTAGGGCACGCAACAAGAACAAGACACGCAAAATGAGGAACACAAAAAGGAAAATCTAAGCTAAAAACTAAAAAATTACTAAAAGATCTAAACATGAAAACACAAGGAAGGAGAAAAAAATCCACCAACCTGGTGGGAGAAAACATGCAAGAGCTCAGCAACACAGAGGGGTGAAGTTGTGAGGTCACACCAGTAAGTGTGTCTATGAAAAAGTGATCTGTAGTTGCAAGCACAACACTTCAATTAAGTCATTATATGCATGGTTAGTAATCAATAATCAATAAGTAAAAGAACATAACAAAGCGACTAATTGCCTTCTAAAAGATGCGAGTATAAGATTGCTCTCAGATTGTTATAAGCAATACCAGTGACTAGACTACACCAAGACGAAGGATTTATTCTATATGATATTAACTATATGGATGCAAAATGGATGAATAATTCAAGCAAATAATCAATTCAAGCAATAATGGATGTACACAATAATGGATGAAAAATGGATGCAAATAATCTAAAAAGCACAATAATCTTCAATGACTCCATAGCAAAATTAGGGTGATAATAATCTGCAAGCGTGCTCTCGAAAATCTCTAGGGTGAATTGGAATGAGAGCTGAAGACTGAATTTATAGAGAATTACCAAGAGAAAAGCCCAATTTAGGATTAATTGAAAATAATTTAGAAATCAGGTTTAGTTAACCTTGAGATAGATTCCAATAATAGTTTAATTGAAATGCATTCAAATTAGAAGTCCAAGTTGCATTGGAAATAATAATAAATCAATTCCATGCATTTGTGACAAAAATAGATAATTCTTTTATTTATTCAAGACAAGAGTCTTTTCAATGCAACTAAACTTCTTTTTTTGAAAAGCTTTGAGTTCGAATTTTAGAGAATAATTCAATAATTCAATTTAATTGCTTTTTCTATTTCAAGTTCTAAATTTAGAAAAAGAAATAATATCTCAAGTTTGATTTCTCTCTCAATTCAATTCTTTTTGTTTTATTTTAATTCAACTCTTGCTTTGTGATTAATTCCTCTTTTGTAATAAATTAATTCCTTTTGCATGATTAAATGGCAATTTTATTAATTAATTAAATATGCAAGGATATTTAATAAATTAAATAAGATAATTGATCAAAATGATATTCTTGGAAATGATTCAATTAATTAAATAAATATTTAATTAATATTGAGTAATTGATTTGCCATGTGATATTTGATGCTTAAAGAATTAATAATGTGCTCAAGATTGATTTAATTGCCTTTGGTTAGGACCTTGGTGATGTTTGTCGAGATTAGGGGCCCATGGTTTAGATGACCATTTTTAGGGTATTATAGTAAGGTTTGAAAAACTTGAGAGCACAAGTGAACTTAGAAAAATTCATTCCTCCTATTTATACCTCCCCGAACTTTGTCTGTATGATTGCCCTAAACAAGACCTCGGGAGTCTGGGTTTCTGGACTCTCAATGTGGCAAACAAAAACAAAACAAAACTCACCTTGGGACTTCGGGGTTCTGGGGTTCCAGGGTGAAAGCCAAAAACACCAATAGACCTTGGGACTTCGAGGTTCTAGGGTTCTGAGGTGAAAAAAGGAAAGTAAGCAAAACAACCTCGGGACTCTAGGGCTTGCCAAGACAACACAACTTTGGGACTCTGGGGTTCCAAAGTTACTAAAAACAAAATAGGAAGAAATCGGGAATTTGGGGTTCTAAATTCCTGAGGCTTCAATGAAAACAGACAAGGCACGACTTTGGGACTCTTGGAATCTGAGGTTCTGAGGTAGTGACAAACATAACAAACACCTAATTTGGGACTTTGCGGTTCCAGGATAGGACTTCAAAAACAAAGGACTCCTTAGGACTCTGGGGCTTCGGGGTTCTGGGGTGTCTAGGAAAAAACTAAAAGAAACAAAGCTACAGAAAGCAAAAAGAGGGACCCATATTTTCAAGACAAGGAAACTAATGGGGTTAGGTATGCGGGGCATAACAAATGGCAATTATCTTGGAAAAATGACTGTAGGCATTTTACAACTTCAGAATCTCTGGTGTAACCTGATGCCTAAGGCTGCTATCATTCAAAAGGATGTATAAGAGCAAAAAGATGAGCGAACCAATTAACAAACAACCAAGTCTAGAACTGAACAAGATTAAATCTATTACTCCATCGTTTTCAATAATGAAGACAAACAAAGGAAATTGAGCCCAAGTTACATAGGTGAAATCAACCAATGGGTTTCATGTAGGGTTGTCCTAGGCATAGCTTTGCTACTAGCCAAGCGTTCATAGCCTCGATAGAGATACCTCTAGCTCCCATCAAGCATTACTCCACTGTAAGTCAAGCATCCATAGCACTGGTGGAGATTACTTGAAACACCTGAGTTTAGTTCCTTTAAGTGGATTGTTTCTTTTTCTTTCTTCTATTTGTTTTTTAAACATCATGGAATATAGAAGGACTATCTCTTTCATTACCTTTAATCAAATTTCAAACATTGAAGTCCGATTACTGGGTTGGGAACCACGGTGGACAACATGAAACATCCTGACTTCTAATATTTCACTTGGAAATAAGTTCATCTGATATCTTACAAAAACTTTTGATGTATCTTAGTGTGATGGTAGTGCTGAGTAATCAAGCTAGCCTTTTCCAATTGAAATTCAAAAACTCAAATCATATTTAAACCATTATATACTACCTTGGATGAGTGTAGACAAACGTTTCAAAATTAACCAAACAATAATGAATCTATAAAGAACAAAGAGTTGAAGTCTCTTGAAATTTGGCAACCTATCATGCAAAGAACAACTATCCTTTAGAATCCTTGAGAATAAACATGTATCCCAACACAACAAAATGAAAGTGAATGAAATGAAACAAACAAACAAAAACAACAAGGGAAATAGGAATACAGCAAAGGGAAAACACACAAACTCAAACAAGCATCAAAGAAAACAAAACAAAAACAAAAACAACTAATCTAATATAGTACAATAGGTCAACCTTCACCATAGATCAATCAAAATAGTGCTAAAGGAACTGACCATTGACAGGAAATGGTACAAGTTCTCCAGTCAAAAAGCTTAACCTCAAAGTGTTCTCTCCTAAAACTTTGGCAATTAGGTAAGGACCTAAGTAAAACCTTTCAAACTTATGGTGATCACCCTTTTTCTCCTTGGCCTTTTCCCATAATAGAACTAGGTCATAGATCCTAAAGGCTTTCACCTTGGCTCTTTTGTCAAACCATCACTTAATAATGACTTGATGCTTAGTGAAGTGTTTTAAGGTATTAATCCTTTTCTGGGATTTTTCTCCATTGGGAAAATAGGAGTTTGGCCATAAACAAGGTAATACGGAGAAGTTCCCTGGGCGGCTTTAACTCCGATTTGATCAGGCCATAAGGTGTATCTCAAATAATTGTGCCAATCCCTAGGATTTTTCTCGAGTATCTTTTTAATGACATCTAAGATATTCTTATTCATGGATTTAGCTACTCCATTGCCTTGCGGGTAGTAATTGGATGAAAATTTCAATATCACCTTATACTTATATGACCATTACATTAATTGTGCAGAAGTAAAAACAAAATCATTGTCACATACCAGAGTGGATGGCATACCAAACCCGGTGACTGTTAGGGTTCCCACAGATACTGAGAGGGGGGGGTGAATCAGTATCTGATCGGTAGTGTGATTTTCTTAAAACTGAATATGCAGAACATAAAGTAACAGTATACCGGTATGCAAGAATTAATGTAAATAACAGAATCAAAAACATCCACATGAAAAGAACACCATAACACAAGATGTTTGACGAGGAAACCCGGTGTTGGAAAAATCTCAGTGGGATTTGTGACCCACAATATTCACTTACTAGCCAATAAGAGAATATTACTTACAATGGGGGCCTGCACATGTAGGAAGGCTAACTACCTAGAGCACACTGCTCAATAAGAAGTCACACTGACTTACAATGAGGATTTACACAAATCCAATATTCTGTACTGCTTTACAATAGCATCTTCAATGCCAGATTCAGTACCGGTTCTTGCTCTGTTCTTTACATATACCCTTGACCTAAAATTCACACATTAGGTCTGCCTTATAATTTATTTTATGCTTTCTATCCATATCCTACAAATGTCTACAATGATCTCTTTTATATACAAGAGTCATTTTACAATTTGCCAAGTCAACTTACAATAATAAACAAAATATTACATATAAAAAATCCTATCAGCCTCTGTGCTGGTATACATATTTTCTTCTGTGTCGGTGTACATCTTCTGTGCCGATGCCGGTGTAGATTGATCTTGTTGATGTCAGTGCACTATTTTGTTTGAGTAATGCTTTGCCAGTATAATGTCTTGCCGGTGCCATAGGATTGCAAGGTTGCCATCAATGACAAAACCTTCAATCACACACAATGTCTCATTGGAGTGTCCATATGCCAACAACCTCCCCCTTTGGCATTTATGGGAACACTCATGAGAAATTTCAAAAAGGTATCCAAAAATGTGTAGACCAAAAATGTTACCAAAAATGTGAGAGCTCCCCCTGAGCATGTGATCCCTGTGCTTTGAATTTTCTCATCCTACTACTCCCCCTTTGGCATCAATGACAAAGGTTAGTAGATTTTGTAGTTGTACCAATTCATAACCTCAACCTTGTAGTTGGGTAGTTATTATCTGAAGAATATCTCCCAAATTTAAGTTTATACCATCCATAAACTTCTTGCTATCTTTTATTGTTGTCTCAGTTCTGTATACTGTACCGGTGAGATGTTGCAAGTGCTCTACTGGTGTTTTGTTTCCCTGTGTTAGTGCCTTTAAGATTTCCTTCCGCAGAGATGCTAAATAGTCCAATCTTGGACTTAGTTTAGATCTCAAGAATTTTGCCTTGTTTATTATTTTCTCTTTCTCTTTTTCTAATTTGAGCAATTCTTCCTCAAAATTTGTTATCTTTTCCTCAAAAACTGATAATGTATTAGGTGAGTTAACAAAATTATCTGCAAGTTTATTGATCTCTTCCTATACCTTGCTCATCTTTTTGTCTACATCTATGGTCAAAAAGTTTATCTTACAGTTGTGTTTGTATAGAGTTTTGTGCTCTTTCAATAAATTACACAGTTCCAGTACAAGTGTGTCAAATTCCCTATTACACTTCTTTATTCCTTCCTCAAAGAATTTCTATTTCTCTTTTTCTACACTTTCCTTTACAGATTCTACCTTTGTTTGCTCATAATTTCCAAAAATATATTTACAAAGTGCATCCAACTAGCCTAAAGAATCTTTGTTGGCTATATTATAATTGGGAGCTATTGATTTCAAAACTGGAATTGAATCATCTATCACTTTATAAGCTTGTGAGCTATAATCAGTTATTTTCTTGATAGATTCAAGCAATACCTCTGTTACATTTGATGGTGACCCAATAAACTGAGTACCAGTGGAAGTGACCATGCTAGTATTGACCTCTGGTAGGTCTTTTTGTGTCTCCATCTCTTTAAGCACTGGTTTTCCTGCATCATTTCTTATTGGTGGCATCTGTTCTGGAGCCTTTAGCTCTGTTGGTTTCTTTGTTTGTGTTCTAGATTCCATCTTTTTCTTTGAATTTGCTGTCGGTTGCTCTTTGTTTCCTATTGCCGGTTGCTCTTTGTTTCCTGATTTATCTGTTGTATCCTTATCTACCACTATGTTGATTTTCTGAGTATCAACATTCACAGTATATAGGACTTTAGGATTAGGATTATTATCCTCTGTGTCCATACTCTCAGCTGCTGATTGATCTTCTGCAGTTGTTGTTTTTACCCGTGGAGTATTTAAAGGAGGTGGGGGTAAGTTGTCTCTAATCTTGATACTTGGTGGTCCACCAACTTTACCTTTCCCTTTATCCTTGTCCTTCTAATATACCAGTATAGGCTTGGGATTCCTATATTCTTCTTGTTTTTCCTTTTCAACCAAGAATATATCCCAACCATTTTCTGTTTCTTCTAAAACTTCTGTAATTCTACCTACCATTAGTGAAATTTGCCAATGTGCAGTGGAGAAAACTGACCAGTTGGCCTGAGCTATCAGATCATCAATTTCCTTAGGTGAGTTGACTAGGTATACAACAAGTAATTTTTCTATTTTAATTTTCTTATCCAACTCAATTATTCCTTGCCTTCTGGCCTCAAGTCTTTTATATAATTCATCAGGAATTTCATTTAGGACTTGCATCAAAAACTTTTTATACATGTCCATGTGTAATATAACACTCTCCTCGACTTGTCCTTTCTCATCATCTGATAGGGTGTCATAGATTTTCCCTATGTTTTTCAATTTACCTTCCTCTGTGATCTCATTCAGTAATATGTCAAGAAGGGGCCAAGTCAGTGTTTTTCTTCTTCTTCTTTTTGGGGGTCAACTTCTTCTTAGGTGTGACCTTCTTGACTGGAGATCTCACAGCTTGTTGCTTTTGTCTTGTCCTTCTAGGTGAAGGAGTGGTTACCGGTGAGGGGTCTCTTTTCCTAACAACTCTTTTGAAAGTTGTTGGCATATCTCCTTCTGAGGAAGTATCTAATGGTGATAGATGAGTTTCAGGTTGTTGGGCTGCCAACTCATCTTCTATTATGCCGGTTTTCTTTAATACATCTTCCTTTATGGCTTTTGCTTGTCTGGTTCCTTTTCTCACAAATGCCTCAACCTTTTTCACTCTCTTCTTAGACTGAATTTTACTTTCGATGGTCTCAACACTACCAAATACTTCTTCCTTTGGTTCATTGGGGGCTTCCAGAAGTCCTTTGGCATAAGTTTCCACTATGTGGTCATTTGTTTCATACCCCATCTTTGTTACCTAGACTGTCCTTGGGATGACTGCTTCCATCTAGATCTCATCCTTTTTTATTACAAAACATATATCATCCTTGTATTTGCTGACAATTTCCTGTGATAGTCTGATTCTTTTATTCATTCTGACCTTTAGTGCTTGAAAATACTCATTGATATTCTTTTCTCTGTTTTCACCCATGTTGTTGAATAAGTCAGACAATTGTTTTCCTACCGGTATGTCAAATCCAAAATCCTTGTTGCCTATACGGGGAGCCTGTTTGGTTAAATGTAGCATTAAGCATACAAGTAAATTTCCAAATCTAAAGGTTCCTTTCTTATCCTTCTTGATTTTTGCTAAATTGTCAATTAACTCATCCTTTAACCATTCACAGATATCAATTTTTACATTGTCCTTAACCATGTCATAAGCACTCTTTATGCATAAACTAGAAATTGAGTTAAGCCTATTGGCATGAGTTGCTTTGTAACCTAGAATCATGCTAACAAATCTAACATTTGTATCAGTCACATCATTAACCCTCAATGATCTCTTGTCGGATGTTGCACCATTTAAGTTTGTTACTAAGTCATTGGAGACCTTCTTGGTTTTGTCAGGTCTGTTACTAGTGGAAGGTAACCCTGTTACTACTTTCACAACTTCCTTTGTAATTTTATGCACTGAGTCAAGCCGAAAGAATGAACCATGTACCCTAGTCAGAACTATCCTAACCACTTCCTTAGGAAATTCAGGAATGCAGAGGATTTCAGTGAATCCTAGGGTTTCAACAATTTTATGTTTAGGTTTCACATTCCTGGAGTTGTCACATATAACAAACTTATACATGTTTTTGATTTCTTTATCACCTAATTCCTCTATGTTGAAATGAATATACATTCTAGGGTCTTCTGCATAAACAACACCTTTTGGAATTTTTGAAAAAGCACCTGTGTTGTCATCTTTCTTAGCTACCTCGGGAACTAGCTGAAACATAGGCCTAGGTCATTTTATAACCTTGACTACTGTAGGGTTTGCTATGAATTCAGGTGTAGAGGAGGATGCCATGATGATAAATACCTTTTTCTGCCTTTGGATGGATTGATTGCTGAAGTGCTTTGCCTCTTTGTTCGGAATGCCTTAGCTCGGAAATCTTCATGCTCTCTAAAAGTTTGAATTCATAGTGAAATGAAATGGAGCCAAAAACCTTATTTTATAAAGTCTTTTCTGCTACCTACCACATTAATTGTTGCTAGTAGTGTATTAGCTCAACTTTATTTGCCGGTAATGAATGATTTTGAACTTCTTTTCTCTAACCGAGGGAATAATAGCACATGTCATTAGATTGCCAAACCCTCAAGATAATTTTCTTCAATTTGATGAAGAACATCCTGCCGGTGGAGCATCATATTGTCCTACCGGTGAAGAATTTGTAGGTTCAACTGGTGGAGGAGTAACCCCAATATTTAGATCACCTTTTCTAATCCATTGTTTTGAAAATTCTTTCTTAACCTCTTCAACCTTTTCTTTACCTTTCAAACTAGTACTTCTATTATCTACTGGTGTACCTTTACTTCTACAAAATTTAGCAATATGACCAATCTTGTTACATGCATAACAAGTTACATTATTTTTTTGAATAGCTTTCCCATAACCTATGCCAGTTTGTGTTCTGCATTTATTTGATAAATGACCAAATCTTCCACAAACATAACATCTTACATTCATTCTGCAATTTTTCAGAGTTATGACCAATTTTGTTGCATTTGGAGCATTGACCGGTGGGAGGATTGATGTTTTGATAATTCCTAGATCTACATTCATTTGCCCTATGACCAAATTTATTGAAGTTAAAGCATTTTCCATTGAATTTGTAAGTATTAGAAGGTCTTACTGGTTTGCTATGATCCTGAGTATTTGTAGTACCGAAGCTTTCTCCAACTTCAAATCCAATTCCAGAAGTGTCACCTTTGGGTTTTTGATTCTTCAATAAGGTACCAAGTTCTTCTGAGCTTTTCTTGAATTTTTCTTTGTGTTGATTTGCAGTTTCCAATTCCCTTTCCAAGATTTCTTTTTGTCTCATTAGTTCATTCGAGTCATTCTGAGTATGCATTAGATCTATCTTCAACATGTCATTTTCATAGCTAAGTCTTGTGTTCTCATTTGTTGCATCACTTAGTCTTCTGGTCAGTTCTTCTTCATTTTTCTTTCCATCCTCAATCTCTTTGTAAAATCTCATAGTCATATCCTACATTTCATTTTTTGTTGTCATGATCTCTTATTTCAATTTGCTTATCATATCATTTAGTGATTCCTTTTCATCATTCTCATTTTGCAATTTTTCACAAAGTTCTCTCTTCTTATTTCTTGTAACAGTAAGATTTTCTTGAAGTGCCTAAATAATGTCCTGAGCTACTTTTAAATCATCTTCTAATTTGATATTTTTCAACTTCTCTACATCATAGTCAGTAAGAGCTCCTTCAAGTTGCTTCATCAGATTTTCCATCTTTACCAGTGTCAAGATCTTCCTCAAGTTGTTAGGCTTCTAAAAATAGATGACCACGCTCTGATACCAATTGTTAGGGTTCCCACAGATACTGAGAGGGGGGGGGTGAATCAGTATCTGACTGGTAGTGTGATTTTCTTAAAACTGAATATGCAGAACATAAAGTAACAGTATACCGGTATGCAAGAATTAATGTAAATAACAGAATCAAAAACATCCACATGAAAAGAACACCATAGCACAAGAGGTTTGATGAGGAAACCCGGTGTGGGAAAAACCTCGGTGGGATTTGTGACCCACAATATTCACTAACTGGCCAATAAGAGAATATTACTTACAATGGGGGCCTGCACATGCAGGAAGGCCAATTGCCTAGAGCACATTGCTCAATAAGAAGTCACTCTGACTTACAATGAGGATTTACACAAATCCAATATTCTGTACTACTTTACAATAGCATCTTCAATGCCAGGTTCAGTACCGGTTCTTGCTTTGTTCTTTACATATACCCTTGACCTACAATTTGCACATTAGGTCTGCCTTATAATTTATTTTATGCTTTCTATCCATATCCTACAAATGTCTACAATGATCTCTTTTATATACAAGAGTCATTTTACAATTTGCCAAGTTGTCTTACAATAATAAACAAAATATTACATATCAAAAATCCTGTCGGCCTCTATGCCGGTATACATATTTTCTTCTGTGTCGGTGTACATCTTCTGTGCTGGTGCTAGTGTAGATTGATCTTGCTAATGTCAGTGCACTGTCTTGTTTGAGTAATGCTTTGCTGGTATAATGTCTTGTTGGTGCCATAGGATTGCAAGGTTGCCATCAATGACAAAACCTTCAATCACACACAATGTCTCATTGGAGTGTCCATATGCCAATAGTGATGATGTATTCTTCAATGAATTTCAGAACAACCTTCATAGTAGCATTTCAACATGCTATGGCCTTCATCCATTGGGTGCAGTAATCCGTTGCTGTAAGAATAAACTTATGTCCTACAGACAAATTAGGATTAATGACACCTATGAAATTCAATGCCCATTGGGCAAATGGTCTTACCTCAAACACTAGCTGGAGAGGCATGGAAAGATTCCTCTCTCTAGATGCTATGGTTTGGCGTGTATGACAATGACGAACATGCTCATGAGTATCTTTAAAAATACTCATCCAATAATATCTAGCCTTCAGAATCTAATGTGCAATGGCATTTGTTGACCCATGACTTGTACCATACTTCCCATGGAATTCCTTGATCATTTTACGGGCTTCTTGATGATCAAGACATCGAAGGTAAATACCTTCATAGTTTTTCTTATAAAGTGTTAAATCCTTGATCATATAATTGGCACTTTTGAGTCTTAAATCGCATCCTTGTGTGGTCATCAACCCCTTAGGACACTTATTATTTAACAAAATAAAAACCAAATCTATGTACCATGTGTCCCGAGTGAATGACTACAACATATATTGTTGGCATTGGATTTGAGGGATATCAGTTACCATAGCTTGAGACAAACCCTGTCCTCTAACTAACTTCATTGGATGCATCTCCAGATCAAACTCTTGTAAAATAGCCATCCATTTCCCTCAGTGTTCTCCCAACTCTAATTGCATAAGCAGTGACTTAACTGCTTGATCATGTATAATTGCGTAGATTTTACTCCTCAAGATGTAATGTCTAAATTCTTTTGACTGCTCTTACTAAAGAAAAAGCCTGTTTCTCAAGTGCAAAATATGTCACCTCAACACTCTAGAAAGGGAAGCTCATGAATGTGATAGGTTTCTCATCCCCTACTTGCCTCTGTGTTAGAACAGTCGCACCTAAGTGCAATGAAGTAAACAAATATATGTAAAATGGCAAAGTATAGTTAGGATTAGTTAATATAGGAGCTTCAGTGATGGACTTCTTGATCTGGGTGAAAGCATCTTTTGCTTCAGTAGTCCATTCAATCTTAGCATCCTTCTTCATTATTTCATTTAATGGCTTGACTATCTCTGCAAACCGGTGATAAGTTTTCTGACAAAATTGATCTTCTCGAAGAAAGATCTCATCTCCTTTTTACTTCTAGGCATTTGTAATTTTAACAATGCATCTACTCAATTTGGGTCTATAGATATCCCTCTTTTAGAGATTACATGATCGAGGAGCTTCCCTTCAGCCACCCCAAATACACACTTCTTGGGGTTAAGGGATATCCTATATCTTCGACATCTCTCTAGAACTTTATGGAGGTGGTCCGAGTGATCTTCTCTGACTTTGGAAAATATAGTTAGGTCATCCATATATATAATAATACATTTGCCAATTAGGTCTTTGAAAGTCACATAAATTTCTCTTTGGAATGTCACTCCAGCATTAATTAACCCAAACGACATCCTTTGGTATGCATAAGTTCCCCAATTCATAGTAAACGTTGTTTTCATGCGGTCTTCATGGTTCACCAAAACTTGGTTATATCCAAAATAGCCATCTAGGAACGACATCATCTTTGAACCATTAACGATTTGTAATACCTCATCTAAGGAAGGGAGTAGGTAATTATCCTTTTTTTATGCCTTATTTAGGTTGCAAAAATCAACACAAAGCCAAATTTCCCCATTCTTTTTCCTTACTGGCACCAAGTTTGCAACCTAGGTGGAGTGACGTACCAAGAAAATAATCCTAGCAGCAAGCAACTTTTGAACTTCCTTGAAAATCAAGGGTTGTATCAATGAATTAACCGGTTGTTGCTTTTGTTTGAACAACTTTATATTGGGTTTCAAAGGTATAACATGAGTGATGATTGATGTATCAAATTTTTTTCAAATCTTCATATCCCCATGATATAACATCAATGCACTCTTTTAAGATTTGTAGAATTTTGTCTCTTTCATTAGGAGTACAAATCTTCCCAATATACACTATCTTCTCATGGCCTTCTAGACCAGTATTATGTGGTTCATATTTCCCAGCATCTGAATCCTTTGTCAATCTCTCTTTTACCCTAGGATCAGAATAAAAAAGCCTCTCTAGAGTTACCATACCTTTAGGAGTGACGTTTGTAGGCAAATTTATGATTTTCTCATCACCCCCTTCATCAAGATCATCTAATCTATCCTTCTCATCAATGATTTGTTCTTCTAAAGCACCTGAATTAGAAAGAAAATATATATTATGTGTATCATCATCGAAGACTTGAAAGTTTTTAATGTTATTGGGCATAGCAAGTGTGGAGACCAACTCTACAAAAAATCTCTTCAAAGGAGATTGATTCACTGGTTCTAGTGTACATGCTGCTATAGCCAATGCATCTAATATCAATTGACTTTTATGGTCAACAGCTGGATATTGAAAGCATCAAAATCCTCAACCAACCCCCATACTCTATTCCTATATGCTACTAACCTTTTGTCGTAACATGCATATTGGCTTCTTACTTGCTTAACCACCAATTAAGAATCTCCTTGCACTTTTAAGCATTTGGATCCCTTCTTATGAGCAAAGAGTAGTCCTCTAATTAGGGCTTCATACTCCATCATATTATTAGTGCAAGGGAACTAGAGTCAATAGGAGGCTAGAAAGGTTTTCACTTTGGGACTTGTTAACTTGATGCCTACTCCACTGTCTTGCTTGGATGTAGACCCATCAAACTTTAGAAACCATACTTCATCTTTCAATTTATTTACATTCTTCACCTTAGGATTAGTGATCAAATTAGTTTCTAAAGGTGGTTGTTGTCCCATGAGTTCAAGGTCTTGCAACACCTAAGGTTGTTCAATTACAGGTTGCAAGAGTACTTCAAGGGTATTGGGAGTGGACTATTCTACTTGAGGTTGCACTTGAGATTGAGTTTCTTCATTCTCCTACTTGGGTGGAATATCCTCATTCTCATATTTACCAATCTCAACCATGAAGATCTCCTTGTTGCATTGTTCTGGCCAGGAAGTTTCTATTATAACATTCAATTTTGGGGGTATTACTTCCTTGTGACTTGGAACTTCAATTTCTTTCATGTTGATGACATAATCAGTGTCCTCACATGGGACTAGCTCATCAACTTGGTAACCTCATTCTGACATGGGATACAGGATATCTCCAAGGGCTCCTCATGATGTATTCAACACCATTTTGGGAGAAGAAAACCTTGTGCTTTCATAGTTTCCCCCAGCAAATAAATCCCTTATTTTACTGTTGTAATGAAGTCCTTTACCTGCCCTCTATATTCGGTCATGTCTTCTTGACATAACTTGGGAATGGTAGGTGTGGAGAAAGTGAGGATTTCATTTACTCTATAGACTCCCGAACTCACTTCAGTATATGCAACCTCATTGGGAGCTCCATAATCTATGACCAACTTCTTCAACTTGGGTTCACTGTCAATTCGGATTTGGTTACTCACTCCCTTCCATGTAAGCCATAAATATGTAAAATAGGTTGAGAAGTAGCCTGCCAAATTTTTTCATGAATCTCTACTAAGAAGCATCCCATATACCTCTAGAATATCAACCACTTGAATGTCGATGTAACGGGATATGTAGGGATCAGCACCCAATTGGATGTACACATCTTTTAATTCTCCAATTACATTGACCTCAATCTTGTCCAATTGTACCACCTTACTGTTTGCATGCACGAGGTTGAGACCAAGCTTCAGACATATAGAATATGGAATTACATTTTTGGAAGCACCTGCATCTACCAAATAGTTATGAAGATTCTTTCCTCATATCTTCAAACCAAGTAAAAATGGTGGGTTCTCGATGGCATCATTATTGACATTGACATTGACTTCATTCAAATCAACCATCTTAACCTTGTTTCTCTGAGACTCTAGTAGTTCCAACTTCTTAAGGAGAGTCTTCTTTTGTTTAGGGCAATATCTCAATACCTCCATTGGGGACATAGTGGTGGCAATCCTCTCCATCTCCTTGGTAACATCAAAAGATCCTTTCAAAACATATTATTTCCCTTGAGTTTGTCTAGGATGTTCTCCTTGAAAAGCTTGAGGAGGGGGAGGATTTTTACTTGTGTTCACATCGGGAGGTACAAATCCACCCTTTGGGGGAGGTGGTTTTGTTAATGAAGCCTTTCCTTGACTCCTAATGTTGTAATTATTTCTGGTCTGAAAGGCTTGAGAATCATAGACATATGGTTCACCTTCAGTCTCTACTTGAAACTCCTTGCATAGGAACATGTCAACCAACATTGCGGTGTTAACTTTCTTAGGTTCCTCATTAGAGAAATCCTTTGGTTGAGAATCAGCTTGAGCGATCCTTATGATTTTTTCAAACTTGACACAATTAACCTTAGAATGTGATGTTTTATCATGCAACCTACACCAATTATTCAGTAAATTCCTATCAACAAGGTTAACACTTTGCGTATTTTTCGGTTGTCTCTTGCATCAGGATGATCATGGTTCACCCCACCGTTGTTTGGATCCATGTTACCTATTGTATGGCTTGTTATTATACCTTTGGTTTTGGCTTTGATTGTTATAGTTTCGCTGATTATTGTATGATTGGGGTTGGTTGTACCCTCCTGGAGGATTCATCTTCAACTTGCTCAAATCTAAAGTAACTTGTGAACCCATCTTCTTTAATGCTTCTACTTCAACAGATATGTGTGATCATTGACTCTTAGGTATTGTAGTTGGGGGATGGTTTTCTGCATGAGAATGACCAAATTGTTGATTTGCCCCTTTTACTTGACCAACATATTATGTTTGAGTAGGAGTGGCATTGGTATTAGTTTGCCAAGTTAAAGACTGGGTAGCAAACTGTTGATTAGGCTAAGGTTGAGAGGCACAGATTGGTACTGGGTTCATTGTTGGGTCTCCTATAGGTAAAGGTGATGGTACCCCAGGGAGTTGGTTATAGTTCCCTTGATTCACTTCTATGGGTAAGTTGTATCCAATTCCGCCCAGTGTTTGGTTCAACTTGTGATTCATGTTGATCGCCAATGCATAGACCTTTGTCAAGGTATTCCTTTGATCTTCGGGGACACTCTTTTTGATAAACATAGCAGTCCATGGGTCGATAGCTCTCAGATATGAATCAATTGCTATGTTGGGTGCTACTTGGTAAGGATCCTATAACCTCTTATATGCCCTTTGAAAGCTGGTATTAAAAGTTGTCAGAGGTTCATTTGGTGAATTATTAAGAGAGGCCAATTGATGGTACAATGTTCCGGGATCAGCATATACTCAGAATTGAGCAATAAAAGCTTTCTCCAAAACATCTCAATCAGTGATGGAATTTTCTAGTAGAATAAAATACCAATTATATTCATTCTCCCCAAGGGAATATGGTAAGAGCCTTCATACCACATCTTGGTGTTCAATATTGTTACAAATGACTGCATCTTTGAATGTTTCAATATGCTCATCAACTATCCTCGCCCCCAAATAGTAGAATTTACTGCAAAATTTATTTGGGTTTCTAGGTAGGTCATGTATAGCCCCTAGTATAGTTCCTAATGGCTTGTGATCTTTGTTAAAGTGGGCCATTGCAAGTGGCTATGGTGGATGTTGAGTCACTAAAGGTGCAACAATGCGTTCGGGACTAGGGATTAGTTGATCTTCTATGTTGTGTACGGATGACTGCACTGGTGAGGATGTTGAGGGCTATCCCTTATCTTTATATCTCTTTTTCCTAGTCACAAGTCCTAACTCTACTAATACAGATGGAGAAGAATTGATCCTAAGAATTTTGTAGAATCTCTGGAGAGAAAGATGATATACGATTTGTTGGTATTATGGATCAAGCAAATGTTGAAGGACATAAAGGTAAAATGCAAGGAACCTATAATCATTTACTGTGATAATATGGCAGCAATTGATATATCAAAGAATTTGGTAATTACTTCTAAAACTAAACATGTTTCTATCAAATTCAATTTTCTGAAAGAGAATGTTGAAGCAAAAGAAGTAAAATTGGTTTATGTGAATACTAAAGAGCAGATTGCAGATATATTTACTAAACCTTTACCTAAGGAAACTTTTGAATATCTAAGGGAGCAGCTTGGAGTTATACCCTCACTGGTAGAAAGTTAGACAGTTGGAGCATGGCATTAGACCGACATAATTAATAGATTTGATGAAGGAGAGCTACTTCTAAGGGGGGTGTAGATTGAATAAATATGGTTATAACAATTGGTGTTTGTAATAAGTTCTATGAACTGATTGTATTTGGTTTTGTATTGCTTTGGCATTTGATGTCAATGGGGGAGAGATATCTATGGAAAAACTCTATCTTTTGGGGAGAGATTATTCATTAGGGGAGATATTGTTACTCTTTGTATCTGTATTTTAATGATCTCTTTGGGAGATTGTTGGTTTTTGGTTTTTGGCATTTCTGCTTTGGCACTTAGATGGTTTTTCCATCTTGTGTTGCATTGGTTTTTTCATTGATGTCAACACTTGTCAACACCTGAGAACACTTGGAGATCTTTGATTATGTTCACCGACATGTTCAGTGACTTATGCATAGCCACCGGTATCTGGTTCACCGACAGGTTATATTGTTCACCAGCACTGAAGATGATCTGTTATCATCTAGAGATTACTTGGTTATGTCAAAGACATTGTTTGGACCCTTGGTTTTGGTAATTTGATTATTGGTACAATCGAGTTTGCATATTTGTTGTTACTAGAAAATAGGTCTAGGTTATGGACCAGAAAGCATTATCTATTCCAAATCAACATGACACATTATGGAGATGATTTGTTATTGTTGTAAATGCATTGAGCCAACATCATGCATTGAATATTGATTCATTTGTAATTGATTTAATTGTAATATCTTAGTGAGCCAACCTACACAATTGGTCTTAGGTTTTGGTATATATGTAAGATCTCATTTATGAGATGATGTGGTAGAGTGTGAAAAGGATTGTAATAAGGTATATGTGAATATAAGTAGAGCTATACATGCAGACATCATTTGAAGATTCAAGGAAGGTTTGAAGAAGGCAATCAGAGCTTAACCAATACTAAATCCAACATATGAAGATGCTATTTTGAGCAATACATTATCATTGGATTTAACCATCCAATTGTAGTCAGTGTAACTCCCATTTTGTGATTGAGCAGTGAGCTCTATGCAGTTAGCCTTTCTGCATGTGCAGACCCCATTTGTACACACATACTATCTGCAGTAGTATCATCTAATTGTGGGTAAGGTTTCCCACCATGGTTTTTCCCCTTACAAGGTTTCCACATACAAATAACTATGTTATGTGTTGTGTATGTTATTTGTGTTTTTGTTTCATGCATTAAACTTTATCGGTATTGCAATTAACTATTAAACTATCTACTGACATTAAAGTTTGGTTTACCAATATTATGCACTAAGTTTGGTTAAAGTATATTTGGTTGAAATTAATAGACAATTGATTCACCCCCCCCCTCTCTGTTGCCTCTAGGACCTAACACGATCTAGCTTAAGACCTCAATTTCTTGGTTGTGGAGGTGGTTGTGGGTTTCCTTGTGCAAGAAGTTGCCTTTGTGCCTTTGCTTCTATACATATACCTCTTTGCCTTTCATTGTCAAGGACTTGTCTAGCTCGCAACCAATCACTATGATTCCTTCTACCATCTCAAGAAAGATCGTATAGTTGGGAAATAATGTCGTCTTGCTCATAGTTGAGGTTGGGTTGCATGAATAGTAAAAGTCTATCTCCTAGAAGTACCATGTGCGGTTAATTGATGAGGGGACTAGTATGAGGCCCTCCTTCTAGTGCTAGTTTTTGTTGATGACTGTTTTGACACACTCACCAACAGTCAGGTAGTCAATGTGAACACTCACCACCTCTCCTAAAAAGCAATAAGTTCTGGGGAACTGATCACTCCAAGGTCTCTATAGTCGGGTCTTGACGGTGATGGCAAGCTCAATAGTTGATTTAGGTATACCTATTAAGGGGCTTGCTGGTTGAAACTAAACCCCAATAATCTTTAATAACCTAACTCTTCGTATTATGGATGACTTCGTCATGTGTTGCATTGGTTTTGTCATTGATGTCAACACTTATCCTTCTACAGGTCTACATTGTTGATTTGGAACTCTCGTTATATTGGTTTATTGTTGAACTGACACATTGTGGTCCCAGCATGGATATTGTCTTACGCATAGTCACTGGTATATGCTTCACCAATAGGATATATGTTTTACCGGCAACTCAGGAAGTTGATGATGACTTGTTATCATCTAGAGATCATTTGGTTATGTCGAAGACATGGATTGGCTGTTTGGATTTGGTGTTTTTCTTATTGGTCTAATCAAGTTCACATATTTGCCTTTACCGGCAGATAAGTCTAGGTTATGGACCGATACAAGATATCATGGTCCAGATCAGCATGACACATTTTGGAAATGGTTTATTGATTGGATAATGTGTAAATGTATTGAGCCAACATTTTGTATCACATCAAGACTTATTTGTAATTGATTTAAATGTAATATATTTAGTGAGATGACCTTATGATGAGGTCTTAGGTTGTGTATAAATAATTGTAAGATCTTATTGAAGATCATTGAAGAGCGAAAATAAGCAGGTCCTTGTGCGAATCACATAGATATTATCTGAAGGTTGAAGGAAAGGTTATGAAGGTATTTGGCACTCATGGTCAGAGCTTAAACCAGTATTGAATCCAGCATTGCAGATGCTATATTGAAGCAATACATTTTTATTGGATTTAACCATCCAATTTTAGTCAATGTGACTCCTATTTTGTGATTGAGCAGTGAGCTCTAGGCGGTTGGCCTTTCTACATGTGCAGACCCCATTATTGTATTCACTTACTATCTGTAATAGTATCATCTGATTGTGGGTAAGGTTTCCCATCATGGATTTTCCCCTTACAGGGTTTCCACGTCAAAATCTTTGTGTCATGTGTTGTGGATGATTGTTTCTCTTTCTGTTTCATGTATTTAGTTATACCGATACTGCTATAACTATTAATTTGTTTTACCAGAACTAAGTTTCAAGTTGGATTAATTGGTTTTGAGTTGTAATTTATTGACGACTGATTCACCCTCCCCCTCTCAGTTATCCTTCCTGGTTCCTAACACTAACTTCCTTTTTTTTTTGTATTTTACGATTTAAGATTCTTCTAGAAATAAATTGCAAGAGATAGGGAAACAAGAAAATAACAATGAAACCAATTCAATAAAAAATTAATGAACTACTTAATTAGTACCCTGGAATCCAAAAATCATCAAATATTATCCAAATCAGCATTCAATCACGGACCTTCAATGAACATGCAAAGTCATGCAACTTCACAAAATGCTGGAAAGAATATCACCACATTATAGTCTATCCCAGTAATTCTCATACACCATTTACATGCATAGTATGATTCATAAAGAAATAAACATAAGATTAGAACATGTTTCTAATTTCAAACAATAGACATTAACATACTGCAAAGAACAAACTCATAGTACATATGCATAGATCAAGCAATCTATAAGCTGCTTCTTCTATTAACTCCAAAGACTGTATCATACAAATAATTCAAGTTCATAACAATCTGGAAAGATAATTCTAAAATCTCTAAGAGGGCCTCAAATCATCATTTTTTGGACCCCTACAAATGAATCAAACTCCTCAATTTATATAGTTTTATGCCCTACTTTCTAGGAAATAAACCTAATCTAAATTAAGAACTCAAAAGCTGGGAGTTGTAGTTGACTTGCAAGTCTCTGCCTCTATACTCCAGTCAACTACTATGAAATGGAGGCTGGGTGAGCTCTATGTAGACCATGCTACATGAGCTAGGCTTTTGTACTAATGCAAAATTTTGCCCAAAACTGAAACATGAGTTGGAGGTGCAGTTGAAGTCCCAGTGAGGTGATCATGCAAAAACTACTTTTAAAAGTCATAATATCATTAGCAACTACACGTCTACCTTTTACTTAATTTTATAGGATTTATAATTACTAATGATACATGCAACCACCTTGGTAGGTGGATCAACAACATGCTTGATTCTGAATTTGTACTTTTTCAAAACTTCCTCTGCATTCTTTCTTTCCCTTTCTAACTCCTCTATTGTCTTTGCATCCTATTGAAATTGTGTTATTAAATATGTATATATGTCTATCAATGCAGCACTAAACTGAGATGAAGGTGCAAAATACTAGGCCTCATATGCATCCACTAGCAGAGTACATGATCTTCCTCTATAGCTCCCGCATTGGTTATTCCAAGCCCAAAAACTCCTAATAATTGTCCTACCAAATTCTCATACTTTTCCACTATTCTGAGGAGGGGAGACCACATATCTATTATATCCTTCACATAATATTGAAGCATTTCCATGTTCAACTCCAAATTATATGTGTAAGATTGCAAATTTTTTCAACTGTCTCCACCCAAGAGGTCCTCCTTTATTATCTCTTCTTCTCCCAGATGCCAAACTTTATTCAAGACCTGGAACTGCTTGCTAAAAGTGTTGAGATTTTGCTCCCACTGCTGAGAGCAAGAAGCTAATGCTCCTACTTTCATAGCCTTCTTATATTATAGTCTAATTTCAGATGCATCTATTTGTGCCCATGACTTTGCCATGGTGGCCACCTGTCTTACATCAACCAATGTTTTTACATCTCCCTCTGGGAGTGATAAGGACGAAGGTAAATTATCATTTATACAAGTATCCAAAGGTTTTCCCATCTCTACCAGCAGATGCTTGTATTTCTCTAGTTGTTCTTTGACCTCTAGATGGGATGTGTATTATTTGTTCATTTCCCTCTGATGAGGCTAGTAGCCAATGCTAAGGTATCTAATTTCCCCCACTTAGTCTGCTTACCTAGTTTCACCTGTGACACTTGGTACTTTGGAGAGCTTTGACCTTGAGCCTGCACAGGAATTGCTATATCTGCAATCACCTCACCAGAACATGTTCTTGTCAAATGATGTAATTCTTGGCCTTCTTAGTTTTCCTTGGTTCTTCAGTGATTGCTTGCTATAGTGTAGCTTTGGGTAGCACTAGTTTCCTTCTTTTTTCTCAAAGGTGAAATTGAACCATTGCGGCACATCCTTATCTTTATCACCTTCATGAGGCACGATGTCAGTGGTCATTATGTGTACATCTAATTTCTCTTCTACTTCATCTTTCTCCTCTTCTTTTGCATCCTTAGGTTCCTGAGGTGAAGCAATTTGATGAGCTAGGATAGCCTAGAGAGTCATATCAACATTCAATTGTTCCTTCTTATGTAACTCTCCTAGCTTATCACTGACCTCTTCTTCAAATGTCCTGCCAACTTTATCCATTTCATCCATATCTTGCTTGATGGCCATCTCTTTCAACAAATCTTCTTGGTCCTATGGAGTTAATGCTATTTATGGTGAAAAGTGAATAATGGAAACTAAAATATTGAAAGACTAAATGAATTCAACCACAAAACCCTAGCCTAACAACAACAAAGATCCACCATAGAATGAATATTACCTAAAACAATGAAAATCAAGAAAATCACAAAGATTATACCATCACATGTCCACTAGGGTTTGAATCTCCATTCTTCCCATCTCCATTGATCTTTCTTGATATATTTTCTCTCAGATATTATGTGTGCACAAGAACTCAACAAAGAACATAAATGTGGTCGCAAGTAGGCTTGATTGCATAAGGCTTGATTTCATATGAAAGTTTGAATGCATAGTTGAGGGTTGATAATGAAAGAAGCATCTCCTTATATAGAAGACATTGCAAGAAATGGAGGGATAAGATTAAGAGGTGTAAAGATAAATGGCCAGCTAGGATTAGAGGGTAGGTAAAAGAAATAAGAAAATAATGAGAGGGTAGGTAGTGTAGGAATTAAGAGATGAATGACATGTGTCATGGGTAGAAAAAGGAAATTGAATTAATTAAATAAATAAAGATTTATTTAATTAATAGAAGAAGTGGGATCAATTAAATAAATAAAAGTTTTTATTTAATTTAGAAAAGAGAAAATTTAAATAAGTAAAAGTATTTATTTAAATGAGGAAAGGCTTAGTAAAGGATAAATGAATTAATTAAATAAATAAAAAATATTTATTTAATTAGACAAGACAATTTTAGGTGTCTACAAAGACCAACCTTTCATCCTGCAAATCTTTAGCCTCATTTAGTTCCTTCTCTCCTCCAAGTGGTTGTTGTTCCATAGGTCGTTCATCCTCTTAGTCAGAGTTTGATTCAATTTTATGGACACTTACTATTTCCATGGTAGGTCTTAGAACCTGTGTCATGGGAGGCATTGTTGTTGTATCAGTTGGTGGTGGCATAAGGGTAGTAGCAGCTGATGTCAAAATTGGAGCTTGTGCTATGATGGTAGAAGGAGGCTGAGTGGGTGCACTTGTTGTATCAGGAGGAGGTTGTGCACTTTAATCTACTTTCCCTTGCTCATCTTCCTCTTGAGTTCCCTCTCTTGGCATTTGTATAATTATCATCCTCATGGGAAGTACCTTTGCCAATGGCACAACTCCCAGCACTTCTATTACTCCAAAATATGCAGCCTTTTTCAAAATTTAAGATTTCCTCATTTGTTCCTTGAATTTCTTCAACAATTCCTTAGTACTCTCTTTGAGCTCATCAACTTCATCTGGTTCGGTTGATGTGTTCTTTCAAGAGCTAGACCTTGTCTTATGGGTGTATTCCTTATAACCCCTTGACTGGGGAACAAGTGAAGTAGATTCCTTTTTCTTCCCTTTCAAATTGCTTGACCTAACCCTCAAGCTTAGCCATTCTCTAGTTCTATCTACAATAGTTTGAGTTATTCTATCTATATCTATATCTTCATGTGCCAACCACCTTATGGAGAGAGAGAGAGAGAGAGAGAGAGAGAGAGAGAGAGAGAGAGAGAGAGAGGCTTCTTATCAATTTATTGCTCTTTATATACAAAATCCAATAGTTCACCATCATCCCTTAGTTCTTTGGGGAGATTGGTCTATCTTTCAAAACTTCTAATCTGAGGTATTGATAGCCTACAATAATTCTTTTCTCTAACTTCAAAATTGTCCTAGAGGTTTGCCCAAATATCCTTTAATCTAGGCTTATGCCCCTCATATGCTTTTGGCATGATTTATTTTAGCTTTTCGTAAGGATCATAATATTGTTAGGATAACTGGTGAATAACTAAGAGGGGGGTGGGGGGTGAATCAATTTTTAATAGATTATAACTTTTAATCCATAATACAACCTTAAAAAGATCAAGTACAAGTAAAGCACATACAGATGCCGGCAAGAACAGATACCAGTAAATAATACAACTTAACAATTAACCAGATAATCAATGCAAATCAAACATTCCACATAACACCATGATTTGCGAGTGGAAAACGTGGAAAGGAAAAAACCACAGTGGGAAGCTTACCTATTGTCAGATGATATTTCTACAGAAAGTATGTGTTACAATGAGGGGTCCGCACTTGCAGGAAGGCACACTGCCTAGAGCGTACTGCTCATTACAAAAGAGTCTCACTGACTATAGAGAGGCTACAACCATCTCAAAATAAATGGACAACAATCCAATAGAGTGAACTACCAAAAATAGCATCTACCATGCTTGATTACAGTCTCAATTAAGTTCAGTGTCGGAGCGCTAAATCCTCTTTTGAATCCAATTCGATCACCAATGATCAACCAACTCCTCTACCTAAATGATATTACAATATTCACACATTACATTCCTTGACCATAACCTTTCCAATAACCATGATACATTACAAATTTTTTACCTCTTATTTATACAAATTCTAAGGCCTAAACCAATTAGGTTGGCCACCTAAAGATATTACAATAAGATCATTACATAATTCCTTATTACAATGATATGCCATGTCGGCTTAAGACCAAAACAATAATAACAAATCCATAAATCCTCTCAAAGCATCCTGGTAATGTGTAGAGTACATGTTAGCATGATACCGATCCATAACCTAGATACATACCAGACCTATTTTAGGTCTATCACGCCAAAGAAATATCTTCAAGTTGTTGAGGCACAATCAAAGAACATCTTCAACATCCTGAAATCCATGAAGAAGCTGCACCAATACCAATTATGCACCTTGTCACAATTCCTTAATGAAAGCTCTGCCGATAAAGCCTTAAACCAGTGTTGGTAAGGGTTCACCAAAGTGTATGATAGTATCCAATTACCAAACCATTACGAACTGACCAAAACATGCTCATGGAACATATAGCACATGAAATCAAACATACTTCACTGATCCAAACATGCCGGAAGTGTCCAACAAATAGTCTCTTCTATTGGTAACACTAGATCTTCTATAGGTAACCAAAACCTATATGTCAGTAACCAATCATAACAACTAGTGTTGACATCAATGAAAAAACATCAATGCAAGACATAATCAATTCATCCATAATGCCAACAATCTCCCCCTTTGGCATTGATGGCAAGACTAGATGTGAAAAACATCTAAGTACTAGGAAGTGCCAAACAAGTCTCCCCCTGTGGAAGACAACCAATAATCTCTTGAATATCTATTACTCTCCCCCTATGAATTATATCTCTGTAAGGTTCTGAATGATTTTTCACATTACTATTGCTCCCCTTTTGACATCAATGCTAGAAATCAGACAAAAATATCAAAGCAATAATGTAAACCTCTGAATCTCAAAGCTGACTACTCCCCCTAAGTAGTAGCACCACTCATCAGTGTTGGAATGAATAATGTATTTGATAATGCATGTTGGACTAATGACAACCTTCATCAATCAAGTCTCTATCAGAGGGGCAAAAACTCCTAACCTGTCTGTCAAATACTCAAATGATTCCTTAGACAACGGTTTAGTGAATATGTCTGCAATCTATTCTTTAGTGTTCACGTAAACCAATTTGACTTCCTTTGCTTCTACTTAGTCCTTCATAAATTTATACTTTATTGAAATATGCTTAGTCTTAGAGTGAAATACTGGATTCTTAGACATGTCAATAGCTTTAGAGTTATCATGGTAGATAACTACTGGTTCACTACAAATTACCCTAATATCCTTCACCATTTTCTTCTTCGACAAGACTTGACTGCAATTATTTGCTAGTGCAACATACTCAGCTTCTATAGTAGACAAAGAAATGCATGACTATTTTTTTTTGATCCATGAAACTAGTTTCTTTCCAAGAAAGAAAGCTCCACCAAAAGTGATATTCCTATCATCAGTATCTTTTGTCCAATCTGAGTCAGTATATGCACATAAAGTGAAATCATCATTTCTAGAATACCATAAACCATATTTTGTTGTTCCTTGCAAATACCGGAATATCCTCTTTACTACTCATTCATGATTTTCTTTAGGATTAATTTGATATCTTGAAACAATACTTACTGCATTCATAATATAAGGTCTAGTCTAAGTTAGATATAATAGACCACCAATCATAGACTTATACCTTGTTGGATTTACTAGTGTAGAAGTATCGTTGATAGATAATTTCTCACTTGTTGCCATAGGATTACTTACCGGTTTGGAATTATCCATACCAAAATTCTTCAACAATTCCCTTAGATACTTAGTTTGATAGATAAAAATGCCTTTGTCAGTTTGAGTAATCTGCAAACCTAATAAAAATTTCATCTCACCAATCATGGACATTTCAAATTCATTCTTCATGTTGTTAGCAAATTCCATGCATAATTTATCTTCTCCTCCAAAAATGATATCATCAACAAATACTTCAATAATCAAAATATTATTATCAGTGATCTTATAATATAAATTACAATCAGCACTACCTTTAGTAAATCCAATCTTCAAAAGATATTTATCCAACCTTGCATACCAAGCTCTCAGAGCTTGTTTCAATCCATATAAAGTTTTCTTCAATTTGCAAACCATATCTTTATCACCTGTCAGTGAAAATCCATCATGTTGCTCAATGTAAACTTCTTCCTCAAGCTCACCATTCAAAAATGTACATTTAACATCCATTTGATAAACCTTATAGTTCTTATAAGCTACATAGGCAAGAAATAGTCTAACAACTTTAGTCCTAGCTACAGGTGCAAATGTCTCACCATAATCAATTCCTTCCATTTGAGAATATCTTTTATAAACCAATCTATCCTTGTTCCTTACAACTTGACCATCCTCATTCAGTTTATTCCTAAAAACCCATTTAGTTCCAATAACATTCTTATTTTTAGGTCGGAGAACTAAAGACCAGGTCTCATTTTTCTCTATCTGATCTAATTCATCTTCCATAGCCTTTAACCAATGTTTATCCTTCCAAGCTTCAATAAAAATTGCTAGTTAAACTGGAGAAATAAGACATACCTCTTCATTTGCAAGTTTTATTCTTGTCATAACTCCCTGTTGGCATATGTGTAGAGCTTGATGACATGATGATATTGTATGTTATCATTGATGTCAATATGCTGAAATACGAACTAGTATATTGTAGTAAGCAAACTGGCAAGAGTACTGGTATGATGTTGTGAACCGGTATATGTGAAAAAGTGAACCGGTATGTTGGAATGAGAACTGGTATATGGGAAGTTTTGTATCGGGGTTTCATTTGGCATGACTACCGATTGGTAGTCTCAGCTTCAGGGTTTCCAGTTGATGCATTCCAAGCCTATGTGATTCAACCAATGATATCTTGTGATAAGTTAGAATTGTAATGAAGATCAGATCATGTTGCCACATCAACCTTGTGTATGTGAAGGATGTCCTTGAAGATCTTGCATGAAGAAAATTGATCCTATCTACCTTGGGAATGTACGAAGTCTCTGTAATCGATGGAGAGCGTGTGATGGGTTATCAGCTTCTTGAAGTAGAAAAGAATGAATGTTGGAGAACGTCTTGAGATTTGTTCAAGACTATTGTATTCAATGCAGTGTGATTAATAGTCAGGATTGAGCCGACTGAATTGTTAAACCTAAATGTTTAGGGTTTAGTGTTTATGCTAACAACCTATCTGTTTCCTATAAGGTCAATGATGTTTCTCATTTTGAAGTTGTTGGCAAATGTTATGTGTGTATCCAAGTGAAGAGATACTTAATTCTTTCTAGACTGGAGAAGTCTGTTCATACCTACAGAGTGTGATTATAGAAGAAAAGGAGCAAAATAAGATCTTCCTTAGCATTGTGTGTTGTTATCAGATCAGTGTATTACCTATTGACTTCTAAAAATTTCAACAGTTGGAAAATCCCTTAACCAGGTAGCTTTAACAGGCTTTTGTGTAAATCCTTTAATAGGGTGACTCAATTCAATGAGATCTTCAAATCCTCTTGTGAGGTAACCTTTAACCTGGTATTTAGCCATCCCTTAACCAAGTGATCCCTAGCAGGATCAGTTCCTAGTAGAACCTATTGTAAAAGTCTTTAACCGGACTAGGCTCCTAATAGAGTGGACTTTAGAAGAGTTCAAAGAATAGCTTGTGGGTATTCATCCCCACTGTGGTTTTTCCTAGTTGGGTTTCAATGTGAAAAATCAGCGTGTCATGTGTGATTCTTTTCATGTGATGGTTTAGTGTTTTATGTTAAGTGGTAATGCAAGTTGATTCAATGATCATAAGTATTTCTGATGTATTACTTGCTTAAGCTTCTGGGTGAAGTTGTGATAAGGTATTAGGTCTTGAATTGATCTAGGTGTTACCAGTTTGTGTTTTTCACAGTGTCACTGTGTTTTACCGATAGTGCCCTGACTTAGATCAATAATGTTGTTTACTGGTTAGTGTAGTCTGTGCTGTTTGAGTTGTGGAGAAATTTTTTTTTTCTGTACTAATTCACCCCCCCTCTCAATACCAGTTTGGTACTAATTGTCCATCATTATTCATCAATTGGTATCAGAGCGTCCTCCAGGTCCTCTGTGTTGTAAGCTTAACCACTTGAGGAAAACATCCTACTCTAATGATGAAGAGAGAAGGTCCAAAGTTCAACAAAGACAACTTTAAGAAATGGAAGGATTGTAGCGTCCTAAAATTGTGACACTTGCAATTTTGACCGCATTTGGGTCTTCACGATGGCGTTGCAACACGGAACCTGAATGGAGACCCCGAAACTTGTTCATGACATCAAAAACTGCATTTTTCAGCACCCTGGCCTGATCCTCCTTGCACCCCGCTATCCCTGGAGGTGGGACCATGGCGCCCAGTGCCTTGGTCCTTCAAGACTAGGGCGCCCAGCACCCTGGTGCCCCAGGACTATGGCGCCCAGCGCCCTGGTCCCTGGCCCTATTTTGGGCCCGATCTCTTTTGGGGCTTCGAGTCTTTAAGTTTGCAAATTGGAAAATAACCTTTCCTGGTTGGCCTAAGGTCGAAAAAATCAGTCTATCAGGCCTAATCGACAAGTATATAAACTACATTTCCTCTCCCATTTGACAGGGTCAAAAAAGGGAAAACATATGTGAGCCAGATGTGGAAGCGATATTCAAACATTCAAACATTCAAGCATTCAAGCATTCCTTCAAGCAATTGATCATTCTAAATCTCCATTCAAGGCTAAGTGTTGCATTCAAGACAAGGATTCAACCATTGAAGAGGAGATCACATACAACATACAAAATACAACATTCATTACACCTTCGCATGTAAGAATACAAACATTCTTACAACAAGGTATCAGTACTTGTTCACATTACAAACATTTACATTCACAACATTCTCATTTCTTGGTTAATTCCAAAACTGGGGTTTGACCTAAAGGCAAACCCCTCATCCCTAACCCCGCAATCATCCTCTCTTTTCTGTGTGTAGGTTGCAGCTACGCTGCTGTAATTGAAGATCTGGAATCCTTGTGCAGAGACGAACAGATCCCCCTTCGTTTCGCTGATTTTTCGGAGGACTGTGTGCACGCCGGGCGCCATCGTCCAATCAACTTTTGCTCAAATTTGCAGAATAGCACCATCTCGACATTTTACTGCTAATTCTAGGTCCGCAGCTTCATCCCATATCCCTATCTCTGTTTATAAGTGAATCTTTCCTACTTTACATGCATTCCTAGTTCAATCTTTCTATCTACATTCTTTACAAAAGAGGGTATCCTTGATGTCTTAACCCTTGAAACTCATATAGAATCCAATCTTGCATTGCGTGGGATTGGATCTTGTGGGTTTCAACCCCTCTTTTGAATGTAAAGTCTCTCCTAAGTGAAAACCATCAACCCTAGTGACTCTCCCTTCTCTCTCCTTGGAGTTGGGGAGGGGAGAACGACTAGGGTTCGATTTTTTCGCTTTACATTTTGGTGAACCCGATGTGAACATCCTGATTCTGATTATTCATGGTTAGATCTGAAAAATTTGCTTCCCTAATTACATTTCCATGTTTGATCTTTTGTAAATTTTAGAGGCTAATTGCATAAAAACCCTAAAATTTTCTTTTTAGTAATTGAACTTGTGAAATGTTTAATTGTTAATGCTTGTTTCAGATCTACCCTTCTATTGAAAATTGTCAATTCATATTTGTGCTTTAATTCTAAAAATTAAGTGGTTAAATGTCAAAAC
This sequence comes from Cryptomeria japonica, assembly GCF_030272615.1. NCBI lineage: Eukaryota > Viridiplantae > Streptophyta > Pinopsida > Cupressales > Cupressaceae > Cryptomeria > Cryptomeria japonica. The sequence continues at coordinate 196,216,626 of NC_081412.1, read as the reverse complement.
CCTAATTTTTAAGACCTTCTTGATTCAACCTTTGACTGATAATTTCACTAATCAAAACACCTCCAAATCGGCTGTAACTTTGGATTCCGCAATAAAATCACAATATCTTTCATCCCTGAAAATTTGGAAAAAAGTTGCGAGGACCGTGTGCACCCCGAGCGCCATCATCCACGACATTTTTTCTGAAATTTCGGGAGCTAGATCTTATTGTATTTTTCTACTAAAATCCAGAATTTTGGCTGATTTTATCAATTTTAACACTTTCAAAATTAAAGTCAAAGTTGGTCTAGTGATTGCTTGAATTGAGGCTTCTAATCATTCAAAAATTGTTGAAATTAAAATTCATATCAAAATTGTGTTTCTTACAATCCTAAATCTGAAAAGTGTGTTGGCATTCATTCGAAATTTCAATGCTTTATTCAAATTTTTACAATTTGTGACTTTTGAAATTAAGTGTTTAATTGCAACAACTTTGATTTCCACTTTCAAAATTGAATTTTGCGTGAAATCGAGTCAACTTTTAAATTTCAAAACTTGCATTGCATTTAGCATTCCCTCTAAAATCATAAAATTCAAAATTTCAGTTTCCCTCTCTTTTCCAAAATTCAAAATTTACATTTTTCAACAATCTTGGTAGGGTTCAATTTTGAGATTGCAACTTTAATTTGGCCTATCTACAGATCGTAAAATCACTCAATTTTTTCAGATTAGCTTTAAAATCATCATAACTTTCATCCCTGAAAATTTCGAAAAAAGTTGCGAGCACCGTGTGCACTCCGTTCGCCACGGTCCCGGACATTTTTTCTGAAATTTCAGGAGATTGTTCTGATTGCATTTAACAACTTAAATCTAGGAGATTGGCTGATTTTATTCAAATTTGCTACCTCTAAAATTCAAAATCTTCTCTCTCTCTTTAGTGCATGAGTTTTACAACAATAAGTCCTACTTACACTATTCCCGTTAGACGAAGCCTTAGAATTAAGTCTTTCCAAGGTGTAATTACCGAGGGGATGGAACCTAATTTGAATGGCCTTTTTAACGAGGACATGGGTAATTCCTCTAATCCTCTTAATGATGAAGCAGCTCTCCATGAGGTTTCTGTAGAACAACTTTCAAAATTGGATAACCAATTTGATGATTTTCGACAATGGATGTCTCAAGAATACCCCGATAGTCAAGCTCTTTCATTAATTGAGGGTCTAAAACGTATGGTTCAAAGTGATAAGAATGGAATTGATATTTTGCGTGGTATTGCACACATTGTGGATTCGAATGTGATGCCTATGAAAAGTTGCACCGAAACCTTAGGTTATACACAACCTCCTACTCAAGTTAATCATTCTATTCCTTTGACAACTCCTATTGCTAGTATACCTACTTTTACATCAAACATAATGACTACTTCAATACAAGACATTCCTCCTATGATCACCAGTCATGGGGGCAATCCTTCTTCTTCAATCAACCCTCTTCCTTCCTTCAATCCAACTTCTTCATTCATTCCTTCAATGAGTGTTCCTATTATATCTCCACAAATGAACATGACACAAGGGGGGAATTCATTTAACCCTTCCATTCCTCCTTGTAGTGTTCCTCCTTTCCAATCATCTCCTATGACTAACTATCATAGCGTCCCACCACCTTACTCTCTACCTTCTTTCAATAACATAACACATCCATCACAATCTAACACGTCTAATATGAACTCTTCGACTAAAGCGACCATTAACAATCTTGCACAAACTGTCTCTTCTTTACAGCAACAAATTGCCTCTATGAATCAATCTAAGTTTAGTGTGCCCACATTTGATGTGGCGAGCCCACTTTCTCTTGACATTGTTCGAGCTATCCCCCCTAAACATGTTGAAATTCCACATTTGGAGCTTTATAATGGTAAGGGTGATCCTCTAACACATGTTAAGACCTTTCAAACAATATGTACCGATTTTTCTGATGACCAAAGGTTGCTTGCAAAACTGTTTACTAGAACATTAAGAGATAAAGCCCTACAATGGTATTGCTCGTTGCCTTCGTATTCTATTACTTCTTTCGAACAAATTGCAAATGCTTTTATTCAACAATTTCAAAACAATATAAGTCCTAAAGTTACTTTGATTGATTTAATGCATTGTAAACAAGGTGTTAAAGAAAAAGTAACTGATTTCATTGGTAGATATAAGCATTTGTATGCTCAAATTTCTTTTCCAGTGCCTGACAATGATATTCAAAGAATCTTTATTTCTAATTTACAAAAAGACATTAGAGAAAAACTCCTATTTTCTGAGTTTACTTCTTTCCAACAGTTGTGCACAACTCTTCACAATTATCAACTGACTATGAGTCAAATGGAACAAGCAAATCCTGTGGCTCCAAGTGATAAGGGTGATAGTAGTCAACAACCATTTGGGAAGTTTAAACCGAACAGAGAATCCATTAAATTCAATGAAAACATCATCAACAACAATGTGAATGTGGCATCAGGTGTGCCTCCTATTTCTAAGTTTTTCAAGAAAGAAAGAAAGTTTACTCCTTTGAATGAATCATTGCATAGTATTATGAATAAGTTATTGGAACAAAATGTGCTTACTCTTCCTCCTATAAGGCAAATAGATCCTGAAAAGATTAACTCACCCTATTTTGATAACAAATCTTTTTGTCAATTTCATCGTCATCCTGGGCATGATACTGAAAAATGTTTTGCTTTAAAGGGTAAAATTCAAGATTTGATTGATAATAATACTATCTCTGTTTCTGGTGTGAATGATAAAGGCAACACATCTGTAGCTCCTCCTAACCAAAATCTTAATATTTTTACTGATCCATTGCCTTCTCATACCTCTAATGCGATTGATACTAATGATTCCTCTGTCTCACCTGATGATCTTGTGTCCATGACTCCGAATGTGATTAACTTTGTAGAGCAGCAGAAAATCCCTAAAGAACCTTCCATCACCTTTGATTCTAGCAAAACTATCACGGCACCTGATGGTCCTTTATATATAGTTGCAAAAGTCAAGAATACACCTTGTCGTGGAGTGCTTGTTGATCCTTCTTGTATGATTAATGTCATTACTGAAGAATTTCTTTTTACTTTGCAATTGAATCAAGTGATCTATGATGAAACAAATGTGGTTGTGAAACTATTTGATGCATTTTCTTCTCCTGCAATTGGTTCTATTACATTACCTATTGAGGTCCATAACAAATCCCTTGATGTGGACTTTGCTATTATTCCATCGTCCGAACAATTTCGTGTGAAGCTAGGCTATCCTTGGCTGTCTTCCATGAAAGATATTGCTTCTCGTATTCACAAGTGTTTGAAATTTCCCCATAATGGTGAAGTTGTTACTGTCAATCATAGCCTCTTTAAACCAACTGAAAGAACTTCTAACATTCCTATTGATTACTTTTGGCCTAAACAATTCCAATCTCTTCCTCCACGAAGTGATCATCTTTTCAAATCTTATCAAAAGTGGAAAAAACATATGATCTTATCTCTAAGTGAACCTAGAACACCCAAACTTGACATTCCTATCATTCTTGAGAAGGAAGTTCTTCCTTTGAAAGATAAAACTAATGTCTTTCCTCAAGAAGATTCCCAACCCATCCCTATGGATGTGACTGTGCCTATATCTAATAAACTTCCTAAAAATAGACCTATCCCTCCTCGTCATGATGGACTTGGTCTCCTTCCTAAACCGAATATTCCTCCTTTGTATGGAGCAGTTCCTCCTCCTTCCTCTTATGGAGAGAAGAGACCTTCCTCTTCTCCTATTATTCAACCTAAGAGACCACAACCTAAACACCCAAGTGATAAGGATGAGAACATTCCTCCTCCTCAATCTTCGCAACTTCCTACTAAGACTAGACGAAATCATTCTGCGCGTGAACGCCGACGAAAGCGTCGTCTTAGAGCTCAGGCAGCTGCTTCTCAAACTTTGCAATTCCCAAAAACACCTTCAGCCAATATTATTCCATTTTCTCCTCAGCCGAAAAATGAGCCAAAATCTCCTAAACATAAGATGCATGATGGTCTTGATCCTGTGTGAGTTAAAGATCTTATTTTTATAAATCTTGATGATGATATAGATGAAAATGTTATTCATGATGAAAATGTTACTCCTGTTCATTCTGATAGTGAATATGAATATGTTGATGTTGATAATTATCTATCTAATGAATTTTCTAAAGCACTTATCCTAGCTCCTAGAAAAGAACAACGTGGCTCGGAACATGAACGTAGCCCTTGTTTGGATCTTGTGATAGTCCATCTGCTGTGTTGAATGTTCCTCCTCTAGCGTGTTTCCTACCTTCCCGAAATATTGATCAACAAGATTGGGGGGTAGATGACGTGCTAGACTAGTTTCATTAGCATAGCAGATTCTCTCCTCCTCTCTCTCTTTTGTTACTTCTTCTATGTGTTATTCTCATTCTTCTATTTGTTGTCCTTAGTGTTGTCTACTTGAGGACGATGCAAAGCATTGAGATTTCTTTTGGTCTCTCTCATGTTGACTCAAAAGACACGTGTTCCCTTCTTCTAGGCGACCTTCCTTGATTGGGGAATGAAGAACAATTATGCATACATACATATGATATACATGAATTATCATACAGCATACTGACCCCGAGGAAAGCGAAGTCACCTCGTGCTTCGTGTTTTGTGTCTATTATCCTTGGGCTTATCTCACACTTGGGGGCTAAATCCTTGTGATAACGTGCTCCTTTCTCATTTCTTATATGTATCACTACCTTAAAGCAATCACCCCTGGTGAGGCATGTGCGATCGCTTTAACGTAGGGGGGCATACATCCCGTTCATATCTTTTCAAGATACTTGAAAATTTCTTGACAAATTTAGCTTTGCCTTGAAAATTTTTGATATCTTTCTTGCATGACTCATAGTGAGGGAACCTTACTACTGACAGCCATGGTTCTCCCTCGTGATCTTCCCTTTTACTTTGTCAATCGAGGTCGTAAGATCCTTAGTCCACTGGAGGCTTGGTGTATCTTGCCTCCTTGACGTGGTGAAAGTCTTTCAATGTTGTTTCCTTGTACTTTATCGGAAGTATGAGCGTACACTTATACTCCCGCTAAAGTGGGGGCTAAATGTAGCATCCTAAAATTTTGACACTTGCAATTTTGACCGCATTTGGGTCTTCACGATGGCGATGCAACATGGAACCTGAATGGAGACCCCGAAACTTGTTCATGACATCAAAAACTGCATTTTTCAGCACCCTGGCCTGATCCTCCTTGCACCCCGCTGTCCCTGGAGGTGGGACCATGGCGCCCAGTGCCCTGGTCCTTTAGGACTAGGGTGCCCAGTGCCCTGGTCCTTCAGGACTAGGGCGCCCAGCGCCCTGGTCCCTGGCCCTATTTTGGGCCCGGTCTCTTTTGGGACTTCGGGTCTTTAAGTTTGCAAATTGGAAAATAACCTTTCCTAGTCGGCCTAAGGTCGGAAAAATTAGTCTATCAGCCCTAATCGACAAGTATATAAACTACATTTCCTCTCCCATTTTAGGGGGTCGAAAGAGGAAAAACATATGTGAGCCAGATGCGGAAGCGATATTCAAACATTCAAGCATTCCTTCAAGCAATTGATCATTCTAAATCTCCATTCAAGGCTAAGTGTTGCATTCAAGACAAGGATTCAACCATTGAAGAGGAGATCACATACAACATACAAAATACAAAATTCATTACACCTTCGCATGTAAGAATACAAACATTCTTACAACAAGGTATCAGTACTTGTTTACATTACAAACATTTACATTCACAACATTCTCATTTCTTGGTTAATTCCAAAACTGGGGTTTGACCTAAAGGCAAACCCCTCATCCCTAACCCCCCAATCGTCCTCTCTTTTCTGTGTGTAGGTTGTAGGTACGCGGCTGTAATTGAAGATCTGGAATCCTTGTGCAGAGACGAACAGATCCCCCTTCATTTCGCAGATTTTTCGGAGGACCGTGTGCACGTCGGGCGCCATCGTCCCGTCAACTTTCTCTCAAATTTGTAGAATAGCACTGTCTCGACATTTTACTACTAATTCTAGGTCCGCAGCTTCATCCCATATCCCTATCTCTATTTATAAGTGAATCTTTCCTACTTTACATGCATTCCTAGTTCAATCTTTCTATCTACATTCTTTACAAAAGAGGGTATCCTTGATGTCTTAACCCTTGAAACTCATATAGAATCCAATCTTGCATTGCGTGGGATTGGATCTTGTGGGTTTCAACTTCTCTTTTGAATGTAAAGTCTCCCCTAAGTGAAAACCATCAACCCTAGTGACTCTCCCTTCTCTCTCCTTGGAGTTGGGGAGGGGAGAACAACTAGGGTTCGATTTTTCCGCTTTACAAGGATAAAAAGAATATCTACATTAGAAGCATGGGTGCTCAACACTAGAGCTATGTTGAGAATGCTTATGTTATCCCTACCGATACTCTCACCGATGATCAGAGAAGAGAGATTCAGGAGAATGGGCAAGTCATGGAAGCCCTAATCAGCAGTCTATCTGACATAGAGTTTATTGATGTTTAGGATAAAGACAATCCCAAAGAAGTATGGGATGCTCTTGAGAATATCTATGGTGGTGATGAGCAAGTGAAACAAGCTAAGGAAGAAAGCCTTAGGGGAAAGTTTGAAGACATGCGGATGGTTGAAGGAGAGACCATTCAATAATATGGAATAAGAATCAAAACTATTGTTGGAGACATCAAGAGTATAGGAGGTAAAATAGATGATTGCACTGTTGTTAGCAAAGTATTGAGATTCTTGCTACTAGTATATGCAATAAGGGTTGCTGCTATTCAGGAGTTGAGATCTATAGACAAGACAAAGGTATCCCTAGACTCCATCATTGCTAAGTTGACCACATATGAGCTAAATAATTATGATGGCAGTGTTAAGAAGACTGAATCGGCCTTTAGAGCATTTGCTGCACCATCTAGAAAGGGAAAAGAAGCTAGTTCCAGTTGTCAACCAAGACAAAGCAGAGAAATGGATGATGAGGAGATCCTAATGGAATTTGAAGCTCTTCTTGCCAAGAGACTTCCTAAGGGAACTGGTAAATACAGAGGTAATCTCCCTTTGAAATGCTTTTCTTGCAATAGGATAGGAAACATTGCTGTAAACTATACTAATGGTGATAATAAGGACAAACTGAAGAAGTTCAAGAAGTTCAAAGGAGGAAACAGGAGAAACTTTTTTGTAGCAATTGATGAAGGTGTCACTGATGAGGAATCAGAAGATGAAGAAAGTGAAGACTTTGTGTTTCTAGTAGTTAAGGAAGATGTGTCGAACAAGAAGGCTCTTGTGTCCCGCTTTGATAATTCCAATGAGTGGATTATTGATAGTGGTTGTTCTCACCACATCACTAGTGACTGGAGTAAGTTCTTGTCTCTGGAAGAGCATGATGGTGGTGTGGTACGATTTGGTAATGATGCACCATGTATGGTAAAAGGGTGAGGGTCCATCTCTCTATATGGAAAAAGCAGTGTTGATAATGTGTATTGGGTAGAAGGTCTCAGGCACAACCTTTTGAGTGTTGCCCAGCTGAATGATAATGGACTCACTCTAGAATTCAAAGATGGAGTGTGCAAAATAAAAGGCTTGAGTGGTGAACTGATGGCCACCGATATGTAGACCAGAGGTAACTTATTCTAGTTGAATGCAAATATCAGTACATGTCTAATGGCTAAGTTTGATGATAGCTGGATATGACATAGGAGACTCTGTCATGTAAACTTTGATAATATTGCAAAGGCCAGTAAGATCAAGGCAGTTAGAGGATTGCATGTGCTAAGCAAACTAGAGAATCCTTTGTGCAGAGAGTGTCAACTAGGGAAAATGTCTTCCTCAACCTTCAAAGGTAAACCTTTCATTGTAGACAATTTACTTGATCTTGTGCATATTGATTTGTGTGGTCCTATGAAAACTAGGAGTGTGTAGGGAGATAGGTACTTTATGATTCTCACTGATGACTGCTCAAGAATGATGTGGGTTACATTCTTGAAAGACAAGTCTGAAGCCTTTGTAAAGTTCAAATCCATCAGAGCACTGGATGAAAAATAAAGTGGTAAGAAAATCAAATGCCTTAGAACTGACCAAGGAGGTGAGTTCACTTCTAGTGAGTTCAATAAGTACTATGAAGAAAATGGCATCAAGAGGCAATTGTCTGCCCCCCAGACTCCACAACAGAATGGCCTAGCATAAAAGAACAACTGGACTGTAGTTGAAGCAGCCAGAACCATGTTGATTCAAGGAAAAGTTGCTCACACTTTTTGGAGAGAAGCAGTGAGCATTGCAGTCTACATAATGAACCGGGTAGTCATCAAGAAAGGTAAGGATAAAAAAACTTATGAGTATTGGACCTATAAGACTCCTATAGTAAGCTACTTTAGAGTGTTTGGTAGCAAGTGTTATATAAAGAGGAGTGAACACCAGAGCAAGTTTGATGTAAAATGTGATGAGGGAATATTCCTAGGGTATTCCACCAAGAGAAACACTCAAATATTTCAATAATAGGACTCAGAGAATTGTTGAAAGTATCAATGTTAGAGTTGATGAAGCCTCTGGGAAACCTAAGGAAACCGGCAGTGAGTAAGTGGTAGATGAACCGGTTGTAACCTTTTGGGAAGCAGTTGCAAAATAGCCTAGTACCAGCAACAGTGCTCCTACACCGATAGATGCTGATGCTGATGCTGATGAAGATGAGGATGAAGAAGAAAAGCAAGAGGAAACAACTAAGATCATTCCTAGGTATGTTAAGCTGAATCATGACCCAAAGCAGATCATAGGAGACAAGGATGCATGAATTCTTACAAGAAGAAAGGTTAGAGAAAAATCTTGCATGATCTCTGAATTTGAGCCTAAAACATTTAAAGAAGCACATAAAGATGAAGATTGGATCAAGGCAATGGAAGAGGAACTTGACCAGATAGAAAAGAATGGCACATGGTCTTTGGTACCTAGACCTGAGCATAAAAATGTCATTGGCACCAAATGGGTTTTTAGAAATAAGCTGAATGAAGATGGCACAGTGGTAAGAAACAAAGCCAAACTGGTGTCTAAGGGATATGCTCAAGAAGAAGGAGAAGACTATGGAGAAACCTTTTCTCCAGTAGCTAGATTGGAAGGAGTTCGTATGCTTCTTGCATATGCTACCTATAAGGGATTCAAAGTATATCAAATGGATGTAAAATCTGCATTCCTAAATGGAATACTTGAAGAGGAGGTGTATATAGAGAAACCAGATGGGTTTTCCCTATCAGAAGATAGTGACATGGTGTGTAGGCTGCATAAAACCTTGTATGGATTGAAGCAATGACCTAGAGCATGGTATGAATGCTTACACTCCCATCTTGTGAAGATTGGATTTGAAAGAACAAGTGAAGATAGCAATATCTATTTGAATTCAGAAGGAGATCAAATTCTGATCTGTGAAGTATTTGTTGATGACATAATTTTTGGTGGAGATGACAAGATGAGTCATGATTTTGTAGATGAGATGAAGGAGGAATTTGAGATGTCACTTATAGGGGAGATTAAGTTCTTCATTGGACTACAGATTCAACAAATGAAAGATGGTATCTTTATCACTCAATCCAAGTATGTCAAAGAGGTGTTGAAGACCTTTGGCATGGAAGACAAAAGACCGGTTGGTACATCGATGGTGATCGGTTGTAAATTTTCAAAAGAGGATGACTCAACGTTGGTGAATGAGAAGGGACACCGATCAATGATTGGTAAGTTGTACTATGTAGTACATAGTAGACCGGACATTGCACATGTAGTGGGTATTACTGCATGGTTCCAGAAAAGTCCAAGAGAATCCCACTAGGTAGCAGTCAAGCAGATTCTTAGATATTTGAAGGGAACTATTGACTATGGATTGTGGTATCCATACAGTAATGATTTCAAGCTCAAAGTGTTTATAGATGCTGATTGGGCTGGTAATGTGGACAACCAGAAGAGTACAACTGGTGGTGCATTCTTTCTTGGTGGTAGACTAGTCTCATGGATAAGTAAGAAGCAGAGTTGTATCTCCCAGTCTATAGTAGAAGCAGAATATGTTGCAGTATTTATGAACTGCACTCAGACAATTAGGATGAAGCATGTATTAAGTGGCTTCGAAGTTCCTGTATCTGAACCGGTAAGTATATTCTATGAAAATACAAGCGCAATTAATATTTCCAAGAATCTAATTTTGCATGTTAGAACCAAGCACTTCGAGCTCAAGTATCATTTCTTGAGGGAGAAGGTTCAAAACAAAGAGGTTGTAATGGAACATGTTTCCAGTAAGGAGCAGTTAGCAGACATATTCACCAAGCCTCTACCAAAGGCTACATTTACCTATTTAAGAGAAGAATTAGGGGTGCTTCCCCTTCAAGAGGTGAACTAAAGGTGTGTGCTCCACATCAGTCAGGTATTGCATTGATAAATCTTTTTCAGGATTGGTGTGTTGAAGGATGCTACTCCTTAGGGGGAGCAACATAGTGGAACATAGTTTTTTGTGCCTCCACTTTGGCATTGTTGTCAAAGGGGGAGAAGATGTGAAGTGGAGAAGATATCTGTAGTATTAGGGAGAAGATGTGAAGTAGAGAGATATCTTTGTATATTGCCATCAATGCCAAAGGGGGAGATTGTTGGCATATGTGCAGAGCCTGATGACATGATGATATTGTATGTTGTCATTGATGTCAATATGCTAAAATACGAACCAGTATATTGTAGTAAGCAAAATGGCAAGAGAACTGGTATGATGTTGTGAGCCAGTATATGTGAAAAAGTGAAGTGGTATGTTGGAAAGAGAACTGGTATATATATGGGAATTTTTGTGTTGGGGTTTCATTTGGCATGACTACCGATTGGTAGTCTCAGCTTCAAGGTTTTTGATTGATGCATTGCAAGCCTGTGTGATTCAACCAATGATATCTTGTGATAAGTCAGCATTGTAATGAAGATTAGATCATGTTTCCATGTTAGCCTTGTGCACATGAAGGATATCCTTGAAGATCTTTCATGAAGAAGATTGATCCTATCTACGTTGGGAATGTGCAAAGTCTCCGTAAATGGTGGAGAGCACATGATGGGTTATCAGCTTCCTGAAGCGGCAAAGAATGAACGTTAGAGAACATCTTGAGATCTGTTCAAGACTATTGTATTCAATGTAGTGTGATTAACAGTCAGGATTGAACCAACTGAATTGTTAAGCCTAAATGTTTAGGGTTTAGGGTTTATGCTAATAACCTATCTGTTTCCTATAAGGTCGATGATGTTTCTCATTTTGAAGTTGTTGACAAATGTTATGTGTGTATCCAAGTGAAGAGATACTTGATTCTTTCTAGACTGGAGAAGTGTGTTGATACCTACAAAGTGTGATTGCAGAAGAAAAGGAGCAAAAAAGGATCTGCCTTAGCATTGTGTGTTGTTATCAGATCAGTGTATTACCTGTTGACTTCTAACCATTTCAACAATTGGAAAATCCCTTAACTGGGTAGCTTTAACATGATTTTGTGTAAATCCTTTAACAAGGTGACTCAATTCAATGAGTTCTTCAAATCCTCTTGTGAAGTAACCTTTAACAGGGTTCTAACCTTTAACTGGCTATTTAGCCATCCCTTAATTGGGTGATCCCTAGCAGGATCAGTTCCTAGTAGAACCTATTGTAAAAGTCTTTAATTAGACTAGGCTCCTAATAGAGTGGACTTCAGAAGAGTTTAAAGAACATCTTGTGGGTATTCATCCCCACCGTGGTTTTTCCCAGTTGGGTTTCCACGTGAAAAATTAGTGTGTCATGTGTGATGCTTTTCATGTGATGGTTTAGTGTTTTATGTTAAGTGGTAATGCAAGTTGATTCAATGATCATAAATATTTCTGATGTATTACTTGCTTAAGCTTCTGGGTGAAGTTGTGATAAGCTATTAGGTCTTGAATTGATCTAGGTGTTACCAGTTTGTGTTTTTCATAGTCTCAATGTTTTACCGATAGTGCCCTGACTTAGATCGGTAATGTTGTTTTCCAGTTAGTGCAGTCTCTGTTGTTTGAGTTGTGGAGAAAGTTTTTTTGTCTGTACTGATTCACCCCCCCTTAGTACCAGTTTGGTACTAATTGTTCATAATTATTCATCTCTCCCTTGTTCTTGTCTCCAATAATTTGATCTTTAGAGTGATTTAATCTTACATACCTTGGTGTCTTCTTAACTTCAGGTTCACTACTTTGATCATCAGTCATAGTTGAATTTTTTGATTGTGTCAGTGTAACTCTCTTAGCTTCCTGTACTAGTTGAGGCATTGTTTGTTCAGTTATGATCATTTCCATTGCCGGTTCCCAGTCATATGATACAAAATGATTTATATACTATTCATCCACTTTCATATTAGCACTCTCCACAATTTTCTATAATCTTTTATTATAACATCTATATGCTTTGCTCTGAATTGAATAGCCAAGAAATATCCCTTCATCACATCTAGGATCAAACTTTCTAATTGAATCATCTCTTTTGATATAGCATTTACTTCCAAAAACTCTGAAATATTTAACAGTAGGTGTATGTCCAGACCGTAGTTCATAAGGGGTCTGACCAGTTTCACCTTTGATGTGAACTCAGTTGAATGTGTAGACTATTGTACTCACTGCTTCTCTCTAGTAGATATGAGGTAATTTGGATTCCATCATCATATATATAGCTGCATCCAAAATGGTTATGTTCTTTCTTTCAACTACTTCATTTTGCTAAGGAGTCCTAGGTGCAGATAGTTGTCTCGTGATTCCATTTGTCTCACAATAACTATTAAATTCATGAGAAGTTAACTCACCACCATGATTTGATCTTAGACATTTGATTTTTAAACCATTTTCAATTTCAACCTTCACTTTAAAGATCTTGAATTTCTCAAAAGCTTTAGACTTCTCCCTTAGAAAAGTCACCCACATCATTCTAGAATAGTCATCAATAATCAACATGAAATATCTATCACCTTGAAATCTTCTAGTTCTTGCTGGACCACATAATTTGGTGTGAATCAAATCAAGTACATCATTAGATTAATCATGTATTCTCTTAAAATAACTTTTGACTTGCGTACCCAATTGACATTCCTTACATACCGAATTATGAGGCTTCATAATCTTAGGTATATCTCTAACTACCTTAGTTGAATTGATCTTAAAAATACAATCAAAATTAACATGACACAACCTCTTATGCCATAGCCAACTCTCATCAATATGATCAATTAAACATGTCTTATTACCAGTGTTCAAGTGAAAGCTATTACTTCCCATATAAATACTGGTTGCAATCTCCAAACCAGTCTTATTAATAATTTTGCATTTTCTATCTTTAAACTAAAGTTGAAAACCCTTATCAATTAATTGACCAACACTCAAAAGATTATTCTTTAAACCTTATACATAATAGACATTATCAGTATTATGCTTTCCATCCAAAGAAATAATACCTCTACCTTTGATCATACATGCTTTGTCATCTGCAAATCTGACTTGACTGCCATTGTATTCTTGCAGGGACAACAATTTCCCTTTATCTCCAGTCATATGATTTGAGCATCCACTATCAATTACCCATTCATCCTTATCTTCAACTTTTTCTTCCAGGGCCTTTTCTTCATTTTTGATAGCCAGTTCCAGTTCATCTTCCTTCAAAGCATAGAACACCCATTCTTTTCCATTGTTGGATCCACTAGGAGAGTCTTATGTTGGTTCATCTCTAGAGTCATCAGTTGCTCCTTCCTCATCTTCTATGTAGCATTGTTTACTTTTATTGAATCTATATCTATTTTGGTTAGGCTTAAAATATTTCTTGACTCTTTCCTCAAACCTTGCATTCCTTTTAGGACATCTAGATGCAAAATGACCAATCTTATTACATCCAAAACATTTAAAAGGTGTTTTTCCTTCATACTTACTTCCAATTGGTCCTTTAAGTACTCTTCTAGCAAATAAGGCTTCAAGTTGCTCAAGTTCTTCATCTTCTTTCCTCATGTCTTCCAATTCTTTTGCATATAAGGCTTTCCAATCAATTTTGCCAATAGATGATGATGATGATGATGATGATGATGATGCATGAAAAGAAGGTTCAGATTTTACAGCTCCAGAAGATCCAAATTCTTCAAGCTCAAAAGTCGATAATTTCCCAATCAGAATGTCTTTCTTAACTGAAGTGTTTGCCATTGTTCTTAACTCATTAATTGCAGTTGCCTTCATCTTGTAAGCCGGTGGAAGGGCTCTCAAGACTTTGGAAACTATTTCATCTTCACTTAGGAATCCTCCACAATATTGAATTCCCATAACAATCTCATTTACTCTTTCCATAAACACAACAATTCTTTCATTATCTTACCCGGTAACCATCAAGTTTAGCAATTTTGATAGTAGGGTCACCTTCATTTAGAGTTTGCAATTTGTCTGACATAACCTTAGCTGATGATTTATTAGTCAATCCCATGATCTCCTGATCAGTAAGTGCACACAAGAGGGCTTCTCTAGCTATGCAATCATTTTCAATATTCTTATCCAAGTCTACAAAAGCAGGATTGCCAGATGCCGAATCATAAGGTGTGTATCCTTTTTCAGTGATCTCCAAAATATCCTTGCCAAGACATCTAAGATGAGTCTCCATTCGAATTTTCCATATCCCATAACTTGTTCCATCAAGCTTAGGGATTTCTCTTCTAAAAATAGTTGTCAATGGATTAAAGGTGTTAGTTGCCATAGAATCTACCTCAAGTGGTTAAGCTTCTACAAAAGAGGACCAAAGATCTGATACCAAGTGTTAGGATAACTGGTGAATAACTGAGGGGGGGGTGGTGAATCGGTTGTTAACATATTATAACTTTTAATCCACAATACAACATTAAACAAATCAAGTACCAGTAAAGCACATACAGATGTTTGTAGGAACAAATATCGATAAACAATACAACTTAACAATTAACCAAATAATCAATGAAAAGAAACCATACCACATAACACCATGATTTATACGTGGAAAACCTAGAAAGGGAAAAACCACGGTGGGAAGCCTACACACAATCAGATGATACTTATTTGTTACAATGAGGCACCTACACTTGCAGGAAGGCACACTGCCTAGAGCATACTTCTCATTACAAAAGAGTCTCACTAACTGCAGAGAGGCTACAACCATCTCAAAATAAATGGACAACAATCCAATAGAGTGAACTGCCATAAATAGCATCTACCATGCCCGATTATAGTCCTGGTTAAGTTCAATGTCAGAGGACTAAATCCTCTTCTAAATCCAATTCGATCACCAATGATCAACCAACTCCTCCGCCTAAATGATATTACAATATTCGCACATTACATTCCTTGACCATGACCTTTCCAATAACCATGATACATTACAAAGAGTTTCTACCTTTTATATATACAAACCCTCATGCCTAAACCAATTAGGTCGGCCACCTAAAGATATTACAATAAGATCATTACATAATTCCTTATTAAAATGATATGTCATTTCGCCTTAAGACCAAAAGAATAATAACAAATCCATAAATCCTCTCGAAGCATCTTGGTAACGTGTAGAGTATAGGTTAGCATGATACTGGTCCATAACCTAGATAGATACCGAACCTATTCTGGGTCCATCACATCAAAGCAATGTCTTCAAGCAGTTGAAGTACAATCAAAGAACATCTTTAGCATCCTAAAATCCATGAAGAAGCTGCACCAACACCAATTATGCATCCTGTCATGATTCCTCAATGAAAGCTCTGTTGGTAAAGCCTTAAACCAGTGTCGGTAAGGGTTCACCAAAGTGTATGATAGTATCCAATTACCAAACCAATAACAACTGACCAAAACATGCTCATGGAGCATATAGTGCATGAAATCAAATATACATCACTAATACAAACATGCCAGAAGTGTCGAACAGATAGTCTCTTCTACCGGTACTACTAGATCTTCTACCGGTAACCAAAACTTGTCTGTTGGTAACCAATCATAACAGCTAGTGTTGACATCAATAACAAAACATCAATACAACACATAATCAATTCATCCATAATGCCAACAAATACTCCCTTACATAATTAAATTCCTTAAGATTTAGATCCTAAAGTTCCTATTCTACTGTCTTCGCAATCTGAATCTTAGAAAAAGAGAAAAAACCAATAGAAACAAAAATCTATACTCATTTTGTGTTTTGAAGACAAAAGGGATTGGAGGTCGAGTATCTTCCTGACATATTCCAAGAATATAATGTGATCATTGTAGTATTGTGGCAGTAGCATAGGGTTCCCTATGAACCCGATAACCCTAATATATGTAGAGCGTTGGTTCTGAATGAACCAACATGCCCATTCCCTAATGTTTGCCATCATTTCTAGGCTTATCCTATAACCTGTATCACCTATGAGTTTAATGATAAAAGGGAAAAGGAAGGCATCTTTTATTCTTTTAAAATGTGCCTTTGTGTTGTTTAGAGGGAGTTGTGAGTAGTACTTCCACACCTTTTTCTGCGCTTCCTCATCACCTAGATGGCCCTCTATCTATGATGCAGAGCATCTATCACAAACCATAAAACCTTCATTCAAGGGTAAACTTTAAACTTGAATCAAGAGACATATAACAAGATAAATCACTCTTCTCAACTTCAAACTAATTTCAAAGGTTATATTACATCCTTAAAAACCTTCATTCAATATTTCAGATCATAACATTCACCATAACATGAGAGAACAAATTCTTTATTGCCATGGAATACCCTAGTTTAGGGTTTCATCCCTTAACAACTATTTTCACCAAAATGATCACAAAATATTCAATTCTTAACCAAATAAAGTAAGACAAAAAGCACTGGAAAGAAGATTCAGAGACCTTTCCAACACATATATCTTTTCTTCAATATTATCCCTCATGTGACCACACCAAATGCTACAACTGGGTTGTTGTTGCCTTCACCAATCTGCTTTTCACCATGAACTATAACAAACAGTCATCAATAACATTTTACATATTTCTGATAAAGAAAATCACTTCAGTCAGAATTTATATTATTGAGTTAAACAAGTTCTCTCAAAATTTCAGCCAGATCCAACAGTTAAATCAAAAGATATGATCATTTTCCCAAAACTGGGTAACCCTTGGCAGGGTTTTGGTAATCATTGAAAAAACAAATATATCTTGCCAAATACTCCACAAGAATGCACAAGAAAGGATTCATCTGAAAGATATTTTATCAATATATCATTAAATAACATCTACATATAAAAATTACACCAAATGTGATCCTCCATGGATCTATGACAGTCATAGATTCCTTAAAACCTCATGATAGTTTGAGGGTTTGATGGATAATCTTTGTCAAATCCCCTCCAAACTGATCTCCCTTGTTGATTTTGACCAAACATGGTGTTATAAACCATTTCCAAATCCTTTCTAACTACTCCAACCACCTCATAACCAATGGATTTCATTTTTACACTTTTGTTGCACTTTTTGGCAATATTGCAACTTTGCAATTTTTACAATTTTTGACATAGATGACTCTAACTCTTACATGGACACTTTTAAAACTTCATTATGGAACAAATATGATATCTTTGGACAAAATGGCTCATTTATCCTTACATAGTATGATTCAATTAACTCAAATAACCTTAATACATTATGAATGACTCAAATACAATAAATTGTTCATATTATGACTTTTGACCTCCTGGTATGCTTGTGTGCTTAGGTGCCTCTGCACCAATCTATGATCCTGGGAATTTACCTACTCGGGCAGCCACCTAGATAACATAGGAGGTAAAGAAGACTTTTTTGTTTGATGCACCTCCTTCATCTTCTTATGTCTATTGTCAGAAATAATTTGGGCCCAGTCAAAATATTGTTTCCCTATTAGTATAGTTATCATGAAATGGAACATCCAGGGATGGAAGTGTCGACAATCTGGCTTGCCAAAGGCTTTGCTCAATATGATGATTAAATCTCATTGTGGCTCCTTGAAGTCTACCCTCAAAATATCTATGACTTTTAGCCCTATCTTCCTCTCCTCTTCCAACCAGTTATCATTCATATGTCTCTTGTTTGAAGAAAAAATGTTATTCCATACTCTAGTGGCTTCTTCATTTGTTGTTAGGAGTACTTCATCCCTCATAGGGATGCTAAACATAAATCCAAGCATATCTATTGATAAATCAATTACAGTTCTACCCTGATCATCTATGCACTTCGTCATATCTACATTATAGAACTGTGCAATGGTCATAATGAATTCAGGTGCCTACACTAATTGCAGGAAAATGGTTGCCTCCACCAGACTTGATCTCTTAATTCTCCTTAGAGGGGCCTCTGGCCTTGGTCTGTCCAATTATGTTTTGATGTTTTCCAACTCGATATGCCCCACCTTTGTATCTGTCACCCATTTAATTTGGTCATCCAACTTCGAAACATAGACCTGCCCCTGATATTAATATTTCATGGTCATAGGAAGTTTGTCCAACTCCTTGCCTCTCTTGTTGGAGGTTGGGTCCATCTAAATGCTCTAATTTGCAAGAAAGAATTACAAATTAGTCCATTACTAGTTAAAAATATCAATAATATCATCCAACTAGGGTCTCTGGGATTCCAGGGTTCTGGGGTGAATAAAATCCTTTTAAACAACTAACTTCAAAACTCCAGGGTTATGAGGTTAGCATTTCAGAACTTTGGAGTTACAAGGTTAGCATAGACTTGAAAAACTAAGTTCAAAACTTTGGGGCTCCGGGGTTTTGGGGTAGATAGGAAAAGATAACTTTAGGACTTTGGGGTTCTAGAGTCTCAAGGTAATTCAATAGGGTGCCAAGAAGATGCTTCAGTACTCCAGGGCTCTAGGGTTCTGTGGTTAAAATAATGGCCAAATAGGAAAGGACCTTGGGACTCCGGGGTTCTGGGGTTCTGAGATTGGGGGTCTTTCACTTGAAGGTTTTGAGATGATCCAGGACTTTGGGGTTTCAAGATAAAGGTACAACCCAAAAGAATCAACCTCAGGACTTCGGGGTTCCAGGGTCAATAAAACTACCCAGCCTGGAACTCTGGGGATGCGGGGTTCTAGGATGAAGAAAACTAGGGCACACGAGAAGAACAAGACATGCAGAACAAGGAACATAAAAAGGAAAATCTATGTTGAAAACTAAAAAAACTAAAATATCTAAACATGAGAACACAAGGAGAAAAAAATCCACCAACCTGGTAGGAGAAAACACGCAAAATCTCAACAAAACGGAGGGGCGAAGTCGGGAGGTCACAACTGGAAGGTTTTAAGAACTTGAGTGCACAAATGAATAGAAAAGTTCATTCCTCCTATTTATTCCCCCCCTGAACTTCATTTGTACAATTTCCCTAAAAAAGAGCTTGGGAGTCTAGGGTTCCAGATTTCCAAGGTGGCAAACAAAAACAAAACAAAACTCACCTCGGGACTCCAGGGTTTTGGGGTGAAAGCCAAAAACACCAATAGACCTCAGGATTCTGAGGTTCTGAGGCGAAAAAAGGAAAGCAAGAAAAGAAACCTTAGGACTTCGAGGTTCTGGGGTTGCCAAGACAACACAACTCTGGGACTCCAGGGTTCCACGGTTCCGAAGTGACTAATAACAAAACATGAAGAACTCAGGATTTCGGGGTTCCAAAGTTCTGAGGTTTTGAATGAAAAAATATAAGGCATGAATTCAGGACTCTGGGAATCCAAGGTTCCGAGGTAGTGAGAAACATAACAAACACCTACTTTGGGACTCTAGGGTTCCGGGGTAGGACTTCAAAAACAAACAAAGGACTCCTCGGGCCTCTAGGGCTCCGAGGTTCCGGGGTGTCTAGGCAAAAACTAAAAGAAACAAAGCTACAGAAAGAAAAGAGAGAGACCCATATTTTCAAGACAAGGAAACTAATGGCGTTAGATATGTAGAGCATAACAAGTATCATCAAATACATGGACATTATACTAATGAATGTTAATATTTGTAAACTAAAATACAACAATATATTGATTTAGGTATCATAAAAGTAATGTGTGACAATGAATGGCATATTTCTTATGATAATTCAAATAACATTTAAGTTCCTACAATGTTGCTCCTCACTATGTCACATTGTTAGCTTATCTATTGGGAGCTCATTTTCATTCATGGTGGTACAATTTTAGGTGCAATCATACTTAGTGAGCAACATAATAGTCTATTTATTCTTGTCTCTATGCTTCAGGGACAAGAATAATTTTCTCTTTCCTCTTTCTTGGGATTCACATTTCCTTTTATAAGTTGCATTTTTCATAACATAATGTCCTTTCTTGCATAGAATTATCCTTCATGTGAGTACATGTGTGTTCCTTGTTTAGGACCTATTCTTTATTTGAAATGGTATGTCTCTTATGAATAATCTCTCCTTGATGAATGTGTGCACTCTTCTAAGAATCCACTTTTCGTTTGTCAAGTGGTGTTTTCTTATGATACAATGTTATTCCTTGTGTGAAGTTGATTGTTTTCTCAAGGATTCTCTCTTATGTAAGGCATATGTATCCTTGTTTGCAACCTCTTTTTTCACTTGGCAATTTATGTATATTATAAAAAAATCCTCACTTTGGGTCAAAAGTGTGTTATCTTTCATCAAAAATCCTATTCACTTAGAAATAGGGGGAAGGCATACATTTTTATTCTCCTTCCTCTCTTTTGGTCGATGATGTTATTTTTTTTCAAGAATGTCCTCTTGGAGGTAGATGTCTTTAAGCAAATATCTCTTCTCCTCCAAAGGATTCCCTTTACACTTGTTTCAAGATATCTCTTTTTCAACTATCTTTTCCTTGCTTATAAAATTAATGTCTCTTTAGCTTGGATTTATGAACATTATTGTCTAAATGGATATCTCCTTGGTGTTGATGGTGTGTATCCTTATTTCTAGCTTCCTTAAGAAATCAACATAGGATTATGTTGACATCTTAAGGTGGCGGTGTTGCACTTATGAGCGTCTTTGTTGTCATTAATGTCAAACCTGTGTGGATCAAATGTTGGTGATGTTGGTGTTGTTGATTTGGATATGTATTATGATGTTAGTATTAGAAGAGATTTATAATGGAGGTATTTGGTTCTGTGTTGACTTGAATTTCATCCTCAGAATGCTACCTGCAACAAGTTAGTCTCACAAAATACAAATGGAAATGCTATAGGAAATCCAAAATCAACCAATGAAACTACATGAAATACATATTAAAATAAAATATTATTTTTACCTTCATGGTTTATGCCTCATTGTGTCCTAACTCCACTGTTCCTGGTTGTAGATGGTGTGCTCTTAGACAATGCACTAATAGCTTCCAAGATGGCATATGAAGAATAGACTGATAACTGGTAGTTAACTAATGCTATGATATGAAATACTACATGATTATGCTAAAATGCTTATTGCTATTTGCTTCAAGATTAAAACTCACGGATACAAATGATTTTCTTGAAAATGCATTTGAAGTCTCTTGAAGTCTAACTCTCTCTCAATTGGAGCTCTTGATTTTATAGACTTGAGAGGATGAGATGATGTGGCTCATATCAACGGTCATGATCAGATCTATAGATTTGGATGGCTACGAGCAAAGGTGAAGGTTGAGAGAAAGGGGGAAGGAGAAGACAAGTGTCACTCATCTCACCTTGACTGGGTTGTTGACTGAGGGAATCTAGGGATGGTTGGAGAAGATTTAGGTATGATAGGACAAGTGGACTCAATTCCTTCCTAAGATGTAGGGTGTGTTAGAGAGAATATAGAAGATGGTTATGAAATATGTGTATGTACACCATATTCATTAAATTTAGTGGTTGAAGATAAATGATGAATTAATATTTAAGAAATATTAATTTCCTTAGCCACATGTTTGATGAGTTGGCAAAGGGAAGATGAAGTGGATATGGAGGGTGAATTGGAAAAGGGATTTAAATAATTTAGAAATCATTTAATATTTGAGAATATAGGATAGGAGAATAACAATTAAATATTGGATATTTAATTGTTTGGAGGAGATAATTAAATATTAGATATTTAATTAATTAGAAGAATAGGATAGATGAATTAATTAATAAAATATTAATTAATAGAAAGACACAAAAATGAATTAAATAAACTATTTAATAGAAGAATAAATATTAAATAAATATTAATTATTTATTTAATTGCTCATAGCCATTTTTATGTGTATACATTTTGCCCCTCTTTAAAATGATGTTGAGACAACATTGTTTCAAAGATTAAATCAAGTCTCGATAAGGTGCCTGATGGAGATTGAAAATCCTGATTGTGTGCCCCCTCAGGAGATTGATCGTGAAATTGTTGAAAACTTTTGGTTGAACAATTGATCTCGTGATGATTGATAAAAATTAAGTCAATTAAATTCATTTGTAAAAAAAAATTAAATTGCCCCATTCAATAGCATTAATTATTCTTGAAATAGTAAATATAAAATTAATCAAGGCTAATTTTAATTTGATTGTTATCCTTGTCAGCTTGTGAAGAAAATATTCTTACTGAGGTGGCGAAATGGTGATTCCTGTCGAGAACCATCGATTTGAGTGTGTTTGACGATATCAATGACCTCTCGAGTATGGGTATCTGGTATGTATCTTATTCCAATCTTTGTTTTCAACTTTTCATTTGACATTTCATGTTTTTAGGCGCGTTTTTTGAATTTTTTGAATTTTTCAATTTTTTCAGCATTGATTTAGCACATTCACAATTTGTTTTAGCACATATGCAATTTGGTTTACCACATTTGTTCAAATTAGCGCATATGCTTGTTAGATTAGTGCATATGTTAAGGATGTTAGCACATATGCATAGGATAGCGCTTTTGCTTTGTTTGTTTGCGCTTTTGCAGTCTAGGTTAGTGCTTTTGACCTACAGGTTAGCGCTTTTGAGCAAGAAAATTGTAATGCCCTGCCAGGAACCCTAAAGGAAAACAACACAACTAGGCAAATAAAGGGTGAAATATTTTTTTTTTAAAGATTAAGTGCATTTATTATAACTGTTGCACGTTCAATACCACAGCAGAAGTCTAACACATGATTTCCTAAGGTTTACCAACAAAGATTAATTCGTAGATTATATTAACATCATGGTTAATCCAATTGTTCATAATGAAAGAACCAAAGTATTCCAATGCATTTATTTATCCATAAACCATATATACAAAAGATCAAAGCAACTGAATTTACATACATTCCACCAATATAATATTACAATATCCATAAACACATGGCTTCCAAAAATACCATGAAATCCAAAAGTTACAATATCAAGGTTACATAAAAGTTTGATACAATAACCACAAGGTCTCAACTGAACAATGATCATGAACAAGAGCTGGTACATGAACCACAAACCAAGAAACACTAGCAAAACCTTTCCTCACCTGAAGATACAATCCATAACATCCAATGGGAAGTGACACTACCACCCGACCATGTGATCCCAAAATGGAACCACCCCACCATGCTAGGAGATAGTAGAAGACCCTCAAGCAAGCAAAATAAGACAAGTAAAAAAGAACTACATGAATGTACAAACATCCATGTGAACAAACACTAGTGACTCTAAGGAGAGAGTGTCATCGCATGGCTTATGGTGGTTACCCTGGTAGGCCTCCATAAGTCCCAGCCCCCATTCTGGGTTATCCTGGTAACCTCTCCTGAACCTTTAGCTCCATCTAAGCCTCATGCAGGCCCTACCAATCCTTTCATGAAGACAAGGTGACAGGTTTGCCATTCCAAGCCTTCTCACCACATCCTAAGCCTATACAACCACCCAACCATGTGCGAGGCACGTTATCTTAATTAATATTTAAACTACCCACCCCCTATTCAATTATTAGGTTATCACTTCTTAACTAACTTTCAAGGGGTTATCCTGGCATCCACTTCGGGCACAACCCCCACTTGAAAGCCACTCTCTCTCATAAGAAACTAACAAGAAAGGTCTCTCTCTACGAGAACTCTATGGCGAAACAAACAACCATATCTAATCCTGATAAACCACAGGTGAAGGATGCACAAATAAATAACCCAGGATTGACCATATGGAATAAAACACACAATGGCTCATATCAACAAGGTTACTCAACAACACCTGACCAAGGGGTATAACAACATATCACATAATGACAACTCAACCAGAATTGCAATGAAATTAAGCTTGACTACAAATATCATTTACACAAGATCCTAATACAGGCAATCTTTTCTTTAAACAGCCAAAAGCATAAAATACTTGCAATTAAAGATTTTTCCAGAACATAAGAAAATAAAACTATATTAATACAAGGAAATCAATGTTGTCATTTGTCCAATAAGGTTAAATAAAATCATATTAAAATTAACCCCCTAATGTATTTCCAAGCATAAATATAAAATCTTAAATTATAAGCTTTTCTAAAAATAGCTAAATTCTGAATTAATTAGCACAATATTAAAATAATACTTGAATGATATAATGTCCAAAAATTAAAATAAACTTATATATTAATATATATATATATATACATATATATATTTATTTAAATATATATATATATTATATATATAATAAATTAATTAAAAACCAAATTTTATATCTCTGGGATGGAAATCTGAAAGTACCATATTTTGGTTTGCACGAAATTAATTTAGGGAACAGTGAAAAATAAAACCCCCTGCTATCGTACGGTAGCAGGTACGACCGTCGGTAGTACATGCTACCTTACGGTAGCACTGCTACCACATGGTAGCAAGTGCTGCCGTAGGTAGCTCTACTACCTAATGGTAGTCGCTGCTACTGTCGGTAGTACTGCTACCATTCGGTAGCCATACTACCATCGATAGTTGCTACCGAATCCCCACCAAAACAATTTTTAAATTTTTTTTTTTTTTAAATTATTTTATTTTTAATAGAAAATCTCCATAACCTAAAATCAGTAAATTTTATTTCCTATAAAATATTAAATTTCAATAACTTAATAATAAATATTAAATTTTATTTCCAAAGAATCTAATTAATGGAGATTAATTAATACATATTTTCCCATACACTTAATAAACTACTAGATTTAATTCTCAAATAATTTTACCACTAAATATACAGAGATGCACAAATATACATAAAGAACAACCATAGAAAAATATCGAATCCAATACCAAACCAAAGGACATTTTCTCTGGAAAAACCCATTCCTCCCAATTTTTGCAATTTTCATGCACAGTAAAACATCTTGGCAAAATTTACCAGAATAACTTTTCCCAATTTTCTCAAAATTTTAATCTACAAACACCCAGGAAACTGCTTCTTTCCATAAACTAGAAACTAACTTCAAAAATGGACTTTAGCCAAGAACAAGAAATAACTAGAAAGAATTTTGGATTTGACAAATATTATACACACACATCATTCAGAAAGAGGGAAGAAATAAAATATTTTCTTTAAAACAAACAACCAAACGAAGCCACCCAACTTGTATAGCTTTCCTAGAAGAACTTTGTAGGAGAGATTCAATCCTTCAACAGCTTCCAATAATTTTTCTTCACCAAAATCTCTGCCTCTTTCCCATGACTCCCCAAAAATAAAAAGATATCTTCCCCTTTTAAACTAAAACTCTAGGTTGCATATATTTTCCCAAAAAACCCTAATATTTAATTTTAGTAATTAAAAAACAATTTTATTTTTCTTTTCTAATTCCTAACAAAGGAATAAATTGACATGCAATAAACAAAAATCATTTTTATTTTTTATTTTTTTTCTCATGCAAATTAATTAATTTCCTAATAAGGGGAATTAAAGCAATACTTTAATTCTAATTTATTCTTTTATTCATTTATTTATTTATTTACTCTGTTATTCTTTTATTTATTTAAAATTCTAGGAAACAATAAAAGAAATTAATCTAATTTATTTTTCGTTAAAATTTAAATAAATATATTTCTAATATCATTCAGCTTTCAACTTAATTTAATAACTTCTTTTAATTAATTAAATTTATAATCTCAATGCATAAAATATATAATTCGAAAATACCAACTATAAGATAACTCCATAAATTTAATTAATTAATTAAATCCACTAAAACAAATAAACTGAACAAACCCCAAGCAAAGACTCAGAAAAAGTCAAATGAAAATACACGAAGGCCAAACAAACTGATAGGATGACCAATTGATGACACTCACAAGAGTGTAACTAGTTAAAATAGGGTCAACTACTACCTCCTCCACTTCCATCAGACAATATAAGGCACACTCAAACTTGTGAAGCCAGATGGAGATGATACCTCGTACTTACCTGGTACTTGTACCTGCAATATCCTGCATCACCGAACCACACATGCATATATACAATATAGAAAACATGGCATACACACCGATGAAGGAGAATCGCGACATTCCCTATTTTACCAGAGTGAGTGAAGGAAAATCGTCCCCTTGCATCCAATACACTTGTAGACACATAACATATAATTTCACATTGCATAGATAAAGTAAAGTGTCAGTACATAGCAATAATCCATAAAATGCCATAAATCACAAGTACTGAAATACTGCAAATAAATTATGCATCTCATATCTAGATAAAGCATGAAATAATGTCATATAAGTGTGAATAACACATCATGGTAATGTATCCACTGAAAGTAAGCAATAATAAAATATGAGTCTAATGAGTTCAAATGAGGAGAGGTGCTACATTCTTCCCCCCAAAACTAGGCTTACTCCTGGAAGCCTTAAACAAATAAGAATACAACTCTCTCATCTTCACTACATCCTCCCAAGTCATTGAGGTCTCATCATTTGGGTCCCATAGGACTCTTACCTGGTCGATGGTGTGACCCCTGAGGATCAAATCCCGATGTTGAAGAATGTGCAGAGGCTCCATGGAAAGTTGCCCGTCCTTGACCTACAAAGAGTTCCAATCAAGAACATGTGTCACATCAGGATGATAAGGTTGAAGAACTGAAACATGAAAGACATCATGGATGCAAGATAGACTTGGTGGCAAGGCAAGATGGTAGGCAACAAGTCCTATCCTCTCAAGGATCTCAAAAGGGCCAACAAACCGAGGCACCAACTTAGAACCCTTTCCATAATGGATCAGACTCTTATGCAGATGCACTTTCAAGAACACACGGTTGCCAACAGAAAACTAATGATCTATCCTATGAGCATCTACATACTTCTTTTTCCTATCCTATGTAGCTACCAAATTCTCATGAATCCGCTCTACCTGCTGCTCCATCTCTTGAAGAATATCTGGTCCTATGAGCACCATGTCCTCTAGATGATCCCAACTCAAAGGAGTGCGGCAAGGATGACCATACAATGCCTGAAAGGGGGACATACCTATGGAGATATGATATCCATTGTTATAAGAAAACTCCACTGGATAGATATAATCCTCCCAGTGTGACTATTGGTCCATAATATACATGTGAAGCATGTCCTCCAAAACCTGATTCACTCGCTCGGTCTGACCATCTATCTCTGGGTGATACGCTAAACTAAAGTTTAACTAAGTCCCCAAAGCATGTTGAAGTGAGGTCCACAATACTAAGGTAAAGATAGGATCTCTATCAGAGATGATCCACCTTGGAATCCCATGCAATCTCACTACATCTTCCAAGAAGACTCGTGCTACCACTACTGTTGTATAGGAAGCTTAAATAGGAACAAAATGAGCAACCTTAGTCAATCTGTCAACAATGACCATGATAGCATCATGATGATGTGAAGAGACAGGCAACCCAACAATAAAATCCATAGAAATGATATCCCATTTCCAATCCAGTACCAAATTAGGCTATAAAAGCCCTGCAGGGTGCTGATGCTCTACCTTCACTCTCTAACACTCTAAACACTTTGACAGAAAATCAGAAATGTCGTGTTTCATACCAGCCCAATTATAAATCTATCTAAGATCTGTATGCATCTTCTTGACACCTGGATGTGCCGAATAAGGTGCACAATGGGCCTCAGTCATGATCAAAATGCGAAGACCCTCCAAAGGAGGTACATAGATCCATCCAAGGTGACAAAGAAGTCCATCTGCCTCAAGGTTATATCCAGAAAATCTACCCTCTAAAGGCCTTTCGGACTCTATCACGGTTCTAACATCCTGATACCAAGTATCCTAAGGAAGAACTCCAAGAATCCTCTCTCTCAAGCCTACTCCAAGGGACAATGCTAAAACATCATGCCATCTACGAATCAAAGCATCTGCCACTACGTTCTCTTTCCCCTGAATATAACAAACCTCAAAATAATACTTGCAGAAGAATTCCATCCATCTCTGCTGTCAAGCATTCAAGTTCGGCTGCATGAATATATACTGGAGACTACGGTGATCACTATGCAGCTCAAACTGATGCCCTAACAGGAAATGCCACCATCTAACCAAAGCATGAACTACAACTACCAACTCTAAATCATGAACTGGATAGTTCAACTTGTGGTTCTTGAGTTTGTGAGACTCATAAGCAACCACACATCCATCCTACATAAGCATTGCACCTATACCTTCCAAAGAGGCATCTGTGCATACCATAAAATCTCTAGATGGACCAGGAACTGCCAAAATTGGAGCACTAACAAGGAGTTCCTTCAAGGTACTAAAATTTTTCTCACACTGCTCTGACCAAACAAACTTCTTCCCTTTTCTCTGAAGAGCAGTAATCGAGTGTCCTATCTGAGAAAATCCTGCAACAACGGGACGGTAATATCTAGCCAAACCCATAAAGCTCTGAACTTCAGAAATGTTGGTCGACACTGGCCAATCAATAATGGCTTGGATCTTTGAAGGATCCACCAATATACGTTCTCCTAAAACCACATGACCAAGATAGTTCACCTTAGACTGGAAGAAGTCACACTTCACCAAATTGGCATAAAGTTGACTCTCCCTCAAGCATTGCAATACCTGACATAAGTGAACCTAATGCTGCTCCATAGTTATAGAATAAATTAGAATGTCATCCAAAAATACAATGACGAAACAATCAAGGTAGGTGCGAAAAAACCCCATTCATGAGGCTCATGAAAATTGAAGGTGCATTCGTCAACCCAAATGGAACCACTATGAACTCGTAGTGACCATAACAAGTACGAAACGCTATCTTATGAATGTCTCCATCCTGAATGCGCAACTAATGGTATCCAGATTTCAAGTCAATCTTAGAGAACACCTTGGCTCCCTTTACCTAATCAAAAAGATCATCTATACGAGGCAATGGATATCAATTCTAGATGGTTACCTTATTCAGCTGTCAGTAATCAATGTAACCGAAGAGAACCATCTTTCTTCTTAATGAAGATAACAGGCGCACCCTAAGGGGAAACACTAGGACAAATGAATCCCTTGGCCAACAATTCTTCTATCTGCAACTTCAACTCATTCAACTCCTGAGTAGTCATCCAATATGGAGCTCTCAAAATAGGTTCTACACCAGGAACCAAATCAATGTGAAAGTCTATGTCTCGCTTCGGAGGCATACTAGGAATATCCAATGGAAAAACATCAACATACTCTCTAAGAATAGGGTGACTATCAAGAGTGATTTCTTGACTCTCTGACTCATCCACATCCTCAAGAGTAACCGCAAAAAGCTGACACCCTCTATGCATGCACCACTTAAGTTTCATAGTGGAAATCATATGTAGGGATATCGATCTCTAAACTCCAACAATCTCCACTTCTCTGCCAAGGTCATCTAAACACTCCACTGTCTTCTTGCAATGGTCTACATGAGCACTGTCAGATGATAGCCAATCCATCCCCAACACAACTCCATAGGAACCCAAAGGAATGACTCGAAGGTCAACTGAGGTAACTATGGTTCCTAGGTCCAAATCACATGGAATAAAGGCATCTATAAGGACACGGACACCTGTAGCCAACTCTACTTGCCACCTATCCACCTACTTAGCAGACGTGAGTCTGACCGCTCCACAATGGATGAAGAAATGAAATAATCCGAAGCACCAGAATCAAAAAGTATAGAGATAGGGATTCCATGCAACATATCTGCTACCTCAATAATTGTACCCTGATGATCAGATTGGTGGTCATCCAGTGCTACAAACACTCTATGGGATCTCCCTGCATCTCCCACTGTAGGCTCTGATGTTGCTAGCCTCTAACTACCTATATTGTGGAAACGCTAAGGGCACTACGTGGATATGTGACCAAACTTCCCACAAGAGAAGCAAGCTCCCCTACCTGGTCCTCTATTACCTATCGGCCCACTAGACTACTGGAAACTTACCTGGCTAGGGGCGTGAGATGCACTTTGCGAGGACTGCCCTGTAGGGCCTTGTTTGCCTCTCTGCTAGTTCCTGTTCTTCCTATATTGAGAGTTACCACCTTGCTAGCACTAGAACTGTTTTAGTTTCAATGGTTGCTGCTGCTACTACTGTCCACCCTTAGTGGGTGCCTGAGGAGTCCTAAATGGTGCAACTGACTGGGACTGATTCCCATGAACTCTATTCCTATTGGAAGGTGCACTCCCTATCTGCACACCTGAATGAGCACCAAGTGCATGGCTAAGGTTCAACTCAACCAATCTGGCTTTCACCACAACTATCTCAATTGAAGGTGGCTCAAACACCCTCACTCCTCCACTGATGTGGTCATTCAAACCTCTCAAGAAGTGTTGAACAAACATAGCCTCATCATTACCAATCCTAGCATACTATTTGAGCTCATAGAACTTGTGCTCATACTGGTCTACTGTCATACCATACTGATGCAAGGTGTAGAACTCATCTACCCAAGTCTGCCTCCACTGGGGTGAGAGAAATCATGCCCTGAATCTCTCTAGAAATAGCTCCCATGTTATGGTGTTAATGCACACACCGATCTTCTCCTCCTCTAATCTCCACGAGATCGAAGCAAAACTATTGAGATGCATAATAGCACATCTCACCTTGGTGTTTCTACTATATGGAAACATAGCGAAACACCAGTCCAAATTGATGAGCTAGGTCTCTGCTTCGAGACCAGTATCCATACCATCAAAGTAAGGAGGGTTGGACCTCATCAAGTCCTTTATGTGACCCAAAGAAGGTGGATCTCGGTCAGCTGGAATCTCCCTCCTCCTAGGTGATCTCTCTCTCTCTCTGTCTATCTATCTATCTCTCTCTCTCTCTCCTCTAGAACCTGTTGATGCGACTCCTCAACCTAAGTATGAATAGACTGATCAACCTCAAGCCTAGGGCCTAACCTAGCTAGAACCTCTTGAAACATCTGTCTCAACTCTTCCCTTTTGGGAACCTACTCTCCTGCATGCTGAGGATCCTAATGAATAGACTGTACTGGTTCAACACTCACATGAGTGAGTGGTGGTGAAGGACTATGGCAGTCATAACCTCGACCCCATCCTCCACCTATACCTCCTTTGCAACCACCCATACGACCACCTCCCCTAGCTTTCCTAGCCATGACCTAGCACCACAAAAGAGAAAATGGTTCAGATCTACAGCAAGGATAAGACAAGAGAGAAACAAACATTAAGACCTAAGGAAGATGGTCAACTAAAAGGCTTACTACAAACCTAGAATACCCAGTGTTGAAACTTGGGCTCTGATTCCAAATGTAATGCACCACTAGGAACCTAAAGGAAAACAATACAACTAGGCAACTAAAGGGTGAAATATTTTTTTTTAAAGATTAAGTGCATTTATTATAATAGTTGCACATTTAATACCACAGTGGAATTCTAAAACATGATTTCCTAAGGGTTACCAACAAAGATTAATTTGTAGATTA
Organism: Cryptomeria japonica; assembly: GCF_030272615.1. NCBI lineage: Eukaryota > Viridiplantae > Streptophyta > Pinopsida > Cupressales > Cupressaceae > Cryptomeria > Cryptomeria japonica. Next base: position 196,184,839 of record NC_081412.1, on the reverse strand, counting down.
TATTAACATCATGGTTAATCCAATTGTCCATTTAATTAGGTAAAATAAATGCTTAAGATAAAACCTACACATACATCTAAATTCCATAATGAAAGAACCAAAGTATTCCAATGCATTTATTTATCCATAAACCATATATACAAAAGATTAAAGTAACTGAATTTACATACATTCCACTGATATAATATTACAATATCCATAAACACATGGCTTCCAAAAATACCACAGAATCCAAAAGTTACAATATCAAGGTTACATAAAAGTTTGATACAATAACCACAAGGTCTCAACTGAACAATGATCACAAAAAGGAGCTGGTACATGAACTACGAACCAAGAAACACCAGTGAAGCCTTTCCTCGCCTAAAAATACAATCTAGAACATCCGATGTGAACTGACACTAAAACCTGACCATGTGATCCCAAAATGGAACCACCCCACCATGCTAGGAGATGGTAGAAGACCCTCAAGCAACTAAAATAAGACAGGTACGAAAGAAATACATGACTCTGCAAACATCCAGGTGACTCAACTCACAAATACTAGTGACTCTAAGGAGAGAGTTTCATCGCATGGCTTATGGTGGTTACCCTGGTAGGCCTCCATAGGTCTGAGCCCCCATCCTGGGTTATCCTAGTAACCTCTCCCGAACCTCCGGCTCCATCTAAGTCTCATGTACACCCTACCAATCCTTTCGTGAAGACATGGTGATAGGTTTTCCATTCCAGGCCTTCTCACCACATCCTAAGCCTATACAAGCACCCAACCATGTGTGAGGCACATTATCTTAATTAATATTTAAACTACCCACCCCCTAATCAATTATTAGGTTATCACTTCTTAACTGACTTTTGAGGGGTTATCTTGCCATCCACTTCGGGCGCGGTCCCCGCTTGAAAGCCACTCTCTCTCATAGGACACTAATAGGAAAGGTCTCTCTCTATGAGAACTCTATGGTGAAACAAACAACCATATCTAATCCTGATAAACCATGGGTGAAGGATGCACAAATAAATAATCCAAGATTGACCATATGAAATAAAACACACAATGGCTCATATCAACAAGGTTACTCAACAACACCTGACCAAGGGGGTATAACAACATATGACATAATGACAACTCAACTAGAATTGCAATGAAATTAAGCTTGACTACAAATACCATTTACACAAGATCCTAATACAGGCAATCTTTTCTTTAAACAGTGAAAAGCATAAAATACTTGCAATTAAAGATTTTTGCAGAACATAAGAAAATAAAACTATATTAATACAAGGAAATCAATGTTGTCATTTGTCCAATAAGGTTAAATAAAATTGTATTAAAATTAACCCCCTAATGTATTTCCAAGCATAAATATAAAATCTTAAATTATAAGCTTTTCTGAAAATAGCTAAATTCTTGAATTAATTAGCACAGTATTAAAATAATACTTAAATGATATAATGTCCAAAAATTAAAATAAACTTATATATTAATATATATATATATATATATAATAAATTAATTAGAAACCAAATTTTATATCTCTAGCACGGAAATCTGAAAGTACCATATTTTGGTTTGCACGAAATTAATTAAGGAAACAGTGAAAAATAAAACCCTCCCTGTACGGTAGCAGGTACTACCGTCGATAGTACATGCTACCTAATGGTAGCACTGCTACCACACGGTAGCAGGTGCTGTCGTAAGTAGCTTTGCTACCTTACGGTAGTCACTGCTACCACCGATAGCATGCTACTGCCGGTAGTACTACTACCATTCAGTAGCCATACTACCATTAGTAGTTGCTATCGACCCCCCACCAAAACCTTTTTTTTTAATATTATTTTTTTTTTTATAATTTTTTTTTATAATTTGTTTTTTAACAGAAAATCCCCATAACATAAAATCAATAAATTTTATTCCCTATAAAATATTAAATTTCAATAACTTAATAATAAATATTAAATTTTATTTCCAATAAAATGTATTTTTACAGAATCTAATTAATACAGATTTTCCCATACACTTAATAAACTACTAGATTTAATTCCCAAATAATTTTACCACTAAATATACAAAGATGCAGAAATATGCATAAAGAACAGCCATAGAAAAATATCGAATCTAATACCAAACCAAAGGACATTTTCTCTAGCAAAACCCATTTCTCCCAATTTTGCAATTTTCATGCACAGTAAAACATCTTGGCAAAATTTGCCAAAATAACTTTTCCCAATTTTCTCAAAATTTAAATCTACAAACACCCAGGAAACAACTTCTTTCCATAAACTAGAAACTAACTTCAGAAATGGACTTTAGCCAAGAACAAGAAATAACCAGAAAGAATTTTGGATTTGACAAATATTATACACACACCTCATTCAGAAAGAGGGAAGAATTAAAATATGTTCTTTAAAACAAACAACCAGAAGAAGCCACCCAACCTGTATAGCTTTCTTGAAAGAACTTTGTAGGAGAGATTCAATCCTTCAACTAGCTTCCAATAATTTTTCTTCACCAAAATCTCTGCCTCTTTCCCGTGACTCCCCAAAAATAAAAAGATATCTTTCCCTTTTAAACTAAAACTCTAGGTTGCATATATTTTCCCAAAAACCCTAATATTTAATTTTAGTAATTAAAAAGCAATTTGATTTTTCTTTTCTAATTCCTAACAAAGGAATAAATTAACATGCAATAAACAAAACTCTTTTTCTTTTTTTCTCATGCAAATTAATTAATTTCCTAAAAAAAGGAATTAAAGCAATACTTTAATTCTAATTTTTTCTTTTATTCATTTATTTATTTATTTACTCTGTTATTATTTTATTTATTTAAAATTCTAGGAAATAATAAATGAAATTAATCTAATTTATTTTTCACTAAAATTTAAATAAAATATATTTCTAATATCATGCAGCTTGCAACTTAATTTAATAACTTCTTTTAATTAATTAAATTTATAATCTCAATTCATAAAATACATAATTCAAAAATACCAACTATGAGATAACTCCATAAATTTAATTAATTAATTAAATCCACTAAAACACACAAACTCAACAAATCGCAAGCAAAGACTCAGAAAAAGTCAAACGACAATACACAAAGGCCAAACAAACTGACAGGACGACCAACTGACGACACTCACAAGAGTGTAACTAGTTAAAATAGGGTCAACTACTACCTCCTCCACTTCCATTGGACTATATAAGGCACATTCAGACCTGTGAAGCCAGGTGGAGACGATACCCCATACCTACCCGGTACTTGTACCTGCAATATCCTGCATCACTGAACCACAAATGCATATATACAATATAGAAAACACAACATACACACCGATGAAGGAGGATCACGACGTTCCTTGTCTCACAGGAGTGAGTGAAGGAAAATTGTCCCCTTGCATCCAATACACTCGCAGACACATAACATATAATTTCACATTGCATAGATAAAGTAAAGTGTCAGTACATAGCAATAAACCATAAAATGCCATAAATCACAAGTACTAAAATATTGCAAATAAATTATGCATCTCATATTCAGATAAAGCATGAAATAATGTCATATAAGTCTGAATAACACATCATGGTAATGTATCCACTGAAAGTAAACAATAATAAAATATGAGTCTAATGAGTTCAAACGAGGAGAGGTACTACAAAGATAGTGCATATGTTAGATTAGCGCTTCTGTTTACAAACTAACAAAAATTTCTTGTAGGTCCGAATGTCCAAGAAATTATATTTTTCAAACTACTAACATACATGTGCAGGATGGTGTTTAAGGCAAATTTTATGCATTTCCTCATCTAGTTAACTAAAGGCCTTACTTTGGGAAGTAATATATCATATTTTGTTCATTTAGTCTAACTAAGAGGATAAATTGATAGCATGCAACTTGCATTTTTAGTAACTTCTCTAAAAATAGTTGCACATAGACTTTTCAAAGGCTAAAATAAATATCGTGCTTGTTGGAGCAACATCTCCAAATAGGACTTAGCCAAACAATTGCTTTGAAAAGGTTAAAAAGAACACTTATATTCTGTGCCTTGAAAGTGGTAGGTATATGCTCTCCCCTTAATTGGGTGACCAAAAAATCCAAACCCACTCTTTTATGCTTTCTTTACTTTCAAGCAATTAAAACCTTTAGATGGCCTGCCTTCCCGAGCTGCCTTGAGGGGGCCAATGAGAAGGGAATGACCTAAAGTGGAAACGGGCTAATACCAAGTCCTTCCAATCCACTATAAATAAATCATGTTTGTGACGAAAGTCTCAAACATGTGTTGATAAGTTCATACCAACACTATGTTTCCCCATAAACCCTATGGAGCATAACCTCTATAGGATGGGAACCTTCTGTATTTATAGAGCTGAAAGTGCCACATGTATGGCCACATGACCAGAAGCCTTTACTAAAAACCACTTCTACTAGTTGCCAAAATCCTTCTGGTTGTTGGTGCAAGAGGTCGGGCCTTTGAAGCGGCTCACATAAATACAGTTACTAGTAGAGATATAAAGTTTGCCATGGGGAGTTTTCAAGGAAACTAGTGCTTGTCTGCCCTGAAGAAGTGAGTGCCGAGGATGGAGCCAGTGGGGTCAAGCATCTAAATATCCACTTTGAATAGCATAGCCTTGAGGGAAACCCCATGTGAGATTCAACAACTATTGTCTCAGCCTACCATAAGATTTGTACTTGCTTGTGCATTTTTTTTATTAAACATTGTGTCCTCTATGTCTGTAACATGTTCCAAATGGTCAAAAATTAAAGAAAATTATCATCTACGAGTGAGCGAAAATCCAACAAATTGCTGAAAAAGTTTGATCAAAAGGGTAATACAAAAGGTTTTCAACATTTGAAACAACAGATCAAAACCAAAGTGTCAAAAACGTTAGTATCAAAATAATTCTCGAAGTAGGTTTGTCTCTAAACCATCACGTATTTTTTCAAACTAGCTCAACAACTAGGTCACTAATCGCACAAGTTATTCCCAAGAAGTTCTATAAACATCAATATTAAAGAAGCTATTGATTCAAACATTTTAAGTGCAAAAATAAACATCCATTGTCAAGTCTCTCATCAGGATAAACAAATCCTCTATCATGAAGCTTTGATCAATCTATACTAGGTTCAATAATCTTGGATATATCTTTCCTATTTTGAACCTAGGTTATATCAAAAATCAGAATTGCACCAACTTTGGAATCAAAAAAACTTCTAAATTGTCAAATGCTTATATGACTTTTAAGTATCACCTTAAGAAAAGAAAAGTCAATTATAAAGCTACTCAGAAAAGAATAAGATTCTTGTATATCAATCGCAAGATCTTATTAAAACATAGGACATTCCTACACTGTTTTTCGTCACTACTTATGTGGCTGTGGTACAAAGTTTGATGGTGAAATTTTGCAAAGATGTGATTTTCAACAAAGAGATGCTTTATCCCAATGAACAAACAATAGAGGTAAAATCAACAAGGCATATCTTCCTAAACCAATAACCACCTATTGACTTTGTCCTTTGGAAATTTCAACGACTTTGAAATAATGACATGCCAGTTTGGACTAGAGCCCAATACGAACAACTTAGAAAACAACAACAAATAGAGGAAGAAGATAATTCTGTATTTCAAACTTTTGGGTATACCACTGTTGACGAAGAAGCAGTCAATAGCACCATTAGAGACCTAAAGCAAGATTTCAAATTTGATAGGCTAATGGAAAAATTGTTGGCAAAACAAAAAGAAAAATATCTTTTGATGTTGGCAAAATCTGGAGCTAAACTACCACAAGACTTTTACATAGAAAGCTTGAAACAATATGTGGAGGCAAGTAACACCCAAAACATAGATTAGCCAAATAATGAGGATGTGAACAAAGAAAGTTATGAAGAAACAAGGAAAGAAAGGGATGACACAAGAGAAGAACTCACAAAGAAACAAGGAGAAACTATGTGGATAATTCATTATCAAAACTTACTCAACAAATACAAACTCTTCAACAACAGACACAAGACATGCAAAATGGAACAAGATCCAAGAAGTATTCATTAGAAGATATATGCCCATATCCTTTTGATAAAAATCTGAATATGATACGATTTCTGCAACAGTGCGAGATTATTAAATATGACAAATACGATGGAAAATCTAATCCTCAAGATCACATTAGGGAGTTTTGTACTATGAGCATGAAATTTGCTCATGATGAAACTTACCTTATGCGTCTTTTTCCTAGGAGTTTAAATGGATAGTCAATGGAGTGGTTTTCAAGATTACCATCCAAAATCAATTTTTTTGAAGAACTTGTGAATAGGTTTACTTCACAATACTCCTACAATATAAGAAACGAGATAATAATGCTGGATCTCTACAATGTTAAACAAAAGAATGGTGAATCCTTTATGATCTTATTACAATGATGGAAATGCATGTTTAATAGGTATCGCTGACATGTACCTGATCAAGAAAAAATGGACATATTCATTGATAACCTTATCAATGAAATGAGTTATTGACTAAGGATAAAATGTCCTCCCTCTTTTGCCAAAATGATCGAGAATGGTCTGAAAATAAAGAACACAATGGTAAAGAAAGGAGAGCTAAAACTGTACAATAATTCATACAACAACAACAACAACAATGACAAACCCAAGTTCTGGTCAAAGAATAGGAATGTCAGCAATGAAGGGAATGACGGTAATAGTACTACAAAATAACAACAACCAATTTTTAATCTATCAAGTCAAATCCCAAGCAATAACAATCCAGAAAATAATAAATCCAAGTCCTTTTTCTCCAATCCTCGAAGGAAATTCACAAACATTGGAGAACCTTTAGAATCAGCTCTAAAAACTCTACTTGCCAACAAATTGATTGTTTTACCAGAAGCAAGAAGTTATGAACCACTGGTCAAGCCAAATTGGTGGAATGACAATCATTTTTGCAATTACCATCAGAATAAAGGACACCTAACAAATAATTGTCAGATATTGAAACACCTTATCCAAGATCTTATTGATAATGGAACCATCAAAGTGGATAGCCATAAGACAAATGAATCACACATAGCTTTCAAAACTCCACTTCCGAATTATGACAAAGGTGAATCATCCCAATTAAAAGATGACAAAGGAAAAACCAAAGTGAATTACACTTATACATATGATGATGTGGTAAATGTGATCATTGTTAAAGATAATCCATCTTCAGAGCCAATCAATGTTATTACTAGAAGCAAAGCAAAGGTTACCTTTCCAGGTATAGAAAAAGATCCAACATCCACTTCACAACAATACAATTTAGTAGAGAAATTACAAATAATACCTGCTCAAATATCAATTCTGGAACTTCTCAAGGTTTCACCTATGTATGAGGAAATTTTGGAGAAAGCCTTAGTGGAAACAACAGTTTCAAAAGATTTGGATATAGATCAGTTCCAAAACATGGTAGGACACCTTGTAGCTCCTCATTACTTATCATTTTCTAAAAATGATGACGCATCCTTACAACATCATCACAATGCTCCCTTACATGTTGAAGTCTCCATTAATAAAACTCATGTTAAACGTGTACTCATAGATGGAAGAGCTGGCTTAAATATTTGTGCATTGAGTATGATAAAAGATTTGGGATATTCAAAAAATGTAGTGGACCCAAAAAAGAAAATAACCATAAAGGCTTATGATGAAGTAGAACATTCTTCTAAAGGAACTATTGTACTACCAATAAGAATAGGACCTGTGGAAAGGGATACATTGTGTCAAGTTCTAGATTTGAACCTCTCTTACAACATTCTTCTAGGATGGCCATGGATTCACAAGATGCAAGCAGTTCCCTCTACATATCATCAATGTGTGAAATTTCCTTATGAAGGACAAGAGTGTAAAGTACTGACTCCAATAGCTAACAAGATGAGAGGGGGGGTGAATCATACAAACTTAATCTTCAATATATTCAACAGATTCAACCTCGGTAACTTATACTTCAGCAATATAACCAAAAATTGCTAAACATGTTAACTCATAAACACATAATCATCTAACACATATAACACCAGATTTAATGTGGAAACCCAAATAGGGAAAAACCACTGTGGGATTTCGGACCCACTAAGAAATATACTCTTGTAGAGTATGCTCAGTTAAAAGAAAATCGTGTTAAAGATTACAAACACATTGCTAGATGTGACCCGGTTAAGGGATTTCCCTCAGATCTGTTAGGATCTTCACTTTGTTAGAAGTGACCTTGTTAAAGGATTTCAAACACTCAATCAGAATGTCACCTTGCTAGAGGATTTACAAATAAGACTGTTAGGTCCATTCGGTTAAGAGATTTTCTGTCACTTTACAAAATAATAGTAATGAAAATATATCTGCAACTTCACATCTAAAATGCTAAAGTAGATTCTTATTTGCTCAACACTGTCTAGTCATAGGGCTTATCTTGTCCCTCTACTGGGCTCCTTACTCTATTATTCAAAATAGGTCTTCAAGCTTCTGTGCTCATTAATCACTATGTAACATCCTTGTGCTTACAATTGCCCGCATTCATTGTTCATCAACAATTTCCTATTTATAAACAATTTGCTGACCGCTTAATATCCTTGATCACATTTCCCATGATCAATCATAGCCATCAGATCTTCAATCTTGACTAGGTTCAATTCATCCTTCGATCTGAAAAACATTTTATCTTGCCTTGGAACTTGCATTCCTTCCTTGGAACTTGTGCTAGGTTATTGTGGTTCAATCTACATTGTAGATCTTCCTCTTGTATTTTTATTGCCGTAGATCCTTAACAAACTTCATGCACGGCATACCAATAATTTAATCAACTCTAGCTAATCAACTTCCTTCATTAAATAATTCTTTTATTCATCCTATGTGATCTATTACAGCTCAGTTGTTACTCGGTAAATACTAAAATTTACTCAATTAGCATTCTGCCTTCTTTAACCGATAGCGATAACCTTAGGGTTTACCGACTAGGTTCCTTAGGGTTTACCAACTAGGTTCTTTGCTTGGTGACATAGTATAGTATTAACCTTACAATTAAAAACATATGTAGGATATCAAAACAATCTAAACAACATGATCTCATCATTGTCCAACTCAGTAATAGTTTCCCATTGAATAACTCATTTCTCCCTTTATTCATTACATTCTTTCTATGTCACTTACTAACATCTTTATACTCATCAAATCATACTTCTTAAGATATGGCAACATCATGCTGAGTTAGAAAATCAATTTCTTGACATCAATGACAAAATAATATTATTAAGACAGTAAACATCCTTAATCAGTTATATCCATAATCATCAACAACCTTCTCAATATCATAATTGAAATGCCAACAATCTCTCATTGTAATTGGAATGCCAACAATATCCCCCTTGGCATTGATGGCAAAACTAATTGATTTGACCTAATTGATTCAGATTCAAATTGTTGTGAGATTCTGAAATGCTCTTGTCATTGGTCTTCTCCATGTAGTCTCCTCCTTCAGTCATTAGTCTTCTCCCCCATACATTAGTCTTCTCCCCCTTTGACAACAATGCCAAAAAGTAAAAGAACTAATACATCATTTCTTCCTCTGAGAAGTGATTTCCTTGTTGTTTTGTATCAACTCAGTCTTGGTTAGAGCATTGTGTCTTCAATTCTTGTTCCTTGCTTTGTTTCCTGCACACCTTTAGAAAATCTCCTAAAGTGTGTAAATCAACATCAACTCATAAAAAGTATTATGTCGAGTCATCGAATTGATTCTTTCACCGAATTCTATCAATCAGTAGAAGATAGGGGAAGGACCCCTAATGGACTTCTGAGATACTCAAAAGTGTCCCTTGGTAGTGGCTTGGTGAAGATATCTGCTATTTGTTCATTTGTGCTAACATACTCCAACACCACTTTCTTCTCTTGAACTTCTTCTCTAAGATAATGATACTTGATAGAGATGTGCTTTGTCTTAGAGTGCATAATAGGATTCTTTGAAATTTTAATGGAACTAGTATTATCAAAGAATATAGTTACTGGCTTGATAACTGTCTCATTTATGCCTTGTAACAGTTGTTTTATCCATGCTATATTAGTGCAATTCAATGCTGCAGAAACATATTCAACTTCTGTTGTTGATTGTGAAACACATCCTTGTTTCTTGCTAAGCCAACTCACTAATCTTTCTCCTAGAAAGAAAGCTCCTCCACTTGTGCTTTTCATGTCATCAATGTTTCCTGCCCAATCAGCATCAGTATAAACTTTTAAATCAAAAACATTTCCTTTTTGATATACTAAGCCATAATCTTCAATGCCTCTTAGGTATCTGAAAATTCTCTTGATTGTTGTCATATGGGTTTCTTTGGGATCTACAGAGAATCTTGTAACTTTCCAATCATGGATCGGTAAAGTGTCTCATCAACTGATGCAGATTCATCATTCTTTGATAGTTTATAGTTGGTAGTCATAGGAGTACTTACTAGTTTTGAATCCTCCATTCCAAATTTCTTCAAGATTTCCTTTATGTACTTGGGTTGAGTAATGAAAATCTCATCTTTCATTTGCAATATCTGTAAACCTATAAAATACTTTATCTCACTAATTAGTGACATCTCAAATTCTTTGCACATTTCATTACCAAAGTTTTTGCATAGAGAACCATTTCCACAAAATATAATGTCATCAACAAATATGGCTGAGATCAGTATTCCATCGTCTTCATCATTCATCATGTACATATTGTTGTTTTCACTTGTTCTTATAAAACCAATCTTGATTAAGTAAGAGTGCAATCTCTCATACCAAGCAACTATCACAAAAGAAGACTTGTCTATTGCAAAATAAAAGATGAAGTTAGAAAGAAGATAAGAGAAACTCAGAATTCAGAGAAAAGAGGTGTATGCAAAAAGGAAAGGGAATGACAAAGACAAAGAAGTAATTCCACAAGAAACACAAACAAGGATAGATCAAGCATCTGAAAGTATAAGATTTTCATCAAAAGAGGAACAAGATGTATCCAGATATGGCAGAAACATAGAAGAATTAAGAGATAGTAAAGTTGGATTGACTATTAGTCCAGAAGAAGTTGAGTTTGAAAGGAGACAAAATATAGTAAAAGAATCCTCTTTATCATGTACACATGTCAACTCCAAAATGCAAATGAGGTTAATCAAGAAGGAATTTGCAGTATTAAAGATGTGTGTGTGTTGATATAATCCATTCATTTAAGGGACAAACGTCAGTTGAAGAACCACTTGAGTGTGAACTACAAAATGCTAATATTGATTTTGTTAGAACTAATTCAGAAACGCTTGAGAAAGGCAATTCTCAAAAACATTTAATCTATGACAGTACCTATTCTATGCCAAGTTATGATCATTATGTCATGAACATTGAAACACCTAATGATGACAGTGATTATGATTTACCACTTCTTCATCTTGAACTAATTGAATGTCTTTTCCAATGATCATGACTTAGCCATGTACCTTAACGATGTTGAACCCATCCCACCTAGGATATCTTCTATTGCAGAATCAAGTGATGTTTCTCATAGCCATGACAGTATAAAACTTTCCAGTTGCAAAAGCAAAATAAAACAAGGAAAGAGACCTTTTGTTGAAAACCATTTCATGGGAACATTAGATCAATCAAAAGGGAAAAAAAAGGACGTATTTGATGGTGAAAATCTCTTTGAGGGGCCAAAAGATGGAAAGTTTGACATTCTTCCTACATATTTTCAGGAGAGATCTGCTATCTTGATAGAACCAACAGAAGCAGTAAACATTGGTACATCAAAGGATCCTAAAATACTTCATTATGTTGCCTCATTATTAGAAAAAGAGAGGAATGAATACATGGAATTCTTTAAGAAAAGCCAAATAAAGTTTGCTTGGTCCTATGTAGATATGCCAAGACTTAATCTAGATCTTATCATGCATCATCTTAATGTGGATTTAAAAGCAAAACTAGTTAAGCAGAAGCTAAGAAAGATGCATCCACACATTGCTCTTCTTGTAAAACTGAGCTCAAGAAACTATTAGAAGTAGGTTTCATAAGACCTATTGCTTATCCAGAATGGGTTTCAAGTATTGTACCAATATCAAAACCAGATAAAAGAATAAGGGTCTATACAGATTTCAGAGATCTGAATAAAGCATGTCCAAAAGATGATTTCTTGCTACCAAACATTAATATCATAGTGGACTTATCAATAGGACATGAGATGTTTTCATTAATGGATGGCTTCTCAGGATATAACCAGATAAGAATCGCACCTAAAGATCAAGAGAAGACAACTTTCACCTATGCATGGGGAACCTATTGCTAGAATGTTATGTCATTTGGGCTTAAAAATGCAAGAGTGACTTATCAAAGGGCTATGACGACAATTTTCGATGACATGATGCATACATTTATGGAAGATTATGTCGATGACATACTTGCAAAATCTCATAGAAGACAAGAACATTTGAACATTTTAAGCAAGATTTTTGATAGGCTGGAAAGATATCAATTGAGATTAAATCCAAAGAAATATGCATTTGGGGTAACCTTTGGAAAGCTCCTTGGGTACATTATATCAACTCGTGGCATTGAAGTAGATCTTGAAAAAGTCAGAGCTATCATGGAGATGGATTCATCTAAGAACATAAGTCAATTGTGATCTTTACAAGGAATATTGCAATCAATCATGAGATTTGTTTCTCAGTTGGTAGATAGATGTCTTCCATTCACCCATCTTCTACATAAAAATGTTCCATTCAAATGGGATTTAAAATGTGAAGAAGCTTTCTTGCAAATAAAAGAATATCTTATGAGTCCTCAAGTACTAATATCACCAGCCAAAGGGAAGCCATTGTTACTCTATGTCTCAACAACAAGTGTATCATTAGGTGCTCTCCTAGCCCAACATGATGATGAAGGAAAAGAAAGAGTAGTTTATTATATAAGTAGAAAACTTGTTGGCTATGAATTAAATTATTCCTCAATAGAAAAGACATGTCTAGCAGTTGTATTTGCAACTCAGAAGCTGCAACATTATATGTTGATTCATTTTGTAAAACTAATAGCAAAGATAGATCCTCTCAAATATTTGTTGAGCAAGTCAACATTGATAGGGAGACTAGCCAAATGGGTTATGATACTGAGTGAATTTGATATAGATTATGTTGACTGAAAAGCTATCAAGGGACAAGTTATCGCTGATCAATTGGATGATGCACCTTTACCAAATGACATGCCTTTGCACATCAAATTTCCTGATGTAGATATCTTGACAGTAAGTACAAAATTTTGGGAATTGTACTTTGATGGATCTTATACACAATATGGATCAAGTGCAGGAATCTTTTTTATCACACCTCAAGGACACATAATTCTGAAATCATATAGACTGCGGTTTCCATGCACTAATAATACTGCAGAGTATGAAGCATTGGCTATTGGGCTTAAAATGGCTATTGAATGGAATGTCAAAGAACTGCATGTCTATGGTGATTCACAACTTATCATCAACCAAGTAAATGATGAATATCAAACAAAGGATGATAAGCTTATGCCATACAAACAACTGGTAGAGAAGTTTAAAGAACATTTTAAAGAAATATCATTCACCCAGATTCCAAGAAATGAGAATAAAGCAGTGGATGCAATGGCTACAATAGCATCTCTCTTGCAAAATAAGGAGAATCAACAACATTATGAATTGCTCATGGAAGATATCTTAACCCCTACTATTCAATCCTAGCATACCTACCAAATTTGCCATATATCAAGAACCAATCAATCCTTATACAGTCAAACTTATCAGTATTTAAAAGAACATATCCTTCCTATTGACTTATCTCATAATCAGAAAAAGGTATTTTATCCACCAGTCCTCTCGCTATACTATAATTTATGATATCCTATATAGGCATGGTCTAGATGGTACTTTGTTAAGATGTCTTGAACAAGAAGAATCTGAAAAAGCTCTTGACAAAGTTCATGCAGGTATTTGTGGTACACACTCAAGTGGTTTAACATTGGCTAAGAAACTTCTTCGTATGGGTTAATTTTGGCCTACTATGGAGAGAGATTCATTCACATATGCTAGAAAATGTAAACAATGTCAAATTCATGGGAATATCATTCATGCACCAACCCAAGAGTTATATCCTATGACAGGATCATGGTCATTTTCACAATGAGGCCTTAACTTGGTAAGAAAGATCAATCCCTCACCTTCTAATGGACATAAGTTTATTCTGATTGCTACTGAATATTTTACTAAGTGGATTGAAGCAGTACCTTTAACAATAGTGACATGAAATCAAATATCATCATTTATTTTGATTATATAATTTGTCACTATGGAGTTCCTATGACCATTATTACTAATAATGGGAGACCATTCAAAAATCAAGATGTGAAGGAGCTATGTGAACAATTTCATATCCAACATAGGTTCTCTACTCCATATTATCCCCAAGGAAATGGTCAAGCTAAGGCATCAAACAAAACTACATTGAAAATCTTGAAGAAAATAGTCAATGAAGCTAGAAAAGACAGGCACATTTAGCTGAATCCTGCTCTTTGGGCATACCGAACTAGCGTCTGCACTCCAACAGGGGCAACTCCATATTTTTTGGTCTATGGATCAGAGGCCATACTACCTATATAAGTAGAGATACCTTCTCTATGAGTATCCTTGCAAGGTCTTATACCAGAAGAAGAACAACGAGTCTCTCGACAATAGGAATTAGAATTGATTTAGGAACGTCGCCAAAATGCAAAAGATCATTTGAAAGTATATCAACAAAGAATGGCAAGAAGCTATAATCATAGAGTCAAGCTACACATTTTTCAGATTGGAGATATAGTTCTAAGGGAGAATACAAGAAATCAGCAAGATCAAGAAAAGAAGGGAAAATATGAACCAAATTGGCTAGGACCTTTTGTCATAGTAGCCACATATGGATCAGAAGCATACAAGTTATCTACCCCTGAAGGTGATTGGTTTGATGAACCTATCAATTCTATCCATCTCAAGAAATTCTATGCTTGAGATATAAAGTCCTGAAAAAATCAACAAAAAGCATATAAAGTCCTGAAAAAATCAACAAAAAGCATATAAAGTCCTGAAAAAATCAACAAAAAGCATATAAAGTCTTAAAAAAATCAAAATATGGAAAAAATGCAATAAATTTAGATAGTGAAAACTTGGTAAACAGGCTCTATCTAAGAAGTAATTTTCTCCATCTATGAGATCGCTTTGCACACCTATCTACTCCATCCTACCGCATCTATCACTTTCAGCTATCTTAGCTTATTCATCTTTCACATCCATTGCTTTGAACCATTTAGCAAGAAATATGCAACTTACCAACAGTTATCAATCTATGACATACTTGTCATACTCACTGTCTTAGATTTTATCAAAATCTATCATATCTACATTTGTATCCTGCCATGGTTTGGATCTTGATCAATTCATACATCCATAATAAATTTTTGTTTCCAGTGGGGGTAAAATCCTAATTCCTTTTTCTAAGGTGATCTTTTGAGTCTTTGAAAATCCAAAAACATTCAGAAAACATAGGAAAAACAAAAACACCTAGGATTTTGAAATAGATAATGAGCAACAAAGCAACAAAAATCAAGGCATTTCATCAACAACTGAATCATGACACTCAAAAAATGAAGAATCAATCAGCAAGTAATAAAGGATTATCAAAGATCATTCATCAAGATGATTATATCAATTAATGAACATAAGAACATGTGAATGACATGCAAGATTCAGTGTTTATATCTTGATTTTATTGTTAATCATGTACTCTATGCAACTCAAGAATGTCCATGACTAGAGAAGCTACGATGGAGCATGATTATTTTCTTTGATTGTTGTCTATGGTTTATCTCTTACTACGGTATGTACTTGTCTCAGGAGATCAGCAAAAGATCAAGGAGGACATTCCAAGTCATACATGAAAGGGGATAACCCTTGTCTATTCTGCAAGCAATACTCAGGTTAACTTGATCCATTATATCAAGTTGCTTGTATTGACTTGCTATATCAAAATCCATGTATGAAATAATCAGGTCATCTTGAATCTTTATGTCAAGTTGCTTGTATTTTCTTACAACATTTTAAAGCTCAATGATGAAATCAAGCATTGTTACAAGATAACATGTGAAGAATGGCAGTATCATTTTTACTTGGATCATTTTAGATTAGTTCATTATTCATTTGCATTATAAGCATTCATTGTCAGTTTCATTATAAGCATATCATTTCATTAATAGATCAACGGTCATAAATAAAGATTGAGTATACCTGGACAAACAAAAATAATTTGCATCTAATCATTATAGGTTCATTCATTTTTAGAATCATTTTAATCATCATCCATTTCATTTAGTTGTATTTTATCATTGCATTAGTTTGCATTCAATTAAGTGCATTTCATTAATCATGTAGTGTATCATCATTATTGTTTGCATTATCATTCCAATCACAATCATTTAGTTGCATCTTTGCACTTAGATTCATGAACATTACATATAAAATCAAAAACATTTCATGTAGATCATTTGCATTTACATTATCATAAAACAAAACCAAATCAATCATTCATTTGCATTTCCATATAGATCATTACATTTGCATCATTTACATATTATTTAAGTTAGTAACCATTTTCATTTGCATCCAAGATCATCAAAATCAAAAATCAAAAAAGCATTTATCATTGCATCATCATATAAATCATCATCATAAAAATAGGAGTAACATGCATAAATATCATTATCCATCTAATCATTGCATCCATATAATCAAAGCATAGAAGCATCATCATCATAAATATAGAGTAACATGCATATAAGAAATATCATCATCATATAGAGTCCATGTCTGCATATAAAAATAAAATTCCAAGTATACAATAATATCAAATAAACAATACAAATGCTCCAAATCAAGTCATGGTTGTCCCGTACCACTACCACCTAACGTTGTCCGTCTCTATGGCTGTGGGTAAGAAGATCCTCCAGATGCCTGTCTCCCATGATCACCACTCCTCTGAGGAGGTCCCATGACCCCACCACTGCTAGTATCCATCAACATGGTGGTATGATAACTACCGGCTCTTTGGCTCTCTGTAACTACCTCCTTGTATCATCGTCACCAGTGGGAAGTCTCCTTCCTAGCCCGAACTAGTGCTCTAATAGTGTCAGCTAAGAGAGTACCTGATCCAACCTACTAGATATAATCAAGAAGGCCTTGAGTATCCTGTTGTCTCCTAACAACTCTATCCCTCTCAGCCATAAGATTCTGCACCTGTGCTCGAAGCTAATCAATCTATTCTCTAAGACTATCAATGGTCTCCTTCTCTGGCACATCATGCTTTGGTGCATCTTGCTCTGGCATATCATGCACTGGTGCATCCTTCTCTAGAAAATCCTATTGTGGTGCATGAACCCCAATCTCCTCCTCACCACCACTCTATCTAACTACTGGAATCTTTGTCCAAGTAACTCTCCAAACCCATTGTCTAATAAGGGGAACATGATCCTCAGGATCCTCATCATCTCCACCATGAGCTGCAATAACCCTAGGGTCTGGCTGAATCTAACCAAAATCAATGCCTCTCCCGCAACCCCCATCCAGTCCAGTCACCCTACCTCCTCCTGTCAATGGCAACCCTCTCGGTGATCTCATACTTTCCCTACCATGCTCCCTCCCAATCCATCCAACATATCTCCCACCCATAGGACGTGGTCTCCCAATCCTACCAACTGGTCCAAACGTTCCTCCACAGAATCTCAATCAACCTCCCCTCTGTCCAGGTCTCCTACCACCACCCCCTCCATCCCCACCCTCATCTCCACCTCCCCTAGCCTCTTAAGAAGCTCTAAGCTCTCATCTCCATCTACATATCCTCACACTTGGATCATCTAAATTATCATCCTCATCTCCTAAGCTGGGAGGAGGATCTGTTGGATCAGTAATGCAAGGAAATGGATGAGCTAGTATGTATTGAGCATACTCTGCAGTAACCTTAGGATAAAGAATGTGCAATCTTATATCATAAGCCACTCTTGGAGTAGCAACAAACTCTACACAAGCAATCTCAAGTGAAAAAGAAGGTCCCCAATCTCACCTATCTCTGTACCATCGAGCATATATCATCACACTAGTAGTCATAGGTTGGATGATACCAAACTGTCTAAGAATGCGACTAATCAACTGTCGCTCAACAATGTAAGGAGTCTGACCAATGAGATATCTACTATGCATGATAAATGGTAATGTCCGTGCATCATCCATTCATGGCTCACAATCAACATATGGTCTCCAAGTAATGCTATCCAATGAATCAAGCACGCAACACCAATACTCCATCTTACCCAGCTTATGGTGAGTAAGGATACCTACATAAAAATATGCATATGGCTGCCTCTCTCCATGAACTCTATGATGGATAGGCTAAGTCACAACAATGTGCTCCCAGCACCCGATCTGCAATAGTGTGCATCCTGTAGATAAACTAGCAGTCTCATCATACGCCACTTAACAAAGATCATGATATAAATGAGCCAACATACAAACACCCCAAGCATATTGAGTCTGATGTTGCATCATACTAAGGAGAATCTCACCCCATCCAACAACAAAACCTCATGATCACCTATTAGGACAAATAAATCCTCTAATCAAACCAGCAAGAATCACAAGAAGATTCTCGTAATAAATCACCATATCCTCCCAATGGATCTCTCCTCTAGAGGTTCTCTCATCAACAAAAACAACTCTGCAAGCCTTTGTCCCAACACGATCCTAAAAAAACATACTGCACTAACTCGCCAATCACTGGGATGTGTAGAATTCTATAGACATCCTCGAGCATCACACTAATCTCACTAGTAAGAAAGTGGAAAGCGTTATGCTCACTATGCCATCTCTCGACTAATGCCATCAATAATCCTCTATTATGTGTAATCTTAGGTATATACAACAGATGGTGTAAATCATAGGCATCTATATGTCTAACCTTAGTCTGTGTCAGCTCTGGCACTAAATGTCGTACTTCCAGTAATTTCTCCCAACACTGGAGAACATCAAGTTTCTCCTATTTTTCAAGAGAATTCAATCTATCAATCAACAATCTACATTATCTATCTATCAAATCACACTGAATCAGTCTACGCTATCAAATCTATCAAATCAAATTGAAGCAACTTAAGCTATCAAATTATTTAAAAAACCCATCAATCATGGTTTTCAATCAATCAAGCAATCAATCTATCAATCAATCTATCAATTAGCAATCTACACTATCAAATCTATCAAATCAAATTGAAGCAACTTAAGCTATCAAATTATTTTAAAACCTATCAATCATGGTTTTCAATCAATCAAGCGATCAATCTATCAATCAACAATTAATCAACAATAAATCAATCAGTCTATCAATCAAACTATCTATCCAACAACATCACGCAATCACTCAATCAAGTCCCTATTCATCATCAATGCATATCAAACACGTTAAATCTAATCATTAAAGTGATTTTTAGCTTTCTCACTTATCAAAAACATCAATTTTGAGCATTTGCGCTAAACTATAGCATATGCACTAAATCTAAATGCAAATGCACTAAACAAAAACATATGCGCTATCTTTTTGAACAAATGCACTAACCCTTAGAGCATATGTGCAAAAACCAAGCAAAAGCACTAATTTTAGCTGCAAAAGCACAGACAAACAAAGCAAAAGTGCTATCCTATGCATATGCGCTAACATCCTTAACATATGTGCTAATCTAATGAGCATATGCGCTAATTTGAACAAATGTGCTAAACCAAATTGTATATGCACTAAAACAAACTACAAATGCGCTAAAATGTGTCGACTTGGATTTCATCTGCATTATAAGCATTCATTGTCATTTTCATTATAAACTTCAAATGCATTTTCAAGAAAATCATTTGGATATTTAATTGTTTGGAGGAGATAATTAAATATTAGATATTTAATTAATTAGAAGAATAGGATAGATGAATTAATTAATAAAATTTTAATTAATAGAAAGACACGAAAATGAATTAAATAAACTAATCTTTTCAAATTAACTATTTCATAGAAGAATAAATAATAAATAAATATAAAATATTTATTTAATTGCTCATAGCCATTTTTATGTGTATACAGGTTCATTATGCTCATCTTCCTGATGATTGGCTATGTTTGGTTAATGGTACAAATGCCTACTTGAAATGATGTTATGTTGCAAAGTTATTTGTAGACGAATGTTGTGCTGACTAGATGAAATGGGATATTGATTTAAGTTGTTTTTGAAAGTATTGATGTTCCCTACTTGGTTTGAAAACTATGCTATTATCAATTGTTTCATCTTCTCTAGTTAAATATGTTATGATCTGGAATGTATGTTTGTATAGTTTATGCTACAAATGATCAGCTTTCTTATTGCAAAATTGTTCGAGTAGTTTGTCTTTAAATTTCTATATTGTTTGGATAGTTGTTCATGGACAACATTTTTGTTCTAATGTTGCTATCAGGAGTGTGCAGATGACTGCATTGCTTTCCTCATCTTTAAATTGTTGTGGATCACATGTCACTATTCTTAAGGTGTTGTACTTCTTTTGTGGTAAACTGCTTAATCTTTTTTTGGGTCTGGATTAAGACAATTTGGATTTAGCAAATCAATTGTACTAGCTTATGCATATTGGTCCAAGTGGTTGCATGCAAAGTTTTTTCTAATGATTGGAAGGTGTGCCAACTTGGTGTGAACCCTCACATGCCATCTTTACCTTCTATATGATATATCTTGGGTCAATGTTATGTACATGTTATACTTTTCCTTTGGCCGACCTAGTAGAGATTATTGTGGATCCAATTGGTATACAATAAATGGTGCAGCCACTGGTTATTAGGGACCTCAAAGAGATCAATCCAGACTAGGCAGCAAGAGTAAACACAATAGAAACAAGAGGATATGATGGAGGCAATGCATAACTAAAAGAATTAGATCATGAAATCTGATTACAGATAACGGGTAACATTCGGATTACAAGATTCGGCTCACTAGCTTGTTACATACATGCTTAATTACAGAGTTGGCCAACTCTAAACCTCTAAATCTTAAGATCTATCTATTATGTTCTATCTTATTGAATTATGATTCTAGATTATGTTGATTTATATGGTCTAGAGGGATCCGGTCAGCCCAAGCGAGATCAAATACTGAAGAACAAGATCAAACATGTTAAACACCAAGTCGATCTCTAAAAAATCCAAAGGTTGAAGTGCGGATCAAAGGGAAGGTCAACCACATGCCAAGGAACATTGGAATCAATGAACTGGGGCTCGACAAGCTACAAAAAGGATCCACAAGATTTACCAACAACAAATAGGTCCAAGTGGTTCCAGTGCTAGAAAATTGTCTCGAAATCTGGAATCGATAACTTGCCAAAAAATGATCCAAACACTCTGTGGTTTAGGAATAAGGAAGATGATCATATCCTCAAGCAAAATCTAGCTCTGTAAGATCTGGTGAGCCAATGAAATAAAATACAAAAATAAATGTTAAAACTACAAAACTGAAAATAAACTGAAAATAAATGTTTTTGGTTGATGCAAGATTGCCAAGAACCAGGGATTCTCTTGCATGAGACATTTGAGTTTAGTGAAAAGTGAGTCCCTCAGTTTGTTGGGGTTAGAGGAAAATCAAGGCGGTCTACCTCTACCTGAGAAATTGAAGATGAATCTTCAACTAGTTTGTCCTTCCACTTCACTAGATATTCCGTTTACTGATTGCTTTAGGTACTACATCCAATCCTTGTATCCAAAATGTCTTCAATCTACTCTAGTTCCTTCTAGGGAAACTATTTCTCCAATCTGCAATATTGTCTACATTGAATTTTGATTCATGATACTGATGTAGATCTCCAATGTTGAATATAGGTTTGTGTGGGGGAAAAAGTGACACTAAGCAAACATGCCCTAATCTCACTTTCAATCACACACTTGTGGAATACGAAAGAGCCTAGAGGTATCACACAATTGGCTACTTCTTTTTGTGGAAGAGAGAGCCATGGGCTACCTATTAGGATTTCTATTCCTTTGTTGCAAATGATAGATAGAATGATGCAAGTTCAACTACTAGCCCTAGAGTGCAAGTATGAACTAGTAACAAGATTGCAAGATTGAGTTTAAACAATGGAAAGCTATAAACACAAGGACAAAACAAGAATGCAAATGCGTACCTAGAGTTTAAATTTGAGTGAAAATGTTCGGGATGGGGGCGCAGGCGCCACGGTCCTGATTCTGCTCCTGAAACTACTGTTTTGCAACCTGAAAAGCTATCGGAAAATGCTAAAACTTGTTGTCTGATAGAAGGACCAGGGCACCCAGCGCCCCTGTCCTAGGGACCAGGGCGCCTAGCGCCCCTATCCTGGCAGGACCAGGGTGCCCCACGCCCCAATCCTGGTCTTTTTCTCTACAATTTGGTGTGTTGTTCTGTCTCAGTCTGCTTCTTTCGGATCTGCAACTTGCGGCGTCATCCGAATCCCAAAACCTGTACTTATATCTGAAAAGGTATGGTGGGCGGCTATATAGGGTTTTGCCTTAGTCAAACCCCCACTTTGGTGATTTCCACCTCCACGAATAGCCAAGTTGTATAGTAAAAGTTGTGTGTGCAGACCTTGTGTGTGTGCAAGATCCTAAAATGCAAGTAAGCAAACTAGAGCAACCTAGAAAGTAAACCCTAATTGCTTGTAAATGATAATGTAAATGCTCAAAATCAAGATGTAAAGAGATCTAAAGCATGAATACAAGTGATATAATGAGGCTTATGCAAAGACATGAAAACAACATGAAATCATACCCAACCCCAAGGGAGGGGTACAAGCCAATCTTCAGTCGGTGATCCCCTATTGCTCTTCAATGTCTTCAAAGCCCTAAATGGATGAATGAAATTGATGAATGCTTGATGGATGGATGTTGAATGTTGTTGAAGTCTTCAAAGATCTACTCTTTCGCTGCATAGAAAGTCCCTGAAACCAAAAATTGGATCCTTTCAAATGAAGAAAGAGAGCTCTTATATATGAAACCCTAGGTCTTAATTCCAACTTTTGGCCGACCTAGAGATTGAATCTCCCGCCAATTTCTTGGGGTTAAGCTTTATTTTATGATTGGATCATGCTCCTAAAATTTCGGGAAAAATGTCCGAGACCATGTGGACGCCGGGCGCCATGGTCCCGACAACTTTTCACCAAATTTTCAGGGCTGTCAGATATGATGATTTTAGAGCGAATCCCGAAGTTACAGCTGATTTCAAGATGTTTTGACCCCTGAGATCAAGCCCCCAAGTTCAAAATAGGAGCTAATTAGGGTTTTTGATTAAATGATGTATTGGAAGAATAAAATGAAAGGGGCACACTTTAATGAAAAGGGCCCAACTTTATGATATGGGAAATGATAAAATAGAACCTTAGACCTAATTAATTTAATTAATTAAGTGCTAAAGGGGAAATGAAATGCAAAATGCAAAATGCGCCAAGGCGGGTGCTAAAATAGGTGTGAAATTGTACCACCCTAGCAAGTGTGTACAATTTACGATGCTACATTTAGCCCCCACTTTAGCGGTCATATGAACACTACGTGCATATGCAAGCTAAAGTACAAGAAAGTAAACATTATTTGAAAAAGGATATATCCATAAGTCTGTCAAACGAAGCCCCCAGTGGTATCCACAGTACACAGTTAGGAACCGCACCCTACAAAACACACGTTAGATCACAAAATCACCTAATGCTTACTAAGGAAGGTGATGAAAATTTGAGGGTAGCTATATGCCGCCCCCTATTTCGGCTTGCTAATTTTAGTGAGTTGAAACAGGTTATCATGTTTACCACTTCGAATTGTTAAAGAATATTGATAACAAATGCTCACAAGAAGATTTGATATGAGATCAAAAACTAATGGAGAATCATTTGGTAAGAAAGAGGACTAAATCTCAATTCTAACACAACAAAGAGTGTGAGGATTTGAGAGTTCTCTAACACAAGATGAAGGATGTAAATGGAAACAAAATGCAAAGAGAAGAAAAGAAAGGAAAAAAAAAAGGCATGAATACACACATTGGTGATCCATGAGAAGAATAGTGAGAGAGAAAACATGGACTTCTCGCCCCTAGATCTTGTCTAGGTGATCCATGGGAAAAGGACATGGAAAACTAGCCCCTAGAGTCTGTCTAGGTGATCCATGTAAGGGAGGAGAGTAAGAAAGTCTAGCCTTATGCCACTAGTTCCACTCAACCTCGTGCATGTGTGTGTAAGGGAGGTTAGAAGCACCTCATAGGAGTCTATGCCCGAGTATGCTACAACCTATATATGTATAGTACAAAAGCATGACATCTCGCTCTAAGAGTCTATGCTCTGGTTCCGAGAATAATCACCTTGCATAAAAGAAAAATGGAGACATCTCACTCTAAGAGTCTATGCTCTGGTTCCGAGAATGACCCATTGCTCAAAAAGTGAAATGTTTATGTCATAAGCAAAGTAGAACAAGGTGTGTAGGGGAAAAAGTGAGACTAGGTTAATCATGCCCTAATCCTACCTTTTGACACACATTACGGAATATGAAAGAGCCTAGAGATATCACACAATTGGCTACTTCTTTTCGTGAAAGAGAGAGCCACGGGATATCTATTAGGATTTCTATTCCCTTGTTGAAATTGTAAGATCAAGTAATTCAAGTTCAAACCCTAATCTCAAAATGCAAGTATGAACTAATAACAAGATTGCAGAATTGAGATTAAACAATGAACAGCTGTAAGTGTAAGGATAAAATAAGAATGCAGATATGTACCCGGAGTCAAAATCGGACTAAAAATGTTCGGGACGGGGGCGCGGGCGCCATTGTCTTGAAAACTGCACCGGAAACCACTGTTCTGCACCCTGAAACACTGTCGGAAAGTCGTCGGAAAGCAGTCTGTCTGGAGGACCAGGGTGCCCAGCGCCTCTGTCCCAGGGACCAGGGCGCCCAGCGCCCCTGTCCCGGTCTTCTGAGCTGCAATTTCACACAGGGTTCTGCCTCAGCCTTCTCTCTCCGGATCTGTGTCCCGCGGCGTCGTCCGAATCCCGAAACCTGCAATAATATCTGAAAAGGGGGAGGGGCGGCTATATAGGGTTTTGCCTTAGTCAAACCCCCACTTCGGTGATTTCCACCTCCACGAATAGCCAAGTTGTTTTGTAAAATGTATTGTGTGTGCAGACCTAGTGTGTGTGCAAGGTCCAAAATGCAAGAGAGCAAACTAGAGCAACCTAGAAAGTAAACCCTAATTGCTTGTAAATGATAATGTAAATGCTCTAAATCAAGATGCAATGTGATCTAAAGCATGAATAAATGATGTATCAAAGCTTATGCAAAGACATGAAAACAATATGAAATCATACCCAACCCTCAAGGGAGGAGTACAAGCCAATCTTCAGTCGGTAATCTCCTATTGTTCTTCAATGTCTTCCAAGCCCTAAGTGGATGAATGAATTTGATAGATGCTTGATAAAATGATGTTGAGTGTTGTTGAAGTCCTCCAAAAGATCTGCTCTTTTGCTGCATATGAAGTTCCTGGAAAACAAAAATCTGATCCCTTCAGATGAGAAAAGAGAGCTCTTATGTATGAAACCCTAGGTCGTAAATTTGTATTTTGGCCGACCTAGAGATTGAATATCCCGCCAATTTCTTGGGGTTAAGCTTTATTTTATGATTGGACCGTGCTCCCAAAATTTCGGGAAAAATGTCCGGGACCATGTTGCACGGGCGCCATGGTCCCGACAACTTTTCACCAAATTTTCAGGGCCGTCGGATATGATGATTTTAGAGAGAATCCCGAAGTTACAAGTGATTTCGAGATGTTTAGACCCCGAAACCAAACCCCCAAGTTTGAAATAGGACTTAATTAGGGTTTTTTGATTAAGTGGTGTATTGGAAGAATAAAATGCGAAGGGCGCGCTTTAGTGAAAGGGCCCAACTTTATGATGTAGAAAATGATGAAATAGGGCCTTAGACCTAATTAATTTGATTAATTAAGTGCTTAAGGAGAAATGCAATGCAGAATGCAAAATGCACTAAGGCGGGTGCTAAACTAGGTGCGAAATTGTACCACCCTAGCGAGTGCGTACAATTTACGACGCTACATTTAGCCCCCACTTTAGCGGTCATATGAGTACTACGTGAATATGCAAGCTAAAGTACAGAAAAGTAAACATTATTTGAAAAAGGATATATCCATAAGTCGTCAGACGAAACCCCCAGCGGTATCTGCAGTACACAGTTAGGAACCACACCCTACAAAACAAACGTTAGATCACAAAACCACCTAATGCTTACTAGGGAAAGTGATGAAATCTGTGAGTAGCTATATGCCCCCCCCTGTTTCGACTTGCTTATTTAGGGAGGTGAAACAGGGTAGCATGTTTACTTGTGACAAATTGTGTAATAGAGTATTGATGAGGGGTGTTCACTAAATAGGCTTCATCAGAGCACTTTTTGGAACATCCTGAGAGCAGGAGAAGGAAAATAGGATTCCAACGCAACAAACGGCTTGAAAATCGCATCTCCCAAACTCAAGTTATGATAAAATGAATGATAGAAGAAAAATTAGGGTTTCAAGAAGTAAGAATAAACAAACGAGAGTATATACTTTGAAAGTGACACTTGTATTTGTCACTTTGTCGATTTCAGGATACTATTCAGTGCAGCGGAGGCCACCTAGCCATCACCATGCCTTCACGATGACCGGAGCGTCCCACGAGGATCAAGATCCTGCGCCAGGCCATGATCGACGATGAGCCACTGGACGAGGTGAGTTGACTGAACGTTTGACTTTTGATTTTTCGCATGTTTGACTTTTCCATGATCGAATGCGGACCTTGAATGCTGACCGGGGCCCACCTAGGGCGCCATGGTCCCTGAGGGGCGCCCTGGTCCCCCCAGGGCGCCATGGTCCCTGACAGGGGCGCCATGGTCCCTGCAGGGCGCCATGGTCACTGACAGGGCGCCATGGTCCCCATCAGGGCGCCATGGTCCCCATCAGGGCGCCATGGTCCCCAATTAGGGCCTGGCGAGGGGTTACAAGGCGAGCATACAATGTACGATAGTTTGCATTTGCGATTTTGATGATTGAGTACTGATTATCGTCATGTTTTCGTTTTGCAGGGTCTCCCGTACATGAGAGAGCATACAGCGGGACACATTCTTCGCACTTTGCAAGATCAGATTCCACGGCTAACTCAATTAGAGAGAGACACCCTATCGATAGTAGGATTGTGGTACGTGATTCTTATGCCAGCCATTCGATTTCATCCTGCGATGCTGATGGCACTGATGGAGAGATGGGATCCTGACACCTCTACCTTTCACCTTCCGGTAGGAGAGCTGACGGTCACGCTCAAGGATGTGTACCATATACTGCGTCTTCCTATCAGAGGAGCGACAGTCACATACACGACTGATCGGGTAGCGGAGGATCATCAGAGGGAGCAGATGTATTGCATAGGGAGAGTCATGCCGAGCGAGATGAGAGGCCGTATCATGGTCAGCTGGCTCTTACATCCTACAGGGGAGATACCACTTCTGAGACGCATCATGATAGCCATTATAGCACTAGCTGTCTGCCCTAATGGGTGAGGGACACATATGCACGGGGGCCTCACATGGTGTATCAGAGCGATGGAGCGACATAGGAGATTGTATGCATGGGGTCGGAGTATGCTTGCACATCTCTATCACGACCTGGAGGAGTATGTATTCAGACAAGGTTGTAGTTTGATGACATGCACACTTCTGCAGGTGTGGATCTTAGAGCACTTCACATGCACCAGGCCCGTCGGCTTTCCACTGAGTATAGCGAGCGAGCGACCTAGGGTGTTCGCTTATCCACTGATCAGTGAGTGGAGATTTGGAGATTTGTTATATTGGAGAGTGATTATTGACAGACTAACATCCGAGGTGATAGTGTGGAGACCTTACCTACTGATGCATAGATGGGATGGTATGGAGAGACAGCTAGCATGTCTACAGAGGAACTGCCTACTGCGAGGACGATATGCACACATCATAGTCCCTTTCTACTTTGACCGAGTACGGAGGCAGTTCGGACTAGAGCAGTGTGTTCCAGCCGATGTGCCCATCTATACTCGACACTCATGGGTCCTTCCCAGACCTAGAGCAGTAGCGAGACCGACGGTGGATGATATCGAGATGACAGACTTAGAGGGATCAGATCAGGATGTAGTCATTGACTATTCTGCAGAGCCTGGAGCACAGCGTAGATATGTTTCATGGTTCATGAGATCATATCCAGGTCCTATCTTTCCACCAGATCATCCGACAGGCTATCCAGGCCCATGGAGACATGGAGAACGAGACGAGGACAAGGGATCCAGGTCAGAGGAGTCCGAGGAGGGAGAGGATCATGAGGAGGCGGAAGATCCTGATCCTCCTACAGGCGATCAACCCAGTGACGAGGAGGAGGAGGATGAGGATGCAGATAGAGAGGAGGACGAGGATGATGAGGACGATGAGGAGGAGGATAGAGATGCTGAGGAGGAGTCAGATGCAGCTCCCCACCATTCAGGAGATGATACCATAGCTCTAGATCCACCTCCTATTCTCCAACAGGGGGAACAGGAGGCGATACAGAGACCTGTCACCAGTACCGTCCAGCCTACACCCATCGTGGATAGAGTATATGAGCGAGGGGAGCCTAGCGGTTCTCAGTCACAGATACTACCATATCATGATCCCTACTGGCGTGAGGGAGATCTAGGTATAGTAGGTTTATATTGATTGATTAATGTTTTGATGATATAGAATGGTACTAACAAAGATCTATTCTACTGCCATAGCTAATGTGCAGGAATGGCGTTCCTTGATTCAGCAGGCAATGACAGACTTTTCCATGATAGCACAGATCCCCAGTTCCTCACAGATTGCCTATAGGCCTCAGGGGAACGCAGGTTGGCATGAGGATTTGTTTTTCCCATTCCGATTACAGGTAGATATATGGAGGGAGAGAGATAGAGTCCTATCAGAGGACCTCCAGCAGGCACGGCAGAGGGAGAGAGTCCTATCAGAGGATCTCCATCAGGCGCAGCAGAGAGAGAGAGTCCTATCAGAGGACCTCCAGCAGGTGTGGCGGGACCTAGTAGCGGCTCAGACTGAGGCTACCACCTATCGCACGATCCTTATGGATAGGGATCGTAGGAGTTCCTCTCGGAGTCACTCATGATCTGTATCCCACACAATGTAAGATTGGATGCTAAATGAATTTCAAGGGTTAGGAAAGCAAGGCTACCCTCTTTTGTAAAGAATGTTGTTAAGGAAATTAAGCTAGGAATGCATAGAAAGTCATAAAGATTCACTTATAAACTGAGTTCGGGTTATAGGATGAAGCTGCGGACCTAGAATTAGCAGTAAAATGTCGATACGACGCTGTCCTGCAAATTTGAGCAAAAGTTGTCGGGATGATGGCGCCCGGCGCCACGGTCCTCCGAAAAATCCGCAAAACGAAGGGGGATCTGTTCGTCTCTGCACAAGGATTCCAGATCTTCAATTTCAGCCACGTACCTGCAACCTACACACAAAAAAGCGAAGACGATTGGGGGGTTAGGGATTGGGGGTTTGCCTTTAGGTCAAACCCCGGTTTTGGAATTAACCAAGAAATGAGCAAGAGCTGTAAATGTAAATGACTGTAAAACAAGTACTAATACCTTGTTCTAAGGATGTTGGTATCCTTATGTGCGAAGGTTTAGATGTTGTATGTTGTATGTTGTAGTAATATGTTGTATGTGATCTCCTCTTCAATGGTTGAATCCTTGTCTTGAATGCAACACTTAGCCTTGAATGGAGACTTGAAATGATCAATTGCTTGAAAGAATGCTTGAATGCTTGAATGCTTGAGTATAATTTCCACGCTTTTTCCATCATATCGAATGAAAGAGGAAAATGTCATTTATATACTTGTCATTTAGGGCTGATAGACTGATTTTCCCAACCTTAGGCCGACCAGGGAAAGTTAATTTCCAAATTGCAAACAAAAAGACCCGAGCCCCTTAGGAGACCGGGCCCAAAATAGGAACATCCAACACAGCAAATGGAGCTATCACAAGATCCAAACAAGGGCTATGTTCATGTTCCGAGCCACATTGTTCTTGTCTAGGAGCTAGGATAAGTGGTTTAGAAAATTCATTAGATAAATGGTTATCAACATCAACAAGTTCATATTCACTATCAGAAGCAAGAGGAGTAACATTTTCATCATGAATAACATTTTCATCTATATCATCATCAAGATTTATAAAAATAGGATCTTTAACTCGCACAGGATCAAGACCATCATGCATCTTATGTTTAGGAGATTTCGGCTCAATTTCCGACTGAGGAGAAAATGGAATAATGCTTGTTGAAGGTGTTTTTGGAGATTGCAAAGTTTGAGAAGTAGCTGCCTGAGCCCTAAGACGACGCTTTCGTCGGCGTTCATGTGCAGAACGATTTCGTCTAGTCTTAGTAGGAAGTGGAGAAGACTGAGCAGGAGGAATGTTCTCATCCTTAGCACTTGGGTGTTTAGGTTGTGGTCTCTTAGGCTAGATAATAGGAGAAGAAGAAGGTCTCTTCTCTCTATAAAAAGAAGGAGGAGGAACTGCTCCATATAAAGGAGGAATTTTTGGTTTAGGGAGAAAACCAAGTCCATCATGACGAGGAGGTATAGGTCTACTCTTAGGAAGTTTATTAGGTATAGACATAGTCACATCCATAGGGATGGGTTGAGATTCTTCTTGAGGAAAGACATTAGTTTTATCTTTCAAAGGAAGAACTTCCTTCTCAAGAATGATAGGAATGTCAAGTTTAGGTGTTCTAGGTTCACTTAGAGATAAGATCATATCTGTTTTCCACTTTTGATAAGATTTGAAAAGATGATCACTTCGTGGAGGAAGAGATTGGAATTGTTTAGGCCAAAAGTAATCAAGAGGAACACTAGAGGTTCTTTCAGCTGGTTTAAAGAGACTATGATTGACAGTAACAACTTCACCATTATGGGGAAATTTCAAACACTTGTGAATAGGAGAAGCAATAGCTTTCATGGAAGATAGCCAAGGATAGCCAAGCTTCACACGAAATTGTTCGGAAGATGGAATAATAGCAAAGTTCACATCAAGAGATTTGTTCTGGACCTCAATAGGCAATGTAATAGAGCCAATTGCAGGAGAAGAAAATGCATCAGATAATTTCACAATCACATCTGTTTTGTCATAGATCACTTGATTCAATTGCAAAGTAAAAAGAAATTCTTCAGTAATAACATTAATCATGCATGAAGGATCAATAAGCACTCCACGGCAAGGTGTATTCTTAACTTTTGCAACTATGTATAAAGGACCATCAGGTGCCCTAATGGTTTCACTGGAATCAAATGTGATGAAAGGTTCTTCAGGGATTTCTTGCTGCTCTACAAACTTAATCACATTCGGAGTCATAGAAACAAGACCATCAGATGAGAGAGAGGAATCATTAGTCTCAATTGCATTAGAGGTATGAGAAGGCAATGGATCAGTGAAAATCTAAAGATTTTGGTTAGGAGGAGCTATAGATGTGTTTCCTTTATCATTCACTCCAGAAACAGAGATAGTATTATTATCAATCAAATCTTGAATTTTACCCTTTAAAGAAAAACATTTTTCAGTATCATGCCCAGGCTGACGATGAAATTGACAAAAAGATTTATTATCAAAATAAGGTGAAGTAATCTTTGCAGGATCAATTTGTCTTATAGGAGGAAGAGTAAGCACATTTTGTTCCAATAACTTATTCATAATACTA
Source organism: Cryptomeria japonica (assembly GCF_030272615.1). Classification (NCBI taxonomy): domain Eukaryota; kingdom Viridiplantae; phylum Streptophyta; class Pinopsida; order Cupressales; family Cupressaceae; genus Cryptomeria; species Cryptomeria japonica. The sequence goes on along the minus strand of NC_081412.1, from coordinate 196,152,967 downwards.
TGCAATGATTCATTCAAAGGAGTATACTTTCTTTCTTTCTTGAAAAATTTAGAAATAGGAGGCACACCTGATGCTGCATTCACATTGTTGTTGATGATGTTTTCATTGAATTTGATGGAATCTCTATTCGGTTTAAACTTCCCAAATGGTTGTTGACTGCTATCACCCTTATCACTCAGAGCCATAGGATGTGATTGTTCCATTTGACTCACAGTCAGTTGATAATTGTGAAGAGTGGCGCACAACTGTTGGAAAGAAGTAAACTCAGAAAACAGAAGTTTGTCTCGAATATCTTTTTGTAAATTAGAAATAAAGATTCTTTGAATATCATTGTCAGGCACTAGAAAAGAAATTTGAGCATACAAATGCTTATATCTACCAATGAAATCAGTCACTTTTTCTTTAACACATTGTTTACAATGCATTAAATCAATCAAAGTAACTTTAGGACTTATATTGTTTTGAAATTGTTGAATGAAAGCATTTGCAAGTTGTTCGAAAGAAGTAATAGAATAAGAAGGCAACGAGCAATACCATTGTAGGGCTTTGTCTCTTAATGTTCTAGTGAATAGTTTTGCAAGCAACCTTTGGTCATATAAAGGAGGAATTTTTGGTTTAGGGAGAAGACCAAGTCCATCATGACGAGGAGTTATAGGTCTACTCTTAGGAAGTTTATTAGGTATAGACATAGTCACATCCATAGGGATGGGTTGAGATTCTTCTTGAGGAAAGACATTAGTTTTATCTTTCAAAGGAAGAACTTCCTTCTCAAGAATGATAGGAATGTCAAGTTTAGGTGTTCTAGGTTCACTTAGAGATAAGATCATATCTGTTTTACACTTTTGATAAGATTTGAAAAGATGATCACTTCGTGGAGGAAGAGATTGGAATTGTTTAGGCCAAAAGTAATCAAGAGGAATACTAGAGGTTCTTTCAGCTGGTTTAAAGAGACTATGATTGACAGTAACAACTTCACCATTATGGGGAAATTTCAAACACTTGTGAATAGGAGAAGCAATAGCTTTCATGGAAGATAGCCAAGGATAGCCAAGCTTCACACGAAATTGTTCGGAAGATGGAATAATAGCAAAGTTCACATCAAGAGATTTGTTCTGGACCTCAATAGGCAATGTAATAGAACCAATTACAGGAGAAGAAAATGCATCAAATAATTTCACAATCACATCTGTTTTGTCATAGATCACTTGATTCAATTGCAAAGTAAAAAGAAATTCTTCAGTAATAACATTAATCATGCACGAAGGATCAATAAGCACTCCACGGCAAGGTGTATTCTTAACTTTTGCAACTATGTATAAAGGACCATCAGGTGCCCTAATGGTTTCACTGGAATCAAATGTGATGGAAGGTTCTTTAGGGATTTCTTGCTGCTCTACAAGGTTAATCAAATTCAGAGTCATAGACACAAGACCATCAGATGAGAGAGAGGAATCATTAGTCTCAATCGCATTAGAGGTATGAGAAGGCAATGGATCAGTGAAAATCTGAAGATTTTGGTTAGGAGGAGCTACAGATGTGTTGCCTTTATCATTCACTCCAGAAACAGAGATAGTATTATTATCAATCAAATCTTGAATTTTACCCTTTAAAGAAAAACACTTTTCAGTATCATGCCCAGGCTGACGATGAAATTGACAAAAAGCTTTGTTATCAAAATAAGGTGAAGTAATCTTTGCAGGATCAATTTGTCTTATAGGAGGAAGAGTAAGCACATTTTGTTCCAATAACTTATTCATAATACTATGCAATGATTCATTCAAAGGAGTATACTTTCTTTCTTTCTTGAAAAATTTAGAAATAGGAGGCACACCTAATGCTGCATTCACATTGTTGTTGATGATGTTTTCATTGAATTTGATGGAATCTCTATTCGGTTTAAACTTCCCAAATGGTTGTTGACTGCTATCACCCTTATCACTCGGAGCCATAGGATGTGATTGTTCCATTTGACTCACAGTCAGTTGATAATTGTGAAGAGTGGCGCACAACTGTTGGAAAGAAGTAAACTCAGAAAACAGAAGTTTGTCTCGAATATCTTTTTGTAAATTAGAAATAAAGATTCTTTGAATATCATTGTCAGGCACTGGAAAAGAAATTTGAGTATACAAATGCTTATATCTACGAATGAAATCAGTCACTTTTTCTTTAACACCTTGTTTACAATGCATTAAATCAATCAAAGTAACTTTAGGACTTATATTGTTTTGAAATTGTTGAATGAAAGCATTTGCAAGTTGTTCGAAAGAAGTAATAGAATAAGAAGGCAACAAGAAATACCTACATATAGCTTGAATATACAAACCTACGAATAGCTTGAATCTTTCCTTGTAAGCTTTTAAGTTGAGATACATTTCGAGGAGGTGGCATGTTAACAATAGCATCTATTTTCTTAGTATCCACCTCAATCCCACGATGTGAAACTATAAATCCTAATAGTTTTCCACTATCCACACCGAAAACACATTTTTGGGGATTCAAGCGCATGTGATATTTACGAATTCTTTCAAAAATTTGTTGAAGGATTTTAACATGATCCATGCGAAGAAAAGATTTGGCCAGAATATCATCAACATAATCCTCTAAAATCTTATGCATATAATCATGAAAGATAAGGGTCATCGCTCGTTGATAAGTTGCACCGGCGTTTTTAAGTCCAAAAGGCATCATTATCCAACAAAACGTACCCCAAGGAGTGGTAAAAGCGGTTTTGAATTGATCTTGAGGGTTAATGAAAATTTGATTGTAGCCTGAAAAACCATCCATGAAGGATAAGAGGGCATGTCCTGCCATAGAATCAACTATCATGTCAATGTTTGGAAGAGGGAAATCATCTTTTAAAGAAGCCTTATTTAGATCCCGAAAGTCGGTACACATTCTTATTTTGTTATCTGGTTTAGCCACAACGACAATGTTTGAAATCCATGGGGAATAGTCAATAGGGTGGATAAATCCAGCCTCCAATAATTTTTCAATCTCAGCTTTAACAAGCAGAGCTATCTTAGGATTCATTTTTCGAATCTTTTGTTTCATGGGCTTAGCATCAGGAACTAAGACAATATTATGAGTAACGATCTTAGGATCTATACCAGGCATGTCAGAATATGCCCAAGCAAAGATCTCAGGGAATTCATGCAATAGTTCTTCATATTGTTTCTGTTCCTCTTCATCCAAACATTTTCCAATTTTAATGACTTTTTCTTTGTTGCAAGGATCCATCTTAATATCAGTGGTGTCACTTATGAGGAGATTACTTTGTTGAGGAGTATCCTTTAACTGAGGGAATTCTTTCACAATCTTATCATTATCAATCTCCTTTCCAAAATAGGCTTCAGTGTTCAAACAATAAGGGAGTCCCCTATTATGATGATAACGAGGAAGAGTGTCATAGGCTCCCAAGAACTCAGCTAAAGCATCATCGGTAGGGAAGATATCTAGAGCACAATCACCTGAAGAATCCTCATCAATATACTCAGGGTGTTGTATTGATAAAGATGTAGAGATAGCATTAACACTAATGCATGGTCTTTTAGAGGCTTTAGTACGTCTGCAGGGATTATAACCAAGTCCAAAGGCATAATGTTGAAAATTAGTTTCTAGGGGAACTCTAATCCCTTGTTCATTAGCACCACAACCTTTTCCATGATACCCATGCTTAGCAAAAATGCGAAAACCACGACCATAGCGATCAGCCATTTCAGGAAGAGAAGGTGGTTTTTCATAAGACAAAGAATCAAACTCTTCATAGTTATAGATGTGAGAAGAGGAAGTTTGAGAAGCGGTCACAAAGTTATTACTCATAGCTTCAGGTAGGGTTGATTGTTTTTTAGTTTCTTCTTTCTTTTCAATTTTGTGATTTTCAGCTTCTTCCTTCTTTTCAACTTTAAGTTCTCTAGAAGGAATCTTATACTCACCCACAAAGGTAGGATTAAAATCAAGAGATCCCCAATCATCTTCTGCGAGATCCTTCTCAGGATCAAAATCCTTTTTATGTGTAGTTTCAAGTCGAGAAGGATTTTCTTCAGGAGATCCGAATTCATCCAAAGGATTTTGATCATCGGAAAGCGAAGACTCATCGATAGGTTTCTTGTTTAAAGAGTCATCACTAGACGAGGATGGCTTAGAAGAATCTCCTCTGGAATTAGATGTTTGTAGACAAGCTTGAAAATTAGTATCTCCCATCAAAGTATATGTCTTATTGTTATAAATGAATTTAACTTGTCTATGCAATGTAGAGGGGACAGCTTGCATGCTGTGAATCCAAGGCCTCCCTAATAACAAGTTGTATGTTAAATTTCCTGGCATAACATGGATAGGGGTAGGCAAAGTAACAGGTCCTACTGTGAGAGGTAAGGTGATGATACCCAATGAAGTCTTAGCCACATTATCAAAGCCACGAATGGAACGAGAGTCAGGCTCCATGAGAGATGTATCCACATTCATCTTATGCAATAGACTGATGCTACATACATTAAGGCCAGAGCCATTATCTACTAGTGTTCATCTTATAGCAGTGTCTTTCATGACAACCACAATCATCAAGGGATCATATTGTTGTTGGACTTCACCAGTAGGCAACTCATCTTGCATAAACACAATTTGAGGTTTAGGATTCATCACGGAGTTAACAAAAGATGCTATATTACTAGATGTATTCGGTGGAGGAACATTCAAATCTTTCAAGGCATCTTGTAACATTCCATGATAAGCGGAAGAAGTTTGAATCAAATCCCAAAGGGATATCTTAGCAGGGGTAGCTTTGAGTTGTTCTATGAGATCATATTCCTTACCCATAACTTGTGAAATACGGGGAGCTTGAGGGAGAATTGGTTGAGGATTAGGAAGAGAGACTGGAATAACAGGAGGAGGATTAGGTTGCCTATTATTTCTGGTATGATAAGTATGGGCAACCGCATGATAACTCTCTCTAGTTATTTGCTTAGCATAATTGTAAGGACTTATAGGTTTTCTTCCTTGTACGGTGATGATTGGTTTATTCGGAGTACAAAAGGAATCATGATCATACCTTCCTTGGACAATAAGGAGAGGAGCTTTAGGAATTTGAAAGGTGGGGGAAGGATAAGCACCTTGGACTTCAAAGAGAGGCTTGTTATATTCATTCAAATTTATCATGTTAACCAATTTAGAGGTCTTGTTTTTGTTTAAAGGTTTCGACAAAGCCACAAAGTCATCAAGAGAATCATCCAACAAAGCATGATCATATCGATTAAAAGGTTTGTCTTTTGATTCAAAAGGAGACATCTCCTCATAGAGGGGATTATTGAAAACAACCATGTTACTAGATTCAGGGGAAGAGTGGATAGGAATGTATCCTTGAGAGGAATCATTCGACTTATCTTTCTCATCACGCCTAAATGGCATAGTAACAAGGTTTATGAGCTTTTGGTAAAATGAAGGTTTAGCATCCTTAGGGTTTAAAAACTCATCTAAAGCTTCATCTAATTCATCTTGGCTATACTCATAATAATCATCAAAAGCATGAACGTTTTGCAAATAAAAATCTGACATTTTGAAAAGATTGCATAAAATTTAAACACACAATGCAAAGAAACACACTCTTTTTTTTTTTTCTTTTTCTCTTTTAATGAAATGAAATGAAAACACACTAAATCTAGATCTAGATCTAACAAATGCAATGCAAGAGGAAGCAATGATAGATTCACGTCGGGTTCACCAAAATGTGTAGGGGAAAAAGCGAGACTAGGTTAATCATGCCCTAATCCTACCTTTTGACACACATTACGGAATACGAAAGAGCCTAGAGATATCGCACAATTGGCTACTTCTTTTGGTGAAAGAGAGAGCCACGGGATATCTATTAGGATTTCTATTCCCTTGTTGAAATTGTAAGATCAAGTAATGCAAGTTCAAACCCTAATCTCAAAATGCAAGTATGAACTAATAACAAGATTGCAGAATTGAGATTAAACAATGAACAGCTGTAAGTGTAAGGATAAAATAAGAATGCAGATATGTACCCAGAGTCAAATTGGATTGAAAATGTTCGGGACGGGGGCGCGGGCGCCACTGTCCTGAAAACTGCACCGGAAACCACTGTTCTGCACCCTGAAACACTGTCGGAAAGTCATCGGAAAGCTGTCTGTCTGGAGGACCAGGGTGCCCAGTACCTCTGTCCCAGGGACCAGGGCGCCCAGCGCCCCTGTCCTGGTAGGACCAGGGCACCCAGCGCCCCTGTCCCGGTCTTCTGAGCTGCAATTTCACACAGGGTTCTGCCTCAGCCTTCTCTCTCCGGATCTGTGTCCCGCAGCGTCGTCCGAATCCTGAAACCTGCAATAATATCTGAAAAGGGGGAGGGGCGGCTATATAGGGTTTTGCCTTAGTCAAACCCCCGCTTCGGTGATTTCCACCTCCACGAATAGCCAAGTTGTTTTGTAAAATGTATTGTGTGTGCAGACCTAGTGTGTGTGCAAGGTCCAAAATGCAAGAAAGCAAACTAGAGCAACCTAGAAAGTAAACCCTAATTGCTTGTAAATGATAATGTAAATGCTCTAAATCAAGATGCAATGTGATCTAAAGCATGAATAAATGATGTATCAAAGCTTATGCAAAGACATGAAAACAATACGAAATCATACCCAACCCTCAAGGGAGGAGTACAAGCCAATCTTCAGTCGGTAATCTCCTATTGTTCTTCAATGTCTTCCAAGCCCTAAGTGGATGAATGAATTTGATAGATGCTTGATAAAATGATGTTGAGTGTTGTTGAAGTCCTCCAAAAGATCTGCTCTTTCGCTGCATATGAAGTTCCTGGAAAACAAAAATCTGATCCCTTCAGATGAGAAAAGAGAGCTCTTATGTATGAAACCCTAGGTCGTAAATTCATATTTTGGCCAACCTAGAGATTGAATATCCCGCCAATTTCTTGGGGTTAAGCTTTATTTTATGATTGGATCGTGCTCCCAAAATTTCGGGAAAAATGTCTGGGACCATGTTGCACGGGCGCCATGGTCCCGACAACTTTTCAACAAATTTTCAGGGCCATCGAATATGATGATTTTAGAGAGAATCCCGATGTTACAGGTAATTTCGAGATGTTTAGACCCCGAAACCAAACCCCCAAGTTTGAAATAGGACTTAATTAGGGTTTTTTGATTAAGTGGTGTATTGGAAGAATAAAATGCGAAGGGCGCGCTTTAGTGAAAGGGCCCAACTTTATGATGTAGAAAATGATGAAATAGGGCCTTAGACCTAATTAATTTGATTAATTAAGTGCTTAAGGAGAAATGCAATGCAGAATGCAAAATGCACTAAGGCGGGTGCTAAACTAGGTGCGAAATTGTACCACCCTAGCGAGTGCGTACAATTTACGACGCTACACAAGGATACCTACCTTCATCACAAAAGAAGATACCCCCAAAATGCAACAATGTTTTAGATCCAAGCAAGAGAGTTTTGCACTCTTTAAGCAAGGATAAGATAATTGAAAAGGGATATATTGTAGTATGTGTAAAGGAGATCCTTAGAGGAGAAGAGATCTTTGTACAAAAGACACCTATCCTCGAGAGGAATTGTCTTAGACAAATATAACATCTTCTAGAATAATACAAAGAAGAGAATAAGAATGCAATACTTCCTTCTTTTGTGAGGTGAAAGTGATTCTTAATGAAGGATGATGCTTTTTTTAACCCAATTGGGAGAGTGAATTCATTATGGATGTATTTTACCAAGTGCAATAGAGGTTGTAGTCAAGGACTTACACCTCTTGTAAGAGAGAATCCTTGAACAAACAACAATAAATGCATACAAGGAATAACATCAAGTAATAAAGTTCACACCATCCACGAAATAGGAAAAAGTGGATCCTTAGAAAAAAATAAGGAAAGATCATTTCCTCCCAAGGATAAGGACAATGAGAAGGACTTACACAATCTTCTAGGGAGAGATTTAGACATAAGAAAAATGTACTACATACTCACATGAGTTCATGCAAGCAAGACATTAGTGTATGTAAAATGCTCCTCACAAGAAGTGGGTAGGATAAGAAAGAGAATACACATCTTCTCCCATATCTAGGAAAAGAGAATTCTAAAGAAAAGATGATAAATATTTCCACACTATTACCCCATAGGAACAAGAGATAACACAAAAAATTAGGCTATTATGTTGCTTCAAAAATATGATTGCACTTGAAATTGTACCATCATGAATGACAATGAGCCCCCAGTAAATGAGCTACCAATGTCACATAATGATGAGCAACATAATAGCCATTAATGTTATTTAAAGACATGATAGATTGAATGAGGTATTTGAATATGACATGCTAAATGCTCAACTATAAGTGAGATCAAAAACATGTATAAAATGATAAAAATTGAAGAAGAAAAGTCACAAGACATCTTAGAAGAGGGATGAGTGTAATTTATTAGAGCCTTATCCCTGGAAGAAAGGACTTTATGATGAATAGGAGATAAAGATTCATAAGTGGATTTAGAAACTTGAGGGGAGTCATAAAGAGATTTGTTCATCGCCAAGATTTCCTTATGAGGGGAATGGGAGTTGATAGAAGTAGAAGATGATTTAGTTGAAGTGAGATCATCATCACTACTAAATATAGCATTCACATTGAGAGATGGTCTTTTAGATGCTTTGGTGGGCTTAGAAAGATTATATCCAAGTCCAAATGAATATTCATGCATGTTATGTTCTAAAGGAACTTTAATTCCTTGTTCATTTGCGCCACAACCATTTCCACTATAGCCACTCTTAGCCAAAATATGAAAACCACGACCATAACGATTAGCCATTTCAGAAAGAGGAGGATGTTTTTCATAAGACAAAGAATCAAATTCTTCAGAATTAGAGGTGTGAGGAGAAGAAGTTTGAGAAGCGGCCACAAAATTATTGCTCATAGGTTCAGGTAAGACTAATTGATCTCTAGTTTCTTCCTTCTTTTTAACTTTAAGCTCTCTAGGAGGAACCCTATACTCACCTACAAAGGTGGGATTAAAATCAAGAGATCCCCAATCATCTTCTACGAGAACCTTCTCAGGATCAAAAGCCTTTTCATGTGTAGATTCAAGTTGAGAAGAATCTTCTTCAGGAACTTCAGACTCATCCAAATAATTTTGATTACCAGAGGGTGATTCATCCACAGGTATCTTGTTTAACAAGTCATCACTAGAAGAGGAAGGCTTAGAAGAACTCCCTTTGGAAGTAGATGTTTGCAAACAAGCTTGAAAATTAGTATCACCTATCAAGATATATGTCTTATTATTATAAATAAATTTAACTTGTCTATGCAATGTAGAGGGGACAAGTTGCATACTGTGAATCCAAGGTCTCCCTAATAACAAGTTGTATGTTAGATTTCCTGAAATAACATGGATAGGAGTAGGCAAAGTAACAGGTCCCACTGTGATGGGTAAGGTGATAATACCTAATGAAGACTTAGCCACATTATCAAAGCCTTGAATGGGATGAGAGTCAGGCTCAATAAGGGATGTATCCACATTCATCTTATGCAATAGATTAATGCTACACACATTAAGGCCAAAACCATTATCTACCAGTGTTCGTCTTATAGCAGTGTCATTTATGATAACCACAATCATCAAGGGATCATATTGATGTTGAATTTCACTAGTAGGCAACTCATCTTGAGTAAACACAATTTGAGCTTTAGGATTCATCACAGAGTTAACCAAAGACACTATATTACTAGATGTATTAGGTTGAGGAACATTCAAATCTTTCAAGGCATCTTGTAACATTCCATGATGAGCGGAAGAAGTTTGGATCAAATCCCAAAGGGATATCTTAGCAGGGGTAGCTTTAAGTTGTTCTATGAGATCATATTCCTTACCAAGCACTTGTGAAATACGAGGAGCTTGAGGAAGAATAGGTTGGGAAGGAGGAAGTGAAGTTGGGATAACTGGAGGAGGATTAGGTTGCCTATTGTTTCTTGTATTATAGGTATGAGCAACTGCATTATAACTCTCTCTAGTCAGTTGCTTAGCATACTCATAAGGGCTCTTAGTAGAATAACCTCCTTGCACAATAATAATAGGTTTCTTAGGAGTGCAAAAAGAATCATTAGCATAACCACCTTGAACCACTAAGATAGGCTTATTTAAAGGTTGAGAATTTTGAGAAGGACAAGCACCTTGGACAGTGAAGAGAGGTTTGTTAGGTGTTTCATTCACATGTATCAAATTGATTGAGGATGGTTTAGAGGAATGAACAAAAGTGTTGGAAGAATTATTGATAGTCTTCTCTTGCACTAAAATCTTATAAATTTTAGGAGAGAGACAAGGGGTAGACATTGATATTCTAGTAGGAAAAGTAATACTAGGAAAGGTCATATCATCCTCTATCATCAAAGGATCTACATGGGGAATAAACTCTCTAGGAGAAGGATCAACATTACTCTCTAAAGTCTCACTTTTGAGAGGGAGATCTTTGAAAGAGATGTTAACCATCTTGCTTTGAACTAGGGTATCCTTATGAGTAGAACCAAGTTTAGGAGAGGGAGATGCTTTATTTTTAGAGGGAGAATAATTGAGATTCAAGGAAGGTGAGAAACTATCAAGGGAGTTTTCAATCTTGATTTCATCCCCTTTGGCTAGGGTTCTCTCATGGGGAAGAGAATAATCTACACCTTCTTCTAATGGTTCATCCCAAATAGTGAAGTGGTTGAAAGGAATGTTTGAAGTATTGTCAATTTCGGGAGAGGAGATAACATTGTTTATTAATTCCTCATCCTTAGGAGGGAGAGCATCAATAGATGTGTTAAACTCATCCTCTTTCCTCAAAATATGTTCAATATGATCTTTAGGGGAGAGAGAATTAAGGAAATTGCTTATTATTTCATCTTCTTTCTCTAAGGGATGCTTATGGGTAAGACAAACTTTAGGAGAAGGGTAAGCATTTATCATTAATTCATCATCTCTAGTGGGAATTTTGTTGGAAAAGGAAATGCCATCACTAGGAAATATAGGGATCATTTCATCTTCTTGCACAAAAGGATCCTCATGAAGGGAGTGCTTTTTAGGAGGAACATGAACATATTTCTCCAAAGATTCATGCTTAGGAAGGAGATCTTTGAAAGAAGTGTTCATAACCTCTTGTTGCACTAACACGCCCCCATTGGAAGGACCAACTTTAGGAGAAAATAAGTCAATGTCCATCAATGCATTTTCACTTAGAGAGGCATCATGTAGGGAAGGTGAAGTAACATTAAGAAAGGTGTTTATGATATCATTCTCTTCCTCTAGGATAGCTAAATAGGAATGGCACATTTTAGGAGAATTATCAAGATCACTCTTAAAGTCTTCATCCTTAGAGCATGGGAGAGTCTCAAAGGGATCGGTAGGAACTCTTTTAGGCACTAAAATGTTGTTGTATATGGGGGGAGGTTCTTTAGGAAAAGGAAAAATTGAAACAAGGGAAGCTAACCCATTATCACATCTATGAAATGAATGCATCATGACAACAATTTTCCTCTTTCAAATGATAACACATGCAAAATAGAAGGAAATGTTTAATTTTAACCAATGCAAGAACTTAGAATGTAGATTTAGAAAATGAAATTTATGATTCAAATGAGTTCCTAAATCAGATTTGAAATTAGTGATCCCAATTAAGCTATCCACAAGTTCAAGTTTGAATTGAAAAATTAGGGTTTTAGCAAAAATTTCCTCTAAATATTTGAATCTTGCAAGAAATTAAAACTTGTAAATAGCATAAACACTCAAATTTGAAAACATAAATCAGAATTAGAGAAGATTGGAGTTCACGTCAGGTTCACCAAAATGTGTGTGGGAAAAAGTGACACTAAGCAAACATGCCCTAATCTCACCTTTTGACACACATTTGTAGAATACGAAAGAGCCTAGAGGTATCACACAATTGGCTACTTCTTTTTGTGGAAGAGAGAGCCATGGGCTACCTATTAGGATTTCTATTCCTTTGTTGCAAATGATAGATAGAATGATGCAAGTTCAACTACTAGCCCTAGAGTGCAAGTATGAACTAGTAACAAGATTGCAAGATTGAGTTTAAACAATGGAAAGCTGTAAACACAAGGACAAAACAAGAATTCAAATGCGTACCTAGAGTTAAAATTTGAGTGAAAATGTTCAAGATGGGGGCGCAGGCGCCACTGTCCTGATTCTGCTCCTGAAACTACTGTTTTGCAACCTGAAAAAGCTGTCGGAAAATGCTGAAACTTGCTGTCTGACAGAAGGACTAGGGCGCCCAGCGCCCCTATCCTGGTAGGACCAGGGCACCCTACGCCCCTTTCCTAGTCTTTTTCTCTGTAATTTGGTGTGTTGTTCTCTCTCAGTCTGCTTCTTTCGGATCTGCAACTTGCAGCATCGTCCGAATCCCGAAACCTGCACTTATATCTGAAAAGGTATGGTGGGCGGCTATATAGGGTTTTGCCTTAGTCAAACCCCCACTTTGGTGATTTCCACCTCCATGAATAGCCAAGTTGTATAGTAAAAGTTGTGTGTGCAGACCTTGTGTGTGTACAAGATCCTAAAATGCAAGTAAGCAAACTAGAGCAACCTAGAAAGTAAACCCTAATTGCTTGTAAATAATAATGTAAATGCTCCAAATCAAGATGTAAAGAGATCTAAAGCATGAATACAAGTGATATAATGAGGCTTATGCAAAAACATGAAAACAACATGAAATCATACCCAACCCCAAGGGAGGGGTACAAGCCAATCTTCAGTCGGTGATCCCCTATTGCTCTTCAATGTCTTCAAAGCCCTAAATGGATGAATGAAATTGATGAATGCTTGATGGATGGATGTTGAATGTTGTTGAAGTCTTCAAAGATCTTCTCTTTCGCTGCATAGAAAGTCCCTGAAACCAAAAATCGGATCCTTTCAAATGAAGAAAGAGAGCTCTTATATATGAAACCCTAGGTCTTAATTCCAACTTTTGGCCGACCTAGAGATTGAATCTCCTGCCAATTTCTTGGGGTTAAGATTTATTTTATGATTGGATCGTGCTCCTAAAATTTCGGGAAAAATGTCCCGGACCATGTGCACGCCGGGCGCCATGGTCCCGACAACTTTTCACCAAATTTTCAGGGCCATCAGATATGATGATTTTAGAGCGAATCCCAAAGTTACAGCTGATTTCAAGATGTTTTGCCCCCAGAGATCAAGCCCCCAAGTTCAAAATAGGACCTAATTAGGGTTTTTGATTAAATGATGTATTGGAAGAATAAAATGAAAGGGGCACACTTTAATGAAAAGGGCCCAACTTTATGATATGGAAAATGATAAAATAGAACCCTAGACCTAATTAATTTAATTAATTAAGTGCTAAAGGGGAAATGCAATGCAAAATGCAAAATGTGCCAAGGCGGGTGCTAAACTAGGTGTGAAATTGTACCACCCTAGCAAGTGCGTACAATTTACGATGCTACAAGGTGAAATAATCAAACTATCTGGTAGCTCCACTTCATATGCATTTCTAGAACTGAACTTCCAGAAGATCTTGCAAGGTCCAAACTTCCTCATCTATAACTTGTTATAGGATCCAACTAGAAATCTTTCTTTTCTTAGATACACCATCAATTCATTGCTAACTTCAAATTCCTTATGTCTCCTCTTCTCATCTACTTTCTCCTTATACTTGTTGTTCATATCCTCCGAATATTGCTTAACCTAAATATGTAAAGCCTTCATGTGATCTGAAATTCTTTTGCCTCTACACTCTGCTTGTCTTCATCACTAATATCCCTCAAATCTGATATACCTCTAGGGTGTGCTTTGGTAGCAATCTCAAAAGGTGTTCTTTCGATACTCCTGTTCACTAAATTATTGTAGGAAAACTCTTCTTGTGCAAGACTCAAATCCCAACTTCTATTTTTATATCCAAGAATCTCAACAAATTTCCCAAGCTCTTATTTACTACCTCTATTTGTCCATCATTTTGTGGGTGAAAAGTAGAACTAAACTTCAAATCTTTCTTCATCTTCTTCCAAAGTGTTCTCCAAAAATGACCAACAAACTTAGTGTCTCTGTCTGAAACTATGCTCTTATGTAATCCATGTAATCTTACTATCTCTTTGAAAAATAAGTCAGCTACATGCACTACATCTGATGTCTTCTTACAAGGTATGAAATGAGCCATCTTCAAGAATCTATCCACCACTACAAATATAAAATCATTCCCTCTTTGTGTCTGAGGTATCGCTAGTGTGAAATCCATACTTATGTCTTCCCAAGGTCTCTCTGGTTCTGTCGAAGGCTTATACAATCCCACATTCTGACTACTACCTTTTGCAATCTGACAAACTCTATAGCTCTACACAAATTTCCTGACATCCTTTTGAATCTGAGGCCAAAAGTAATGTTCACTCACCAATGCTATTATTTTGTCTACACCGAAGTGTCCGGCTAATCATCCACTATGCTTCTCCTTTATTAGATTCTCCCTCATAGAACACTTAGGTATGCACAACTAAACTCCTCTGAATAACATCCCATCCTGAATGAAATAATCCAACCACTGACTTTTGTCCCCCATATCCGATTCTCTACATCCTTTCCATGGTTCTACAAAATATGGGTCATCATCATAAAAGGTCTTCAACTCTTCAAATCCTAATACTATTACTCTCATCTATGTCATAAAATTCCTTCTCCTACTCAATGCACCAGCAACTTTGTTGGACTTTCCACTTCTAAGATACAACACAAAGGTGTAACTCTACAAAAATTCTACCCATCTCATATGTCTCTGATTAAACTTACTCTGATTGTTTAAATATTGCAAGGCTTGATGATTAGTATACAACACAAATTCCTTAGGCAATAGGTAATGTCTCCATTTCTTCAAGGCTTGAACTATGGCATAAAAATCATGATCATACATTGAATATCTCCTCTTGGCATCATTCAAATTCTCACTGAAATAAGCTATTGCTCTCCCTTCATGACTTAACATGGCTCCAATTGCATTCCCACTTTCATCACAGTCCACTTGAAATACTTTCTTGAAATCTGGTAAAGCTAGTACAAGATGTTCAGTGACTTTCTACTTTAGAAATTCAAAAATTTGATTTGCTCTAGTTGTCCACTTGAATTATTTCCTATCTCCCCTCATTGTATCAATCATAGAACTACAATCTAAACTGGAATTTTTGATAAACTTTCAGTATAAATTAGCCAATCCATGAAATGATATAACCTCTCCAATGTTTTCTAGTGTAGGCCATTCAACAATTACTCTTACCTTCTCAGGGTCCATCTTCAATCCATCCGTAGATATCACAAATCCCAAGTAAACTAACCCTTCTTTCATGAAACTAAACTTATTTAGATTTATCAACATCTTCTCTTCTCTCAACCTCTACAAAACTTGTCTTAAATGCAACAAATGCTCATATTTTGTCTTACTATAAATCAGAATGTCATCCAAATATACAATAACAAACTTTCCCAAGAATTTCTTCAATACCTCATTCATCAATCTCATGAAAGTACTCGATGCATTAATCAACCCAAAAGGCATCTCCAACCATTCATACAATTCTTCATTTGTCTTGAATGTTCTCTTCCACTCATCTCCTTCTTTGATTCTGATATGACGATATCCACTCTTCAAGTCTATCTTTGTGTAGTATTTGGCTTCACTCAAATAGTCCATTATGTCATTCATCCTAGGTAAGGGAAACCGATACTTCACTATGATCTTGTTTATTTCTCTAGAATTAGTTCACATCCTCCATTATCCATTCTTCTTTGGTACTAACACTGTTGGTACTACACAAGGACTCAAAATTTCTCTGATCAAACATTTTCTCAGTAGCTCCTATACTTGTCTATTCAACTCCTCATTCTCTACTCGTGTCATTCAGTGTGCAACTTTGTTAGGCAAACTAGCTTCGGGAATCAGGTCCATGCAATGCCTGATAATCCTCACGGGTGGTAATCAATGAAATGATGTCTTCACACTTGTCAAAAACTCCTTTATCTCCTCTGGTTGTTCTTCTTCATGCTCTGGATTCTCCATCTTCTTAAGAACTAGGAAAAAACACACATTCACATGTCTCATTCCATAAAGGAATTTCCTTCCATCCACCAAACAGATTCTAGCATTCGTATAGACTTCACTCTTCAAAGGCTCATCCAAGGGTAACAAGGTTTGTTTCATCCCATTCACTAAAATAGTGTATATGTTCTTTCTTCCATCATGTATTGCCTTTTTATCAAACTGCCAAGGTCTACCCAACAAAAGGTGACAAATATCCATAGACATAATATCACACAAAACTTCATCATGATAATTGCCAATTTTCAATTTCACCAAACATTTCTCACTCACTAACAACTTATGATCATCCTGAATCCATACTATCTAATGAGGCTTAGGGTGTTTCAATCTTTTCAGCTTCAATTTATTCACCATTTCTTCTGAAATGAGATTATCTGAACTACCACTATTAATAGCTACTTTACAACACTTACCGGATACCTTACATCTGGTCTTAAATAAATTTCTCCTCGGTAGGGGCTCTTCATCCTCTTCGGTATGACACAAAGCTCTCCTTGTCATCAATAGTTGTGCATCTTCTGGTTTGTTAGCTGATCCGGTGGGGCTTTCTTCTACCAATGTTGTTCTCCCATTGTTCTTTGTCTTCTTACATTTGAAAGAACGACATCCTTATCCTCTAGATTTAAGGCAAGTTCCTCTAAACACTCTCTTATCTTGTCTTCTATCATCTTTTCCAAAACCCTCATTCCAGTAGCCATCAGGTTCTCTCCTTCATTAGAAATTTATGTCATCCTTCTGGTATGAACTGCCATCTTTTCTTACTTCCTTGTCCTTTCTCTGATCTGTATAGGTTTGTCTTCCTCCAGAAAACCTTTTACCTCTACCTCTTTGTCTCTGCTCATGCCTTTTGTTCAAATTCTCTTCTACTTTCAAGTCATATTGGTAAGCTTGTTCAACATTCTGCAAATTGATCAAACTGAGTTCATCTTGTATAGACATTCGCAACCCATTCAAATATCTCACAACTTGTTCAACCTTATCATCAACATGTCTAGATCTGATATTCAATTTGTAGAATGCTTCGGTATACTCCTTCACACTAGACTCTTTCTGCTTCAAGTTGTGCAACTTCTGGAATAGATTTACTTGATAATCAACTGGCATAAACTTTGATTTCAACTTAGCAATCATCTGCTCCCTTGATTTGATCTTCTTTTTACCTCTTCTTTGTCTATCAACTTGAAAATGCTCCCACCAAAGAGATGCATGACCTTTCAAATGGGTAAAGGCATATTTCATTTTTCTTTCATCTGCGGTGTTCTCAAAATCAAAATACTTCTCCATCTCCTAGATCCAATCCATCAATTCATCTGAATCCAACTTACCATCATACTCTGATGGGGTAAAATATGGTTTAGAATTTTCCCTACTCAAAACCCTCAAGAATCTTTCTTCATTCTGGATTGATTGCCAGTGGGTTTGCTACTTGTTCTTTTGGTGCTTCTTCTTCTTCATCTTCACTCACATCTTCAATATGTCGGCCCTTTCTTTTTGTTGTTTCAATGGCTTCCAACCAGGGTGCAATTCCTCTCAATATTTTCATCATAGTAGGGTATGCATTCCCATGCGCTTCACCATTTCTATTTCCTCTTCGTGCCATCTTCACGGCAGTCCTCTACAACTGTAGGTTAGATCCACAGTCTGCCACCCCACAACAAAATTTTAGGACAACACAATCTCCGAAATGAAATCTTGCTCTAATACCACTTGGTGTAGTCAATGGATATGAGGGACCTCAAAGAGATCAATCCAGACCGTGTAGCAAGAGTAAACACAATAGAAAAAAGAGGATATGATGGAGGCAATACATAATTGAATGAATTAGATCATGAAAACTAATTACACATAATCTATAACATCCAGATTACAAGATTTGGCTCACTGGCCTATTACATACATGCTTAATTATAGAATTGGCCAACTCCAGACCTCTAAATCTTAAGATATATCTACTATATTCTATCTTACTCAATTATGATGCTAGATTACATTAATTTATATGGTCTAGAGGGATCCAGTTGGCCCAAGAGGGATCAAATGTCAAAGAACAAGATCAAACGTGTAAAACACCAGGTCGACCTCCACCAAAGAGATTCCTCTGAAAAATCCAAAGGATGAATTGTGGATCAAAGAGAAGGTTAGCCACATGCCAAGGAACATTGGAATCAATGAACTAGCACTCCACAAGCTATGGAAAGGATCCACATGATTTACCAACAACAAATAGGTCCAAGCGGTTCCGATGCCAAAAAACTGTCTCGGAATCTAGAATCGATAACTTGTCAGAAAATGATACAAACGCTCTATGGTTTAGGAATAAGGAAAAGGATCATATCCTTGATAAAGATCCAACTCTATAAGATCCAATGAAATAATGCAAGAAAATACAAAAAGAAATGTTGAAACTGCAAAATAAAAACAAACTGAAAAGAAATGTTTTTGGTTGATGCAAGATTGCCAAGAACCGAGGATGCTCCTGCATCAATAAATAGAATAGTTGTGTTTATGATGTAATGGTATGGTGTAATATGATATTATGGGTAGTAGTGGTCTGGAAGTTGTGCAGAGTAGACAAATGAGTATAATATATATGAATTGTTATTCACATTTTGACAGATGTTATTTTGTATATAGTTCAATCTACTATTATTGTATTTGGATAGTTATTTTGTATCATGCCCTAAAAAAGTGATCTTCAGTTGAGAGAGTCCTTATATTTGTATCTTGTCTTAGTCTACAAGTCTAAAGCAGTAATCTCTTTAGTCATTGGCCTTAATAATTGTAAGCAATTAATATATATTGTGTTAAATTTTCACCATAGTTTTTCCATGTTTGGGTTTTCCACGTAAAACCTGGTGTTCTTGTGTGAATGATTTTGTATGGTTCAGATGTTTACTTTCATGCATAAGTATTTAAATGAATTATATTGTTCAATTAACTTAATGCGATCAATTTTTTATATATGTTGATTCACCCACCTACTCATCTTTCTGTAGTGTTTAACAATTTGTATCAAAGCTTTGGTTCCTAAAAAGACAACTTAACTATAGAGGTAGATCTTGGATTTTAAAAACTATGTTTGAAAAAGAGTTGAATGATATGGATCAGAATGATTGGAATGATATGGGTGGCATTGTTGACATGGAAGGTGAATTGAGATTTGTATTAGTAGACCTAGATGATAGTAGAGAGAAGCATAAAAAGGTCATTGATAAGATCTCTTATCTAAGAAGCCTGCTTGATAAAGGAAAGAAGGTCCTTGATGAATTTGAAACAAAGCTTGATGAGAAGATTACAAAATGTTCAAGACTTGAAGAATAAATTGTCAAACTTGAGGAACTAAAAAATTGCAAAGGATCAAATTGATAATGGATTCAAACTCAAAGGTGGCAGTAAAGTCTTGGATGTTGTACTTAATTCTCAGAAGAAAAAAAAGTAAAGAGAAAAGAGAACTTGGATATGAGGAAGGTGAATGTTCAAAAAATGATAAGGGAAAGACAAGATTAATAATGACTTGATGAACTCTAGCAGAGAATCATTTTAGACCGAAGCTTCAAAAATTTGAAGAATGTACGGAGACCTCCTCTTGTTCTTACCAAGTATTCATCTTTTAATGGTATTTTTTTCATGAAATAGATTTTGTCAAAGAGTTCATGAATGCAAAAATCAAATTAGAAATCACTTTTAATGAAAATTGTCATTGCAGTAATAAGTTTTGTCACAAAGTGAGTGCAAAAGTAGGTTGAATTGGAATATAAATGGAAATTCAAATACTAGCAAAGGTATTCAATCTTTTGGTGGATATTGTTATATCTGCAAAGCCTATGGGCACAAAGCCATTAATTGTAGAACAAATTGGAGATTCAAAAATGATAAAATGGATGGAAGTGAAACTTGAAGAGGTCTGATATGCTATAATTGTAATAGAACAAGACACATTGTGAGACATTGTAGAAACAAAACTAACAAACCTAACGATTTGGAAAACAAAATTGATATCAATATAGACAAGGAGAAAAGGAAGATGACATGGGTGAATAAAATAGATGATAATGTTATACTTGTGTGAATATTGTCAGTGTTGTCATTGATGCCAAACCAGTTATCTGGTTTGCTTTGGATGGTGTATGGAAATGATATGTGCAGTTGATGTATGTAGTTTTGGTATTACTAGGATATAGTGCAGAAGTGTAGATGATCTACTGGAGTCACTTCTGAAAGATCTCCATCTTCTAATTTATGCTTATTGTGGTCCCGGTATCTGTTGTGTTTTGATATCATCTATTTCAGTTATGATAGTTGTATCTTTTCATGTCTTGTAGTCTAATATCTATGGTAGACTAGTACTTTTGTTTTGCAGTTTGGAGTTGTTGTGCTTGGAGCTTTGTTTTTTTCCATCAATATTTATAGATCTAGTTGACCCATGTTCTATTCCAGTAATTAAGGTATATGCATCAGTCAATGAATTGTGTAAAGGAAGCGTGTAGAGATCTAGCAGAGGCCAACTTGGTTATCGTATTTTTGGTTGACTTTAATGGATAACTTCTTGATCTGAGCACCATATTACTTGTGCTTGGTTGACATATTATCTTGGTGTGTAAGCTTTCCAATATATATAGAAGTGTATGAATGCATGGATGAGTGATAAGGTATGAGTGGTAAGAAGTAGTGTGTGAAGTGTGAGTTGTATACAACAATGTAGTTGGAGTAGAATCAAAGTGTAGAATAGTGTTCTAGTAATCCTTCACTAGATCTAGTGCAAGCAATTGGTTTGACAGAACAACATTGTAGCAATCCTTCACCAGATCTGTTGCAGGTGTTTGTGGATAGTGGTACAAATATCTTTTACTGAATCTACTGTAGGATTTGTGAGTTGTAATCTAAACTTAATTTGGAATTGATTTCATGCATTTTGAGATGCAACTTTCTTCAATTAATTTGCACTTGTTATAGTGAGCATTCAAACAGTAAGCCACCTTTGTAATCTTGTAGTAAGCATTTTGGCAGTGACCCATTTTTATAATCTAGCAATGAGCCACCTATTTTGTAAACACCATATAACTAGTTATATTATCTTGAGAGTTAACACTCTAGTTTTTCCCATTTGGATTTTCCACATATAAAATCAAGTGCTCCATTTGTGGTTGTGCTTTCATGTTTATTCTGCATTTGTTGTTTCATGTTTGATATGCTTAATTGGTAAACTTGGTACATCTGAAAAAGGTCTTGATTTTTGAAGAAAGTTTTTAATTGGGAGGAATATTGATTCACCCCCCTCTTAGTATTTCAATCCTTTTAACCAATCCAACAAACAATGTTGAAGAGAAAATTAAGGATGGATCCACACCTTCTATGGGTGCAGACCTTTCTTCCAGTAACTAGCCTAAACAACTATTTTTTAGGGAGAGAGCTTAACACATATATTTTGTCCCCTCTTTTTGTGGTGCTAAGTTGTTCTTAGCATAGTAGATGTTTGGAAGATATATTTGGTAGATTCTAAGTGAAATTGATGATCTAAAACTATTTTGGTGACTTTGGGTAAATAATGTATAAATACTTTGAGAAAACTTTAAATGATGATTATATATTATTTTTTAGAATTCATTTGTGCAAATATGACTGAAGAGTTGTAAAGCATGAAGAGGAAAGGAGTGTTACAAGTGGGGTTTCTGTTGCACCAAAAGATCGACCAGTTAATACTCGATACAACCACTAGACTTATAGAATCCATAGGAGGCAATTAAGCCATGTCACAAACCCAAGCACTGCATAACACAAGGAGACCAAGGATGCACACCTTGCAACAAGGAGTCCAATCAAAGGTGTTTCTCTTGTTTGTAATTTTTTCTAATGTAAAATTCTAAGATCATCAATGTCCATAGTGAAGCTAGACCTAGTGTTGAGATTTGACCATTTGTTTCAGCAATGAGTGACTCTATTGGTGTGTTTTTATTTTTCTTGACAAGGTGATTTATAAAGATATTTTCAGCTACATTCATGTTTCTTTGGAAGAATATAATAACAACAAGCTTGATGATTTTAAGAGAGATCATCTAGTCAATGGTGCGTAGAGACTTAAGGCAAACTATGCTAGTCTAGGGCATAAGGATTTGGATGCTTCGAGAAATTTCCCTGGATTTGGTTACGAAGAGATTATTAAGATTGTGCTAAGTAGAATTCATGAATATTTTTTATGGTTGGATTGACCATATCGAATTTCCAAGGAAGCCCTAAGGGATATGACTAGATTGTGCTCAACTAGAACTATGCCTACTTTGAAGTCTATCAAGAATGATGAAATGAACGTATTGATTGGTATTGTGTTAGATAAGAGAGCCCTTTGGATTTATAGTATTGTTGACTTAGAAATGAGATACATGACTATGGAAATTTCATACAAGGTATATTATAGGAATCAGGAAGTTCCATTTTCTTCCACAACAATATATGTGGGCTACCAGATGGTGAAGGAAAATGTTGACTATGATCTATTGAATTGTTGAAGTGATAGGTGTTGGACAACCTTAAGTTGATAAAGACTTAGATGTACCCCTTCTAC
Organism: Cryptomeria japonica; assembly: GCF_030272615.1. Classification (NCBI taxonomy): domain Eukaryota; kingdom Viridiplantae; phylum Streptophyta; class Pinopsida; order Cupressales; family Cupressaceae; genus Cryptomeria; species Cryptomeria japonica. Next base: position 196,130,328 of record NC_081412.1, on the reverse strand, counting down.
TACATATGACTTATTGTGTGCTTGGTATTCTATTTTCTCAATGCTTTTCTTGGAATAAATATGCTGTATGGAGAAGAGATGTTTTTTTCAATACTTAAATAAAAGAATATTTAGACAGTTTGGATGATTGTGATGTTACTTGTCACAAGTTCTTCATAGATATTCATAAAGAGTTGGTTGTGAAGAATCGAATTCCTTCAAAAATTGTAGAATAGTACAAGTATGTTATTACCTTCTTGGTTGACAAGGACAATTGTTTCATTGAAGTTGCTATTCTAAGGACTTGATAGGTAGCTAAGCCTCCTTATAAAGTATCTAAAAATGAATATATGAGTATTGTAGAGATAATTCTTAAAATGCCAAAATATTTGAATGAAGAAAGATTTGGAACATATGATTAGTGTAATGCCCCACCAAGAAACCCTAAAGGAAACAACTACAAACACTCGAAAAGAGTGCAAAATATATATTTTTTAATAATAAGAACACATTAATGTAAATGATAAACCTTACAATTGAAGTTGCACATGCGGAAGACTTAACTCAAAATCCTAAAGGGTTTCCCAACATGAATTACTTAATTACTAATCTTTCCTTAAGGTCAAAGAATCCATTTAAGATATACACTTATCCTTTAAGAACTTAATTATACAATCCAATGATTGTTTATATACTTGAACATGATAATAAAAATCATTACTATACTTCATTCAACAACATGTCATCGTGATAGGCAACACTCAACTTTAAACAAGATAAGGACATGACCCACATACCAACATCAAAATAGTGGCCTACTTGACGAACCAACAGGGTAGAAAAAAGACTGAAGATGCTCACAAATGAGCAAGGCTAGGGATAAAATTAGGGCCTTAGAACTACCTCCTCCACTTCCATTAGGTTAATTAGGTATGCTCAGACCTATGGAGCCAGGTGGAGTTGGTACCTTGTACCTATAATTTCTAGCATCATCAAACCACGCATACATATATATACAAACATGGTAAACACACTAGTGAAGGAGAATCATGACATTCTGTCTCATCGAAATGAGTGATAGAAAATTGTCTCCTTGCACCCCATACACTTTCACACAACATGATGACATATACATTAAGCAACTTGCACATGAATCAAATATTTTAGTCCATCGTTAATAAAACATATATATATAAACTTGGCATTTCATCATTTATAAAGTACAATGCAGAAGAAGAGTTTACAAATACTCATCAATAAGTAATAACGTATATTTAGTATCTATTCCTCAATGTGAAATAATGCATAATCATATTCACCTAATCGGAATTTGAAACATCATACTAGAATAACACATCACAATAACAATAAATCAACCATCCACATAAGCCACTGAATAGTCAACCTTGGTCAATGAGGTGAAAAAGGGTCTGAACAGGGTAAGGGAACTACATTCTCCCCCTCTAGGGTCCGACTTACTCATGAAAGTCGTAAGGCTAGGATGGAAAAACAAGGACACCAAGTCATCCCACTCACATATCATAACCCAAAATCATAACTTATCTTAAGGAGAATTGCAATCCACAAAATCAATATACTAATGTATAGAAATCAACATCCAAGTCATCTAGCTTAACATAAACATTTTTTACTTTTTATAAATCAAATGGTTAACATTGAACAATCTCCCTTTTATGTTCCTCAATTACAGAAATTAATGTGTTAAAAGAGTTACAACAAGATGCATCATCTTTAATTACCTAGGTTAAACATACTAACATCCCTATTCAACTTCTAGGAACTACTATTCCAACATACATTCATACAAGAAAAGATCTTCTATAGAAATCCTTATCCAAAAATATACATATTATATTGAACAAAACAACATAGTAGTTTATCCAAACATGAAAACAATTAATTTATATTAATAAGCATCATAAAGATGGTATTTACATGTCTACTGCAATATCCTAATTATACACACTTCCTGTGTTACCAGGTTAAGCACAACATACTCTCAAATTAAACTTTAAAATTCAATCGTAACTAATATTTCATACTACCTCTAAGGTACATAATGCATACAAATTAAATAATAAAAGGTTCATGGTGCATAATCACGTCAATAACGACACCAAAACATCACTCCTAAAGTAAGGTACAACCTCACACGAAAGAAGAAATGAATATAATTACCCACATCCAACCATCTAAGGTCTACTTAATTCAATTAGAACCCATGTAGGCTTTTCAAACACTCAATGCAAACAATAAGTCTACAAAACATTATTATTTATCTAAAGCTTATCACCGATCTACTAGATCTAGTTCACACTTCATCCTACTACATCTTATAATTCAGACAATTACAAACCAATCCCATCAAAGAAAATACACTTATTTCCTTAACTAGTCTCATTATTTATTTATTTACCTCATTATACCTAGAATCACTCTCTACGGTGTTCTCCCTTAACACAATATCAGAGGTTCAAGTGAACATGATAGATATAACAGTAAACACATAGCTAGGGCCAACCAATACAAACATTCAAAATGACCACTAGAGGTCTCAAAAGAACGCCATCCAAATGATGATCACCAAGTACGATGAGAAATAAGAAAAATGTCGGCAATTTTGAAAAACAACAAAATAAAAAACATGACAAGTGGCAAATTTAAATAAAAAGGAACAAGAATTTAGTGTCCATTTTGTCATAATAAATTTCAAAAGAAAATGCTAGCCCCTTAGCCACAAAACACAAGTCAAAAGACAGTCAAAACACTATCACAATAAAAACATGAAACAAAGTGACCATTTTTTAGCCACATCATAGGGAGTAAACACTACACTACATCCAAGATCACACGTCTCGAGTGTGTTAGAGAATGAACCATAGACACTAAGGCTATTAGACTAACTACTTTACTTTAATACCATCCAATCTTAATTCACAAGTGTCACCTTCCCAATCATTATCGTTTATCCATATTAGTAAAATTCACAATTCGAATGAGGTAAGGAAGTAACATCATTTTTTATATTTTCACTGACAAAACACTATATTCTTATAGTTCTTAACAATTACACAAAAATTTTGTGAAGCTAAGAATTCTATTTTTTTTTAAATGAAATAGAATCATAAAATATTAATTTCCTATTCTCTACGCACATTCATCATATAGTGATAACATTGTAGGTTGGGAAATAGGAAATCATCACAAGACTAGATAAACGTAATAGCTCAATCACAAATGCATTCATTGCAATGATCTATCCTAAACAACACTCAATAGAGACATAAAATCAAAGCATTCAAAACTAGAAATTAAGCAAACCATAGGTATGATTTGAATGCTCCTTCATGCGGCTCCATTGTTCTTCTTTCCTCTTCAAATGGTTTGGTTGTGGATCTCACCTACAAGTGCACACACATAATTGAAAGCAACTAGACAAGATTTTTGATCAAGAGTACTCGAAATATGATTGACTAGAAATTCGATAGTTTGATTACCAATTAGCTTTGATTGATGAAGATCATCCAATTTATAGATAAATTGGAGAAATGATCAAGATTAGCATGATTCAATTCAAATGGAAATTGCAAATAAATTATGTCAATTATGACAAATTATGACAAATTATGCACTTTCCATGCAAAATTTGTTGATTGATGATTTATGACAAATTATGACAACTTCTATGTCAAAAATTGATTGATTGTCAATTATGACAAATTATGCCAAATTGACATGTCATTTCCATGAATTTAGGAGAGAAATAGGAGGAAATTGAAATTAGGAATTAGAAAATTAGGAAATTAGAGAATTAAGAATTTAGGAAGTAAGAAATTGATAGAAATTAGAAATTAGGTAAATTAATTAATAATTTGTCATTTATTAATTAATTCACAAAGAGGAATAATTAGCCAATTAAATGAACATTTAATTGTAATGAGAAGACTTAGGATAAATAAATAATTTATTAATCCTAAAGGAGGAAATGACACACAAGGTTAAATGATTAAATCATGAAACCCTAGAAGATGAATTAGGAATGCGAGAATGACAATTAGGTCTTGATTGAAGATAATTGATATTGATCATGATTTTGAATCGATAAATGACCAATGTGATAAATGATTTGATTGATAAATGCGCCAATTGATGAGGAACAATGACTAATTGATCGAAATTGACATAATTGAAGAGGATGACGATCGATGTCAAATCGATCGTAAAATGACGAGATTGACAAGTTGATAAGAGATTGACAAGATCGACCAAAATCATGATTAAAGATTGTTGTCGACAAGACCAAATTCAAGAGCGAGATGATTGAAGAATGTAGAAGAATGATTCGATGCTCACAAATGATAAAAACCAAGTGCGTGACATAGGAGAAATTTTAATGCGACACAAAAACCTAAAATGAGGCAATGCGCAAATGTTAAAGTATGACTCCGCAAGCGTTGACCATTTTTAGGTGTCTACATTTTGCCCCTCTTTGAGACAATGCGATTTTAAGTGTTGTTTCAAAGAACAATAATGAAAATGCCCTAGATAATGACAATGACATATGAAAATGCCCCAGACAATGATAATGACATATGCATGCCCCCTCGAGGAATTGGTTGGAAACAGGCAGAAAATAGGCCAATTGATCGATAAGAATGATAGAAAATGATAGGATCAAATGGACTGACAGAAGAAATGTTAGTGAGAAGAAATTAGACAGAGGACATTTAGAGATGAAGAAAAACTTGCTTTCAGTAATGCACTTTGTAGGTGAGAACCTTTATTTTTATGTAGAAAAATGGATGCGTAGCATCATGGCATTGAAGGCCAGAGCTGAAATGCAACCCTTTTTGCAAAAGACAGACACATTGCAGACAAACAACAATCACAACAAAAAGAAAAGGACCATGATCCATCCCGGTCACTCTAAATCACTCAGTGACATCATCGAGCAACATAGGAACATGATCGAAGCCAAAGATAAATCAATAAAAAGATAAGATGCACAAATTCCAACCAATCAAACAAACATCTTGATCTTCATTATCAAAAGTTGAAAGTGTTGATAGGACGATCACGCTGTCTGGTTTCAGGGAATGCGGTACCCCGTCTAAGACAGGACACAGTCTGGTTTCGAGTATACCACACCCTATATAAGACCCATGATAATGTGCCAAGGACGAATTGATTTGGAGGTTGATTGATATGACAATTCGGATCAGTTTGAATGTCTGGTTTGAGTAAAAAGTTCATCTGTTTAAGTGTGATTTCATTAAAGCACGAGTTTAATTGTGTGTCGTTGGATGTATGCTCAGTGATTTGTCTTATGCACAGAGGGGTTATTTATTGCAAAATGCGTGTTTTTGGATTTTAATGTTTTGAAAAAAAATTTGCTCATTTTTTTCAGGACTTTATATGACTTTTTAAGAATTTTTTCAGGACATTTTTCAATTTTTAGATATTTTTTTAGGACATTATTCAATTTTTATGAATTTTTTTCAGGACATTTTTCAATTTTTATGATTGTTTTTTTGAATTATTTCAGGACATTTTTCAATTTTTTAGTGATTTTTTGAGGACATTTTTCAATTTTTATGATTTTGCCCCCAGTGTCTAGCAAGGCAAGGAATATGACAGGTGAATAAATAGGCTTGCTGAAATATTGGTGGATAGAGGGAAGACAAAGGCCTTTTATCATGGAGACAATGTGGATGCAATTTTCAAGGGCTATTGCATGATGGGACAAGAGACTGGATATGACAATGTAAAGCAGGAACATGGCATGAGGGACATGTCAAGAGGTTTTTGAAACTATGTTTAAATTTTGCATCCTTTTGTCAGATCAAGATCAAGGAATGAAAAAGAGTGTATGGATAGTGATAAGATATGGATAGGATAAGCAAGACCAAGAATGGATAAGGGACATGGACTGAAGGTCAGGATAGGATACGGGATAGTGGCAGAAAGTCACAATAAGATAGGGAATATGGATGAATGGTTGTAATAAGAAAATGGATAAAGACCAAAAGCTATGATGGACTAAAAGCTGTAAACAAGATGCATGATGCTCATGATGATCCTCAGCCTTGTCAAGATCAAAGGTGGAAAGGGAAACTGGACATGAGGGACAATAGGATATGAAGGGTAATGACAAGGGTTTGATAGGATAGTGAAGGGCAATAGGATATGAAGGAGGAAATCTGCCCCCAGGTGTGGTATGCAAGAAGTTCATAGATTACGCATGATGCCTATTTGCCAGGTTTTCATCACGGTACTTGCCCAAGGCGCTTGTTTGCCAGGTTTTCACCAGTGGACGAATTATTTTTTGCTTTACTTTTTTTTTCTTTTCTTTTTTTTTCACTTTTTTTGATTTTGCATTTTGACTTTTCAATAGAAGATGGACACATGATAGGGGATGGAAGAAAGACTCAAGCATCTTTTTTGTTTGGATAGTAGCCTTGAAAAAAATGGACCATGACCTTTAAAAGCATGCTCAAAGACGTTGGTAGGATAAGGACATGGAAAAAGAGATGAAACTAAGGCAAGGATTTATGCAAAGGATTGGATCAAAGGGATCGAAGGATGGAAAATATGCATTGGATAATGGATAGGGTATTGGAAGAATTGGGCTTGAGTGGATGGAAATGAAGGCAAGATCGACATTGGCACACACCTTGAGGGGTGATGGACTGATGGAGGAAAAATGTATTTTGGATATTGAGATTTGGATGGAGGAATAGCTATGGATTTTGGGACATAAGGGCCCAAAATGGATGTAGAAGGTGATGGAGGAACAAATTTGAGAGGTTTGGATGGAGGAATAGCAATTTTGGATGCCAAGTTGGATGTTTCTTTAGGCTTTTGTGCTTCAAGGAGCTGCTTAGGGATCCACATGGTTTTTGATTTTTCATGCTTTTGTGGTTCCTTGGAGTGCATTGCTTGCATAAGGGATTTAGGAACCCATATATATTTTGACTTTGCTTTATTTTGCTCAATGGGCCTTTGTGGCCTTTTGGATATATTTTTTTCTTTATAGATCATATTGTTCTTTGTTTTGACATGTCAATTATATTGGACATGTTGATCCTTGAATACATGTGGATTTTTAGACTTATGACATTTATACTTGGCATCCAAATTGCTTGGAAGAGGAAATGAATGTTGGTGTGGATGGGAATGATATAGAGGCATGTGGGATGGATGGAAGGTTCTCCAAGATGTGTGCCTTTGCTGATGTTGCATAGAGGACGAAGGAATATAAGGACCTAAGATGGATGGAAAGTATGATGGGGAAGGGATATGTTTGGATTTTGATGGAGGGATACCAACGTCTTGAGAGTGAGTTGTGTAGACATGACCCTTAAGATCTTCTTTGATATGGAGGAATTCTTGCTTATGGAGATCTACTCCTTTGCCTTTATAAATATCTTGACTTGTAGGATACTCTTTTCTTTGGGAAGAAGACGCGAGTCCATTATGTGGTGGATATGATATGAGAGAAATAATGAGCTCTTGAAGTGGATTGGATTTCACCAAAGTGGAAGAACCCATTATGCATGTCGAGGGTTCATGAACATCTTACACTAACACATTAGAATCATGAGGAGGATTAGGATCATGAGGGCGATTAGGATCATGTAGTGGACATGGTTCAATGATAGGCTCTTCAAGAGATGGAATGGGAGGAATAATGGGATCATCACAAGAAATATGATCTTGGAGTGCATGCTAGATTAAGACAAGGAGATGGAGGAACAAACGGATCTTGTGGAGGATTTAAAGGAATAGTTTGATCTTGACAAGGAGGAAGATCATTGGAATCCTCTTTAAAGTTGCTTTGCTCTTGAATTTCAATGGGATCATCATAAAGGATGGAAAGGATATCTTGATCTTTCTTAGGAAGTGAAATGTCAATGGGATTTGAAAGGATATTGTGTTCTTGGAATGGAAGGGGATCATTTGGGATTGGATGGACTGGGATATCCTGATCTTGCTCAGGGAATGGAGTGTCAATAGGACTTTGGATGGGATGCACAAGAATAGGGGAATTGTCATGAGTGTCTGGGAGCATGGGGTCTTGGTCAACAATTGGATGGGATGATAAGGTTTCAAGATCTTGATCTTGATTTGTTTTGAGAATCGTTTCTTCATGCTCTAAATTATCCTCTTGACATGAGGTTGGACTTTGGATGTGCATGGAGGATTTTGACAAGGGCTCAATGTTTTGGCATGAAGGAAATGCACTTTGAACATTTGTGATGGATTCTGGCAAGGAATCAATGCTTGAACATGAGGAAGAGGGACTTCGAATGGGGTCCTCTAAAATAGGTAATGGCAATAAAGTGCATGGTGGCATTGGGTCTTGTATTTCTAAAACATGACAAGGATGTGCATCATGAATTGGATTATCTTGGCAGTCAATTATGGATAGTCCTTGGATAATTGCATCCTTGGGTGTATTGTTTGATGAGGACAATATAGAAGGTTCTTGTGAAACTTCTAAAGGTGTAGGGATAGATGCCACTGGAGAGTCAATTTGTTTATGGGGGGGTGAGGCATTGCTAGACATAATTGTATTATTTTGATCTTCCTCAAAGAACTCACTTGGTAGTTTCCTTAAGAGCATTGCAATAAAGCCACCTTTCTTTCGAGGTTTTGACATAGTTGTATCTGGAATTTGAACTTGTTTTTGATTTGATGTCATGTTTTGATATTGGACTTGGTTCAATTGTTTCGACATGCTTGAAACTTGGGTTGGTGTGTGTTGCAACCTTTGTTTTTGAATGTTTGGTTGTTGTTGTTGACATTGATGTGTTGATTGAACTTGAACTTGTTGATATTCCACCATTGGTTGGACTATTTGTTGACATTGTATGGCTGGTTGGATATATTGTTGAAATTGGACCATTGGTTGTGTCTGTTGGAAATGTTTGAGTTGTTGAACACACCTTCTTGTTCTTGATGTGAAGGCACATAATGTTGTTGTCTTTTTTCTTGAAATTGTTTCATCATCTCTATTTGTGAGAGGAGAGCTGGTATGTCTGATCGTTCGATAAGAGACCTTACATCAATTGGCTCAATATTTGGATTTCAACCTGGAAGTTTTCGAAACATTTTGGACATTTGTGATCTATTCTTCGCAATGTTTTTCACTCTTTGTTCCAAAATCTCATTTTCTTGAGCTAGTTTCTCCTCTAGTTTTTGTATTTGGAGACTTGTTTCATCATAAAAAGCTTGATCAATATTGCCTTGTTGTTGGGTTGGATAGAATTGTGATTGCATTGTCAGTTGATATGTCAAACTTTGTTGCATCATTGGTGCTTGGAACCTTGTTTCAATAGACATGTCACTATGCAAATGCAATATTTTTGGAATTTTTCAAGGATAATGTATGATATGCAACTAAATGCAAACTAAATGAATGAGAATGCAATCTATGGTTTTTGGTTGTTTTTCAAGATTTTGACAAACTTTTTAAATGCAAATCTAAAAGAGAGACCCTTAGGAAATTGGAATGATGTCTAGACCTCAAAGGACAAAAGGACTAAGTGACAAATGGACAAAATGACAAAGTCTCCCCTAATATGCTTGGATACTAAGCTAGGTTTGACAAAATGACATTGATGACAAAAGGACAAAAGGTTTGATAAGGTCTAGACTTCTTAACAATGACTTAGGGTTTATCAAAGATTTGAATTACTCAAGTATGACAAAACCTAGTTTTGACACTATATGCTAAGGGACAATTAATATGCAAGTGACCTTAATATGATATGATAATGACCTAAGCTTAATGAAGAGACTTAGGGTATGCAAATATGAATGTATGACAATGGTATGACTTTAATGTAAGAGGACATATGCAAATGGATGACCCTTATTGATATGCAAAGGAGTATGACTTAGGTGAAACCTAACCTTGGTACTTGACAATGAACTTTGCAAAATGCAACCTAGGATGAACCTAAATCTAAGTGACATGAATGTTGAGACAAGATTTTGAACAATGTTTGACAACCATGTTTGAAGATGAGTTTTGAATCTTGTTGAACCTTTGTTGGATGAATGTCTCTTGTGTTTAATCTTATATTGAATCAATTTGTTTTGCTTTCGAAATGAGATGCAATTCAACTTTTGACAAGCAAAGAATACAAGATATTGCAATTTAGACTCAAGACAATCATGCTCATTTCCACATTTCTTATGGTAGGCAAGGACATTAGGTACTTGAGAGGTAGACTTGTTATGGGATTCAAGGAGAATACATAGATGCTTGACCCCATGGGCTCCCCTCCACGACACTCACTTCTCAGGGCAGCCAAGCATCAGTCCCCATGGAAATCTCCCCATGGTGAACTCAGTATCTCTTCCAAGTATCTGAACTTGTCCTTCTCAAGCAACTAGAAGGGTTTTTTGGCCTCTAAAACAAGGTGTTTAGTAAGGATTTCTGTTAGGTGTTACTCCTTGATGTCACGCAAGCATGATTGAGACATTAAGCCCATCAAGATACCAAACAAATGTAGTCGCACAAGAACGATTTAGACCAAGAGGCCCTTCTTAGATGTTGATATGAGAAAGATTTCAAGGGTCATCACTTCCCAAGTAACTGCAATTCCCATGTAACCCTTCCTTCAAAGCTTTCGCTCATCGGGTATTTTTTTATAGTGAGTTAGAATGCCAAGGAATTCTAGCCGTACTCACTTTGGGTCGTTCCCTTCTCATGATTATCACTTGCTTGCAAAAGCAAAGTGGTCGGGAAGGCAGGCCCTCTAAAGGAGACACACAATCAAAGACAAAAGCATGGTATCAAAGATCTGGATTTCTGATCACCCTAAAAGGATGAGAGCATACTCTCCTACTCCAATTTCACACTCAAAAATCAAAGCAAAAACATGTTCATTCCAACCTATTAAAAATCACTAGGTGCCTAAAACATTTAAAGACAAACACCAAGTTTAGTTGTTTCTCCAAGGCAACCTGCAAAACCCAAGTTAGAAGTTTGATTTGTTGTCTTTGACTATCGATTCTGCATAACACATGTTAGTAGTTTGATTTATTGTCTTTGCCATGCATATGCCAAGATTCTACACAGATAATTAGTACCAAAATCCAAAGCACAAAAAATAGAATGAAAAAACTAAACAAATTTCAAGTAAAACACTGCATTTTTACCCTTGTTCTGGACTTTACACAGGCACAGAACTCAAGACACAGGCACAGAATGCAGGACACAAGTGCAGAATGTCTTCAACACAGGCGTAGAATGCTCAACACAGGCGCAGGCTACTCAACACAGGCGCAGAAGTCTCTAGAAAACCCTGCACGACCCTGTTTTTGGTTTTTTTGGCCTGCAAATCAACTTGAAAGCACTCAGAAACACCATAAAGAGGTCAGAAGGTTAGTGTTCACGTCAGGTTCACCAATTAATGTAGGTTAGGAAATAGGAAATCATCACAAGACAAGATAAATGTAATAGCTCAATCACAAATGCATTCATTGCAATGATCTATCCTAAACAACACTCAATAGAGACATAAAATAAAAGCATTCAAAACTAGAAATTAAGCAAACCATAGGTACGATTTGAATGCTCCTTCATGCGGCTCCCTTGTTCTTCTTTCCTCTTCAAATGGTTTGGTTGTGGATCTCACCTACAGGTGCACACACATAACTGAAAGCAAGTAGACAAAATTTTTGATCAAGAGTACTCAAAATATGATTGACTAGAAATTCGATAGTCTGATTACCAATTAGCTTTGATTGATGAAGATCATCCAATTTATAGATAAATTGGAGAAATGATCAAGATTAGCATGATTCAATTCAAATGGAAATTCCAAATCAATTATGTCAATTATGACAAATTATGACAAATTATGCACTTTCCATGCAAAATTTGTTGATTGATGATTTATGACAAATTATGACAACTTCTATGTCAAAAATTGATTGATTGTCAATTATGACAAATTATGACAAATTGACATGTCATTTCCATGAATTTAGGAGAGAAATAAGAGGAAATTGAAATTAGGAATTAGAAAATTAGGAAATTAGAGAATTAAGAATTTAGGAATTAAGAAATTGATAGAAATTAGAAATTAGGTAAATTAATTAATAATTTGTCATTTATTAATTAATTCACAAAGAGGAATAATTAGCCAATTAAATGAACATTTAATTGTAATGAGAAGACTTAGGATAAATAAATAATTTATTAATCCTAAAGGAGGAAATGACACACAAGGTTAAATGATTAAATCATGAAACCCTAGAAGATGAATTAGGAATGCGAGAATGACAATTAGGTCTTGATTGAAGATAATTTATATCGATCATGATTTTGAATCGATAAATGACCAATGTGATAAATGATTTGATTGATAAATGCACCAATTGACGAGGAACAATGACTAATTGATCCAAATTGACATAATTGAAGAGGATGACGATCGATGTCAAATCGATCGTAAAATGACGAGATTGACAAGTTGATAAGAGATTGACAAGATCGACCAAAATCATGATTAAAGATTGTTGTCGACAAGACCAAATTCGAGAGCGAGATGATTGAAGAATGTAGAAGAATGATTCGATGCTCGCAAATGATAAAAACCAAGTGTGTGACATAGGAGAAATGTTAATGTGATGCAAAAACCTAAAATGAGGCAATGCGCAAATGTTAAAGTATGACTCCGCAAGCGTTGACCATTTTTAGGTGTCTACAAACATTATCTTAATCAATACTTTTTTCCCCATCATGATCTATCCACATCTAAATTACATGGACTACCTAGAGAGTATATGAAAAAAGATATTCCATTTACTTACTTACTTAACATGATGCACTAATAGGCAAAACAAACACTTTGGTTTTCAATGCGGAATGAAACAAACACTCCTTCATACAAGCCTCATACTATTCGTTTACAAGAAATCAGTTATTTCTATTTAATTTTTCAATTACATATTTTAATAGCATTTATTTAGTCTTCATAACTAGATAGAGAGAGAAGGGAGAGAATTTTTATAGTCAATCAATTCGCACATATGTACGCAAGCAACAAGACCCCACAAGTATGATTAGATTTCTCCCTATATGCCTATCATTTTCATTGTACTATTTTTCATTTCACTACAAATATAAAAGAATACAATGTGGCTTATCATGGTATTTCCTTACATTAAAAATGTCACTAATGTCTCAGTATCCAGATGAGAATAATAAAATACAATCTTTCCTTACATACTAACCTTCAAGCAAAACACTCATTACTCTTATTTGATAAAAAAACAATACATGATTAGCTATGAACATTCCTTGAATGTCAAAACATGAGGAGAAGAAGGAAAATGAAACTATCAATTATCTAATATGTGATTATGCATACACATCAAACACATTCTTCATTTACACATCCTATTTATACAAAGTCAATTTGATATGCTAACTGCAATTACATTATTTAAGTTGATCATATAAAACACCTAATGAAATCCTTAATGAAAACACATCCAATACCCTCCTATACCACTATAACATAATCCTTTATCCATCAAAGATATCTTCTAACATTTAAGTACACCCTAACCTCCCCAAGGTTCACATAAGTGTTTCAGGAAAACACAACATACAGATATTTTATTTTTTAGAGAAAAGTAGTAAGGAAGAAATACATCTAATTCAGAATGAATACGCACTCAACATTTTCTCTACAAGCTCTTACCATTATGACACTAAATACAATTACCTGTATAACATAAGTGTACGATCATTCTTTCAGACTTAAGAAATTCCATTATTCAACCTATTAAGCTAGTCTAAATAGTATAATATCAGTTAAGAAGGTACATCCAATTATCTTTGAAAAATGAGAGTAATTGTAGACCTAAACATCTTACAAGAAAACAATGCACGTATAATCACACAACAAGCACTAATCATTAATCAGGAAGAGAAATAACTACATACACATGCTACACTCATTTAGGGTTTTCAGAAAGAGTGAGATAAAGAATAGAGAATGAAAATTTAAGATCTTCAAGATCCCAAGCGTTATTCACAAGCATACATCATAGAGACAAGTAGACAATGATAAAACTATATACCGCACACCACACTAAGGGAAAATGTTACACCAAAGATCCCAGTGTTTGCAAAACTTGGCTTTGATACCAAGTGTAATGCCCTGCCAAGAAACCCTAAAGGAAACAGCTACAAACACTCGAAAAGAGTGCAAAATATTTTTTTTAAATAATAAGAACACATTAATGTAAATGACAAACCTTACAATTTAATTTGCACATGTGGAAGACTTAACTCAAACTCCTAAAGGGTTTCCCAATGTGAATTACTTAACTACTAATCTTTCCTTAAGGTCAATTAATCAATTCAAGATATACACTTATCCATTAAGAACTTAATGAGACAATCCAATGATTGTTTATATACTTTGAATGAGATTAAAAAAAACATTATTATACTTCATTCAACAACATGCCATCATGATACAGAACACTCAACTTAAACAAGATAAAGACATGACCCACATACCAACATTAAAAAAGTGGCCTACTTGGTGAACCGACATGGTAGACAAAAGACTAACGACACTCACAAATGAGCAAGGCTAGGGATGACATTAGAGCCTTAGAACTACCTCCTCCACTTCCATTAGGTTAATTAGGTATGCTTAGACCTGTGGATCCAGGTGGAGTTGGTACCTTGTACCTATAATTTCTTGCATCACCAAACTGTGCATACATATATATACAAATATGATAAACACATCGGTGAAGGAGAATCGTGACAATTCATGTCTCATCGAAATGAGTGATGAAAATCATCTCCTCACACCCCATACACTTTCACACAAAATGATGACATATACATTAAGCAACTCACACATGAATCAAATGTGTTAGTCCATCGTTAATAAAAACATATATACAAACTTGGCATTTCATCATTTACAAAGTACAATGTAGAAGAAGAGTTTACAACTACTCATCAATAAGTAATAATGTATATTCAATATCTATTCCTCAATGTGAAATAATGCATAATCATATTCACTTAATCTCACTTTGAAACATCATACCAGAATAATGCATCACATTCACAATAAATCAACCATCCACATAAGCCACTGAAAAGTCAACCTTGGTCAACGAGCTCAAAAAAGGTCTGAATAGGGTAGGGGTACTACATTGAGATTATGGGAAGAATTGTTACAAAGAAATTTAGCAAAAGTGAGAATGTGCCAAAAGGAAAGAAAGAAAAGAAATCATCTGTGAAAGCTTCTTCTTCTACATCTAAGGTATTGAAATCTAAACAAGTGAGAAAAAAGTGTGGAGAAGTAGTTTTGTAGAAAGTGATGAAGAACCAGAGAAGGTCAATGTGCAGAAAAGTGTTGCAACAAGAAAGAAGGTGATTGGTTATCCAATTTCTTTAGAAGAAAGTTCTTTTGATGAAGACAAAGTTCTTGAGTTGATTGGGATATTAGATGGCCTAAAAAGTGTTGAATAAAATATGATAGAGATGTGCCTAAGGGAACATCGTGATCTTAAGATTAATTTGAATAGTTTTATGAAGATGATGGATAATGATGTTGGACTATATCGATATTGCCTAAGATGGCTTGTGGCTACAAAGAAATTAAAGATGAGATACACTCAATTGAGTCTCATCTTATTGAGTTAGCCCAATCTTTCAATATCTAGAAGGATGCTAATGGTACAATGAGATCTAAGGTTTGGGTTCTCCACTCTCAATTGTCACTATGACAAAAATAGAGAGAAATATATGATGTTATTTTGTGGACTCAAGGATGGCATGGAATTGTGATTGCCTACTTTTCTCAGATTATTGGTTGAAGGTAAAAAAAGTTGAACAAAGTGTGGTTAATGTTGATGTCTTTGATGTTACTGTAAACTTGTGCATTGATTGTGAGTGTCAGAGCAAAATTCTAACTACTACTATTTGTTCATAGAATTATTCCTTTGTGGGTTTGAGGAAAAAATTCAAGGATATTTGGCCTAGAAATTTTTTATAGGTATTTCTATTTTCTTTTACATTTCGGAGATTTCTTTTAGGGGGGGTTGCAGTTTTGATTGATATATTTTTGGTTCGCACTATAACCCTTTATCTTTGATGTCAAAGGGGGAGAAATATTGTTGATAGGAGAAATGTTTTTGAAAAGTTGAATATTTTTCTGTCAATGACAAAGGGGGAGATTGTTGCACCTATGAGTTTATTTTTTGTCATTGATGTCAAACTTGTATCAAACTTGTGTGGATCAGATGTTGGTGTTGTTGATCGGGATATGCATTATGATGTTAGTATTATAAGAGATGTACAATGAAATTATGTGGTACACTATGTTCTCATTCCTAATGATTGGATGGATCTGGTTGATGGTCTAGATGCATGGTTTAAATAATGTTATGCTACATAGTTATTTGCAAATGTATGTTGTGTTGACCAAATGATATGGGATATTGATTTAAGTTGATTTTGGAAGTTTTAACATTCCCTACTTCATCCAAAAATTATATTATTATCATTGTTGACTACTCTAGTGAACTATCTTATGATCCAGAATGTATGTTTGTACTAGATATACTTTAAATGATCATGTGGCCTATTACAGAATTGTTCTAGTAGTTTGTCTTCAGATTTCCAGATTGTTTGGATAATTGATCATGGACAACATTGTTGTTCTAATGTTGATATCAAGAGTGTGTAGAGGATTGCATTTCTTTCCTTATCTTAAAATAGTTGTAGATCAAATGTTACTATTCTTAAGGTGTTATACTTCTTTTGTGGTGGACTACTTATTCTTTTTTGGGGTTTGAATTAAGACATTTTGGATTTAGTAGATCAGTTTGTGCTGGCTTATGCATATTGGTTCAAGTGGTTGCGTGCAATTTTTTTAATGATGATTAGGTGTTTCAACTTGGTGTGAACACTCACATGTCTTCTTTACCTTCAAAATAATATATTTTGGGTTGATGTTATGTACACATTACACTTTTTCTTTGGCTAACCTAGTAGAGATTATTGTGGATCCCATTAGTATATAATGAATACAACAGTTGTATTTATGAAGTAATAATATGGTGTAATATGGTATGATGATTGTAGTGTGAATATGGTGTGTGGTAATTGTTGAATGTTCTGGATAACTGAGGGGGGGTGAATCAGTTGTAAATTAAAAATGTATTACTTTTCCCATAGATACGGATCCAGTAAAGATTAACACATATTACTTAACCATAAGAAAATATCAACATGAAAGAACACACACATGAAACACCAGATATGATGTGGAAAACCTAAGAAGGGAAAAAACATGGAGAATGTTAGTTCTAAATATGAAAACACCTCTTAGGGTGATAGTGGTTAAGGTGATTATTACAAAGATGGCTCACTATCAAAATTGCTCACTGTAGGTAGGCTCACTGCTCGGCTAAAATTGCCCAGAAAAAGGAGGGCTCACTTCCTGAAGGAAGAAAGAAAGAATCCATGAAAAAGGCACAACTACCACTCTGCTACAATGCTAGAGGAAACCTTAGGCTCACTGCCATTGATACCACACTCATCAACCACTTTGCATCACCAAAGATAGATCTTCCTTGTACAATCAATTTTCTTCTATATAACCTTCTTCTTATGATATTTCATTACAATAATTCGATATATATAGAGATCTCCATAATAGATTTTCCAAGTCAGCCAAGGAGATAATAAACCATAACTCAAAATAGGTCTTCATTAAGCGTTCTTGTGGTGGAAAGAAATGAAAATTGGACCACACCATAATGCAACAACATGTTATCCAAATGCCATAATCATCTGACCATAAATTAGAGCATCTAGTGTTAAATAGACCAAGAAAGAACATGGTCAAAAACACAATCCTGGAGCACATAAACACCTACCAAATTAGAATAACAAGGATTCATGCATGAGAAACATAAATCAAAAAACATAACAGGAGAATTGAAGATGCAGAGCTCTGCAAACTTTTTCAGACAGTCATTATCATCATTGTATAGACTTCTGAAGCACACCTTCTGGACCACCAAACCAAGAGAGAAGAATCTCCAAGCAATATCTAACAACATTCCAACATATCAAGAATATATCTGCAATAAGAATGAATATCTAGAGCAAAAAATGAAATAGAGTGAGTACATTGACATCAATAACAACCATGTTGGCACTAGGTTGTCATTGATGTCAATTAGTATGGCATGGTCACCAGTGAGTAAGTAGTGGTGACCGGTATGGATGAAGTAAGACATGATGATGTCAATCCATATGTGTATAAGCAGATAGAAAGGTATGTTACCTATACATATGAAATGCATCATCTACCAGTAAAGAAGAACCATCGGCAAGGAAAAGCAAGCAAGCAAAATAAGAACTGAAGGATGTGAACCAGTATACACAGAGAAGTTTAATGCTAGTGGTATATGGACTTAGTAGATGGACTAGCATGTTTTATGGAAGGCCCAATTGATCCATTGACAGAGAAGAGGTCAACAGGTATGAAGGCCCACCGGTGAAGTAAGGTTATACCGGTAAGGTGAATTGAATCGATAGTCACACTTGGTCAGTGAAGGATGTCAAATCGACATAGCAGATTGAAGATGATGCCAAACTAACATTGCAAACCAAGAATAGGTAGATTTTAATAAGGATGACAGGTGGAAGCCAAGTGGAGAGCATGCAGAGGTTAGTGAAGTATTCATCGACATAGTAGTCAACAAGCAGGTCAAATTTAATCAAGAACCCAAAAATCATGGGAGGATGGTAGAATGTTACGGATCGAGGAAGACAAGGTGGCAAGGTGATTGAACTGACCTTGTAAGATGATCTAATCTTTGTACCTATTTGTTGAAGGAAACAGCCAAGCCATTAATGGCGATTGACAAAGAAATGCAGAAAAGCATGTCGTAGACATCCAAAAATAGAAAATGCACATAGAAAAGTGTGGGTATGGTGGTGTTGTTTGGTGTGATGCAAATCACCATTCTAGAAAAGCATATCAAATAAAATCTAATACGGATCAAGTTGGTGAAGGTAAAACCTAACATGACATCGTTTGAATGCTGCTTGTGGTAGGAACCCTAAAAGATAAATATGTCAACTCGAGATTGAAATCAGTTGATGCTTGATGTGAGGTGTGAGAGGAAAGAGAGCCTAAGAAAGAAAGATGATACTCCTAAGAGTTAGTTCTAAAAGAGTTAGAGTGTGTGTGTTAGTAGGCTGAACCGGTGAGAGGATCTAACCGGTAGAGATAGAGTAACTGACAAACTATTGCAATTCTAATTGTCAGGCGAACCGGTCTGAGTGATTGGTTAGGAAGGCATCCAAGAGTGACACTTTGAAGTGTGAGGCTTAAAGAGAGAGAGAAGAAAGGGTGGGGGTAACCAGTGAGTGATACGAGAGAGTAATATGATAACCGATAGTGTGAGAACCAGTGAAGAAGAGGAGGTTGTTAACTAGAAGAAATTTATTTATCAGGTGTTGCAGAACTCATTTGCAACTAGGTTCTATCACTATATCAAATTTGTATTTCATTATATTACACTGAGTTGGTGCTTGGTGCAAGGGTTGGTGGTCCTTGGGCTGGTGCCCTAAATCAGTAGGGGTTGGTTCTCCTTGGGTTGGTGCCCTAAATTATTATAATATGACTGTTTCATTGTGAGACTGGATTGGAGTAGTAGACTCCAACAACATTTCTCACCAAGGTTTTTCCCATATTGGGCTTTCCTCATACATCTGGTATTGTGGGTTATGCATTTGTGTATTTTCCTCTTTTGATATCCACTCTTATCTTACCAGTTTGATTGTTTAGTGTTTATGTTGATAACCAGTATTCCAAGCTTGGTTTAAAAGGAAATTTTTTTAAGAACCACTGATTCACCCCCCTCTCAGTGGTACATTGTGTTCAACAAACCATACTGAAACATCAATCAACTCCACATTTACAACAATCTCCCCCTTTGTCATTGATGGTAACATTCATCGACAACAAACAATTTCTCCAATAGCTTGCTCAACAAAACACTTCTCCCCCTTCGAAAAGACTATATCTTTCCAAAATCCTCAAACCCAAACTTCTCAAACTCAACTCAAACTTCTCCCCCTTTGACATCAAGGACAAAGGTGAACAATGACTCAAATCATAAATTCACACTTCTCTCCCTAAGAGGAAACCCCAAAAATTAGCCCAAACTGGAATATGCATGAAATATCATGGACTAATGCACTACCAAATGCACTTATCTTAAACTAGAAAGGGGAATGACCCCTAACATCTATCGAAGATACTCAAAAGTATCTTTGCATAATGTCTTCATAAATATTTTTGCAACTTGCTCTTTTGTAGGAATATATTCAAGTTTCACTTCACCTATCCACTACTTTTTCTCTCAAGAAATGATATCAAATAGAAATATGCTTTTTTTTGGAATGCAATACTAGGTTCTTAGATATATTGATTGCACTTGTATTATCACACATGATTAAGATAGGTTCATCAAACAATATGCCAATATCCTTCAATGTCTATTTCATCCAAAGTACCTGAGTGCAACATGAAGCAATTGCAATGTACTTAGCTTCTATGGTTGATAAAGATACAAAATCCTACTTCTTACTTAACCATGAAATCAACTTGGAGCCAAGGAAAAATGCTCCACCACTTGTACTCTTCTTTTCATCAACACTTCCTATCCAATCGGCATCAATATAATATTCCAAAGTCAAGTCCGATCCTATGGTATACCATAGTCCAAAATCTTTTATTCCTTTCAAGTATCTAAACATCCTCTTTAATGCAACAACTTGTGAATCTTTCAGTTCTTGCTGAAATCTGGCTGCAAGACAAATAGCATAGATGATATCTGGTCTTGTAGTAGTCAAGTATAACAGTCCACCAATCATTGATATGTACTTGCTTGCATCAGTCTTAGAAGATTTATCATTATTAGATAACTTGCATCTGGTAGTCATACGAGTATACCTATTTGGGATTCTCCAATCCAAACTTCTTCAACAATTCTTTAACATACTTCAACTAGGAAATGAGAATACATATATTGTTCCAATTCTCTTTCAATCCAAGAAACAAATTTAACTCACCAGTCATAAACATTTCAAACTCTTTCTACAGTTTAAAAGAAAAATTCTTCCACATGTTATCATTTTCTCCAAAAATTATGTCATCCACAAACACAACAACAATTAAGATCTTACTTGATTCAACTTTCAAGAAAAGATTGTTGTTAGATAACCTTTTATGAAAACCTTGATTTAGTAGATACTTATCTAACCTTCCATACCAAGCTCTAAGTGATTTCTTTAATCCATATAGTGTCTTCTTCAATATGCAAACAACATCTGGATCATCTGATAACTTGAATCCTTCTCATTGTTCGATGTAGACTTCTTTCAATTCTCCATTTAGAAATTTTGAATTCACATCCATTTAATAGACTTTGAAATCCTTATTATTATAAAAGCCAAGAACATCCTGATAGTTTCCATTCTTGCAATAGGAGTATTAATTTATTCAAAATAAAGTCCTTCAACTTATGTGTGACCTTTGCATACCAATCTTGCTTTGTTTCTTACCATCTTCATCTATCTTATTCCAAAAAACCCACGTAGTTCCAACAACATTCTTATTTGCGAGTCTAGGTACCAGTTCCCAAATCTGAGTCTTCTCAATATGATCTAGCTCTTCATCGCTTTCATAAAATTTTGACCTTTGTAGGCTTCTTCAACTGTCTTAGGTTCAAACTGAAAAAGTAAACACATAAGAACTTGCCCTTCAATAGCTTTGCTTCTTGTAATAACTTTTCTTTTATCTCCTATAATTTGATTCTCAAAATTATTTTTCTATACATACCTTGTGGTTTTGGATATAGTTGTTAGAGTGACCTGAGTTTCTTTCTACTTGACTTCATCTTCGTTCTTTTCTTCTCCTTCATCAAATTCATACCCTACTTGAATACTTTTTTCTTTTAAAATGTTCTCATCAACCTTTATATTTTCACTTTCAATGATTTTATTCAACCTTTTGTAATAGCATCTATAAGCTTTTCTCTTTGTAGAATAACCAAGAAATATACCATCATCCGCTCTGCTGTCAAGCTTTCCATGATTTCTTTCATCTCTCTAGATTTATCATGCGCTTCCAAATATTTTGAAATACTTCACAGATGGGATCCTTCAATACCATAACTCATATGATGTCTTCCCAAAATTCTTCCTAAATAGAACTCTATTAAGGTTGTACACAACAGTATGTATAGCTTCTCTCCACCAAATCTCTAGTAGATTTGCTTCCTTGATCATATTTCTTGTTGCCTCTTGAATAGTCTTGTTCATCATTTCAACTATGTCATTCTGCTGAGGTGTCCTAGGAGATAACAAATGTCTTCTAATTCCATATTTCTCATAGAAAGTATGAAATTCATCAAAAATAAATTTGCCTCCTCTATCAAATCTCAAACATTTGATTCTTTTGTCAACTTCATTCTTAACTCTAGCTTTAAATGTCTTGAAATTTTCTAATGCTCGTGACTTCTCTCTTAGAAATGCAACCCAAGTCATTCTAGAATGATCATTGATTAAGAGCATGAAATACATCTCACCTTGCAAGCTCCTTGTTTTGGTCAGACCACATAGGTCTGTGTGTATCAAATCCAGCAATATGGTAGATGATTGTTCCTTTTCTCTGAATGTTCTTTTTGATTGCTTTCCCACTTGAAACTCTTTGCAAATACTATTATTTAGTTTAGTTAGTCTTGGTAAATCTCTCACATCTTTGTTGGCAAGAGACATTGTATTGGTAGAGATTAGTGCATGAGGAATTTTTTGGAGTTGTCATTGATGGCAACTCAAATGTGAAATCACATCTGGTATATGCTGAATTGTTCTACCGAAAGTTTGATATCCATTTTGCTTAAGTCTCGAAGGTGGAAAACAGAATATGGGTACATTGAGAAGAACTCAATTTTGGTTGCATAGTTTTGGTTGTAGTGGAAGAGTTAGGTGATTGGATGTTTGAGACAACTTAATTCACAATCCTAGCCTCTGGAATTGATTCTCATGCAAGGTTGAAGATCCAATATCTAGTATTTTTGGAAGAACATGGTTATTTTGGTGTAGCGTGTTATGCAGAATTCTTGGGATGATTTCGATGATTGGTTTTGAGTTCAAGGTGGTTGAGACGACATGTGTGAAGCATATTATCAATTTTTTTAGGTCCGCATATGGATATGTAATCAGATTAAGCCAACTTCTTGTTACATGTCTCATGTTGTGTGTTATGTGGTTTTTGAAGCTGACATATTTGTGATGTAATCAAATCATGCAGATATATAAGACCGATCTATTTGAGAATTTTGGATACATGTGTGTCTATGCGAATATTGTATGAGAATTGGTGTGTATTTTCATGTGCACTATCTTTGATTTTGTGCTTCAGTATATGACAGAGTAGCAAAACAGAACAGGTTGGCAGAACAGTGGAAGACTGTCACTTTGCGCTTAACTGAAACTGCATTTGGGCATTTGTAGATGCTACTAATTAGTTTAGACAATCAGTTATCATTTGTAATCATTTGTATGACAATGATTCATCTAGGGTTGTATCCCTCTTTTGTATTTGAGCAGTGAGCTCTAGGCACTATGCCTGAATGCATGTGCATTCCCCTCTTGTAATATTACTATACTCTTGCTCACAATATTATAATATTGTGGGTCTCAATCCCACCGTGGTTTTTCCCTTTTTGGGTTTCCATGTAAAAATTTTGATGGTATGGTTTTGTTCTTATTGGATTTAGTTTCTGCACTTTTCTTATTCATTTGCATTCGGTGGTTTAAGAATCATTTTAAGAAATTTGTTAATTTCAAAACACAAATTCACCCCCCCTCTCAGTGTTTATTGATTCCAACAATTAGTATCAGAGCCTAGTTCCTCTGAGGAATCCTAACAACTTGAGGAAGATCTAGGAGAGTGAATCAATGGACTTCGATTTGCAGAAATAACTTATTGTGGAACGTGAAGACCTAGATGAAGCAAGGAAAGAAGCAAGTAGACCGAGAATAAATCTGAGTGATGCTGAAAATTTCATTGAGACATTGAAAGAACAAGTGAATACATCTAGAGATAAGAGAAAGGAGTTGATGGAAAAACTCAAGGAGAAATAAGAGCAATGAATTGATAATCAAGATAAGACAGATAAATGTGATGTAGTCCTGAAGAATGAAATGCAATCCATTGTGATGAATCTAACAAAGGAGATTGAAGAAAGTTTTCCTCAGTCATTGAAGGATAGATCTGATGAATGCTATAGACTCAATCATGAAAATGACATGTTGAAGCTTGAATTGATACAATCTAGGAATAAGGAGAAAGAACTTGAAAGGCATATCATAATTCTGAGAGATGAACTTACCACTGCTAATGAATACAAAGAAAAAATCAAAGCTAGCTCAACTAAGATGGATGAAATGCTACAAAGTCAGAAGAACAAAGGTGATATGGGAGGACTTGGATTTGAGAAAGGAGAGAGCTCTGAATCTGGCCAAAGCAATCATTAGAATAACAAGAGATCTCCAGTAAGATAGCCTAATACTTATAAATTCAATGGTAAATATTTCATTTGCAATAAATTTGGTCATATGGCAAGTCAGTACAAAAATAGAGCTAATCAGAATAATTCATCATTCTTCAAACAATGTTTCAATTGCAATAAATATGGTCATATGTCAGTTGAATGCAGGAGTATGGTAAATAGGAGAAATGTAAGATGTTATAATTATGGAAGAGTTGGACATATTGCTAACCAATACAGATCAAGGGGAAATCAAGGTAGTTTCAAGCCTAAGCAAAGAAACAACATTATTTGCTATGCTTGCAACAAATCCGATCATATTGCAAAATACTATAGAAGTAATAATATGAGAAAGAATGCATTGGCAGATAAGAACAAAATAGATGATGAGGGAAAAACAAAGGTTGAAGAGATGAAAGAGAAGTATAAGAAGATGTGGGTTAAAAAGGAAGATTCAAATGCAGTAAATGGGTCCACAACTGATTCTGGTGTTGGAACATCATCCAGTAACTAAGGCATTTGGCCTTAGGGGGAAGATTTTCATGAAAATCCTTAAAACCCCCTTTCTAAGGTCTGTAACTGGTTGCGAAAGGTTGGAGATGATTCTGAATGGTTGTGCAAATGATCCTGAAAGATATCTACAATATTTGATGTTGATTTGATGCTCTGGTAGAATATTCATGAGATTTAGGGCATCCAGGGGAACTTTAGGGTTGAGCATTTATTGCACCTTAAAGTTAGGTATTCAAAGGATAAAAAGACATTTTAACTTTCATTTTTCACATTGTGTTCAAGTCAAAAGATAAAAAGAGTGTGGTGAAGAGGATTGTGCAGCTAAACTAGAGCTTGAAAGGATTCAGCAAAGATTTCTTGCATCCAATTGAAGACAAAAAGGTATTTTCTAAGTTTGAGTTATTTGTTCATAACCTAGAATTTGATAATGCCATCATCTGGTGTGGTGACTTCATTGGTTGTCTAAGTAACGGATAGGGAAAGGCCCAAGTTTAAGAAACACCCATTCAAATCAATGGAAGATTATCCGAATGGAGCATTTTCATCTATTTCATATGGGGTATTTCACATTGAAGACATTAGGGCATACATCCATTACAATATTGAGGAGCTTGGGAATGTTGAAATGTTAACACTGTACACCAAGCACATGATGGATGGTATGGGAAACATTAAACCCAATTTCAAATCTCTGTAGAACAAGGGTTTCATTCAACTCATGAACTTTCCAATTTTTTATGAACCCAAATAGGTTATGTACATTTTGAGTAGGGTCCATCAAGAATTCATATGTCTTGATAAACCATACAAGATCACCAAGTAAGAAATCCAAGTTGTAACATGCTTAAATACAACCGGTGAAGTTCCCAGTCTAAGAAATGTGAAGAAAATGATCGTGACAGAGGTAACTAGTTCCCAACATGGTAGTAGATCAATGACAATCAGTGACATTGTTGAGTATGATGTCAGATTTGCATCCATGGTGACAGGCTATAAGGTCTATCAACCTAGTAGAGAAAACTTAGTCTCTAGTATGACAATTTATGAATCTTATCAAATTCTCAAAGAGGACAAGTTGTATGATCTATGTGGGGTACTTTTGAGTGAACTTATGAGCAATCTAAAGAAGATAAAGCAAGACAAGAAGCATGTTTTTAAATTTGATACTTTGATTATCTATTTAGCCTTCTATTTCATGAGATAGATCCCAGGTGTAGGCAAAGTACAATGAGCATATGAAAAACCAATGATGGTGCAAATCAAGGAAGCCTTACAAGGATTCAGAGATGCTCAAGCATAGAAAGCTATCCTATGGGGTTACTTAAAATCCTTCCAAAGCATGATGCAGAGTAGGGAAAGGATCTCAAAGAAAATTATAGAGAAGTATGAGGACACCATATGCTTCATGGTAGAAATTGACCAATGCCTAAGGGAATTCATTGAACCAAGGATAGAGTACCCATGGGGTATGAAGTTGATTCAAATGCTCTTGATGTGTATGCACAACATCTTTTGAGTAAGATGGTGGATCAAAAGGAAGAAAGATTTGGGACTTACAAGGGGAAAAGTTTAAGTTTGCATTCTCAACTCACCAAGCCCAGAATGCAAAGAAAAGTGAGGAAAGAAGTAGAGTAGCTTGTTGAAGACATGGGAATTACAAAGGACGTAGTTCATAAGGCCAGAGAGAAGAATATTTTGAAAGAAGAGTACATGGTCAAACCCAAGAAGACCAAATTGGCCTCTACTCCTCCTAAGCCAAGGAAAACAAGGTCAACACCTTCCTTTGGTGCTCAAAATCTTGTCCCTCCACCAAAGTCTCAGTCCAAATCATCTGGCAGAGCAGAGAAAAGGAAGAAAGGGAAGCCAGAAAGAGTCTATCTAGCAGCCACTACACAAGAAGAGCCCAAATCAAATGAAGTAGTAAGGGAAGTTAAGAAGACTGCTACTTCTACCAAGGTAGTAAAGAAGAAACCATCCAGTGAAGGCCAGCCAAGCAAAAAGCCAAGAGTTGAAGTTGAGTGATTCAGAAAACCTCGACCTAGCAAGAAGCCCAAGTCTAAGCTTGATGAATCATTTGAAATCTGGGAAACTTGAAGGTAAATATATTGGCATCATGAAGCTTGGAGTACTTGAGAAGTTTTCATTGATGGCAATACCGGTTCAGATGTCATCATAACTAATCAAAAAAGGGTTATAGTGGATTGGTAAGGAACATGGGACTAAAGACTTCCACCAGTGAGTAGAGACCGGTTTATAGGAAGCAACCGGTAGATTAAGCTGACTAAACCAAGTTCACTGATATAAAGAAAACAATCGGCCACAGATCACAAAGGTGAAATGTAGATCTGTTCAAATTAGAAAGTGACAGTTGAAGTTGGAGTGCTTGTTAGAGAACTGGCGAGATTTGTGGCATGAATGGCTAGTCCCACTAGTATAATCGGCGAGATTTGAGGAACAAATAGATTGGTGCATAAAATGATTTTTTGAGTTCATGTTTTGGAGGGAAAGTGAGCTCTAAGATTGAAGATAGCTATATACATGTTTTTCATCTTCAATTTGCATGTTGGATTTGTGAGTGGATTGAGGTTGGAAGTTATAGAAAAGGTGCAGAATAATAGAAGCACAGAAGGGTTCCTAATGAATCGATGAAGCCATCAACGAGAAGAGATTGAAGCAGATACAGAATGGATCTATAGGATAGAAAAGTGTCATCATCAGATCAAATGACTTGTTTCTCTCTAATAATTGTAGCACAGTAAAATCCCTTAACCGGGTGGACTTTAACAAGTCCCTTTGTAAAATCCCTTAACCAGGTGACAACCAAAATGATGATCCTAAGTCCTTTAACAATGCTACCTCTAATAGGGTAAAGGATCTAACGGGCCTTGAAGAAAATCCCTTAACCAGGTGTCACATAACAGTGCCTTTGTAATCTCCTAACAGGGATGGCTCCTCATCGGGCATTCTTAAGAATAGTGGAGATTTTGTGAGTTTCTACTCACATCGTGGTTTTCTCCCATTTGGGTTTCCATGTGATAAATCTTGACTATCATGTATGTTTAATTTTGTGTGTGTGTGTTTCTTATTAATGTTGCTTATACTGATAATTGTTAAGTTTGAATAAGTGTTTTTCTGTAATAAACTAGTATAGTGCTAATTCACTCCCCCTCTCAGTCACCAATTAATATTAATAATTGGTATCAGAGCATAGGTCCTCTGAAGAAAATTTTAACAACTTGAGGAAAAGATCATGGAAGAATATCGGTATCAGAAGTAGCTTGATGAAGCTAATGAGATGATTGCTTAGCTAAAGGAGAGACTTAAAAAATCACTTGCTAAAAGGAAGGAACTCGCTCTACAACTTAATGAGAGTTGGGATATCATAGATCAACTCTCTAATTAGAGTGGATATGAAGAAGTAGAAGAGGAAGTCTCAAACCTGATGGAAAAGAACAAGAAGTTGGCTGAAGAAATCACAAATCTAAAAAGAGAGCATGAAAGTTGGGCCTTGAGAATGACTAAAATACTAGAAGCGAGTAGGATAGTAGAAGAAAGAAAGAGAAATGCAGATGAAGCATTGTCAAAAGTTGAAAGAGCCAAAAGGATTGCTGAAGAAGCCCTAAGAGAGAATGATGCAATCATCATTGAAAAGGATGAAGAAATTTGAATTCTTACTCAAGAGAATACAGTTATGTATGAGCATCTGCATGACAAAACAGAGGAAAATGAGAAGATGATGAAAGAGATTGAACAACTCAAAAATGAGTTAAAAGCTACAAATGAGAGAAATGAAAAGCTAAGAAAATTTAATGAAATCTCTAAGAAGATAGATGAACAAGTAAAAGCTCAGAGGAGAACAAAGGAGACAACCAGTCTTGGTTACTTCGATACAGGTCCAATGGAAACTGGAGAATCATCTAATCCCAAGAGGATGAAGGATGATAAAAGTAACAAATCAGGAATGAAAGGTATGAAGTTTTCTAAATCCTCTTGCAACTATTGTGTTAAACCGGGTCATAAGTTTGATGTCTGTAGAAATTGACCGGTCAGTCACAAGATGTCATTCACCTTTGATGGTTATTACTATAATTATCACAAGTATGGACACACTGCTTATGAGTGTAGACCTCGATCAAGTAGCATGTCTAGTAGAAGGAGCTTTAATGGATATTGCTTCACGTGCAATAAATATGGACACAAAGTTGAAGAATGCATGTTAAAAAAAAATGCATCAAGATCTTCATCCAAACTGATTAGCCCTAATAGAAAGAGTAATCAGCTCAATGCCAACCTGTTCTACTTGTGGCAACTTTGGTCATGTTGCAGTGAATCGCGGGATGAGAATGGGTCAAAGAAACAATGCAGGACCATGGAAGACAACTGGTATGGCATGTTTCAACTACCATAAGATCGATCATTTGGCCAGAGAGTTCAAGAATTGATCCTACAACCAGTCTGAAGACAGAAACTAGTTTAGCAAGAAGAAAGGGACAAATGATTTGAAAGGAAAGAATATAGTTGAAGAGGTGAAGAATCAAATGAAAAGGACGTCGACTAAAAAGGAAGAAAGCAAAGAAGAAGAGAAGCAATCTGAAACTAAGTCATCATCCACCTATGATGACAATTCTTCTTCAAACTAAGCAAACTAATGCTCAAGGGGAGCACTTATCAAAAAATCATGGCTAATTCCTCGTAACCAGAGTGAGGTAATTCTTATTTGTATTACCTAGATGCAAAAAAGTTGACATATTATTTGTAATTATTCATCGATGAATTGTTAAGAGTATAAGTGTTAAAGGTTGTATTGTTACCGATGGGGAAGTAACACCAGTAAATTATAAAATGTTACCATTTGAGGTTGTACAACTTAACCATTGTAAAAGAATATCAAACAACCTAACTAATAAATAAGGAAATGAAATCTCATTTTGTTTACCTTGCTTCCATCTGTGCATTTGAGAGCTCCTCATGTGATCAAAGGCTTTCTAAATTGATTAAGTACATTATGTGTAAAGTTAGTCTGGAGATCAAGTGGTGAAGCTTTGGTGATTAGAAGCTCTAGCAGAAATGGTAGAGGAAATTAATCTATGAATTCTATTTTAATTCATCATGGCAGCTTCTATGTCGACTCCTATGTTGGTTGAGGTTGTTAAGGAGCCACAACCCGAGTTCAAGTTGCATCCTATGAATGCTAAAGAAGTTGAAAAAACTGGTACCTTATCATCTATTCTCTCTAGTGTGTTACTAATTGAACATGTTCATTCCTTCATCCACTACAAGCTTGAAGATTTTGGAGACAAATTCATTCAAGATGAATTCAAAGGGTTTTGCGACAATGGTCTATTGAAGGAAGAACATATGCATCTGAAGACCAAGGGTTTATTATATGTTGTTGATACTCCAAACCAATTCCATGTCAATTGGGTCAAGTATGTGCTAAGTAGAGTGCATGACCAGTTTCTATGGTTGGAAGTTGAAGCTCCAATCAAAAGCACAAAGGATGTGATCCAAAGAGTAACAGGGTTCAGCGAAACAAGCGAAGCACTATTCCTAAGGACAAAATCATTTGGTAAGGTCACTTGGTTGACTCAATCCCGATATGACAAGAGAGCAATGATAGTCACTCACATTGAGGATGTAGAAGTAAGGTTTGCATATGCAGTAATAGCTTATAGAGTGTACCAATCAAGCTGCATGAATAGTGTGTCGAGCGGTGCTATCCATGCAGCTTACCGAATCATCAAAGAGCATGCAACATACGACATTTGTGAGATCATAAGGAGTCAATTTCTGGTGAACATGGACTGAATTAATAAGGACAAAAAGAAATCATTCAAGTATGGTTCAATACTAGTATGTATCTTCTTCTATGTGCAAAATTTCTTTCCCAGTAAGGGCAATGTAGTGTGGTCTACAGATAAACCTATCACAGTTTAGATAGGTGAAATGATTAGAGACTTAGGTGATAAGTTTGGAGAGACAATGTGGGGTTATTTTAAAGAATTTAAAACTAGAATGCATCAGAGAGAAAGAATCCCGACCGGTATAAAAATACAAGGACACTATTTGCTTTCTTGTTGATACTCATTATTGCATCATTCTAGTGGTTGAACCTAGAACTTTCTAGGTACCCTCTATGGGTTATGAGATCGAGGCAGACATTACCAAAATATATGCAAGCATGTTACTATCTAAACTGGTAGACAGAAAAGATAAGAGATTTGGAACTTATGAGGAGGCAACCTCCAAAATTAAGAAGGAACTCAAAGAGCCTATCATTCAAAAGAAAGTTAGGAAAATGGTTGACACCTTAGACAAGAAATATGGAGGTGAAGCATCTAGTGCCACTGCTTCCACCAGTACATGTGAGAAAACAGGGGCAAAATAAAGCAAAAATGAAGAGCAAATAGATGAAAATAAGAAAATGTATGAGACAAGATCCAAGGGTGTTGCATCTAGCAAACCAACAACATATATGAAAGAAAAGGACTCAGATACTCCTACAACTTCCCAAGCTAGAAGTGGACTAGTAGCAGTCACATATGCAAGAAAGAAAAAGAGTGAAAGGTCAATTGACACAAAGGCTAAATGTAATGCCCCACTAGGAAACCGTGAAGGGATAAAGCTAAAACACAAGAATAGAGTGCAACTAATTTTATTTTTTTAAAGTAAACACAACACGATGATACAATGAGTTATCAAAGTTCAGATTACACAACAGAAAACTTTAAATAACACCTGAAGAGTTTCCCAGTGTGATTACATAATTCAGCATTAAACTCAACTCACGCTAATTAATCCAATTAAGTTGATTAACTTAATGACAAGATAATACTTAAACAAATGATAATTTCTTTCGGTAAGATAAAAATATAGATAACATGATAAGGTTCATCCATTGAGGTTAAAAGTATAGATAACATGATTAAGGTTCATCCAATAAAATTTAACCATACATTACAAACAAACTCTCATCAAAACTTAAGTCATGCATCCAATTTCATAACGTACTTAAATTTCATCATAAACTAAAGAATACTTTTCATGCATACTTAATCTCATTATCAATAACTTAATACATTCCATTATTCAAATCTACATTCTTTCATGATCCAAATTACTGCATTTAATAAGATGACTACATACATTCTTTTAAGATTCATTTCGTCTAATCCGCATTATGCATTCTAACATAATGTCATCCATAAATGCTAAATTAAAAAGGAACCATAAGAACATAAACATCACATAACACCGAAATGATATCGGAGTTCACCCCTAGAGAGATACATCTCCGGGTCTACTCAACTGCAAGACCCCTCTGATAATTAAATAATGGAGAAGAATACATAAGGTCACATCATTTACAATCCTTCCATATGGGCGAACATAACCAATAATACATATGACCACATCGGTCAAATAAATACATGAATGATCCCTGAATAGGAAACGATCCAACTGAACATAATAAGAAGAAATTACAAAAGATCAACTGGAGCATCTATGAAACTAAATCTTTACAACCCAAGGTATAGCATGATATTAGGTTCTCACAAGGGCAAAAGCATCAGGACGACTCCACAACAATGCTCCTATCTAGACAACATAACAACACACTAGAGAACATAAGGGACAAGTGTCATCACATAACCTGGTATGGTTACCATGGTAGGTCTTCATAGGTTCCAGTCCCATCCACTGACTTAACCTAGCAACCTATTATGAACCTTCGGCCCATCCAAGTCTTATGTGGACCCACACATCCTTTCATGAAGACAAGGTTGATGGTTTTCCATTTTAGGCCTTCTCACTAGATGTCGAATCTGTACTAGCACTCATCCCATACGTGAGGCACAATTAACTTACTTAGTGATTTATTAACTAACTCTCTAATATGCTATTAGGTTATCACTTATTTAGACACACTTTCAATAGGTTACCCAGCAACCAATTTGGGTGCGGTCCCCAATCAAAAGCCACTTTCCCATATGACACTAGACCATAAACCAACAACTCCTAAAACCCAAGAATACACAAGGTCAAGCATACGGAGTTCAAAACAAAGGGAACACCCACTTGGTCATACAAGACTTCATACAAGGTGCAGTGACTGATGGTACTCTAACTAGAGACCTAACCAACTATGGTCAACCATGAATCAACATTAAACACTTGCATAAAGGACATGACCGGTAACAAGACCATCACAAGACAACAGATAACACTCAAGATCAAGGACATAAGAAGGTACCCAAATCAATCATACGATAGTAACCAAAAATTGCAATCAAGGACTTGCCATTTCATAAGCAAATGCGATTACAAAAATTTAAACATGCATAGGCATAAACTAGAAAAGAGAATCCTCTTTCCTACTGTTAAAACTTAAAAATCGATCCAATTTTCTAATTGATCTAAGTTTGATTGCAGTTTGTCTACCTTGTCTAGGTACATGACGCTCATGGTTTTCTAACTCACTAAAGTTCATTTTGCATGAGAAAATAATATAATCACTCCATCCTGAGTTTTCAACCAAAATCACATTAATATAAAAATAATATACGCACGACACCCAATGATATAAAATCAATTATTCATTAATCACATAAAAATATGATATTCATTTTCAAAATAAAACATCATTTTCATTCTATCTCGACACAGTTTATCTAAACTTATTTTCTTCTCGAAACCAAGATATACTTTCCAAAAACTAGAAATATACATTTAAGGAAACAACAAAAAAAATAGATAAACATTTCCCAAAGAGATATCATTTCCTTGCATATATTAAAACAAATATACAAACTAAAGATATTAATTAGTATATATATCTCAATATATATACCTTAATTAATAAATTAGTAACTAACAACAATTAATATATATTTAAAAACATACACTAATTAATAATTAACAAAATAGAATTTGAATATTAATTAATGTATATTTACCTTTATACAATTAATTAATAACAAACTAATCATTAAATATTATTTAAAGAATAAATTAAATAATAATTAAAACTTTATTTAAAAATACTATTATTATATTATTATATATATATTTTTTAACAATAAAAAAAATATATATATATAAAATACAAAACACAAAAAGGAGGGGAGGGGGGGGGAGGTACCCATGTGGGCCCCTTGGTAGCCCACACTACCATTGGTAGTGCAGCTACCACTTGGTAGCAGATCGCTACCTTTGGTAGCACTGCTACCAACTGGTAGCATCCGCCAACTTTGGTAGCTTGCTACC
Source organism: Cryptomeria japonica (assembly GCF_030272615.1). Classification (NCBI taxonomy): domain Eukaryota; kingdom Viridiplantae; phylum Streptophyta; class Pinopsida; order Cupressales; family Cupressaceae; genus Cryptomeria; species Cryptomeria japonica. Next base: position 196,095,906 of record NC_081412.1, on the reverse strand, counting down.
TCCCTGCGTGGTGGGGGTTTTACCTGCCACGTGGGATTAAATTCATATTTTTTTTTTTTCTAACTTCTTTAAAAAGAATACCAAACTCCCATTAATAAACAAACAGTCTCATACTCAGAATTTTCTGTTAACAAATTTCCATTTTCAAATCCTCAGACACATATATAAGCATTTTATATATATTTTTTTAATTTCTAAAAAATAGAAAATCCCACAAATTTATAGAGTCTAGAGACTAAAACAAAGAAATACATTTCCAAAACTTCTTGGTTATCACATATTAAAATGTTTAGAATAACCAGATTAAAACAGGCAATCTTTCCTCAACCAAATATTATATTTGGGCAAAAGAATCATTTCTTACACAATGATTCAACCAGTTTGCCAAACCCCAAACTAATTTTCGATTTAGAAATTAATCAGAAACATTCAATGGAGTTTTAAACAAAAATTTATCAAGATCAGCCAAACCCCAATGTTTGTTCTCTTTTTTGTTTTGAAAATCAATCTGAGCAACTCAAATTAAATCTGGAGGTTTGGATAGAAAACAAGGAGGGTTTGAGTTGGAGATTAAACTATAACTTTTTCATTTCCCTAAATAAATGAAATTTTTAACCTTCCCAACCAAATTTCTATAGAATCCAAAAAAAAATTCTTAAACAAAGAAACCACGAAATAAACCAGAGACCTACCTGATTCAACAATTTTAGAAGAGATTTGAAGGAGAGCCCAACCTGCAAGCTCTAGAAATCCTTCTTCCTTCAAAAATATTCTCCTAGAAAACATTTTCCAAAATGTCTCTCCCGGAAATATTTTCCTAAAATCATCCTCCCAAATCTATTTTCCTAACCTTGGTTAAATGGGAAAAGTTCTTTGACAAAAAATTCTCATTTTTAAATAAAAATACTTTTACACAATTAAAAATTAATTTCTAATTAGAAAAACAAAAAATGCTTTCTCTTCCTCATTTAATTTCTAATTTTCTCAATATTAACAAAACTTACATTTATATTTCAAAATATTAATGAGGGTATAATATTTTTAATTAAAATAAAATCCCAAAATCAATCTTTCACACTATAGCAAATATATATATTAAACTTGCTTTTCTAATTAAAATTGATTTTCTTAAATAATTGAAATCAACCTTTCTATTTTTTTTATTTTTATTTTTTAAAAGGGCAAAGAAATTAAATTAATTGTATTTCAAATAAATTTAAATCTCTCTTTCCAAAAGCATTAACATAATAAATTTATCATTTAAAATTAACCATTTAATTGAACTTGCTACCAACTTGAATTGAGCAATTCTAATTAACGATTAATCGCATAAAGGGAACCTATTTCATTTAGTCCCTTAATTACTAATGTGTAAACAAACATTAAATCAAATTAAACATTAAGGATTAATTACTCATTTTAACCACACACAAAACATGCAACACAAGAAAGCCAAACAGACTGACGACCTGCATATACCACCAAAGGGGATACTGACGAATGACTGATGATGCTCACTTGAGCATGACTATGGTCAAACAAGGATCTTATGACCACCTAATCCAAAATCTAAGGACCAAAGCAGTACACTCAAACCTGTGAATCTAGGCAGAGATGAACCTCGCACCCATGCGATACTATACCTGAAATCTCCTGGAACCAAGAGTCATACATGCATACATATGTATATTTAATAAAAGTGTTAGCTTGAGATTAATAACACGAATCAGGAGAACTAATAAGCTTACATACAGATTGATGTGAAAACCACATTAACCGGTGCACACAATAATCAAAACATCTAGCTATAACATTATAACATGATAAACTAACCAAGGTCAAACCAAAATTAGAATCTGATTAGGGTAGGGGTACTACATTCTCCCCCCTAGGTTCTGACTTACTCTTAGAAGTCATAAGGCTAGATGGAGAACATGTTGCACGCATTAGCTCTGAAACTCATTCAACAAATATTAAATTGCACATAGGAATCTTTCCATAAATAAATGAAACATTATTGCTAAATCCTTTATGAATGCCATTATCCATTGGTAAGATACATCTAAATCCATACCTTTCTTATAACATTCTAGAAACTATCTACAATCATAACAGAGAAACAAGAATTTTCTTCCTTTCATTACACCAAATTAATGCATTACAAAGAGGTAAACAACAATTACCATACTCATCTACCAAATATGACAAGAAAACATGCCATGATGATCAATTTCTTTTACCAATCCATCTTCATCATAAAATTTTATCGCATAGAACTAGCTTCAAAATTCAAATTCTATAACCAAGTTAACTTTCATGAAATAAGAGCAACATATATAACTCAATTGTTTACACTTGCCAGACATATAAAAACCTTTCCAATGACTATGTCCCATAACATAGTGACAAGTTAACACAATTTATTCCATGATTACACATAATAACCATCCACATAACTGGAATGCATAACTCAAAAGGCCACATGTGAGCATGTATAATGCTTGGTCAAATATAATATGCATGATCAACATCTCTATGCCTAATCTCAGAACAAAAATATGATCAGAAATATCCAATATCTCACTCAAGGGCTTGATGGTGCTAGGGCACACCATAGTGGTGCTACCCTTCATATAAGACCTTTGTGAACATCCCTTGTTGAGTAAGGTTGTTAGCCTCCAAGAGATAGCCACCACACATAGGTAGGTAGTGGATCCTAGCTGCATCACAGCCTCACATACCCACATCCTCAAGATTCCCTATGTCTACTTCCTCGTACACACTCAACCAAGACTATCTCATACATCCTTGGAGAGGAATTTCACATTTCAACACAAGACCAGCATACAAAAACAATAAGGATAAATTAGTTTAGCCACAAAAGTACAGATGAATAAAGATAATAAACCATCAATTTCAACAATAAGGAAAGAAAATAATCTAGAATTTGCAACACCAAATCAAGTAAGCAAAAGATCGAAAGATTGTGGCTAAATCTTCAAAGTCAAAGTAGAATAAATTGCTGGTCCACAAAGAAATAAATAAAAATATCACAACTGCACATAACATCACTATGTGACTAGCATCTAGCCACCAATCAAGGAAGGAGGGAACAATTGTATAGATGTCGCAGTAGCTCATCATGTGGTGCAGCCTAGTCACACATCCACATAGCATGGCAGTGTGCACCTCAGCATCACCCCGCATCACGTCGTCATGTAGCATGGCAATACTCCAAGCGAAGAAAACACGCAATGGACATATCCCACATGGTAGTGTACCTTGCGAAAAAAGACACGCGCAAGTCATGTCCTGCATAGTGATGTATCTCTTAGGATACTCATCGTAAGCCAAAGGTATACATGGCTAAGGTCCACCCACATGTCTACCAACACCTACTAACTGGCATCTCATGCAAACAAAACCTACCTTTCATGAAAACAAGGCAAAAGATCCTCCAAAATATAAACATCATTATGCTCAAGAATTGCCATCAATATGCTCAAATAAAAGAGAGAAATAGGCTGGCACACATAAACCTTATAAATAGATCCATCAAAAGGGAAAGTATTGAGTACACCGTTAATACTGTTTCATTATATAACTATATTTTTCCTCAAAATAGAGAAGCTAAAGTCACTTCACACCGACATTACTCGTACACCAATCCATACTATTCCAGGAATGGTGACTTCAAATACTACCCCTTAACATACTAAATTACCAACAACCCAAGGTTTGGTACTCAGTAGGGTAACAAATAAGCAATCATCACAAAAGAAGTATGGTTTACCATACTCAGAAGCAAACATATCCTCCATGGTTGATTACTTCACCATTCCATGGGCACCTATAGCAAGCACAGATTTCTTACAATGCACAAAGAAAGCGTTGGTACTAGTTTATTCACATTTATAGGGAGTACTTTTCAGTACACTATCATCTACACAAGGAAGGTTTTTAACTATGCTTTCCACATGAATAACTGAATAAAGTTTATTCTAGATATAAGTATTGAAATTCTTAACAATTCAAAAATACATAAGGAAATAACATCATTCCTATATCTTTCTCTAATTCCACTAAGCATTCATAACCACATTACTAACTATGCAATTTTCTTTTCCAAAGTGAAAAACTTTCATCTTTTAGTATGAAGCCAAATGCAAAAAAACTGTTTCACATATTTTATAAATATTATGTTTAAATCAATGCATCCTTTAGTAGAATTTCAAAAAATCTTATAATCTAGGCAAAGAGAAGGGAAAGAGAGTTTGATAACCAAACTATTTCATACATAGATGCAAGATCAACAAGATCACACTACATGCTAAAATTTCTCACTATAAGCCTATCATTTTAATTACACAGTTTTCATCTCACTACCGTTTAGAAGAATGCCAATAGGCCTAACATGACATTTCTAATTATTATGGTTGCAACAAAATGTCCTAGTTTTCCAAACAATAGAGGTCAAGATATACAATCTTTTCGATAATGCAAGACCTCTTGTGAACACTCACTACTCTTAATAAATACAAAACATATCATAATCTACAATCTTTCATTGAAAAATTCAAAATACGATAAGAAGGTAAATGAGGAGCTATCAACCAAATAATACATATTAATGCATGCACATCAAACAAGCTTTTCATTTCCACTTTCTAATCAAACTAAGTCAATTACATATATCCAAAAGCAAGTTCAATGAAGCATTGTTAAAATAGGTCCTCAATCAAATCGGTATAATGAAACACATAAAACAATCTTTCATGGAACACATTAATACACTCTTAGCCACTATAACATGTTAACCTTTTTATATATCTTTTACAAACAAGGTAGTTTCACATAACAACTATTTGCACATTAATGCACATTACTTAAGATAGAATTTAATTATGTTACTCCTACAATACACATGGAGAATTCTTTAATGTAAACATACAATTTTCTCCCAATAATCAAAATGAACTTTCAAACCCATAGCCCTTTTATTATCTAAAAACACAGAAGCGTCATAAGGCTCACACAAGGGTTCAAGAAATCACAACCTTTCTCTCGCAATAAGAAAACTCACATAAGAGATAAATACACGTATAACAAACATTTTAATTTCTAGAGAGAGAGAGGAGGAAGGGTGATAATCATTCAATTTTCTACAAAATAAGCATTCAACATCTACCATACAAGTCCTTCAAGTGAACAACACTAAGCTAGATCATAATTTAAAACAGGCACATTTCGTACTTTCAGATTCAAGACAAGCATTGACCAACCCAAATGGATTAGTCTAAAGAGCACAATAATCAATAAGGAAGGTACATACGACTCTCTTTCAGAATAAGAGTAATCACAGACCAAGATATCACTAAGAAAACAAAGCACAGATAATCACTGAAAAACACCAACATCAAGAAGGTGAAAGAAAGGTGTGAACACACACGTTACAGACATTTAAGGTCTACTCAAAAGAATAGAACATGAGTCCTTAAGATCTTCAAGATCTTATGCCTCAATCACACGCATACAAAAGGAAGACAAACATACAACATCAGGTTGATACACCTCACACCAACTAAGGGCACCAACAACACCAAAGATCCCAATGTTTGCAACATGCACTCTGATACCAAATGTAATGGCCCGCCAGGAAACCTGGAAGGGATAATGCTAAAACACAAGAATAGAGTGCAAATAATTTATTTTTTAAAATTAAACACAACACAATGATAAAATGAGTTATCAAAGTTCAGATTACACAGCGGAAGACTTCAAATAAGACCTAAAGAGTTTCCCAATGTGATTACTTAATTCAACATTAAACTCAACTCACGCTAATTAATCCAATTAAGCTAATTAACTTAATGACAAGATAATACTTAAACAAATGACAATTTCTTTTAGTAAGATAAAAATATAGATAACATGATAAGGTTCATCCATTGAGGTTAAAAGTATAGATAACGTGATTAAGGTTCATCTAATAAAATTTAAACATACATTACGTTCAAACTTTCATTAAATATTAAGTCATGCATCTAATTTCATAACGTACTTAAATTTCATCATAAACTAATGAATACTTTTCATGCATACTTAATCTCATTATCAATAACTGAATACATTCCATTATTCAAATTTACATTCTTTCATGATCCAAATTACTGCATTTAATAAGATGACTGCATACATGCTTTTAAGATTAACTTCGTCTAATCCGCATTATACATTATAACATAATGTCATCCATACATGCTATATTAAAAAGGAACCATAAAAACATAAACATCACATAACACCAAAATGATATTGGAGTTCACCCTTAAAGGGCTACATCTCCAGGTCTGCTCAACTGCAAGACCCCTTTAATAATTAAATAATAGAGAAGAATACATAAGGTCACATCATTTACAATCCCGCCATCAGGGTGAACATAACCAATAATACATATGACCACATCGGTCAAATAAATACATGAATGATCCCTAAATAGGAAAGGATCCAACTGAATATAATAAGAAGCAATTACAAAAGATCAACTGGAGCATCCGCGAAACTAAATCTTCGCAACCCAAGGTCTAGCATGATATCAGGTTCTCACAAGGGCATAGACATCAAGACGACTCCACAACAATGCTCCTATCCAGATAACACAACAACACACTAGCGAACATAAGGGACAAGTGTCATCACATAACCTGGTATGGTTACCATGGAAGGTCTTCATAGGTTCCGGCCCCATCCACTAGCTTAACCTAGAAACCTATTCCAAACCTCTGGCCCATCCAAGTCTTATGTGGACCCAAACACCCTTTCATGAAGACAATGTTGATGGTTTGCCATTTCAGACCTTCTCAGTGCATGCCAAGTCTGTACTAGCACTCATCCCATACATGAGGCACAATTAACTTACTTAGTGATTCATTAACTAACTCTCTAATATGCTATTAGGTTATCACTTATTTAGACAGACTTTTGATAGGATATCCAACAACCACTTTGGGTGTGGCCCCCAATCGAAAGCCACTTCCCATATGACACTAGACCATAAACCAACAACTCCTAAAACCCAAGAATACACAAGGTCAAGCATATGGAGTTCAAAATAGAAGGAACACCCACTTGGTCATACAAGACTTCATACGATGTGCACAAACTGGTGGTACTCTAACTAGAGACCTGACCAGCTATGGTCAACCATAAATCAACATTCAACACTCACATAAAGGACATGACCGGTTACAACACCATCACAAGACAATATACAACACTCGAGATCAAGGACATAAGAAGGTACCCAAATCAATCATACGATAATAACCAACAATCACACTCAAGGACTTGTCATTTCATAAGCAAATGCGAATACAAAAATTTAAACATGCATAGGCATAAACTGGAAAAGACAATCCTCTTTCCTATTGTTTACACATTAAAATTGATCCAATTTTCTAATTGATCTAAGTTTGATTGCAGTTTGTCTACCTTGTCTAAGTACATGACGCTCATGGTTTTCTAACTCACTAAAGTTCATTTTGCGTCAGAAAATAATATAATCACTTCATCCTGAGTTGTCAACCAAAATCACATTAATATAAAAATAATATAAGCAGGACACCCAATGATATAAAATCAGTTATTCATTAATCACATAAAAATATGATATTCATTTTCAAAATAAAACATCATTTTCATTCTATCTCGACACAGTTTTTATAAACTTATTTTCTTCTCGAAACCAAGATATACTTTCCAAAAACTAGAAATATACATTCATGGAAACAAAAAAAAAAAAAGATAAACATTTCTCAAAGAGATACCATTTCCTTGCATATATTAAAACAAATATACAAACTAAAGATATTAATTAGTATATATATCTCAATATATATACCTTAATTAATAAATTAGTAACTAACAACAATTAATATATATTTAAAAACATACGCTAATTAATAATTAACAAAATAGAATTTGAATATTAATTAATGTATATTTACCTTTATACAATTAATTAATAACAAACTAATCATAAATTATTATTTAATGAATAAATTAAATAATAATTAAAACTTTATTTAAAAATACTATTATTATATTATTATATTTTTTTTTAAACAATAAAAAAATATATTAAAAAAATACAAAACCCAAAAAGGTGGGGGTACCCATGTCGGCCCCTTGGTAGCCCACGCTACCATAGGTAGCGCTGCTACCAAATGGTAGTAGGTTGCTACCAACTGGTAGTAGCCGCCACCTCTGGTAGCCTGCTACCTCCCCGCGTGGTGGGGGTTTTCCCTGCCACGTGGGGTTAAATTCTTATTTTATTTTTTTTAATTTAATTTTTATTTTTAATTTCTTTAAAAAAAATACGAAACTCCCATTAATAAACAAATAGTCTCAGACTCAGAATTTTCTGAGAACAAATTTTCATTTTCAAATCCTTTGACACACATATAAGCATTTTTTTTTTTTTAATTTCTAAAAAACTGAAAATCTCCCAAATTTGCAGAGGCTAGAGACCAAAACAAAGAAATAAATTTCCATAACTTCTTGGTTTTCACATATTAAAATTTTTAGAATAACCAGACTAAAACAGGCAATCTTTCCTCAACCAAATATTATATTTGGGCAAAAGAATCATTTCTCACACAATGATTCAACCAATCTGCCAAACCCCAAACTAATTTTTGATTTAGAACTTAATCTTAAACATTCAATGGAGTTTTAAACAAAAATTTATCAAGAATAGACAAACCCCAATGTTTGTTTTCTTTTTTTTTTTGAAAATCAACCTAAGCAACTCAAATTAAATCTAGAGGTTTGGACAGAAAACAAGGAGAGTTTGAGTTGGAGATTAAACTATAACTCTTTCATTTCCTTAAATAAATGAGATTTTTAACCTTCACAACCAAATTTCTATAGAATCCAAAAATAATTTGTTAAATAGAGAAACCACGAAATAAACTAGAGACCTACCTGATTCAGCAATCCTGGAAGAGATTTGAAGGAGAGCCCAACCTACAAGCTCCAGAAATCCTTCTTCCTTCAAAAATATTCTCCCAGAAAACATTTTCCTAAATGTCTCTCCCTGAAATATTTTTCTAAAATCATCCTCCCAAAAATATTTTCCTAACCTATATTAAATGGGAAAAGTTCTTTGACCAAAATTCTCATTTTTAAATAAAAATACTTTTACACAATTAAAAATTAATTTCTAATTTGAAAAATAAAAAATGCTTTATCTTCCTCATTTAATTTCTAATTTTCTCAATATTAACAAAACTAACTTTTATATTTCAAAATATTAATGAGGGTAAAATATTTTTAATTAAAATAAAATCCCAAAATCAATCTTTCACACTATATCAAATATATATATAAAACTTGCTTTTCTGATTAAAAGTGTTTTTCTTAAATAATTGAAATCAACCTTTCTATTTTATTTTTTATTTTTTTTAAAAGGGCAAAGAAATTAAATTAATTTTATTTCAAATAAATTTAAATCTTTCCTTTCCCAAAGCATACAATGAATTTATCATTTAAAATTAACCATTTAATCGAACTTGCTACCAACTTGAATTGAGCAATTCTAATTAATGATTAACAACATAAAGGGAACCTATTTAATTTAGTCCCTTAATTACTAATGCATAAACACACATTAAATCAAATTAAACATTAAGGATTAATTACTCAATTTAACCACACACAAAACACGCAACCCAAGAAAGCCAAACAAACAGACGACCTACATATCCCACCAAAGGGCATAGTGACAAATGACTGACGATGCTCACTTGAGCATGACTATGGTCAAACGAGGGTCTTACGACTACCTAATCCAAAATCTAAGGACTAAAGAGGTACACTCAAACCTACGAATCCAAGCAGAGATGAACCTCGCACCCATGCAGTACTGTACCTAAAATCTCTTGCAACCAAGAGTCATACATGCATACATATATATATTTAATAAAAGTGTTAGCCCAAGATTAATACCATGAATCAGGAGAACTAATAAGCTTACATACAAATTGATGCAAAAACCACATTAATCGGTACACACAATAATCGAAACATCTAACTATAACTAATCAAGGTCAAACCGAAATTAGAATCTGATTAGGGCAGGGGTACTACACTAAGAAGAAGCCCAAGAAAGACGAAAAGGAGGATGATAACTCTGACACCCAATTTGATGTGGTAATTAAAGAAGTAAGAAGAAGTGGTAGGAATGTAGCTCCAACAATTGATGAATTGGTCCATGGGATCAAAGAATATGGAGGTTTAGATGGTGTTGGGAGAAAGTATCCCCTTTGCAATGAGGAAGACAAAAGAAAAATTGAAGATGCACTCATCTAAAACTTACATAATTTCTGTAGAACCCTTAGTGAACAACATGGATTAATTCCATCAGATTTACAAAATCTCATTGAAGGGAGATGGAAAACTTCCTTGGCAATTGAGAAGGAACATAGAATAAAGGCACTCATGGAAGTACAACATGAATTGGATTACAATCAAGCAACTTTAGTGGCTGAAGCATGTGTATAATGTTTCAAAATGAGTAATAGAATAGGGAGAGTGGCCATAGGAGACATTCAAGGTGTGCATGATGAGGGCATTGACATGTGGAAAACAATTTTGAACTAGCAAAAGGAAGCTGAGGAGGAAATAGAAAAAGAAAAACAAGGACAAGCTACATCTGCTCAAGAAAAGAGCAAAGGAAAAAACAAGGACACCACTGATGGGTTTGATGAATTTTTAGTTAAAGATATCATAGGTGACAGTGTGTCAAAAATTTCTAATCTGACCAAGGATGCAAAGCCACTGGTTAAGAAAAAATTAACTGTTGAAACTATTGATATTGATGATACACCGACAAAGGGAACCAATCAAACCAAGCATCCTAGAGATGATGAAGTTACAATTAAGGACATCCCTTATGAGGAAAAACCTCAAAGGCATCCAGTGACAATAATATTCCCACAACACACTCTATTGGCAATGAACCTCATTTGCTAGAAAAAGGTTCAAAGGAAGAAAACCCCAAGATGATAGACTCATCAATACCATATGTTGATGAAACAGACGAGAAGGAACAAGAAAAGAAGGAAGCAGAAAAGAAGAACAAACAGTTGAAGGATGTAGGAACAATCGGTATTAGTCCAAGGGAGACCAAGGAACTGGAATAAGAGAAGATAGAAGATTCTTCATTCAATGAACCTGAAGGTGGTCAGAAAATAGTGGTGGACACTCCTCCGGTAAAGAGGAAGTTAGTTTTAGAAAAGGAAACTGAAAAAAAGAAAGCTAAACTTCCCATCTCATCCAAAGAAGAAGAAGAAGAAGAAGAAGAAGAAGAGGTGGGGTTGCAGCAAGGCAGTATGAAACCAGAAGAGGTGAGCACTTAATGGAAAAAATATCAATTGAAAAAGTTGCTCTTTCTACCAGCACTGAAGAGGTGAAATCAATCTTAAAGGAAGTTGGTCGATTATTGGTCAGATTCTTAAACTTCCCCGATTTCATCAAAGATCTTGAAGTCAAAAGAGTAAAGACTCAATAGGAAATTCAAGATCTACTAGGTTCCTTTGATCCTCCTCTTACAAGCTCAGTAGAAACTTTAAGTGGAAAAGTCAAATAGTTGACTCATGAAATCAACTAGCTGAAAGAGGATGTAATGCCCCGCCAGGAACCCTAAAGGATAGCAACACAACAAGGCAACTAAAAGGGAGAAATAATTTTTTTTTAAAGATTAAATGAATTAATCATAACTTTGCAAAATAAAACATAAGCGGAAGACTATCATTTACATCCTAAAGGGTTACCAACGAAGATTACTTCTAATTAAAACTACATCACAATATTAATCCAATTATCCATATAAAATAGGGAAAGTCAATAACGATTAAATAACTCAAATTCATAAATTGATCTCCAAAGGATAGGTTTAAAGAATTACAACATATATACTTCCAATGATTCATTTATACATAAGAAGAAAGATAATTGAAACTACATATATCCCATGAACTTAAATTACAACATTCCATAAATTACATGGCTTCCATAGAACAATAAAGTACGAAGGTTACAAGTTGCTGAAACAATGACCACACGGGCCTCAAAGGTACAATATCAAGAACAAGAGTTGTTGCACGAAGCAAGAACCAAGATACACTGGCGAAGCCAATCCTCGTATGAAGGTAGGAAATCGAGATATCCGATGGGAAGTGGCACTACCACCCGACCATGTGATCCCATAATGGAACCACCCCACCATGCTAGGAGATAGCAGAAGACCCTCAAGCAAGCAAGAAAAGTACAACAGTACACATGACTCCGTAGTACACAAGTGACTCGACTCATAAAACACTATCGACCCTAAAGAGAGAGTGTCATCACATGGCTTAAGATGGTTACCCTAGGTAGGTCTCCATAGGTCCAGGACCCCATCTTGGGTTATCCTGGTAACCTCTCCCGAACCCCCGGCTCCATCTAAGCATCATGCGGACCCTACCATCCTTTCGTGAAGACAAGGTGGTAGGTTTTCCATTCCAGGCCTTCCCAAACACCTTGAGCTTATACAAGCACTCAACCGTGTACGGGGTACATTATCTTAATTAAATTAATAACTACCCACCCCCTAATCAAATTATTAGGTTATCACTTAATAGTTGACTTTCGAGGGGTTATCCTGCCATCCACTTCGGGTTCGGCCCCCGCCTGAAAGCCACTCTCTCTACTAGGACACTAACTGGATAAGACTATCTATGAGAACTCTATGGTGGGGCTGACAATCATAAATTATCCAGACATAACACAGGTGGAGGACTCACAGTCACAAACCCAGGGTTGACCATTAGGGACATAACACATGATGGCTCACAACCTCAAGGTTAAAACATCGACACCTGACAAAGGGGTAACATCAACGACATAATGACAATCTTAACAATATTGCAACGACATTTAAACAACTAGACTGCAAATATTAAAATACAAGATCCTACACAAGCAATCTTTCTTTAAAGCAGTCAACAACATAAAATGCTCGCAATAAGGATTTCTGGAATTAAAGAAGTCACATCTATTTAACATAAAGAAATGATGAAGTCACATGTCTAATAAGGTTGAATTGGAACCACATTTACAATTTTAAACCCCCAACCAGTTGATGATGATAAAATTACAATTTACTCAAATCGACTATAACCAAGTCAACATTTAAATCAAATTAAACAAATATATATAAGCTAATATAAAGTAATTCCAATATAACACCTATTCGTCGAATACAATCATCATAGGATTATTTTACAATACTCGGATAACGAACATTAATATTAAATTTAACCCAATTTCTCCTTTATTCCAAACGTTAATACTAACCTCCATATCATTTTATTTATTTTCGAAATACAAGGCAATTAATTCTAATCACTAAATCGAAGAATTATTAATTAACCTTAATATCATTATAATCTAACAATTAACTTTAATATTATTATTTAATATTAAATAATAACATATTATTATTATTGTTTAATAACAATATATTATTATTTATTATTAAAAAAAAACTTTATTGATTTTATTTTACAACAACCATTATTATAACATTATTTTTTTTTAAACTAAAAAAAAAAATATAAAAAAAATTACAAAACAAACCTACGTGGGGCCCAAAGCACCCACGGCAGCAAGTGCTGCTATCCCCAGACTTGGGGAAGCAGCGCTGCTGCTAACCCCAAGCTGGGGAAGCAGCGCAAGCTGCAGGGAGAGGGGGTTGCATGGGCTAGGTTGAGCCCAGCTCCCCGCCACCACCCCCAATCCCAAACTTAATTTTTTTTTTGTTTTTAATTAATTTAAAATTTCATTTTTAAAGAAAAACGTCCCAGCCAAAAAAAGAAAATAACAAACAGAGATACAGAGATAAATCTCTGTTAAAAAAAATAACAAATAAATCTCCCCAGCCAAAATCTCTTTTTTTTTTTTTTGTAAACATTCAAACAAATAGATGAATAATAAAAGTCACTGGTAATAACAATTTTACCAGCAATAAAACATCTGAGACTAAACAGAGGCAATACAAATTCACCCAAATCAGCCCAGTTCATGCTTAAAATTAAATTGAATGGGAATAAGCTCGATCTCTATTCCTCAATTGATTTTATTTGCTCCAAACAAGAATGGACAAAAGATATTTAACTCATGTTTATAATTTTTAAACTGGAATTTACCAGGAAGAACTATTTTGCAAAAGCTTGGCAAAATTTTGCTAGCATAACTCTACTAAAATCCAAAAACAATATCTCCACACAAACAACAAAAGCCATGAATTTCTTACACAACAAAAATGAAGAATCATAAATAAAATTGTGAAATTACTTGGAGAGAGTTTGAGTTTGAAATTGATAATCAAATTGATGGAATTCTTCTTCAACAATCCCATGGCAAGCAAAGACCCAACATCCAAAACTCATAAACCAATCTTTAAACAATAAACAGAGAATTGGAAGAAAGCATGGATCTTTTTTTTAAAAATTAAACAAGGATTCAACCAACCTCAAGAATTTCCAAGAAGGAGTTGTATGCTTCAGCAAAATTCCCAGCTAGTTCAAGACCGAAATCCATCTTTCAAGAAATTTTTCCAGAATTTCTTTTTCTCCTCCAAACAAGCATATCCTCCCAAAAATCTTCTTCCAAGGTAAAATAGTAAAACAATGTTTTAACCTAATTTTCTAGGTTGCAATATTTTTCTATTTAAAACCATTAAAATAAAACAATTGACTTTTTTTTTCTTTTTCATATTCCTCTAAAATAAATGAGAATTCCCTTTTTTTTTGAAAATTACATTTCTCATATATAGCAATTAAATCAACTTTTCAACTAAAAAGGAAAACAATGAGTTAGCTTTATTTGAATATATTAAAACAATTAACTCTATTTATTCTACTTCATCCGTTGGATCTAAACATGATTACTTTTCCAAAATAAACAACTATAGGTTAAAATCTAATAAACTAATCAATTAAGCTTGGTTCAAGACATAAAGGCATAATAAAGAATAAATCGCTCAAACCAACAAAGAATGACAACTTAAACTTTAAATAAAATAAAAAAAACCGAACCACTATGGCATGCAAATCGAGGAAAAGCAAGAAGACTCAAAATTCGAACAAAAGGGATGGATGACCGACTGACGACACTCACAAGAATACACTGAGGTAAGGACTAGGGTCAACAACTATTTCCTCCACTCCCATCGGACATATAAGGCACGCTTCGACCTATGAAGCCAGGTGGAGACGATACCCCGTACCTACCCGGTACTTGTACCTGCAATATCCTACATCATCGAATCACACATGCATGCATATAAATATAGAATACACGACACGCACACCGATGAATGAGAATTGCGACGTTCCCTGTCTCATCGAAATGAGTGAAGGAAAATCGTCCCCTTGCATCCAATACAATAGCAAACACGCAACATATATATGACACATCGCCTAGATAAAGTAAGATGTCAGTACAAAGCAATAATCCATGACATACTAGAAATCACCAATACTGAAATACTGAAAATAACTCATGCATCTAATGTCCAGATAAACAGGAAATAATATCAAATACGTCTACAAAATATCGAGCAATAAAGTGTCAACTGAATAGTAAACTGCAACATATAATCAGTCTAATAAGTCCGATCAAGAAGGGGTACTACATTCTCCCCCACAAAACTAGGCTTACTCCTGGAAGCCTAAAATAGATAAGAATAGAGCTCTCTCATCTTCACTGCATCCTCCCATGTCACCGAGGTCTCATCATTTGGGTCCCATAGGACCCTTACCTGGTCGATGGTGCGACCCCTGAGGGTCAAATCCCGACGCTGAAGAATGTGCACGGGCTCCATGGAAAGCTGCCCATCCTCGACCTGCAAAGCATTCCAATCAAGCACATGAGTCACATCTGGGTGATAAGGTCGAAGAACTAAAACATGAAAGACATCGTGGATGCAGGATAGACTCGGTGGCAAGGCAAGATGGTAGACAACAAGTCCTATCCTCTCAAGGATCTCAAACGGGCCAACAAAATGAGGCACCAACTTAGAACCCTTTCCATAACGGATCAGACTCTTCCACGAACACACTCTCAAGAAAACACGGTCGCCAACAGAAAACTGACGATCTACCCTGTGAGCATTTGCATACTTCTTCTGCCTATCCTGTGCAGCTACCAAATGCTCACGAATCCGCTCTACCTGCTGCTCCATCTCTCGAAGAATATCCGGGCCTATAAGCACCCTGTCCTCTAACCAATCCCAA